>NC_141152.1:40776912-41376912 GCF_053477565.2 Lygodium microphyllum
TCCATGCAAGAAAACATTAACTGCATCTCAAGTGTACAATTGTTTTTGAAGACTATTTTCACTAACCATGGTTTGCCAAAAGTTATTGTTTCAAATCGTGATTCTAGATTTTGCAATAATTTTTGGACTACTTTGTTTGCTAATTTAGGTATTAAGATTGATTTCTCATCTGCCTTTCATCGTGAAACTAATGGGCAAATAGAAGCTACTAATAGTATAATTTTAGATCTTTGTGCATACACCATTTCAAAACCACAAACATGGGATGCACACTTGCATTTACTTCAATTTGCATACAATAATACAACACACACAGCTACACAAAAAGCACCTTTTGAAATCATTCATGGACATATATTGCCTACAACTGTTACATTATTGTCAAACAAAGTTAAAGCTGCTGATGATATTGCCAATATGCATGCTACTATTTTTGCTAAAGTCAAAGACATGGTTGCGAAAGCCCAGCAATCATACACTAAACAAGATAAAAAGAAAAGAAAAGCTATGAGTTTCAAAGTTGATGATTATCTTTGGTTACGCATTGAAAAGACAAGATTATAAAGTGTTGAGAAACACCCTCTTGTTAAGTTAGTCCCTAGATTTTATGGACCTTTCAAGATCATTCACAAAATCAATGGCAATGCATCTAAATTAGAACTACCCCAACACTCAAAAATACACAATACTTTTCATATCAATTTGTTACGACCTTTTAGAGGCCAATTACCTGTTCACCCTGTCCATGAAAATCTTCCTTTGTTAGAATAAGAAACTAAAATCCTTGAATCCAAAACTATTCTAGACAATGACTTTATGACCACTAAAACTGGTCGTAGATACTCTAGATATTTGGTTAAGTTTAAAAATCATCCTGTTGAAGAGGCCCAATGGATGCACGCCCACGACCTAAGTGCTTATCCCTCACTGCTCACTCCACATTGAGCTAATAGCAATTGAGGACAATTGCTATCCCACCCCGCGGATATGATGCTAGGAGGCATATTCCACGGTGGATTCTGTGAGGTTTTGTGGTGGATTCCCTAAAACTATATTTATTTGTCGGGGCTTATACAGAAGGTGGATTCCTTGTGCGAGAAGTTGACAGAGACGCATGTTCTTTTCATGCGTCATATTAATTTAGTGTGCACATGGGTGATTCCGTAAAATATATATTTAAATTAATGGACGTTTATGAGTTTAGAGTGCACTCATATTAAGTTGAGGTTAGGATAGAGTTCCAACCTATTTATTCATTTTGTAGCTGAAGACTGCTAAGTATTCACTTTTTTCTATTTTATTTTATTATTTTCTAACAATTGTGAATGCTTCAATTGATATATAGAGCAAGCACCCATCGGTGGCGTTAGGAAGCACTGGGTGATAGCGTGTATTCAAATTATCTAGAAGAAATTATCATTTTTTATGGGTGCGCATCTTATCATTAAAGGTGTGGTGCTAATATTTATTTAGGTACGCTTATTTATTGAAGCACTTGATAAATATTTATTATTTTGTATGTGCATGGGTACATGGTTTAAATATTTTATTATGGGACATTGTATTTGGGCACAGCCCGACTTTTGGGCCGCCCAACCACTTTATTCTTTATTTGAACAAAAGGAAACACAAAAGCTAAAGTATGCTAATTGTAAAATTGGGCTATTTTTGAGCTTTGAGATGAATAAATTTATAAATACATGTCTGTGAAGCGCTCACACAAGGCATGGGGAGAGTTTGTACCCAATTTGTCTCTTTTCGTCATGTCATGCAAATCTATCTTCTTGTTTTATGAGCTTTAGTAGAGTCCTTTTGTTCTTGGAGACCTTCCGGTGCTCGCTATGTATGCATCCAACATTCGATTTGCGCACCAATGTGTCCTTGGTTGCATTCAAATTTTTGGTTGTGTTCTCCACTTGGTCCTACTTTGAGGATTCAATCACCCTTCTATGTCTTTGGGTCTTCTCTTACTGGTGGGTTCCTTCAAGTTCTTACGTCTAGGTATATTCCTTGTTAATTACAACTAGTCCTCAACTTACCCTCACTCTATGCGTGTGTGCGTATGTGTGCTCTTTTCTATGCACTGTGTGAAATTAGGCTTTTAGATTTTCTCAATTGTGCTTTGAGGGCAAGAATTCATAATTAGTGATAAGACAAGTGCCTAGACGACTCTAGCACTCTCCCCATGGGTTTAGCCTAATAGGCTTGTATGCAGTTTTTGGCTGTCCCCGCTAGTTTATAGGGTTCTTTGCTATTCTATCCGCTCAATAGTGATTTTTTAATGCTTTAAGACTCCAATCGATGTTGCTACCAGGTTGGATTGCTAGATGGTCAACTAATGTCACATCTATGCCCTGATCCCTTTGTTCCTTGTGCCACAAAGGCTTCTCAAGCACCTGTATCATCTTCGAATGTTTGGACAATCGGTGTCTAAGTGGTCAAGTCCAATTTTCAAAAAAAAAAAAGAAAAATCAAACTTGACCCAACAGGTCCGAATTGCAGGGGCCAAGTGACTGATTCGGACTTCAAGAAAAGGTGAAAACACCCTCGGGAGTAGGAAAAAAACATTAGGAGAAATATAGACTCTCTTTTTTGCCCCTTAAGGGGTTTCTCTCACCTCTCTCTTTCTAAAAAGAGATTCCAAAATAATATTAGAATAAGAGATCTTCTACAATCAAGCAAATCTCGTATCTGTATTTTCAATAGATTTCACCTATTATTTTATTCTCAAACTGTAGGATAAGGTCACTTTTTCTCAAAATCCTCATAACTAAAAATATATAATTCTATTTTTTGTAAAAACGGAGCCAATCATTAATATAAAACTCTTTAATGCCCTCATGACTTTTCAACATGAAAATATATTAGAATCGTTCTCATTCTTGCTTCTTAAAAGGGTGGAAGTTAAAAAACAATATAAAATGACGTACACATCATATCTTAATATTATTTTTTACCCAAAGACACCTTTTTGACTCAAGAGTTTCCTTGTAAATTTTTATTGTTTTTGGACAAGTATATGCCCATTTCTGGGCATTTCTTCATTCCCTCTCAAAGCTCTAGTTTTGTCCGAAATTTTGTGTACTCTTCTTCTTCCCTCTAGAATATGGTTTCTTGCATACAAATTCTTCTGAAGCAATACTCAGTACTATCTAAACACTCTCTACCTTGCTACAAGCAATCTCCCTCTTCAATGCTGTGCTATAAGATATCTTCCTCTTAAACACTCTATACTGCAAGCAATCAAGTAATAATGGAGGTATCTTTATTTTTTAATCTCTGTGATATTATTATTCTTCATAGTTGTTGTTTAATCCTTAAGTGTCAATTCATAGAGAGAGAGAGAGAGAGAGAGAGAGAGAGAGAGAGAGAGAGAGAGAGAGAGAGAGAGAGAGAGAGAAGGGAGGGGGGAAGAGAGAGGATTGTGTGAGATGAACTAAGAAAATAAGTGATAGAGTGATGGAGAGTAAATTAGGATAGACATAAGATGATGTTATTGTTCTCCACTAGCCAAGTTTCTGTATAGATATGTTTAAATATCTTTGATCAATTTTGAGAGAGAGAGAGAGAGAGAGAGAGAGAGAGAGAGAGAATATTTTGGATAGAACAGAAGATAAGATTGGATGCTGATTAGAGGTAGATTAAAAGCTAAGATTACATGAAGATTATGGGTTGATTAGGGTCTATCATGACTGAAATCAAGAGAAAGAGAAAAGATCCAATTGGGTAAAAAATAACACAGATATAGTGAATCAAAGGGGTGTAATTGTGTGATTTGAGCCAATCCAAAATTAGTTGCATATTGTTTGATTGATGCTCACCTGCTTCTCCCGGATATTTAGACGTTCTTGCTATTGATAAAAAAATTGCCATTGAATCCTTAGCTTACTATTAATCAAAGGGGTGTAATTGTGTAATGTTAAAATTCGCATATATTTTTCTTTACAGGATGCAGGTGTAGGATGTACCAAGAGAAAGAGAGATAATTCACTTTCAATTGGAGGATGAATATGCACCAATGTTCAAAAGAACTATAGAAAGGGATGATGCAATAAGATACAGGATGCAACAAGAAATAAATGCATGGAAAAAAAATGTAGACCTTTGGGTTGATGGGCGCATTTATCCACCTGATCCAATCACTCAAAGGCCACCACAATTTGAAGGGCTTACATCATTTGTAAAGTTAGATTGTGAAGGAAATGAAGGATTGTATGAATACACATGCAGACTTGTTACACAAGGATTAATAGGGGTTCATCAAGCCTTGACAAATATGTAGACAAGATTACAAGGGAATATGTAGTCTTTGATGGAAAAGGATAGATTATTGGCTGAGAAGGATAGGGAGAACCATAGCCTACAACAAGCAATGTCTGTCATTGAAGATGCTATGTAGGCTACACATGTGCAAAATATGGAGTTACAGTCTAAAGTTACGGTTCATGCCGCTCTTCACAAGAAAGGCCCGAATCGCCAATTCTCGGTGATTCAAACACCATCGGGCTATCAAGGTATAAGCTTCAAAACCTTGATTGATTGTGGCAGTGCACATTCCTTCATTTCACTAGTCTGTGCAAGAAGATTAGGAATAGCCACAATAGATGCACCTACCTTAATTTGTACCAAGCAAATTGCTAAGGTGAAATTCCTACTGGGTGGAAAGTCGACTTCGATCAGATTCAGGGTAATGAACCTAGGTGTCCACGAGTGTTTGCTCGGAATGGATTGGCTTAAACCTAATGATGCTCACATTCACTATGGAAAGGGCCAAGTCTCCTTTCAAAATTCTGAAAGGGAATTGGTCACAACTCAAGGAGAGGCTGGTAAGCCAAAAATTCAACTGGCCAAAGCAACGCAGGTAATAAAAGGAGTTGGAAAGGGGCTACCTGTCTATCTGATTAAACTAAATAAGCTAGATCAGAATCAGGAATCTAGGGAAGAACCTTCATAGTTAAAGGAATACGCAAACGTATTTCCTGAAGAGCTGACAGAACTTTCTCCTCAAAGGGAAGTCGATCATGAAATCAAGCGAGCGCCAGGAGCTACGCCAATCGCAAAGAGACCATATAGAATGTCCATCCTAGAAGCGATTGAGCTGAAGGAGTAACTCAAGAAACTACTAGACCAAGGCTACATCCGACCTCGCAGTTCACCATGGGGAGCTCCAGTGCTGTTCCAGAAGAAGAAAGATGGAACGCTTCGGTTATGCATTGACTACAGAGGGTTGAATCAATCAACCATTAAAAACAAATACCCCATTCCAAGAATAGATGAACTTCTTGACCGTCTTCAAGGTGCGAAGATCTTTTCTAAGATTGATCTCAGGTCTCGATATTATTAGATAAGGATGAAGAAGATATCCCAAAGACGGCATTCAGCACAAGGTATGGACACTTTGAATTCCTAGTCATGTCATTTGGGCCGACAAATGCTCCTGCTACCTTCAACAAGCTAATGCAGGATATCTTTAGGCCCTATCTTGATGACTTTGTACTCATCTTCTTTGATGATACCCTATTCTACTCCAAACAAGAAGAAGCTCATGAACCCCAGCTTCACATTGTCCTCAAAACAATGAGAGCACACAAGCTTTATGCCAAGAAGAAGAAGTGTGCATTTTTCAAGTGATAGATTGAATATGTGGGATTCATTGTATCAGCGGAAGGAATTTCAGTAGATCCAGCCAAGGTCAGAGATGTTCTGGAGTGGCCAACACCAACAACTGTCAAAGAAATACGTAGTTTTCTTGGATTGACAGGATGGTACAGGGTCTTTATCAAAAACTATGCCTCCTCCTAATGGGCTGCTAAGATGTGTCCCACACTCAAACATGCATGTTACACTCTGCTTCTAGAGTAGGATCTCCCCCCTACATGTCGGCATAAAATCACCATGTCCAATTGTGCTATAAGCATATGCAAAGCTATCTCCATGAACATATGATGATCCTCTAGCTCTAGATGAGCTGGCATGACTTCCTTGATGATAAAATACACTATCCTAACTTGCATTCTTTCCATTGCTAGATGCATTGATGCCCAATTTAGTCACTTTTGTAAGTAGCAAAGCAATCAACTCTTACAAAGTCACTCATAGAGCCTTCTCTCACAAAAATGGAGATGTTAAGGGACTTGTATGCATGTCCAATTCCATTCAAAGTAACAGATACCAAATCATCATCATCATCAACAATTGGCGTATTCATTGAAGCAAGATCCTTTGTAACCTATTTTATTTCCATCACATAGTCATCGTCGTTGATGCTTCTATTTTTATGCCATGCACCATACAATCTCTGCTTTAGCTATTTCTTTCTTTCCTCCATGAAAGTGCCATACATTTTCTCAATAATGATCTCTCAAGAATCTTTGCATGTACTAGTTTGTTTAATGTGCAAAATAAATGTCTCTAAGATGCATATTGATATCCAATGCAAGACCTTCCTATTTTTACATGTCTAATCTTTGTATGCCTTCTTTTTTTCTTCTATGGGATCACTGAAGTTTTGTGCATGTAACTTCACCTATGATGAGGTTCCATAGATCTCTCCCCATCGAAAAATTCTCGATGCGGTAGGACCATACACTGTAATAATCCTTAATCAATTTGTCACCCACAACTTGAGTAATCTATGTAGTTTTCAACATTATGACAACTACAAATCCAGAAAACCCACAAGTATATAATGTCACAAATCACTATCCAAGCATATAAAAAAGTCTGAGCATCATCACTCAAAACCAAGACCAAAAAAGTGTTCAAAATGACCAAGAAACTATACATAAACATTATATTAGGGAATTTGGGAATTCTCATACAGTTTGGGGATTCCCAATATGGTTAATATTTGGCCACATGATCAAATCTTGTCCCCTTACTTGAAAGTAGAGTCTACCCTAGTTACTATATAGGTTGTCTTTCCAAGTCCCACTTTAAAGCATGGGTTAAGATTTAGCCACATGGCCAAATCTTTACCCCTTATTTGAAAGTGGGACTTGGAAGATTTCAAAATTATCTAATATGTGTTCATAGATCAAGTTCCACTATTATGGCTATCATACATGTGTCCAAATATTGTCTCATGCACCCATACGTCATGCCCACATGTCAAACATTAGCTATCCTAGCAAGAACAAGTGAAAATGAGGCTCAAATAGTGTACGTGTGACCCAAAAAGCATCAAAATATAGGTCTAAGATTGACCAATTTTCCCACCATTTTCCTATAGTTTTTCATTGGATGGCAAGCTACCATAGGAGTTATGGTTTGACAAGAGATCTAGTTATGATCACTTACATATTAGATTCTAAGTGCAAGAAATGCATTTTTCTTGGCTATGAGAGTCATGTGAAATAGAGTAAAATACATCAATGTTTGCATAAAATAGCTTGTTGTTGTAATAAATCATAGCAAGGAGAAAATTAGAGAAAACATATCTTGACGAGATTCATTTACAAGCTTTATTACATCAAGAATAGGAAAGAAGTGGATGTAAATTATTTATGACCTTTGGGCTAAGAAGTATAAATTTGCCAAGGATCAATTGGTCTTATATTATAATGCCCGTCATGACCTTTTCCTAGGTAACTTGAAACCAAATGGGATGGTCCTTATAAGATTGTTTGTTTAAGAAAAAATGTATCTTCAGAACTTTTAGCCAATTTTCAAGGGCTAGAGTTCAAAACTAAAGTAAATTTCAATAAACTGAAGCCCTATTATATGTATAGGGACTGACATCGAACTTGGTACCTTTGCAGGTTCTTCAGGATCCAACTTAAACTTATAGAGGCTATCAAGACTATTGGATGGAAAAAATCATTTCTTATCTTGAGCATCCATATTTAGAGCAACATTACCACCGAGGAAAAGTGATCTGGTGGAGTAAAGGCTAACACATTATTGAGTGCCAAGACGAATCTTTTACATGGGATATTTGAGTCTATTGCCACCACTATCATAGAGTTCTTACTAGTGTCCCTATTGAGTTCAATGAGGAAGGAGGGATTGTAATTGTCTTTGAGAGCAAGAGTTTGGGAATCATTTTGAAGCGCAAAAGTGGCCAAGAGCCATGAAAAACCAATTTTTCATGAAAAATAGAACGAGTGTGGATGGTTGGAGCTAGAGTTTTCCTAAGTAGATTTCAACGCCAAAAATCCAAGCAAGTCTCTATTCGTCGATTGGAGGTTGTTTGACCCCCCATTTAATCTCCATAATGTTTGGCATTCTAAAGCAGCTATGTCATCCAAGAGCTGGAAAAAGTGTGACAAAAGCCAAATTGATAGATTTCGACGTTATGAAGCCGGCCATCCAGTTAGATTGTGAATTGGAGTTTGTTTGGGCCTCCGTTAAAAAAAAAAACCACTTGCCGAGACCGGTAGTGTGAACATGTGAGAAGTGAACCAATTATTTTATTCAGAATTAAGTGAAAAAACCTAAAAAATATGATGATTGGGAGCAGGGGGTGCAAAATTTTTTACGCCCCATTGGTCTGATTATTTGAGGCATTTTGCAGCAGAGAGAATCATTAAGATTAGTGGTGGGGAGGCATGATATCCACGATTTTTTTGCTTTAAATTGCATATCTCTTTGCAGCCTATGATGCATTGAATAGAAAACTGAATTTCTAGTATTTCTCTCTCCTCTCTCCTCTCTCCTATTGATGTGTGTTTCCATGGATTAATTTATGAGAGAAGGGGATGGGATGATTGGACTGATTTTGAACGTGAGATGATGTTGGAGCATGAAGGAGCGTAGGTCAAGGTTTGGAGGAGCATCAATGGCGGCTATTGGGAAGCATTAGTAGGCCTCCAATCACAAGATGCATACGATATAAAGCGCGCTTCTATGAGTAAGTCGTAAGTTTAATTGTTTTCTGATAAATTTCGTTGGTAAATGATTGAGGATAGTTGTTTTTCATTGTCAATGATTTGATCTATGAGAAACATTAAGAAAACTAGCAAGAATCAATCCTTTATTAAATTTTTAATAAACATATGAAACCTGCAATATTGCAGTTTTAAGGAAAATCATGGATTCTGGGGGTTTTGATGTGTCAATGTTGTTCCCATTGGATGGAATATGATATAAAAATAATTCTCAGCAAGCTTAATCAGTCCAAATCATTAAATCAAAAAATATTAGTACTTATTGATAAATAAACAAAGAAAAATAGAAAAAAGAGAAAAATATAGGTTTTGTATCTAAAAAATAGAAAAAAGTTACGCTTGTGTTTGTGAATGTATGATAAGGCTAAGGCATAAGGTTGAGCCTTAGTTCACAGCCCTATCTTTATGTTAAAGGGGATATTTATTACTTTCATGAAGATAAAATGCATATAAAATGCTCTCTAAACTTATCACCGAATGCACAACCTTAAGTGATAGGGAGAAGGGGGGTATTAAGGGCTGATAATACACTAAATTCTCATTTTTTTCTAATGCATGGCATATGGGACATGTGGTTTTGAAAATTAAGAAGATCCAGTAGCACAAGCATGCATGGTGCTAGCCCTATCTAACACAACAATTACATTTAGAGTAGAGGCATGAAAAGAAATGTGTTTACACCTTCACAATGGTAGTTGTTGATACAAAAATTATTTAAGCATTGTAAACCATACACAATTGCATTACATACAACACATGGTATCATCCTAGATACACATCAATTGTTTTCACGAACAATGACCCACATTGAGGAGGTGAGGTACCCTAAGCTGTAGGGCTAGTGATCTATCCCCTTGGGGAGTGTTAAGTGATGGATGCATTACATCTCTTGAAACGACCAACTAAAAGAGTGGAGCATGTATTCTATGTGTTCTATGTATGAGCGGTGCATCTTGGGGCTAATCCTTGAGGTGTAGGAGAGCCGTAGTGGGGCCATTGCAATTAGCCAAGGGGTGCTCCCTTTGTCTTTGCTTATGTGCTATATTACATTGATATGTGTAGGGACTCCCTCTGAGGAGTGTGGGAAGGGTTATCTGTTGGATTCCAATCCATACAAACATGAAGTTCTACATTAGAGGTTAGGATACTATACCCCTTAAATGCTCCTAGGTGCAAGGCCAAGAGGTGGTTTGGGTGCACGTAGTAGAGGCCTGGCTAGTGCCATAGAGCCCGTGTCAAGCCCCTTTCAGGTCCTATCAAGTGGTGCATTTGCCGAGAGCTACTAATAAGTAGCGGTTTTTGAATCTCGACCGATAGGGGCCAGTTTATTAGTGTATGCCAAAAGGCACGAAAATAGATCCAAAGGACCATCAAGCCGAGCTTCAAAAGAAGAAAGAAAGAGCTGAATGAACTTGACATTGGGCTGAACTTACTAGGAGATACTCTTTCCAAAGGAGTAGTCCAATATCCCTACAAGGGAGGGATCTTAATAACCCTAGCTCCATACATAGTCCATCATCAGGAGGAGATGGACGTTCTAGTACTTCCCTTCTCTAAGTTAGTTACCCCACCTCGAGTAGAGTAATAATTCCCATCATTCAAACTCCTTTGGTAAATCTAGTTGTCACCATGGTGCAACCCAGTGCAATCCCAACAAGAACACCAAACTTGCAGCCTTGGGATTCCCTCTACCCATTTTTAATGGGTTAGTAGAGGAAGATGTGGAACTTCATGTTAATGAATTTCAAAAGTTAATGTTCAATTGTCGAACTTGATGATGTTCTTTAATATGACTCGGAAAGGATGAGCTATACTATGGTATCACATCCTAGAGACTGGAATCATAACTATGATTGATTTATTCTTTGCAGCCTTCCAAAGAGAGTTTTCCCTTGAAAGGGGAGGTCAATATTGGCTATGTATTCTTAATGTAACATGTCAAGAACCTCACGAGTATGTTCTAGGCTATGCCAAGAAATTGAAGGAAGTATTTTGTAAGTTGTAGACCTATATTCCCATTCCAGCTCTTGCCCAACTACAATACTTTTTGCATGGGCTAGACTTTAATATCCAAATTCAATTGAGGAACGTTGCTCTTGCTAACATTGATATGGCTATTACACAAGTAGAGGAGATAGAGTCACAATTACAAGCAACCTATACCTCTAGGGAAAATTGGAATCCGAGTCTGGTGTTGGAAATACTTTGGCATTGATAAATGGAGGTCAAGGGATACCCATGAGTACTTCCAATGTAAGAGGAAGTGTAATTCAGAATGTGTCCATATTGCTAGCACCTCCTCCCAATGTGACCATGCCTATGGCTAGTCAGATGGCTCCACCAAATGTTGGAAGCAAAATGACCAATTCTAATGTTGTTCTAGGGAATCAATAGTAGCCAATTCTGAATCAAGTGGTTAGACCAATGGAACAATAGGTAGATGATCGCAGCTATGAGTCAAGTGCCTTAAATGTCCTTGGCAACGTTAAGGAATATGATTAAGCACTATACTTACATGATCACAGAACAGTATATGCAAATAGTTGTTCATGTCAATTTTCTTAATAAGCAATAGAATTTGATAGGGAGTCGACACCCACACCCTAAAGAGGGTACCCCCTCAAGATTCAGCTATAAGTGGTGTGGCAGCAAATACTTCCCCTGGAATTGTCCAAATGTTAGATGTGACATATGCAAAAAGTACAATCACTTAGCTAGTACTTGTTGGAGCAAGGTAATCTCTCTCCAATAGCGAAGAAGTAAACAACTAGGTCGAGTCAACCATCGAGCACAAGGGAATAATCTCCAACAAGATGAGGGACAGAAACAAATACTGCAAAGAGGGAAGGCTATTGTAGAGGAGCTTCCTAGTAGCAGTGGAGTTAACCTTATTGAAGTTGTACGTATCAATGGCACTAAAGCTTTCAATTTACAAGTCATTACAAGAGGTCAAAAGGGTAAAGATGGTGACAAAGACAAGGTAAAACCTATTGAGAGAAACCCTAAGAAAGATGATAAGGGAACACAAGTCCTTAATCCCTTGTCATGGAAGACGGAGGACCTCTAAAAGACATTGATGGTAAAGATGATGCCAAGAAGGATAAGGAATTGCCAAAGAAGAAGACAAAAGCCAAGAAAGTAGCACCAAAGCCTATTCAAAGACCAAAGGAGAGAATGATTTGGTGGGAGAAGAGAACCATTGCTAGCTATCATGAATTTGATTTAGCAAGCTCTCTTTGTAAGGTTAACCTGGATGTAAATCTATTGTAGTTGATTAAGCCATCTCTAGGAGTGCGCAAGGCATTTAAGAAGATTCTTTGCACTAGGTATATCGTGGAGCCCTTGGGCATAGCACAGATAGGAGATGATTGGTTTGAGCATGCTGAAAAGCATTGTTCAAGGGTAGCAGCATATGTTGATGGAATATTAGTGGATCATACCATTGTGGACATGGGATCCTCCATCAACATTATGAGTTCGGAATAGATGGAGAGGCTAGGGTTAGAAATCCAAAACGATGTCTCCACGATTCTCTGAATGGCTGATGATAGTTTAAGATAACCTGAAGGGTTCATTACTAAAGCCCATGTGATTCACGTTAATGTGGAATGCATTTTGGACTTTAGGGTTATCATGTTCACAAGGCGGCTAGCTATCAAGTATTGCTAGGCAAGCCATGGATTTTACAAGTAGACTGTTGGGTTGATATACCTGTTGGTCAGTTTATCTTTGGTAGAGGTGCTAGACGTGTAGCAATAGATGCCTACCTTGAATCTCCTCAAAGTGAGAGACTTCCTTTATCCTCTATAGATAGATACATTAGATGATTCATGTAATAGTGAAATGTCATCAAGTGATGAATCTAACAAGGGGTCCACTACAAAGGATATCTATCAAGTAACTTTGAATGAGCCAATAGAGTCTCAAGATAGGATAAGAGATGCAAATGTAATGGAGTTAGATCTTGGGATGATGAATGATTCATGACCAATTAAATTAGGGTCCATGCTCAGTTTGGAAGAAAGAAAGGATTGTGTGTCCTTGATTCAGTAATTCTGTAATATCTTTGCTTGGAGTTATGATGATTTGAGAGGTATTCCTCCTGGCTTGGTTGTTCATACCATTCCTATAAAGAAACGTAGCCGCCCTATGTGACAAAAAGTAAGGTGTATGACTTTCAAATTGAGGGACGGGCTATTTGAAAAATTGATAAAAGTATGAAAATCTAGCCTAATATTTCCAGTATAACACACATAGTGTGGTATGTTAGATATGCTCAATGCCCCACCCTCATAAGGTGCCACCAATGTTCCATGGTGCTCAATGTTGTAAGGCCCCCATTATGAGGAGAAGCCAAATGTGAGCTCGGACATTGGTTGAGTCCTGACTTGTATATCAGATGAGGTCTATGTGATCGGATGGCAAAAAGGTGACCATTGTGGGTCTAATCTTTGGGTTGGACTGAGTAGTTAAGCTGGTAGCAACTCGAGGCACATTGCATCTAGTTGCAGGGTAAAGGAGTTAAAAGGGGTCCCTATTTTGGGGTTCGAGGGCCATCGATGGTAAATGAAATATTCCTTGGAATATTCCCTGGCCGACTAGTGGAGGCTCATGTGGTAGGTCGATCATGCCGACTTAATCACCTTCACGGGCTATAAAAGCTAAACTCCTTCACAGCCTTCGATTATCTAGCTTTCACCCAGTCAGAGTTGTTCCAGCTAGCCTTAAGCACTTCACCTATCTTCTGTCTAGATTGCCATCTAAGCTTCACCATGGAAGCACACAGGTGGACAGAGACATCTCTCTATCAGTTGTTTGGAGCTTTAAAAAAATTCTAATTCTCCTCTTATCTGCGGTGTACTCTCTATCTCTATCTCTTTCTCAGATTCTGTTCACTGCGTCGTGTAATTTTTACATGGTATCAGAGTCCAATGGGCTCTAGGGATCGAAGAGTACGCAAGATGCAAAGGCTTCAACAGTAAAGAGGAATAATGTCGTCTTCCATAAGCGGTTCTGGTGCATCAGAAAGCGGTGCAGGAGGTGGTGCTACTGTACCATCTATTCAAACACTAAGGATTCATCCACCAACCTTTAGCAAAGGAAAGTTAGATGGTATAAACTATACCTTGTGGAAGTTCAAAATTACAAATATCCTTGATTCTTATGAGCTTTTGGAGACTATGCTGGGGAATGATGTAGAACCACAGCCTACCCCTGACCCATCAAATCCTAGTGTGATGATTCCTCCAAATGCAGATCTTCTACGAGCTTGGAAACGAAGGAATGCAGATGCATTGTGTGCCTTAGTTACAAGCTATTCTAGCAGTATTTTGACTTTGATTCAGCACACAACCAAAGCATCAGAGGCTTGGAATGCACTGAGGAGTCAGTATGAAACGTGAAAGCAAACAAGGATTTAAAACTTGGAGAATCAACTAGCAGCGGAGAAGTTTGCTGAAGGAGAGATAGCTGAAGCATTCATCACTCAGATTAAGAATCTGCACGATCGGATGGTTGGTGCTGGGATACAAAAGATTAGCGAGGAGCTAGCTCGGAGGTGTGTTCGGATTTGTCCATAAAAGTTTGATGGACTAGTAACTGCCCTTAATACTCAAGTGAGACCTCAAGCTTTGAGTTTTGAGGAGTTTTGTGCATTATTGTTGGAGGAGGAGTTGAGGCTGAAAGCCCGAGAAGGAAGCAACAATGGAGATGTTGCATTCTCTGCCACCAATGCAAAAGGCAAAGATGGTTCCTCCACCAAAAATGATGGTGACAAAAAGAAGAAGGGCGGTAAGAAGAAGTTTCAAGGAGAGTGCTTCTAGTGCAAGAAGAAAGGACATGCAATCACAGACTATCGTGTCAAGAAGGCAGATGAAAAGAATGGTACCCTTAAAAGTAAAGGGAAAGAGATAGCTAATATGGCTAAAGTAGAGTTGGAGTTATTCATAGCGACCATTGAGGAGGTGTGCTCCTTGGCACAAGAAGAATCTGCCCCACTGACTCATGGGTGTTGGATAGTGGGGCCTCCCGTCACATGACCAACAAGGAAGGTCTATATAGTTCTATGCAGCCTCTACAAGAATCCATCACTGTGACGATTGGAAATGATGCAAAATGCCTTGCTGTGGGCATAGGTACTATTTCGTTTGTTGTTGCAAATGGTGATGTTAAAAAGCTTTCAAATGTGTTGTATGTTCCCAAAATTAGGAGAAATATATTATCAGTTGCTGCCATAACTGATCTTGGTCATGAAGTGAGGTTCAAGAAGATAGGTGCAGAAATTCTTGACAGTGATGGCAAAGTTGCTGGCAAAGGAGAAACAAGGAACAACCTATATGAGCTAAGTGCTCTTATAGCCACCGTTGGAGTGGGCACAAGTAAGCTTTGGCATGAAAGGTTTGGACACATTGGATTTGCAGTGTTGAAGGAGATGCACAAGCAAGATATGGTTGCTCACCTACCTACATGACTCAATTGAAGGAACCATGTGAAGCTTGTATGATGGGAAAGCAATAGAGAAAGGCATTTCCACAGGAAAGCAAGAATAGAGCATAGGCTTCTCTAGAGTTGGTACATTCTGACTTGTGCGGAAAGATGCCTACACGGGCCTTGGGGAAATCTTCTTATTTTATGTTAATTGTCGACGACTATAGTAGGAAGATGTGGGTGTACTTCCTTCATGATAAGGCTCAAGATTTTGGTAAGTTTAAAGAATGGCTAACACTTGTTGAGAATGAAACATGGAAAAGTGTGAAGAAGTTTAGAACAGATGGTGGTGGTGAGTTCAACTCAAAGGAGTTCAAAGACTTTTGCAAGAGCAAGGGATAAAGTGTCGATTGAGGACGCCTCATACACCTAAGCAGAACGGTGTTGTGGAATGCAAGAATCACACCATTGTGGAGATGGTAAGATGCATGCTAAAGGGCAAGGGATTGCCTAGCCATTTTTGGGTTGAAGCTATTACTACTGCAGTCTACATTTTAAATCGGAGCTACACAAAGGCTCTCAAGGGAAAAACATCTCATGAGGCTTACACTGGTAAGAAATGATCGGTCTCACACTTTAGAATTTTTGGATGTGAATGTTATGCACATATTGCAGATGAGAAGAGAAACAAGTTACAACCAAAAATCAGAAAATGTATCTTCTTGGGTTATAGTAATGAGTAGAAGGCTCACAAGTTATATGACCAAGAGGCAAAGAAGATTATCACAAGCCGTGATGTGGTGTTCAAGGAGCAGCTACATACAATGGATGAGGAGAAGGCAAGTTCTTCCACTTTATCATCAAGCAAAGAAGTAGTTCACTATGAACCTGTCCTAAGAGCTATCCCTATCCTTAAGGAGGAGAAAGCATCATCTTTAGATGATGAGGAAAAAGTTCACCAACCTGACATCACCCAACCAGAAAAGCCATTGCCCTGTTGGGTGAAGCAGCTCTATGACCACAATAATCCTATGCCCACATCTATTGAGGAGAAGGCAGACGGACCAAGGAGGTCTCAGAGAATAGAGGAGCGAAGGAGGGCTTTTGCTCACATAGTCAATATGGCCTTGATGGCTGAGATTATGAGAGAAGTAAAGGAGCCAATTGACTTAGAAGAAGCAGATCCAACATGGAAGGCAACTATGCAAGCCAAGTATGACAACATAATGAAGAATGACACTTGAGAGCTAGTGGATCGGCCAGCAAAGTGGAAGGTTATTGGCACCAAGTGACTCTGGAAAGCAAAGTACAAGGCTGATGGTACCTTAGAAAAGTACAAAGCTAGATTGGTTGCACAAGGATTTTCACAGGCTGAAGGGTTTGATTTTCAAGAGTTATTTTCCCCAATCGCCAGAATGACCACTATTCGCATAGTACTTGTAGAGCAGTGGCCAGTTTACCAAATGGATATTAAGTCAGCGTTCTTAAATGGTGACCTCAAGGAGGAGGTGTATGTGGCTTAGCCACCAGGGTTTGAGGCCCCCCATTCTGAGAACAAAGTGTGTAAGCTGAAGAAGGCATTGTATGGGCTGAAACAAGCCCCCAGAGCATGGTACAACAGATAGATAAGCTCTTTATTCAAAGTTTTTATCCACTTATCCAATATCAACCTAGAAAAAAGAATGTTGTTGTTGATGCTGTAAGTAGAAGACCAAGTATCCATGATATAACGGCCCTATGAAAGATACCTATGACCGAGACCCCAATTTTCAAGCTGATTGAAATAAATTAGTTGCTAATAACTGGATTCCAATAGATTCATTGTCTTATTCTAAAGGATTTATGTTTTATGAGAAAAGGTTGTGTGTAACTGTTCCATTTAGATCATTTGTGTTGCATGAAATTCATTGTCCCCCATATCAAGGCCATAGAGGTATTCTTTCTACTTTACATACATTGGTTGAAGATTTTTATTGGCCACAAATGGAGTTTGATGTTTCTAACTTTGTTTCTAAATGTTTAATTTGTCAAAGCATTAAGCGACACCATGGTAAGCAATATGGTTTATTAATGCCTTTACCAATCCCTGAACAACCATGGAACATATTTCAATGGATTTTATAACTAGTTTGCCTAACACCTAAGCTAATCATGATATGATTTGGACTAGTGTAGATCGATTTAGCAAACAAGCATATTTCATTCCATGCAAGAAAACATTAACTGCATCTCAAGTGTACAATTGTTTTTGAAGACTATTTTCACTAACCATGGTTTGCCAAAAGTTATTGTTTCAAATCGTGATTCTAGATTTTGCAATAATTTTTGGACTACTTTGTTTGCTAATTTAGGTATTAAGATTGATTTCTCATCTGCCTTTCATCGTGAAACTAATGGGCAAATAGAAGCTACTAATAGTATAATTTTAGATCTTTGTGCATACACCATTTCAAAACCACAAACATGGGATGCACACTTGCATTTACTTCAATTTGCATACAATAATACAACACACACAGCTACACAAAAAGCACCTTTTGAAATCATTCATGGACATATATTGCCTACAACTGTTACATTATTGTCAAACAAAGTTAAAGCTGCTGATGATATTGCCAATATGCATGCTACTATTTTTGCTAAAGTCAAAGACATGGTTGCGAAAGCCCAGCAATCATACACTAAACAAGATAAAAAGAAAAGAAAAGCTATGAGTTTCAAAGTTGATGATTATCTTTGGTTACGCATTGAAAAGACAAGATTATAAAGTGTTGAGAAACACCCTCTTGTTAAGTTAGTCCCTAGATTTTATGGACCTTTCAAGATCATTCACAAAATCAATGGCAATGCATCTAAATTAGAACTACCCCAACACTCAAAAATACACAATACTTTTCATATCAATTTGTTACGACCTTTTAGAGGCCAATTACCTGTTCACCCTGTCCATGAAAATCTTCCTTTGTTAGAATAAGAAACTAAAATCCTTGAATCCAAAACTATTCTAGACAATGACTTTATGACCACTAAAACTGGTCGTAGGTACTCTAGATATTTGGTTAAGTTTAAAAATCATCCTGTTGAAGAGGCCAAATGGATGCACGCCCACGACCTAAGTGCTTATCCCTCACTGCTCACTCCACATTGAGCTAATAGCAATTGAGGACAATTGCTATCCCACCCCGCGGATATGATGCTAGGAGGCATATTCCACGGTGGATTCTGTGAGGTTTTGTGGTGGATTCCCTAAAACTATATTTATTTGTCGGGGCTTATACAGAAGGTGGATTCCTTGTGCGAGAAGTTGACAGAGACGCCTGTTCTTTTCATGCGTCATATTAATTTAGTGTGCACATGGGTGATTCCGTAAAATATATATTTACATTAATGGACGTTTATGAGTTTAGAGTGCACTCATATTAAGTTGAGGTTAGGATAGAGTTCCAACCTATTTATTCATTTTGTAGCTGAAGACTGCTAAGTATTCACTTTTTTCTATTTTATTTTATTATTTTCTAACAATTGTGAATGCTTCAATTGATATATAGAGCAAGCACCCATCGGTGGCGTTAGGAAGCACTGGGTGATAGCGTGTATTCAAATTATCTAGAAGAAATTATCATTTTTTATGGGTGCGCATCTTATCATTAAAGGTGTGGTGCTAATATTTATTTAGGTACGCTTATTTATTGAAGCACTTGATAAATATTTATTATTTTGTATGTGCATGGGTACATGGTTTAAATATTTTATTATGGGACATTGTATTTGGGCACAGCCCGACTTTTGGGCCACCCAACCACTTTATTCTTTATTTGAACAAAAGGAAACACAAAAGCTAAAGTATGCTAATTGTAAAATTGGGCTATTTTTGAGCTTTGAGATGAATAAATTTATAAATACATGTCTGTGAAGCGCTCACACAAGGCATGGGGAGAGTTTGTACCCAATTTGTCTCTTTTCGTCATGTCATGCAAATCTATCTTCTTGTTTTATGAGCTTTAGTAGAGTCCTTTTGTTCTTGGAGACCTTCCGGTGCTCGCTATGTATGCATCCAACATTCGATTTGCGCACCAATGTGTCCTTGGTTGCATTCAAATTTTTGGTTGTGTTCTCCACTTGGTCCTACTTTGAGGATTCAATCACCCTTCTATGTCTTTGGGTCTTCTCTTACTGGTGGGTTCCTTCAAGTTCTTACGTCTAGGTATATTCCTTGTTAATTACAACTAGTCCTCAACTTACCCTCACTCTATGCGTGTGTGCGTATGTGTGCTCTTTTCTATGCACTGTGTGAAATTAGGCTTTTAGATTTTCTCAATTGTGCTTTGAGGGCAAGAATTCATAATTAGTGATAAGACAAGTGCCTAGACGACTCTAGCACTCTCCCCATGGGTTTAGCCTAATAGGCTTGTATGCAGTTTTTGGCTGTCCCCGCTAGTTTATAGGGTTCTTTGCTATTCTATCCGCTCAATAGTGATTTTTTAATGCTTTAAGACTCCAATCGATGTTGCTACCAGGTTGGATTGCTAGATGGTCAACTAATGTCACATCTATGCCCTGATCCCTTTGTTCCTTGTGCCACAAAGGCTTCTCAAGCACCTGTATCATCTTCGAATGTTTGGACAATCGGTGTCTAAGTGGTCAAGTCCAATTTTCAAAAAAAAAAAAGAAAAATCAAACTTGACCCAACAGGTCCGAATTGCAGGGGCCAAGTGACTGATTCGGACTTCAAGAAAAGGTGAAAACACCCTCGGGAGTAGGAAAAAAACATTAGGAGAAATATAGACTCCCTTTTTTGCCCCTTAAGGGGTTTCTCTCACCTCTCTCTTTCTAAAAAGAGATTCCAAAATAATATTAGAATAAGAGATCTTCTACAATCAAGCAAATCTCGTATCTGTATTTTCAATAGATTTCACCTATTATTTTATTCTCAAACTGTAGGATAAGGTCACTTTTTCTCAAAATCCTCATAACTAAAAATATATAATTCTATTTTTTGTAAAAACGGAGCCAATCATTAATATAAAACTCTTTAATGCCCTCATGACTTTTCAACATGAAAATATATTAGAATCGTTCTCATTCTTGCTTCTTAAAAGGGTGGAAGTTAAAAAACAATATAAAATGACGTACACATCATATCTTAATATTATTTTTTACCCAAAGACACCTTTTTGACTCAAGAGTTTCCTTGTAAATTTTTATTGTTTTTGGACAAGTATATGCCCATTTCTGGGCATTTCTTCATTCCTTCTCAAAGCTCTAGTTTTGTCCGAAATTTTGTGTACTCTTCTTCTTCCCTCTAGAATATGGTTTCTTGCATAAAAATTCTTCTGAAGCAATACTCAGTACTATCTAAACACTCTCTACCTTGCTACAAGCAATCTCCCTCTTCAATACTGTGCTATAAGATATCTTCCTCTTAAACACTCTATACTGCAAGCAATCAAGTAATAATGGAGGTATCTTTATTTTTTAATCTCTGTGATATTATTATTCTTCATAGTTGTTGTTTAATCCTTAAGTGTCAATTCATAGAGAGAGAGAGAGAGAGAGAGAGAGAGAGAGAGAGAGAAGGGAGGGGGAAAGAGAGAGGATTGTGTGAGATGAACTAAGAAAATAAGTGATAGAGTGATGGAGAGTAAATTAGGATAGAACATAAGATGATGTTATTGTTCTCCACTAGCCAAGTTTCTGTATAGATATGTTTAAATATCTTTGATCAATTTTGAGAGAGAGAGAGAGAGAGAGAGAGAGAGAATATTTTGGATAGAACAGAAGATAAGATTGGATGCTGATTAGAGGTAGATTAAAAGCTAAGATTACATGAAGATTATGGGTTGATTAGGGTCTATCATGACTGAAATCAAGAGAAAGAGAAAAGATCCAATTGGGTAAAAAATAACACAGATATAGTGAATCAAAGGGGTGTAATTGTGTGATTTGAGCCAATCCAAAATTAGTTGCATATTGTTTGATTGATGCTCACCTGCTTCTCTCGGATATTTAGACGTTCTTGCTATTGATAAAAAAATTGCCATTGAATCCTTAGCTTACTATTAATCAAAGGGGTGTAATTGTGTAATGTTAAAATTTGCATATATTTTTCTTTACAGGATGCAGGTGTAGGACGTACCAAGAGAAAGAGAGATAATTCACTTTCAATTGGAGGATGAATATGCACCAATGTTCAAAAGAACTATAGAAAGGGATGATGCAATAAGATACAGGATGCAACAAGAAATAAATGCATGGAAAAAAAATGTAGACCTTTGGGTTGATGGGCGCATTTATCCACCTGATCCAATCACTCAAAGGCCACCACAATTTGAAGGGCTTACATCATTTGTAAAGTTAGATTGTGAAGGAAATGAAGGATTGTATGAATACACATGCAGACTTGTTACACAAGGATTAATAGGGGTTCATCAAGCCTTGACAAATATGTAGACAAGATTACAAGGGAATATGTAGTCTTTGATGGAAAAGGATAGATTATTGACTGAGAAGGATAGGGAGAACCATAGCCTACAACAAGCAATGTCTGTCATTGAAGATGCTATGTAGGCTACACATGTGCAAAATATGGAGTTACAGTCTAAAGTTACGGTTCATGCCGCTCTTCACAAGAAAGGCCCGAATCGCCAATTCTCGGTGATTCAAACACCATCGGGCTATCAAGGTATAAGCTTCAAAACCTTGATTGATTGTGGCAGTGCACATTCCTTCATTTCACTAGTCTGTGCAAGAAGATTAGGAATAGCCACAATAGATGCACCTACCTTAATTTGTACCAAGCAATTTGCTAAGGTGAAATTCCTACTGGGTGGAAAGTCGACTTCGATCAGATTCAGGGTAATGAACCTAGGTGTCCACGAGTGTTTGCTCGGAATGGATTGGCTTAAACCTAATGATGCTCACATTCACTATGGAAAGGGCCAAGTCTCCTTTCAAAATTCTGAAAGGGAATTGGTCACAACTCAAGGAGAGGCTGGTAAGCCAAAAATTCAACTGGCCAAAGCAACGCAGGTAATAAAAGGAGTTGGAAAGGGGCTACCTGTCTATCTGATTAAACTAAATAAGCTAGATCAGAATCAGGAATCTAGGGAAGAACCTTCATAGTTAAAGGAATACGCAAACGTATTTCCTGAAGAGCTGACAGAACTTCCTCCTCAAAGGGAAGTCGATCATGAAATCAAGCGAGCGCCAGGAGCTACGCCAATCGCAAAGAGACCATATAGAATGTCCATCCTAGAAGCGATTGAGCTGAAGGAGTAACTCAAGAAACTACTAGACCAAGGCTACATCCGACCTAGCAGTTCACCATGGGGAGCTCCAGTGCTGTTCCAGAAGAAGAAAGATGGAACGCTTCGGTTATGCATTGACTACAGAGGGTTGAATCAATCAACCATTAAAAACAAATACCCCATTCCAAGAATAGATGAACTTCTTGACCGTCTTCAAGGTGCGAAGATCTTTTCTAAGATTGATCTCAGGTCTCGATATTATTAGATAAGGATGAAGAAGATATCCCAAAGACGGCATTCAGCACAAGGTATGGACACTTTGAATTCCTAGTCATGTCATTTGGGCCGACAAATGCTCCTGTTACCTTCAACAAGCTAATGCAGGATATCTTTAGGCCCTATCTTGATGACTTTGTACTCATCTTCTTTGATGATACCCTATTCTACTCCAAACAAGAAGAAGCTCATGAACCCCATCTTCACATTGTCCTCAAAACAATGAGAGCACACAAGCTTTATGCCAAGAAGAAGAAGTGTGCATTTTTCAAGTGATAGATTGAATATGTGGGATTCATTGTATCAGCGGAAGGAATTTCAGTAGATCCAGCCAAGGTCAGAGATGTTCTGGAGTGGCCAACACCAACAACTGTCAAAGAAATATGTAGTTTTCTTGGATTGACAGGATGGTACAGGGTCTTTATCAAAAACTATGCTTTGATTGCAGCGCCTCTGATGGCTGATCTACTAAAGAAGCAAGTATCAATTGTATGGTCACCTGCTCAACAGACCAGCTTTGACAAACTAAAGCAAAGCTTGGTATCAGCACCCATATTGAAACTTCTTGATCTTAGTAAGAGGTTTGAAGTAATAACTGATGCTAGCACACTTGCCTTAGGATGTGTGCTTATGCAAGAAGGTCATCCTATAGCATACTCTTCAAGGAAACTGAAGAGCCATGAAAGGAACTATGCTACCCATGATCTGGAGCTGTTGGCTATCATCCATGCTCTCAAACTTTGGAGGCACTACTTGCTGGGTAATAAATCTACCTTAGTAACGGACCACAAGAGTCTTAAATGGATTTTTACCCAGAATGAGCTCACTATGAGGCAACGTCGATGGATTGAAGTGTTGGAAGAATATGATTTTGAAATCAAATGCTGGCATGGAAAGGAGAATGTAGTTACCGATGCACTCAGTCGCAAGGAATTTTTAAATTCTCTGATTTTGCAAGATCCATCAATAGCAAGATCTCTAGCCACAAAGGTATCCATGCCAAACAACCCAATTCTTGAGCTAGCTAAAGAAGAGGCATGCCATGACCCAACCTATCAGAAATTGCTAAGGGAGATCCCCATCAAGGATCAAGACCCGAAGCTACAAACAAAGTATCAAGAATTCTCTATCAATAGTGGTCTTGTCTACTATAGGAAGAGATTATGTATACCAGCAAGCCAATTACTCAAGCAGAAGATACTTTGGAAAGCCCATGACACCCCTTTATCAGGACATCTTGGCTATGCCAAGACCCTTAATGCAGTCAGAAAGAGCTATTGCTGGGATAGACTTAAAGGTGACGTTCTCAAATATGTCACTGAATGTTTGTCTTGTCAATGCATTAAGGCTGAACATGTCAAAATGCCAGGGAAATCGCAACCACTTGACATTCCCCAAATGAAATGGGAATTCATTAGTATGAATTTTGTTGTTGGCTTGCCCCAAGTTCAGGGAGGATACAACTCCATTATGGTCGTGATAGATATGCTTACCAAGGTTGCACATCTTATTCCTGTTAAGATAAACTATAAAGCCTCAGACATCACAAGGTTATTCATCAAGGAGATATTCAAACTACATGGGTTACCCAGAAGAATCATTAGTGATCGTGACTCTCTCTTCACATCACACTTCTGGAGGGCCATCTTCAAGGCCATTGGGACTCAACTTTGTTTCAATGCAGCTTACCATCCCCAAACCGATGGTCAAACGGAGCGAATCAACCAAGTCATTGAGGATATGCTAAGGACACACTGCTGTCACGAACCCAAAAAGTTGATTCAATATTTGCAACTGGTTGAGTTTGCCTACAATGCTTCCTACCAACAAAGCATTTAGATGACCCCTTTTCAAGCATTGTATGGGCACGATTGTCGTACTCCTTTGAGCTTTACAGATCCAACCTTGAGGGTTGAAGCCTCAAAGCAGATGTTGGAAGACATGGATGACCAAATCAAGTCAATAATACAGGACATCCAACCCGCCAAGGATAGGCAGAAGGCCTACACAAACTTGAAACGTCAAGATAGATCCTTCGTTGAAGGTGACATGGTCTTCATTCGCGTATGTCCAAAGAAGAGTTCCCTATCCTTGGGTGAATGAAAAAAGCTAAGTCAAAGGTATTGTGGACCCTACAAGATTCTCAAGTGCCTAGGGCCCAATGCTTACAAACTTCAACTCCCCGAAAACCTAAAAGTTCATAATGTATTCCATATCAGCCTATTGAAAAAGTATGTGCCTAACCCTATTCACGTGCTTGATTATCAACAAGTTGTAATGCCTAGCTAAGGAGTCCTTGAGCTATGGCCTAACAGGATCTTAGATGTTAGGGAGAGGCATTTGAGATCTAGGACCTTGAGAGAATACCTCATCCAGTGGAAAGATTACCCTGAAGAGGATGCCACTTGGATGGATGAAAGTACTCTCAACCAACAATACCCCCATTTCTTCTCGAGATGAGGACATCTCGATTCCTCTAAGGGGGAGAGAATGTAATATTTCCGCTATGAAATATTGAAGACCCAAAATCTCGCACAAAAGCAGTTCAAAATAATCTCTCGCAACGGAAAAACCTTTGGCTAAGTGCTCCACCCTCGCGCAATAGCAAACTCCAGCTCTGTGTCGCGTATAGGAAGCCATGGCTTGAAAACCGCAAGCCACCGTAGGTCTACGCAGAAACACCCCTTCAAGGGGAAAAAGGGATAATGGATAAATTTTTGGATTTTTTTAAATTAAAACTCCCCTCCCTTTCAGCCATTGCATGGCTGGGAGAGGGAGTATGTGTGGGAGTTGAGTGAGGAGGGGCATGGGGAGGAGGCATGCAACCCACCACTTGTGTGGCTACCCTCCCCCCTTGAAGCCCATATAAACCCCCCCTCCCAAGCTTGAGGGGAGAGGAGAGAGAGAGGAGAGTCGTGCTACTGCCCAGGACCATGGTGCTACCCGCCATAGCTGCCGCCGTCGCCTGCTATTGCGTCCCTCGCCTTCATCAGCAACATCATCATCATCATTATCATCATCATCTTCGTCCTCATCGTCCTCTTCAACCCCATCGTCATCATCTCCCTCATCATTTTCTCTCTCCACGTCATTCTCTGTGGGACAGAAGCTTGGAAGCTTCTAAATTGGAAGCTTCCAATGAGGCTTCCATAAGCCTTATTCACCCATACCTCTCGGGTTTTTTGAAACGGAGTTTGTAAGTCCCGATTCCTGCGAAGAGGAGTAAATTCACAGGTAGAAGGGAGTTTTGGAAATCGGATAAATGGCAAGGAGAGTTTGTTGAGTCGAGATCTACGTCATCGATGGGTCCTAAGCAAAAGTCGTGAGGTGCACACACGGGAGCTTCCACCCCGAGTATGGGAGTGGACAATTCCCCGATTCCTAATGCCCAGGTTCCTAAAATTAATTCCTCATGATAAGGATGCACTAGGCATGTTTAATTCTCGTAGGAAAGTTTAAACACATTGGGAAGTTTATTTGCTCGCCTGATTTACAAAATCTAGTTGCATGTCGTGCATTTGAAATTGCTTGCACTTCCGTGGTCAAGATGTAATCCTGAATGCATGATGCATAAGTAAAAAGACGGAATTGTGCAAAGGCATCCTTGTTGCATCTCGCAAAGGATAGGACATATAACACGTAACGCATTTATGTAATAAATTCTTGGTTGTGTCTCACGATTAAGGTAATCATAGACAGACATTAAATGTTGCGTGAGTAGTTGCAATGCATGGAAAGGATCTATAAATCTTGCAAATTGCATGCGATGATAGTTACACTCTAGGTTGGGTTAAGTGCTAAAGGACGGATTAAATCAATAATGGTCTCATGACATTCGCTCATGCATGGAGTTCTTGTATCGAAGTTTGTATTTAGGAAAGGATGCATCTTCATATTAAAGCTTGAATTCAATGCATTAAACGTAGGGTTTATAAGAATAGTTCTAAATGTAAATCAATATCACATAAGGCAAGGAAAAGAAAAGATCACTATAGATCCTTTAGTTGCCAAAAGGTCTATGGTCTTGAATTTGCATACTCGCATGGAATGATGCATCCCACTTCTCTTGCAGTTACTTACATCTTTTAGGGGAAAATACTCGCAAGTTTAGAAGAATGTATTTGCATCTTTAAAAGGGATGATCTTCTCTAATCATGGGTTAGTTAGATCAACTAAGTAATTCGCGTATAGTTGAATAGCTTACATGAGAATCATAAAGGTACGATTAGATTGAATATGACAATCACCTCAAAGTGCTAGGTAGGGTCAAGTTACGTTATAATTCTGCCTAGTATCACACTTGGGATGCCAATCTAATATTTCCAATCTCAAAGGTCTTACCCACATTCTTGAAATGCTAAGACAATCTAAACACCCGTGCAAGAATGATCTAGGGTTCTCACCCTAAGGATCAGTTGGCAAAATGTTAGGTCTCAGCAAGGAATTTAGGAACCCTAGGGCCAAAACAACTATCGGCCTAGTAGGGTTAAGGTTTGGATTGGGTCAAGAGGACTCACAAACCCTACATCTTGATCAAATGTATTCTTGACCAAGGAATATTGTGTGATGGGATAAATAATCCCACAAGTTAGGTGCTAACACCTATCTCGTGCAACAAGTTGCAACGTCGCATGGCTTTGTGTCTAAATCACAAAATAGTATTGCCACTCCTTAGAACAAGGTTGGCGAGTTCTAAGTACAAGTCTAATTTTCTAGAGGATGAGTAGTCATCTTGCTACATCACCCTTCCTTAGGCTGATTTGCCAAGTTAGGGGAGTTATGAATTGCCAAGGAAAGCAATTGACCAACTAAGTTAGGGCGACAAGGTTGCCCAAGATTTATTGACCTTAATATAAGGAAACCGAAGGTATTGATAATTTGGATTAACTAGGTATAACCCTAACCCAAGGATAAAGGGTAAACAAGCAACTTAGCTTACGAAACCCTTGGGATCTTGCCAAGTCGCAATTGATCTCGGATCGAATGCTGGATGTATTCGGAGAGAAGGAAACACACCTTAGAGCAGTTGGCTGTACAAACAACCACTGGAATGCTTGTGATTGTACACTTCGGAGTACTGTTTGTATTTCTTTGCTCAAGGAACTAATGCCAAAAAATAACTAATGCTTCAAGTTGAAAGCTTGGAGGGAGAGGTAGCATCAGTTACCTCCGACTGTCTACCTGACCCTATCCAAGGGGGTTGTTAGCCGCATCGGGTACATGGATCGAACCCGCCGCGAGAGGTCTCTCTGTGGGTGCTACTTGGAGTAGGAGGATGCCTAGGTGCCAGTGGGGGCTCTGGCCGTAAATCCCTTGCCTCCAAACCTTGCACAAGAGGCCGACGTAACTCGAGATGGGATCTCGAGGCCCGCATACTAGTCAACGGGCAGAACTTGAAATAACGATCCTTGAGGATTGCTGGAATTGCCTTGGAGCAAATTATGGAATAGCCTTCGGACTGGATTATATGATGTATTCCAAATACTGATAAATAAAGGTCAAATGTTGAAAAAGAACTTGCTTGACATTGTTTTTCTATGTCAGTGCCTACGTTACGTGAAGGAATCAGTGATTTTTTCTTGTAAAACTAAATGTGGTAGGCAATTAGATAACTAAAGCAACTTGAGAAAAGTGCGGTGGATGTTACCCTGGGTCCGTCCTATGGAAGGGTGGTCTTGGTTGGCCGGGAAATTTTCTCAAAGGAATTGACAGTAAGGTAACAATGACCTAGAATCTAAAAAGCTAGAGTCCCGATTTATACTATTTTAGGGAAACAGAATGGGACTATGCCTTACGGGCAGAGAGGTCGAGCTTCGCATCCCTCTCATTTCCCATTCTCCTTGAACCAAGTGCAGTATAAATCTGCTTCGACCCTGATGTTTCTGCGTAAAGTAGTTCATCTGGGGCTCAACGCTAGTTACCTTCTAGAAACTTGACCATTAGGGAAACCCTGATTCAGGTCGGTCCTAAGTGGAAATAGCCGGAATGCTTCCGCTTCGTGGTAGACTCGGGAAGACCTAGATTGAAAACCCCGTGACATTCCTTGAGAGTGCTGGGCAGCGCTTTCTGGACTCTCTTTCAGATGGGCTGCTAAGACGTGTCCTACAAGTGGATAGGGGGACACATTACAGATATGGTCAAAAATGCATTGGAAAATCATAAATTCAGGGTCATTGTAGATGGTGCTGCAAGTGAACATCTTAGGGATGTGAGCAACTTGTTTACTGCTCAGATGCTTAGGGGTTATGTGACAAGGTGGAAATGAGTTCTGAGTCATATAGTATGCTCTATCAACAATTGGATACTGGATTTAAATAAGTATTCAAAACTAAGTGAGTAATGTCTCTGCCAAAACCATTTCATGTGAAGAAGGCTCGAAAAAAACTAAATGAGAAAGTTTTAGAACTAATTGGTGAGCCAACGCATCTGGAAAATACACACATATTGAAGTATGGTTCCAAAGAAGTTGCATTTATATTGAATGCACCCAACAACTTTATATTGGATATATGTAGGGTTCAAATTGCTATGGTCAAGTTCTACAATATGTCTATGGACGAATGTAGAGGCAAGCTTAAATTTGTCCTCAAACTTGATGTGAGTGAGACTTGAGCGAATGAGTATAACACTTATGAATCGAGCATTGGATCCCAACATCAATGAAAACCATCATTTATACTTCATTGTACAGTCAGATAATGAAAT
The DNA here is from genome assembly GCF_053477565.2 of Lygodium microphyllum. NCBI lineage: Eukaryota > Viridiplantae > Streptophyta > Polypodiopsida > Schizaeales > Lygodiaceae > Lygodium > Lygodium microphyllum. The sequence continues at coordinate 40,806,455 of NC_141152.1, forward strand.
ATGGTGGCTTGCAGCATTTGAAGTACCAAACGAGGACCATGAAGTACTCAAAGTTTTTTTAAACCTCACTAATATACCCACTGTTATTCAACAACAAAATAATGGAGCAATTTTACACATTGAGGGGTTTGGGGACTATCAAGTTGAATGGCATCTTGCAGGTGATTTAAAAACATTGAAGTGTATGTTTGGTTTATCAAATGCAGCGAATGCAAAATTTTCGTGCATATACTACATGCAAACTAGGAAGAAAGGGAAAAATGGAAAGAAAGAATGGCTTGCCAAGGCAGGACAATAGGGTGCTCCAATACGTGATCAAAAAGTCATGAGAAATGGAATGCTAGTTCCAGTGGATTCAAATTGACGCCCTATTTTGGAAATACCACTAATAAGGGTTCACTTTTGCGCATTGCATTGTTTGGTTAGAATAATTAAGAAGCTAGTATATGAATATATATGCTTTGCATACAAGATGAAGCCTATGTCAAAAGCTGATGCTACATGCAAGGAGGTAGAACGAGTCTTCTCTTAAGTTAGATTGCACGGGGGCCAAGTAGAAATAAAAAAGAACGATAAAAAATCTGGAAAGAGTGGAAATATTCATTGTAAACCATGGTTTGGTGGCAAGGCTAGGAAGTTTATATCTCCACCTCGAGATGAGGAAGGCAATATACTTGTAAAACAACCAGAGAAGTATGAAGCATGGAAAAAGTTGCACCTTGCTGTTCCGGATTGGAGCAATGGGGGACGAACAAGGATTGCAAAGGCAAAAGTGTGGATACACCTAGATAGATTAGCAGTTCTCTTACAAAGGTTGAGGTTTAGGGATGGTGATGCCAATACATTTAAAGAGATAGTTGCTAAATTTCATAAGTCCATAGTGGAGGCATGGACTACAAATAGTATAACACACTACATGGTGAGCATTGTCACCATTACAAAAAAATATCATCATTTCGAATTATTTTGTGTTTCTAATGTCTCTTCTTGTGCAACATATACTTGAAGCACATGGTCCATCCTTTGTTGCAGATTAAGGAAGTTTGGCAGTATGGTCAACTCAAGGCATGGAACGATCTCATTGGCAAGCTCACTGTGCTTTTCAAAAGGCAACTGATGATGGAGGTGGCATCAATGATTCCAATTCTATGAGGCAATTATTACAATGGTGGTATAGGAGATTAGAGATACGATACCAGGAAAAAGAAAAGAAGTCCAAAACCTCTCAAGCAGAATTTATAAGTAGGGCAATATATGAAGTGAGAAAAGCAAGATATGAAAAGGGCATAGCTAGACAACGCCACGTAGAATGGTTGGCAACCCAAGAGAGAGATGGCAAGAAATGGAGACCTAGATAAAGATAATACTTTTGATGCATTTAAAGTCCACAAGAGAGCAGAGGTACCTAGGATATGACACATCAATACTCCTATCCTTAACATGAGATGTCTTGCAAATTTTGTTTAAAATTTCGAAGGTTTGTCACTATGTTTTTCAAAGTTGATTTCAAACTATGTTTTTTAATTTTAAAGTTCATTTACACTATAGTAAGTTTAAAAGTTTCGTACTTAAGTCAAGTCTCTCCTTTCATTTTTTTCCATTTCTCTTCACTCTACCCTCCACCTTTTTATCCTTCATTATCACAACCATGGCACGTTCCAAGCTTCCTATCAAGAAGGTGCCTACAAGAGCAAGAGCTCAACACTCTTCCAAATCTAGTGAGCGTACTATGAGTGACAAAGGTCCCTTGGTGGCCGACAATGGTGGCCCTACTGCAGCTAGTAATGGTGGTGCTACTGTGTCCAACAATGGTGGCCCTTATGTGGTCAATAATGATGGTTCTCCATTGTCCAAAAAATGGTGGTCCACGTGCTCTAGTTGCTCCACCTCCCACTACTGATCGAGCTGGTAATACACATCCTCCAACACATAAGAAGCAAAGATGGAAACTAGGCACAGCTACGCTATGTGAGATAAGGAAATTCTAGAAGAGTGCCAACTTGATTATTCCCAAGGCACCATTCTCTAGGTTGGTGCAATAAATACTGCAAGATCTACAGTTAGGGCATCATCACAAGTTTTTTTCAAGGAACCATGCAAGGAATGTAGGGTGATGGTCAAGCCAAGCCTTGCTTGCTCTCCAAGAAGCAGCTGAAAGTTACTTGATTGATCTAATGTGTGATTCTCAACTTTTAGCCATTCATGCCCAACGTATCACACTATTAAGCCCATAGATATGGCTCTTATTCGTAGGATCCACAACAACAAGGATGCATTTAATCTTAATGTCAACAATATGCTTTGAGAAGCTACCTTGTAATTGGATCTATGTTTTTAGCTTAGGTTTGGTTGTAGATTGTAAGGAGCTTAGTTTTGGTTTATCTTTCTAGTAGACCTTCAAGTCTTTGCTAGTAGTGGTCACCAAAATGGAGCTAAATTTTGCCTAGCTCTAGTTGTACTTCATGTAATGCACTATCTATTGTGTATTTCATGGTTTTGTAATGCCAAATCTGATATTTGTTATTCTATTTTGCCATGATTTGCATTGTGCATATTTTCAAGTTTTTAATTTTGAAAGTAGTTTTGTTAATGATAAATTCAATGTGCAATCGCACACACATCAGTGATCACTTGTACATGGGTGGATGCACTATATCTTTACTATATTGGGTGACATGGCAACACTATATCCGATATGCGATATTCCATTTGACCCATGACTTATTTTTTGTGAATTTTTAAGTTTCTAATATTTCACGTAGTTTAGTTGACAACACATTTATATATGCAGTTGTGTACACTCGGTGCGATGGTGAGTTTTTTTGTTATCAGTGAAGTATAATCCAGTTAATGCATTTTCAAAAAATGATTAAACCATCAATTTTATAAACCAAAATCTGGTGAAACTTCACCCACATGTCAGGCATCATAAAAACTCATGGATATTTAAAAATTGGCCCCATCAGAAGTCTCTGGGACACCTGTCCGGAGGCTCGCGTCTGGGGCCCTGAATTTTTGGGGATTTAGGGCCCTAGACGCTAACCTTTGGATAGGTGTCCTGGAGACTTCTGATGAGGCCTTTTTTTTAAAAATAGTTGATGCACCCTAGAGTCCACAGGTAAAATTTCATGTCAATCGAATCACTGGTCATATTTTTCCAAAGCTTGGATACATTAGCTCAAGTTTAAGGGTTTTTTGAAAGTTTTGCTATAAGTTTAAAGTTTCACCTCATTTTATGCATTTCACTTTTGAGTTTTGGGTTTTCTCTCCTAGAAGACATGGCACGCAACAAGCAAGCGGCCCGGAGACACCCCCCTATAAATCCTATGCAGAGGCCACCTCCCCCAGCTCCACCACCATGCCAGCATCACAAGAGTCAATGGAAGCCAGGCACAGTAGCTCTTCGTGAGATCTGCCCAGAAGACCACACACCTCCTGATACCAAAGGCTCCATTCTAGAAGCTAGTGCATGAAGTTATGGACGGCATACTAATTAAGAATAGTAGGAGGCACTTTCCAGATGGAACACACTTGCAACAACCCGATTGCTGGACTGCCCAAGCCCTCCTTGCACTACAAGAAGTTGTCCAAGCTTACGTCATCGACTTGTTCAGAGACTTGGTCTATGCAACAGTACATGCAAGGAGAGTCACCGTCACTGATAGGGATCTGTGGATAGCGAGGTTCTTCTGGAGATGGAAGGATAGTCCTGATGGAGATCAACAACGATAGGGGTGTACTACCAAAACATATACTGGCACATCTTATTTATGTTTATTCACTTATTATTTGTTTTATTTATGTCTTTGAGTTATCATTACATGCGCTCGAACGAATACATATTCCACACAAACTCGATAAAGCACTACATATTAAATTTAGGGTACGAATCATGTTGCATATAAATCCGATAAATAAATGTAATATTCAAGAACACCATATTGGGGAATATGGGAATTTCCCATAAGTTTGGGACACATGGTCAAATCTTTAGATTTGTCATAACTTAAACACTATAACTCCAAATCGAGCGTTCTATAGCTCAATAAAGTCCATTTTTCAAGCGCTTTCCAATGATAGGTCACATCATATGGTTTTGAGAAACTTATGGGCATGTTATCCAACTTTCACTTTTTTAGTATTCAAAAAATGGGAATTGGGAGATTCCCAAACTCCCTAATATTGTGTTCAAGTTAAAAACAATAATAAACGATGCGTATGTCAAACTACATTGCACGCAAATCCAATAAATTTTGCGGACGAACTCGATAAAACACTACGTACTAAATTTAGGGTACGAATCGTGTTGCATATAAATTCGATAAATAAACATAATATTCAAGTAAAAAACAATAATAAATGACGCATATGATAAACTACATTGCACGCAAATCCAACAAATATCGGTTTTCATTACTTCAAGAGAAGATTACAAATTACATTACATTGGTGATGAGATATCATTTGGCACTAAGTACATCTACTCTCTCCTAGGCTTCTTTGAGCTAGACTCCCTATGGTCAGAGGTATTCTTGATCATAGGCAGCAAAACATTTTTCCGTAGTAGTTCCTGCCTAATGACATTGGGGTCTTCAACACCAACAACCATGCCACGGGCCACCATGGAAAAAAGTGGCCGAGACCTAGTACTAGAGAATAAGTAGAGGATTTTCAAACGTCAAAGTAACACTACTTTCTCCAAGCTAGAGTTTGTTGGGATGGTCTTGAAGGGCCCAACCTTTGTTAGTACCCTCAACTTCAAGAAGTTCTCAGAAAAAGCCGGAGAGCATGTCTTATGGAACATTAGAATGTCACTCACAAGCTAGCCGACATACTCTTTCAATGCCGAGTCCTGCACCCTTCCTTGGCTACCAAATCAGCCACGTTGTCTAGATGAAAATTCATGTATATAGACAATGTTCTACACCACACAAGTTCAGTGTCAGACTCACTGCATCAAACTCACTATGCATGGAGTGTGGTAAAGATATATACATCGAATTTGCATCAAAATTCACCAGTAGGACCCCTAGGGCATCGGGAGTGTGCACATCAAATTTTGTCAGGATCAGGTTCCCAGAGCTTCCCTGGCCGGAGGCTTACGTATGGGGGCCCGATCTCAAAAAATTTGATGTGCACACTCCCTATGCGTCTGGGGGCCTGAATCTGTAAATTCAGGCCCCCAGATGCGAGCCTTTGACCAAGGCAGCTCTGGGGGCCCAATCATGGCAAAATTTGATGTGCATACTCCCTAGGGCAAAGAGGCCCTACTGGTAAATTTTGACGCAAATCCAATAACATTAATCTGATAACATTACCTTCTCTGCATCATCTATCTATTGCTGTAATGGAGCATCTAGGTCTACTCCTGCACTTGGGCTTCCCTTATCTCTCTCTTGGGACGGTACTGCGTAGCCGAGTCGAGGTCGAAAAATGCTTTCTTGCAACTGCTCGAACTCCTCATGTGAGATCTCATACTATGGTGCTGCATTCTCAATCTACTCTTGGATTCTCACAATGGCAGAGATGTCATCGGCACTCATGCCATTATATCGAGCCTCCTCATCAACATGTGCTAGCACATCTTGTATATTAAAATCTATAAATTCATCAGGTGTATCACACACCATAATACAATATAGCTCTTCTTCCCTTAGCTCCGAAATTTCTAGTACATCCTGCATAAGTAAATATTCCACCCCCTCGATGATGATAGCATGGAGAGAAGTGAGGGGCGGCTCATTGCTTGTCAGCATCTCAACAGGGCAAGGAGGTGGGTGCACAATGGCTAAGCTTTGTGCTGCCTCTACTCTCAGATGGAGTGTGATCTCTTCAGGATCCCTCTCGAAATAATCTAGCTATGGCCAAGAGGGTGTGCTGATGTCTTCCTCACTGTCCTCTTGCACCTTAGTGCACAAAACATATATGGCAAATGCTGCATCGTGCTCGATGAGATTCATTGTGGCGTGGTCTTGGGATGAGGTGGGCACTGGTCTGGCACGGAGATACTGCCCCACATGCACGAGGGATTAATTTATTACCTTTTCATGACTTGATCCAGCACGTAAACTATATAGAAAATCTATGGGGACCCATTTGAAAGCAGAGTCTGAAATAGAGCAGGTGAGAGGGTTTACTATATCACAATGCCAGTATACTAGAGCTAGGGTCTACGGTGGAAAGCAAGCTCTCTAGACTCAAGGTTGCACAAAACCTAGGGTATATCTGATCTTCTATGTGTGCATAGCATGTGGAGCTAATCCATGTGACAAAGGCGGGAGTGGTAGCCATGGCACACAAAGGGAGAAGGAAGGAGAGCACAAGTGTAGGGAAGTAGAGAATGAAAAAGAAAATGAGTTTGAAGTTATAGCTTTTATGTATCTAGGATTTTAAATAAAGGTTCTTTTTTGACCCTAAAGTTTCAAATTAAAACTCTTACCTTAGTTTCTTGATTTCAATAGTTTAAAGTAATCGTTAAAATTACTCATACAGACAAATGCTTCGTTCTACATTATTATATCCTCGAATATACTTGGATCCCTAAGTATGTGCAAGTCCAACTACAGAAAATATAGAAAAATTTTAAGAAAATAAACCTGAAAGACCTTGAAAATACCTTGGATCCAATTTAATATTCAATTTTAAGAAATAAGTAGAAGAGATGAGCTATAATATATCATTATGCAAAGACAATATTACATAGATTATAGAACTCCAACCTGCAATTTAATTATGATTTTAACCAACACGATTGACTAATCACGGTATGTATTATCGCACACTTGGATCATAGTAAACTAAGATTATCTAAATTGAAAGTACTCAGAAGTTTAAAAAAAGTTTATATTCATTCTTTATTTAAAAAAAGTTACAAGGATTCCACTATCTCAAGGATATGTGGAGAAGCACATTGTTTACATGTCATGGATTGCTCACTACGAAACCTGACTTTTCTATTATCTAACTTGAAATAGAAGTTGCAAAGGGGCTCATTGGATATTAATTGGATTTCTTGTTTCAGAAAAGAAATAGGCCAATGGCTCTTTGCGCTGACCATAAAAGGATTATGACCATTCCATAAGATAACCACATCTATATGAGAGCTATATGTGTCTCATCTTGGATTAAATTTTACTTGTGTTTTCCTATGCATTTTTGCCCCTTTTTCCATGTGAATGCTCCTTTCTTCCACCAAAATTGTGTTTTGACTTGATAGCCGTAGCGATGACCATTCCTTGGACATTTTTTCTTTTGTTGCCCTTTGTTTCGCCTTGATAGCCGTAGCGATGACCATTCCTTGGACATTTTTTCTTTTGTTTCCCTTTGTTTCACCTTACAGATTGTTTGAAATTAATTTTTATTCGAATCTTTGAGTGTGTTTTTATTGTTTTTTCCATGTGAACCACCCCGTTTGTCACATCGAACCATTTTTGACTTGATTGCCTTATCCCGCTCGTCAACCCGCACATTATTCCTTCTTGATGCATTCCGTTATGACTTTTCAATTTATTATTATTATTATTATTTTTTCCATGTGAATGTATGTGTCAGAACTTGTTCTTACGTGCCATGCATGTCTAACATCTCATCATAGATAGTTTTTCTTAATTTTTATTGTTTTGATCGACCAATCTTTCGTTATTAATTTTACGGCATTTTTGTCTGCGTTTTTGTTTTTTTTCATAGAAATGCCAATTTTTGCCTCATCATGCGTGTTGAGGTGTCCACCTTGTCACATCTAGTCCATGCTTGCTTCCCCCACTCCTATTTGATCCCATCATGACAAATTTTTTTACCCTCGCCCCACATTGATGAGCACGATGAGGGCCACCCTTATTTTTTCTAGAATTTTAAAATTAAAAATACAATTTTTAAAAAAACCTCATTACCCCCCTCCCCAACCATCCCACCACCTACCCCCATCTCCTTCTCTCTCTTCCCTCCCTCTTTCTCTCTCCCCAACCCTCATCCTCTCCTCTCCCTTTTTCTCTCTCATACTCTCCTCCCTACGGTCCCCCATCTTCCTCTTCCCCCCACCCTTTCCCTCTCCTCACCATATTCTTCTTCTCTCTCCTCCTACTTCCTTCCCTTTCTCCCTTTCCTTCTTCTCCTTCCTTCTCTTACTCCTCCTCCTCTCCTTCTCTTCTTTCTCATCTCCCACCTCCTTCTCCTCCCCTCTCTCCCTTTCTTCCCTCTCTTCCTCCCCTCCTCCTCGGCACCCGCCTATCCTTTGCTCCCTCCCATCCTTCGCCCCTTTCCCCACCCTATGACTGCCATTTAATTGCTAGTGCTACCCACAATGCTCAACTCCACCCACATGCTCGACACCCATGTTGCCACCATGCCGCCCCCTTCCCCCACCCAATCTCCTTGCCTACCCCCCTTCCCCCACTGAACATCTGCTCCCATTGCCCTCCCTCCCTTTGCCCGCCCATACTACTTGTTTCCCTCCCCCCCCCCCCCCTCAATGCCCATTTTCTACCCCCCCAAATCCCTTTGTCCCTCATGTTGGACCACCTAAATTCCACCCCCCTCCCCCCCCCTCGCTTCACAATTAAAATTTCATACCTTAAAAACCACACAAACCAAAAAAAAAAGAAAACCTTCCTCCCCCCACACAAAGATCTTTCCCCACTTGTTCACGTGTGGTGCATCTATGATTGTTATGTTTGTGCATGTGTGCCGTTGAAGTAGTCATTCAGACATGATGATGTGCATGTTGTTAGAATATCAAGATCCCATTACTCTTCAGTCATCAGTATATCTTTATGTGTGTGACCAATATTAGCTGGATACATCTGTACATGTGTGTGACATTCAATAAGTCGGTGTAGTCAATGACTTAACCACAATTAGTCTTGGTTAGTCATACCTATGTGTGTAAGTCTCTTTCAGTTAGTATGATGGAAGAATAATGAAAGAAGAATAACAATGAGCTGAGGCTCATCTTCTGCTCCACTATGTCTCTCTCCCTCTCTTCCAACATGGTATCAGAGCTTCAACGCCTGAAGCCTGAAGGCTTGGCAGTGGCCATTTGACATCAAGACATCAGATCTGAAGAAAACATCATCAAAGGAGACTGTGCCTGTAGCCCATTTTTTTGTAGAAGCTATTTCTTGCTACAAAAGAAAGTTTTTTCAAATTCTGACAGTTTCGACATGGTCTACAACTTTGTAGAAGAAAGCTTTTTCAAATTCCTCATAGATTTTGAGATATTCAGTATAGACATGTGCAGACTAGTTGTTTACTATAATAAACAACATGTGATTCTAGAGCACTACTAGCTTTCATCCTAACAATGTATATGCCCTTATTATCATGAATTTGAACATGATATTGGAGTGTTAAATCCTCAGTATTGGAGCTTATTTGCAAGCTGAAAATAGTGAACTAGTTGCTCTCTTGAATTTGAAAAGAATATATCTATAGGGTTGAAGTATTTGTGATGCTTATTTGTTAATGACAAATGCTTAGATCATAACACTTGATGTAACGTGTCCCACTATCCACTTGTAGGACACGTCTTAGCAGCCCATCGAGAATAGAGACTAGAAAGCGCCACTGGGCACTCACAAGGAATGTCATGGGGTTTGTGATCTAGGTCTTCCAAAGTCTACCACGAAGCAGAAGCATTCCGACCATTCCCACTTAGGACCGACCTGAATTAGGGTTTTCCTCACGGTCAAGTTCCTAGGAGGTAGCTAGCATCAAGCCCTAGATGAACCACTTTGTGCAGAAAACATTAGGGTTGAAGAGAATTTATACTTCACTTGGTTCAAGGAGAATGGGAAGCGAGAGGGATGCGAAGCTCGATCTCTCTGCTCGTAAGGCATAGTCCCATTCCGTTCCCCTAAAACAACATAAATCGTGACTCTAGCTCTAATGATTCTAGGTCATTGTTACCTCGCTGTCAAATCCTTTGAGAAAAGTTCCCGGCCAACCAGGACCAGTTTGACAAGCAAAAATAGCTTTCTTAATTAACCCATTAATCACTGGTCCCTTCAAGTAACTTAGGCACTAACACAGAAAAACAATGTCAAGCAAGTTCCTTTTTCAATATTTGATCTTTATTTATCAGACTTTGGAATACATCAAATAACCTGCCCGAAGGCTATTCCAGCAATCCTTAGGGATCGCTATTCCAAGTTTCGCCCATTGACTAGTATACGGGCCTCGAGATCCCATCTCGAGTCACATTGGCCTCTTGTGCAAGATCCGGAGGCAAGGGATTTATGGCTAGAGCCTCCCCTGGCACCCAAGCGTCCTCATGCTCCAAGTAGCACCCATGGAGAGACCTCACATAGTGGGTTCGGTCCACATACCTGGCATGGCTATCAACCCCCTTGAATAAGGTCAGGCAGACAGTCAGAGGTAACTGATACTACCTCTCCCTCCAAGATTTTAACCTGAAGCATTAGTTATTTTTCTTGAATTAGTTCCTTGAGCAAAGAAGTACAAAGAGTGCTCCTAAGTGTACAATCAGGAGCATTCTAGTGGCCGTTTGCACGGCCAATTGCTAAGGTGTGACTCCTTCTCCCCGTATACCTCCAACATTCGATCCGGGATCAATCACGACTTGGCAAGATCCCAAGGTGTTCGTAAGCTGAGTTGCTTGTTTACCCTTTTCTCCTTGGGTTAGGGTTTATATCCTGTTAACCCAAATTGTCACTACTTTAGGTTTCCATATATTATGGTCAATAAATCCTAGTAACCTTGTCGCCCCAACTTGGTTGATCAATTGCTTTCTTGGCAATTCATTACCACCTTGGCTTGACAAATCAGTCTTCAAGGAAGAGTGTTGAAGCAGGTCCACTACTCAATTCCTAGGAACTTTAACTTGCAATTGGAGCTCGCTAAACTTGGTCTAAGGTATAGGGGTTCTATTTTGTGATTTAGACGCAAGAGCATATGACGTTAAAACTTGTTGCACGAGATAGGTGTCAACACTTAACTTGTGGGATTATTTTTCTCATCACAAGGTGTTCCTTGATCAAGAATACGGTTGACCAAGATATAGGGTTTGGGAGTCCTATTGACCTAGTCCAAAACCCTAATCTTACTAGGCCGATAAACGTTTTGGCCCTAGGGTTCTTAAATTCCTTGCGGAGGTCTATCATTTGGTCAACTGATCCTTAGGGTGAGAACCCTATATCATTTTTGCATGGTGAATAATCCTAACATTTCGAGAATGTGGGTAGGACCTTTAAGGTCAAAAATATTAAATTGGCATCCCAAGTGTGATACTAGGCAGGATTTTAACATAGCTTAACGTTACCTAGCACATTGAGGTGTTCGTCATACACTAACTATTTACGCCTTTATGAATCCCATGTGAGTTACACAATTACAAGTGATTTACCTAATTGATCTAATTGTCTTATGACAAGAGGTGATCTTTCCCTTAGAGATGCAAATACTTTCCCTAAAAGATGTAAATAACCGCAAAATGTAAGAGATGTATCATTCCATGCGAGTATGCAATTTCAAGACCATAGACCTTCTGCTTTTATGCAACTTAAGGATCTAGAGTAATCCTTCTTTTCCTTGCCCTATACTATAATGATTGACATTCAGAACTAACACTATGTTGATGCATCGAATTCAAAGCCTTAGTATTTTAAATGAAGATGCACAATTTCGAACTCTGATAAAGGGACTCTATGCACGAATGCATCATTCTTTCATGATCGGATGCCAATGAATGCATCATTGATCTAATCCTTCTTTGATCACTTAACTCAATCTAAATTGTAACTATTTATTGCATGCAAATTGAATTATATTAGTTTTATTGACAAAGTTCATAAATCTTTTTTCCTTTCAATGCAACTATTTAGACAACATTTAATGTATGTCTATGATTACCTTATACACGAGATGCAACCAGGAATTTATTTCATAAATGCGTTATGTGCTATATGCCCTATCCTTTGTGAGAAGCAACAAGGACACCTTCGCACAATTTCATCTCTTAACTTATGCATCATATGTTTGGAAATGCAACTACCCTTGACCATGGAAGTGCACGTAAATGCAAGTACTTGTCGTGCAACTACACTTGTAAATTGAGCGAGTACATAACTTTTCCAATGCAATTAAGTTTCCTATGTGAATTAAAACATGCATTGTGCATCCTTTCCATGTAGAAATGATTTTCGAAACCTGGGCATTCAAAATTGGGGCATTCTCCACTCTCGTACTTTGGGTGGAAGCTCCCACGTGTGCTCCTCTCGACTTTTGCCTAGGAGCCATTGATGCAGTAAATTTTGTCTCAGCAACTCTCCCTTGGTACCCCTTACAAGTTTCAGAGTTGCTATTGACTGAGACCTCCTTCTTCGTGCAGGACACAGGCCTTGCAAGTCACAGTTTAAAGAAACCCAGGAGGCACGGGTGAACCAGGCCTAGGGAAGCTTCAATAGAAGCTTCTAATCCTTCTAGATAACCAAGGAGATGACGTGTGACGTGATGGGTGGAGATGATTGGGATGATGATGAAGATGATGAAGACAATGATGATGATGATGATAATGATGACGATGGGGGTGGGTACAGCTGCCTCGCAGCGTGGCCAGAATGGTGGCGGCAGTAGGAGGTCGTCGAGGGGCAGCTCCATGATGATGATCCCCCTCCCAAGCTTGGGAGGGGGGGCTTATATGGGTTGAAGGGGGGGGGGGGGGGGGGGATAAGCCACACAAGTGGCAGGTAGCATGCTTCCCCCTCCCCATGCCCCTCCACCACTCAAGCTCCACCATACTCCCTCTCTCGGCCATGCAATAGCTGAAGGGGAGGGGGTTTAATTAAAAAATTTGCAATTAATTCATTATCTTTTTGTCCCATGAAGGGGTGTTCCCGCGGAGGCCTACGGTGGCTTGCGGTTTTCAAGCCACGGTTGCATATGCACTATGCGGAAATGGTATTGTAAATGCACGATGCTGGAGCGCTTAGGCAAGTGTAACTTTATTACAGGAGATTACTTTGGGTTGCTTTTTGCATGGGGTGTGCGGGGTCTAGGGTCATTAATATTTCGTTGCAAAAATACTACATTCGCTCCCCCTTAGAGGAATCGATATGTCCTCATCTCGATTCCGGGGGTATTGTTGGTTGAGAGTACTTTCATCCATCCAAGTGGCATCCTCTTCGGGATAATCTTTCCACTGGATGAGGTATTCCCTCAAGGTCTTGGATCTCAAATGCCTCTCCCTAACATCTAAAATCCTGTCAGGCCGTAGCTCAAGGACTCCTTGGCTTGGCATTACAACTTGTTGATCATCAAGCACATGGCTAGGGTTAGGCACATACTTTTTCAATAGACTGATATGGAATACATTATGAACTTTTAGGTTTTTGAGGAGTTGCAGTCTATAAGCACTAGGCCCTAGGCACTTGAGAATCTTGTAGGGTCCACAATATCTTGGACTTAGCTTTTTGCATTCACCCAAGGATAGGGAACTCTTCTTTGGACAGACGTGAATGAAGACCATATCCCCTTCAACGAAGGATCTGTCTTGACATTTCAAGTCTGCATAGGCCTTCTATCTGTCCTTGGCGGCTTGGATGTTCTATCTTATTGATTTGATTTGGTCATCCATGTCTTCCAGCATCTGCTTTGAAGCTTCAACCCTCAAGGTTGGATCCGAAAAGCTTAAAGGAGTACGACAATCGTGCCCATACAATGCTTGAAAAGGGGTCATCTGAATGCTTTGTTGGTAAGAAGCATTGTAGGCAAACTCAACCAGTGGCAAATATTGAATCCATTTTTTGGGTTTGCAACAGTAGTGTGCCCTAAGCATATCTTCAATGACTTGGTTGACTCATTCCGTTTGACCATCGGTTTGGGGGTGGTAAGCTGTACTGAAACAGATTTGAGTCCCAATGGCCTCGAAGATAGCCCTCCAGAAGTGTGCGGTGAAGAGAGAGTCACGATCACTAATGATTCTTTTGGGTAGCCCATGCAGTTTGAATGTTTCCTTGATGAATAACCTTGCAATTTCTGAGGCTTTATAGTTTGTCTTAATAGGGATAAGATGTGCAACCTTGGTAAGCATATCTACCACAACCATAATGGAGTTGTATCCTCCCTAAACTTGCGGCAGGCCAACAACAAAGTCCATACTAATGAATTCCCATTTCATTTGGGGAATTTCAAGTGGTTGCAATTTCCCTGGCATTTTGACATGTTCAGCCTTAATGCATCGACAAGACAAACATTCCGTGACATATTTGAGAATGCCACCTTTGAGCCTATCCCAATAATAGCTCTTCCTGACTGCACTGAGGGTCTTGGCATAGTCAGGATGTCCTGAGAAAGGGGAGTCATGGGCTTCCCAGAGTATCTTCTGCTTGAGTGATTGACTTTCTGGGATACATAATCTTGTCCTATAGTAGACAAGTCCACAATTGACAGAGAATTCTTGATACTTTGTTTGTAGCTTCGAGTCTTGATCCTTGATGGGGATCTCCCTTAGAAATTTCTGATAGGTTGGGTCATGGCATGCCTCTTCTCTAGCTAGCTCAAGAATTGGGTTGTTTGGCATGGATACCTTTATGGATAGAGATCTTACTGTTGATGGATCTTGCAAAATTAGAGAATTCAAAAATGCCTTGTGACTGAGTGCATCGGCACTACATTCTCCTTTCCAGGCCGATATTTGATTTCAAAGTTAAATTCTTCCAGTACTTTAATTCATGCAAGGACCGAAGCTAATACGTCCCTTGTAACTCAGCTTAATTATATGGAAAGTCTACTAACTCAACTTGCAGGGATTAACTTAAAAATGAAAGGAGACATATGCATTGGAGTAGTGCTCAAGAGTCTTCCTCCAGAATTTGGTAATGTCTCCACCACACTAATTAATATGATAAATCCAAATTTGCATATCATAACATATAGGTCTTGCATCATTTAAGTCTAAAGGGACAATAGCATGGATTAGTCTAGTGTTAGACATCAAAGCATCACTCCTTCAGGAAGAGAAGAATCCTAAAGGTAAAGAGGAAGTAAGCACTTCAAAAGAAGAACAGGTGCTCTATATGAACAATAAGTACAAAGGGAAGAAAGAAATTATTTGACTTTTGTAAAAGAACTGGGCACATTAAAAATTTTCTTATGGTATGAAAATATCACATAAGGCCTACCTAACAACTGTCAAAGACGAAGAGGGCCTCATATTGAGATCATTCTGGGTAAAAATCCATTTAAGACTTTTATGGTCCGTCACTAAGGTAAATTTGTTACCCAGCAAGTAGTGTCTCCAAAGTTTGAGAGCATGGATGACAGCCAACAGCTCCAAATCGTGGGTAGCATAGTTCCTTTCATGGCTCTTTAGTTTCCTTGAAGAGTATGCTATGGGGTGACCTTCTTGCATGAGCACACATCCTAAGGCAAGTGCGCTAGAATCAGTTATCATTTCAAACTTCTTACTAAGATCAGGAAGTTTCAGGATGGGTGCTGATACCAAGCTTTGCTTTAGTTTGTCAAAGCTGGTATGTTCAGCAGGTGACTATACAATTGATACTTGTTTCTTTAGTAGATCGGTCAGAGGTGCTGCAATCAAAGCATAATTTTTGATAAAGACCCTGTACCATCCTGTCAATCCAAGAAAACTACGTATTTCTTTGATAGAAGTTGGTGTTGGCCACTCCAAAACGTCTCTGACCTTGGTCGGATCTACTAAAATTCCTTCCGATGATATGATGAATCCTAGATATTCAATCTGTCGCTTGAAAAATGCACACTTCTTCTTCTTGAGTATGCTCTCATTGTTTCAAGAACAATGTGAAGCTAGGGTTCATGATCTTTTTCCTGCTTGGAGTAGACTAGGATATCATCAAAGAAGACGAGTACAAAGTCATCAAGATAGGGCCTAAAGATATCGTGCATTAACCTGTTGAAGGTAGCAGGAGCATTTGTCAAGCCAAATGACATGACTAGGAATTCAAAGTGTCCATACCTTGTGCTAAATGCCATCTTTGGGATATCTTCTTCCTTGATCCTTATCTGATAATATCCAGACCTGAGATCTATCTTAGAGAAGATCTTCGCACCTTAAAGACAGTCAATAAGTTCATCTATTCTTGGAATGGGGTATTTGTCTTTAATGGTCGATTGATTCAACCCTCTGTAGTCAATGCATAGCCGAAGCATTCCATCTTTCTTCTTTTGGAACAGCACTGGAGCTCCCCATGGCGAACTGCTAGGACGGATGTAGCCTTGGTCTAACAGTTGCTTGAGTTGCTCCTTCAGCTCAATCGCTTCCGGGATGGACATCCTATATGGTCTCTTTGCTACTGGTGCAGCTCCTAGTGCCAACTTGATTTTGTGATCGACTTCCCTTTGAGGAGGAAGTTCTGTCCGCTCTTCAGGAAATATGTCTGCGTATTCCTTTAACCATGAAGGTTCTTTCCTATATTCCTGATTCTCATCTAGCTTATTTAGTTTGATCAAATAGACAGGTAGCCCCTTCCAAACTCCTTTTAATTGGCGATTCGGGCCATTCTTGTGAAGAGCGGCATGAACCGTTGCCCTCTCAATGTCAGCTTGCATGGATGGATCTTCTTCATCACCCACCTCCTTGTTGGCAACACTGGAGGTTCTCCCTCTAGCCATGATGGTGACTCCTTGGACATGTACAATTCCTTGGAATGGCCCTTGACGTTGTCCTCTGCTAAGCTTGGGACACTGCCTTTTGAAGTGACCAGGCTCGTTGCAATGGAAGCAACGGAGATTGCGGCCATTACCTTGTGTAGGCTTGTGGTTTTTGAGCCACGGTTGCATATGCACTACGTAGAAATGGTATTGTAAATGCACGATGCTAGAGCACTTAAGCCAGTGTATCTTTATTAAGGAAGATTACTTTGGGTTGCTTTTTGCACGGGGTGTGCGGAGTCTAGGGTCGTTAATATTTCATTGCGAAAATATTACACTTGAGTGGTAGATGCTTTTTGGGATATTGTGAGTGCTGAAAGTCCAAAGTTTGAAGTGATTTGTTGCTAATTATACCAAGGTATTGACTGGTTATTGCCTGCAAGAAGGATAGGTTATCATCTTCACTTGACATACATGCAATATATTCTGGCCGGTTGGACATGTATCAACTCCTACATAGAGTGGCAACTGAATGAGATGTTTTGGGGCTATTTTGAGGTTTGAATACTCTTGTTTTAACAAAGAAAATACTGCTGGTTATAGTAGTGGGCTGGCTATATTTGGTATTGCTACTTGCATATAGTACAAACATTGATACTTGTATGGACATAGTTTGTTGCTAGGATGTTTTGCCACTACTGTAGAATGTTTTGAACTAATTTGAGCTTGGTTTATGCTCAATTGACTATGTTTTTTTATTGTTGCAATATAGTTTATAGCAAGCAGGTTGTCAAGAAAATTTTCTTGAATTGTAGGAACTTATCCTGAATAGTAGGAAACTAGTCCTAAACTGTAGGAAAAGGAGTCAGATACTTACAGGTTGTATACATCACCACTGAATACCTAAGTTGCAACTATGGCAAATGATCAAGGCACTAACAATATCACTCAAATTGTGGGAGAAAAGTTGGACAACAAAAATTTTGCTTTATGGGGATTTTGTATGAAGAATTTTTTGGTTAGTAGAGGTTATTGGGACTTATGTACAGGTGATGAGGCTGAACTTGAAATACATGAAAGAAATCCGAAAAATTATCAGAAAAGGGCTCATAAGCTATGGACTAAGAGAGCATGCAAGGTGTTACATTGGTTTTCCTTATGTATATCAAATGCTATGGTTATACTGATTACTGGATGCAGTTCTCCAAAGGATGCATGGGACATACTCATGAAGAATTATGAAAATGTAACACATGCAAGAAAGATTCGGCTAAAGCAACAGTTCAAATGGTAGAAGCATTCAGGCCTACACTACAGAGATCAAGAACATAGCGGATTAGCTTGCCACCATTGGATCTTTAATGTATGAGGATGATATGATTGTAGTGACATTGAATGGACTTGGCAAAGAGTATAAAGCATTTGATACCTCTATTTCTCTGAGAGCTAAATCCCCTGATTGGGATGAGCTGATTGCTTTGCTACTGCATGAGGAAGTTAAGCTTGGGCTAAATACAAGTTCTAGTATGTCTCAAAGAAAAGACACTGTTCTTTACTCTAACCAGCATGGTAGAGGCATCAAAGGCCATGGCTCTTTTCGAGGTCGAGGAGACACTCGAAATTCTTATGGACAACATCATCAAAATGCATGGCATGGCACAAATACACAAGGCCAACCACGCTGGCAGCTTTAGAGGCAGGGGGAGATCACCCCATGGTAGATGTGGTGGATCTGGTTCATCACAGTCAAATGATCAGTCAAACAAATATAAGGAGTGTCATTATTGTGGCAGATATGGACACATTGCAAAGGATTGTTACAAGATGCAAGGAGATATGAAGGCAAATGGCAAACATCATGGGCACTATGCATCTTCTAGCGATGCTCATGATGAGCAGGTTGACAGATTGTTTTCCATGTAGCATGTGTCTAAGAATGCATGTAGGTAGAACAAAGATGAGAGATGGTACATTGATTCAGGGGCTTCAAATCATATGACACCCCATGGAGAATGGTTTGATGAGATGACTGCAGGTTCACATGGTTATGTGTGTACTGGGGATGACACCCAACATGACATTCATCACACAAGGAATTGTTCCGTTGTTGATTGCCTGATGGCAATAAAAAGAGCCTGAATGATGTACTACATGTACCTACAATAACCAAGAATCTTTTTTCAGTTGGAAAGATGGCAGAACAAAATTTGCAAGTGAGATTTAATAGAGATGGATGCTTTGTTGAAGAATATGGTAATGGTTGCAAACTGATTTCTATAGGCCGAAGAGATGGCATAATGTTTACTCTTGATGCATCAATTCCAGAATTGAAAGCATCCATGTTTGCACATGATGATGGTACTATACGGGATGTTGAGATATGGCATAAGCGGATTGGCCATGTGAATATACAAAAGTTGAAATCTATGCAACAGTAGGAGATTGCGCTTGGATTGCCTAAGTTCAAGCATCATGACTTTGGACATGTATGTGATGCATGTCAGTTTGGAAAGCAGACAAGGTTTCCATTTATGAGACATGTATGGAATAGCTCATGACCCTTATAGTTGGTACATTTAGATGTATGGGGTCCATCTCATAATGCTTCATTTGGTGGTGCTCGTTACTATGTATCCTTCATTGATGATTTCAGCAGGTACACCTGGCTTTACATATACTGAAACATAAAGATGATGTGTTTATGCATTCAGGGATTTCAAGAAGCATGCTAAAAATGAGTTGAGTTGTA
This sequence comes from Lygodium microphyllum, assembly GCF_053477565.2. Classification (NCBI taxonomy): domain Eukaryota; kingdom Viridiplantae; phylum Streptophyta; class Polypodiopsida; order Schizaeales; family Lygodiaceae; genus Lygodium; species Lygodium microphyllum. The sequence continues at coordinate 40,825,788 of NC_141152.1, forward strand.
AAATTTCATGTCTTAGATCAGATGGAGGTGGAGAATATGTCTCTAATTACTTTGACATGTACCTTGCTAAATATGGGATCAAAAGACAATTAACTTGCAGCTATACACCACAACAAAATGGTGTAGTAGAAAGGAAAAATAGGGTATTGATGGAATCAGCAAGAGCTATGTTGAATGAGAAGAGTTTTCCAAATGGTTATTAGGTTGAAGCAGTAGTGACTGTTGTCTATGTGCTGAATAGAACCCCTACAACAGGGATTCATGATGTAACTCCATATGAGAGGTTGTATGGTCATAAGCTGACATTTTACACTTGAAGGTGTTTGGCAGCATTTCATATGTGCATGTTCCTAATGAAAAGAGGAAGAAATTTGATCCTAAAGCTGTCAAGAGTGTGTTCCTTAGTTATGTACAAGACCGGAAAGCTTACAAGTGTTATGCACCGTCTACACATGAGACATTGATTAGCAGAGATGTTGTTTTTTATAAGCTGACATCCTGGTATGGTAATCCTATTATAGTGGCTACTGATGGATCGGTCAACACTAGTAATGCTATAAATACACCTACAATGAGTACATCTATGAGTGGTCCTATAGGTGATGGGTCACCTACAATAAGTCCTTGGTCAGGATGCTTGCAAAGTCGTACTCCTACGTCCATTGACACGGATATGTTAGTGAGGGGGAGATTGGATAAGGGAAAATAAAATATTCCTGAGGATGTGGTCCACTTGCAGCAGGTTATGAGTCGTCCATGAGTGATAGCTTGGATAGTGAGTTGGGCATTCCGTTTATTATGATGCCTGGAGCAAGGCAGAGCCATTATGTACTGCCTCATGAGAGGCAAGCTCAGAGTGAGAAACAATTACAAAGATCTGAGAGAGTCAGAAAACCAGTCGACATGTTTACATACACTCGTTATTCACCCCGCCATTATGCATATATGGCTAGTGTGACAGGTTAGAAAGAACCTACAAAGTTTGATGATGTAGTTACAGATGATAACCGGTGTGCTGCCATGGATGAGGAGTATGCATCCCTAGCTGAAAATGAGACATGGGAATTGGTTGAATTGCCTGAAGGCAAAGTCCCCATTGGCTACAAATGGGTGTACAAGGTTAAGTGCAAGTCAAATGGTTTGTTAGAACGCTATAAGGCCAGGCTGGTTGCAAAAGGGTATGCATAGCAATATGGCCTTGACTATGAGGAGACTTTCACTCCGGTAACTAAAATGGCAACAATGTCAAGACTGTGGGAGAGAAGGAAGGAGTCTCGCTTGAAGCTTTCTTGCTTGCACAATGGGGGAAGACACACAAGGGTGGAGGCTGAAAACAGTTTTCCTCTTCTTAGTTGTGTAAGCCAAAAGAACTCTCATACAAAGAAATAGAAGAACCCTCTATATGGGTCTCAAACCAAACTCAACTAACTAAGGTGGCATACTAACTGAGCCACGAACTAGAGTAGATAAGGATAGCTATCATGTAGCTATTATTCATGGGCGGTGTACCAACCGCGTCTGCAACTGACAAGTCGGTGACATAAATATACAACGGTCACCCTGGCGTATCACGAGTGGAGCTCGATATCTCAACACTCCCCCTCGAGCTCAATCCCAATTCCTGCACACCAAGCAGGTCTCTGAACTTGCGCAACTTCTCTGCGCCCAATGCCTTCGTGAATATGTCAGCTACCTGATCCTCTGTGCTGACATAAACTAGATCAATAAGACCTAGTAAAACCCTCTCTCGCACATAGTGATAATGCACCTCAATGTGCTTTGTTCTAGCATGATAGACTGGGTTATTTGCCAAGTGTATACTACTCATGTTGTCACAATAAATGACAACTGGCCCATCTGAAGGCTGATGCATATCATAAAGTAGCTTATGCAACCAAGCTACCTCACATGCAGCCATTGCTGCACCCCTGTACTCAGCCTCTGTGCTCGACAAGGCAACTGTAGGCTGTTTCTTGCTGCTCCAAGTGACTGCAGCACTCCCAAAAGAGAATACATATCCACTGGTAGATCGTCTATCAGAAATACTACCAGCCCAATCAGCATCAGTGTATCCATGCAACTGTATCTGAACCCCAGTCTTATAAAATAGTCCATACTGCAATGTGGACTTCACATACCTAAGTATGCGTCTAGCCGCATCCAAATGCGGTTTCCTTGGAGCCTGCATAAACTGACTTACCAATCCAACAGCATAGCTCAAATCTGGCCTGGTAATAGTCATATAAATCAAGCTTCCTACTATGCGTCTGTACATAGTAGGGTCTTCTAGAAGCTCACCTGCATCTGTGCTCAGCTTCACATTCTGCTCCAAAGGAACTGAAATAGGCTTACAGCCTGTCATCCCATATTTGGACAGCATGTCCAATCCATACTGCCTCTGCAAGAGCTGTATCCCACTTGGTGATCTAATCACCTCAATGCCCAAGAAATAACGCAGCTCTCCCAAATCCTTCATCTCAAACTTCTGCTTCAATAGCATTTTCACATGAAGGATATCTTCATCACTGTCACATGTCATAATCAAATCATCAACATAAATGACAAGCAGCATAATACCTTTCTCTGTTTTTCTCACATAAAGTGAGAAATCTGCCTTGGAAATCTGAAATCCAATAGTGACAAGATACTGTCCTATCTTGTCAGACCATGCTCTAGGTGCTTGCTTCAAGCCATACAAAGCTTTCTTCAACCTGCAAACAAACTCAGGATGAACAGCATGCACATAACCTGGTGGCTGCTCCATATAGACCTCTTCTTGCAAATCACCATGCAAGAAAGCATTCTTTACATCCATCTGATGTAAAGACCATCCCTTTGATGCAGCCATAGCAATGACTGCTCTTACGGTTGCCATCCTTGCAACCGGACTGAATGTTTCTTCATAGTCAATGCCATATGTTTGTGCATACCCCTTGACTACTAATCTTGCCTTGTATCTGTTCACAGAACCATCAGCATTGTGCTTCACCTTATAAACCCACTTACAGCCAATTGCATTCTTACCTTTAGGCAAAGGTACTAACTCCCATGTAGCATTTGCTTCCAAGGCATCCATTTCTTCATCCATGGCTTTCTCCCATTTTTCTTTTCCCATGGCTTGCTCAAAAGAAGTGGGTTCTGGTTCCTGTATCACTTTGACCATATATGCATAGTGAATGGCTGTAAATCCATCATATTTCAGCCTATCCACAGGATACCTAACTCTGGTAGACCTGCGCAAAGTGGGTTCACTCCCAGGTGCTCTCAAAACATCCCTGGTCTTCCTTACTCCAGGTGTAACAATAGAAGGAATACCCAACTCATCATCAATGCTCTGTTCTGAGCCACTGGATTCACCATCCACATAAGAGTGACCTGCATTCACATCAAACATGGGCTGATCAACCTTCTCTTTTCCTTTTCGTGATACCTGCATACCACTATCTGCATTACTTTGAGAAGATTCTCCTGATCTCAATCTGCCTGTCCATGGCGAAGACTGTGAACCACTACTAGAGGACGCTCCAGGTCCACTAATATTTTGTGACTGCTGCTGTGAATTTTGTGCAGCATTACCATTTTGTGCATCTACATCATCAATCACATTTACTGGTTTATACCAGCTACTCATCTCATCAAAAACAACATCTCTGCTCACTGTAAACTTACGAGTAGAAGGGTTATAGCATCTATACCCTTTTTGCTGCAGAGAGTAACCAATAAAGATGCACTTCTCAGCTTTTGGATCCAACTTGGATCTCAGCTCATCTGGCACATGTACATAGGCAATGCAACCAAAAATTTTCAAATGAGAAATATCTGGTTTCCTACCAGTATACCTCTCCTCTGGAGTCATTCCATGTATTGCTGCAGTGGGAGTCCTGTTCATTATGTAGACTGCTGTAGCAACTGCTTCAGCCCAATAAAAATCTGGCAAGTCTTTTTCATTGAGCATGGCACGAGATACCTCTCCAATATGCCTGTTTTTCCTTTCTGCAATTCCATTTTGTTGTGGGGTATAACTGCATGAATATTGCTGCTTTATGCCATGCTCCTGCAAGAACTTTGCAAACTCATTTGAGAGGTACTCTCCCCCTCCATCTGACCTTAGGCATTTTATCTGCAAGCCTGTTTCTTTTTCAACCATAGCTTTAAGAGTTTTGAAATGCCCAAAAACTTCACTTTTCTTTTTCATAAAATACACCCAAACTTTTCTGCTATAGTCATCAATAAAACTGACAAAATAATGACAGCCTCCAAGAGATGCAGCTTTAGTTGTCCACACATCAGAGTGAATTAATTCCAATGGCTTCTCACTCTCTTGAACATGTCTAGGAAATGGTTTCCTTGCCTGTTTTCCAAACTGACAGGCTTCACATACCTTATGCATTTCTGCAACCTTGAATTTGGGCAATCCTGCAACAATATTTTGGGCCTGCATTGATTTAAGTCGCTGTACATTAACATGACCAATGCGTTTATGCCAGATATCAATATCTGCAACTACACCGGTCCCATGTGCAAACATTGCTGCACTCAATTCAGACATGTCTGCATCCAATGTAAACATTCTGCCCTTCTTCTTTCCTTTTGCTATCAAGCGACCTTTATTTTTCATATCCTCAACAAAGCATCCATGAGGATTAAATCTGACCTGCAAGCCCTGTTCAACCATTTGACCAACTGAAACCAGATTCTTGGTGATATTCGGGACATGAAATACATCGGACAGGTATTTCTTTTTCCCACCCTGCATAGACAAGGGAATTTTTCCAATCTGCACAATGGGATGTGCAGTATCATCACCAGTCTCCACAAATCCTGGTTTTTCCATTTTCCTTGCATCCTCCATCCATTCTGCATGACCTGTCATGTGGTTTGATGCACCTGAGTCAACATACCATACATCATTGCTTTCTTCTGCACTTGTCATAGAATTGTTCATGTGCTGCACCATGAACAAATGCTCATTTCTGTCATCACCCTGTCTACTAGAAGATGCATAATTCCCTTGTTGCAGTTTTCCATTCATGATGTCATTCTGCTTTTTATAGCAGTCTTTAGCCATATGACCCATTTTACCACAGTAGTAGCATTCAACATTACTGTTTGCATTTTGGCCTCTTTGCCATCCACCACGACCTCTTTGGCTCCCCCTGCCTCTAGAGTTACCACGTCCTCCTCCATAGGACTGGTTTTCTTGAGTTTGCTGCATATTCTGATTTCTGCCACGGCCTCCAAATCGGCCTCCTCTACCTCTGCCTCTACCTCTTCCAGCATTTGAGTAGAAGACAGCTTCTTTTGAAGTTCCTCCTGAAGAAGATGCACCACCATTTCTCTGTTCCTCAGAAATTAGAAGAGCAATCAACTCCTCAAAATCAGGAAATCTTTCACGAACTGAAATGGATGTCCGAAACTGTGCATAATCCTTTCCTAGACCATTCAAGGTTACGGAAACTAAATCATCATCTTCCACTGGCGACCCAATGGAAGCAAGTGCATCTGCAATCTTCTTCACCTTCATGTGGTAGTCGTTGATGCTCATACTTTCTCTTTGCACATTATGCAACTCTTGCTTGAGCTGCATTTTCCTGGCTTGCGTATTTGTGCTATACATTTTTGACAAAGTATCCCATGCCTCCTTTGGCGTACTTGCATCCTGAATATGCACAATCATAGAGTCTGAAATACTGATAGACAGCCAATACATAACTTTCCTGGCTCTCTTATGCCATGTTTTAAATGCCTGCATTTGTTGTTGATTGGGAACATCAGGAAGAACTGGTTCTTCTTCATTTCCTGCAACAAATTCCCAATATCCTTTTCCCATAAGGAAATTCGTCATTCTAAACTTCCATGCCTGGAAGTTGTTCTTGTCAAGCTTTTCAGTGACAATCTGTGAAAGAGAATCAGACGCCATTACAGAATACTGCAAGAAATTCTGTCACTGCAAAAAACACAGCTTCACCCTCACAAGGGCAAATCTGCAAAACTGGCGAAAGTGGTATTTGACCACACAGTCACTTCCTAGTGACGATTTTGCATAAACAGGAACCAAGGATGATTCTGAAACTCCCAATGTCTCTGCGCACAAGCATACGATGCAATTTCTACAGTAACTTTTCACCGACCTGTAGAACAGTGGCTGCACAGCATAAAACTGGGACGTTTCCTGAGTGCGTGCAGAAAACTTCCGCCTCCAAAACAGGCCCCGAAATGGCCTCAAATCAAAAAAACAAGGTCGCCAAGAGCTAAAGCTCTGTCCCGCAGCATATACTGCCCTCTTGCTTCACCGCGAAGGGCGTCTCAACCTGAGACAATGCACTCCAGCAATTTCCGGCTGTGCTACCTGCAGAGATCTGCTCCCAAAACAGAAAATGAAAGCAACACTGCTCCTCTTACCAGACCACCGCGAGCTTGGCTTGCTTTCTTGAGCTCCTTACCACGAACAAGGCTCTGATACCATGTCAAGACTGTGGGAGAGAAGGAAGGAGTCTCGCTTGAAGCTTTCTTGCTTGCACAATGGGGGAAGACACACAAGGGTGGAGGCTGAAAACAGTTTTCCTCTTCTTAGTTGTGTAAGCCAAAAGAACTCTCATACAAAGAAATAGAAGAACCCTCTATATGGGTCTCAAACCAAACTCAACTAACTAAGGTGGCATACTAACTGAGCCACGAACTAGAGTAGATAAGGATAGCTATCATGTAGCTATTATTCATGGGCGGTGTACCAACCGCGTCTGCAACTGACAAGTCGGTGACATAAATATACAACGGTCACCCTGGCGTATCACGAGTGGAGCTCGATATCTCAACAAACAATCAGAACTGTCATTGCTTTGGCATCATGCAAAGGCTGGAAATTATGGCAAATGGACGTCAAGAATGCTTTCTTGAATGATGATTCCGGTGTTACACAAGTAGATCAAATTGCCAACCATCCTCTTGTACCTCCCAATGTCTGCCAGTGATGATGTATCCTCAACGGATAACTTTGCATTCACCTCCATAGGTGTAGCTATCTCCTTGCACTTGGTCATGCCAAATGCCTTCAAGATCTCCCATGCATACTTCTTCTGAGAGATGAAGATCTTTCCTGGCTCTTGCAAGACTTCAATTCCCAAACAATAGTGCAGCAAGCCCAAGTCTGTCATTTCAAACTCAAAACTCAAAGCCTTTCGAGTTTAGTTGATCATATCTTCATAGTCACCTATAATAAGAAGGTTGTCCACATATAGAACAATCACTACAGACTTTTCACTATCCCTGTAAACATACAAGTTAGCATCTGAGGCACGTCTTTTGAAGTTTAAGCTTAAAAAGAATTTATCTATCCACTGGTACCATGCTCTGGGGGCTTATTTCAGCCCATACAATGCCTTCTTCAGCTTACACACTTTGTTCTTAGAATGGGGGGCCTCAAATCCACCCTGGTGGTTGAGCCACATATACCTCCTCCTTGAGGTCACCATTTAAGAACGCTGACTTAACATCCATTTGGTAAACTAGCCAATGCTTGTGGGTGGCCACTGCAAGTACTGTGCAAATAGTGGTCATTCTAGCAGTTGGGGAAAATGACTCTTGAAAATCAAACCCTTCAACCTGTGAAAATCCATGTGCAACCAATCTAGCTTTGTACTTTTCTAAGGCACCATTAGCCTTGTACTTTACCTTCTAGATCCACTTGGTGCCAATAAACTTCCACTTTGCTGGTCAATCCACTAGCTCCCAAGTGTCATTCTTCATTATGCTATCATACTCGGCTTGCATAACTGCCTTCCATGGTGGATCTGCAAGTGCTTCCTCTAAATCGATTGGCTCCTTTACTTTTCTCATAATCTCAGTCATCAAGGACATATTGACTATGTGAGCAGAAGCCCTCCTTTTCTCCTCTATTCTCTGAGACCTCCTTGGTCTGTCTGCCTTCTCCTCAATAGATGTGGGCGTAGGATTATTATGGTCATAGAGTTGCTTCACCCAATGTGGAAATGACTTTTTCGGTGGGGTGATGTCAGGTTGGTGAAATTTTTTCTCATCATCTGAAGATGATGTTTTCTCCTCCTTAAGGATAGGGACAACTCTCGGGACAGGTTCATAGTGGACTACTTCTTCGCTTGATGATAAAGTGGAAGAACTTGCCCTTGCCTCCTCCACTCTATGTAGATGCTCCTTTAACACCAAATCATAGCTTGTGATGATCTTCTTTGCCTCTTGGTCATATAATTTGTAATCCTTTTACTCATCACTATATCCCAAGAAGATACATTTTTTGCTTTTTGGTTGTAACTTGTTTCTCTTCTCATCTGGAATATGTACATAACATTCACATCCAAAAATTATGAAGTGTCAGACAGATGGTTTCTTACCAGTGTAAGCCTCATGAGGTGTTTTTCCCTTTAGATCCTTTGTGTAGCTTCGATTTAAAATGTAGACTGCAGTATTAACAGCTTCAGCCCAAAAATGGTTAGGTAATCCCTTGCTCTTTAGCATGCATCTTGCCATCTCCACAATGGTGGGATTCCTACATTCCACAACATTGTTTTACTGAGGTGTGTGAGGCATCGTCAATTGACGCTTGATCCCTTTGCTCTTGCAAAAGTCTTCAAACTCCTTTAAGTTGAACTCACCACCACCATCTATTCTAAATTTATTCACATTTTTTCCTGTTTCATTCTCAACAAGTGTTAGCCATTCTTTAAACTTACCAAAAGCTTGAGTCTTATCACGAAGGAAGTACACACACATCTTCCTAATGTAGTCATCGACAATCAATATAAAATAAGAAGATCCCCCCAAGGCCCATGTAGGCATCTTTTCGCACAAGTCAGCATGTACCAACTCTAGAGAAGCCTATGCTCTATTCTTTCTTTCTTGTGGAAATTCCTTTCTTTGTTGCTTGCCCATCATACAAGCTTCACAAGGTTCCTTTAATTCAGTCATTGCAGGTAGGTGAGCAACCATACCTTGCTTGTGCGTCTCCTTCAACACTGCAAATCCGATGTGTCCAAACCTTTCATGCCAAAGCTTATTTGTGCCCACTCCAACGGTGGCTATAAGAGCACTTAGCTCATATAGGTTGTTCCTTCTTTCTCCTTTGCCAACAACTTTGCCATCACTCTCAAGAATTTCTGCACCTATCTTCTTGAACCTCACTTCATGACCAAGATTAGTTATGGTAGCAACTGATAACAAATTTCTCCTAATTTCGGGAACATACAACACATTTGAAAGCTTTTTAACATCACCATTTGTAGCAACAAATGAAATAGTACCTGTGCCTGTAGCACGGCATTTTGTATCGTTTCCAACCGTCACAGTGATGGATTCTTGTAGAGGATGCATAGAACTGTATAGACCTTTCTTGTTGGTGGGAGGCCCCACTATCCAACACCCATGAGTCAGTGGTACATTCTTCTTGCGCTGAGGATCACACCTCCTCAATGGTCGCCATGAATAACTCAACTCTACTTCAACCGTATTGACTGTCTCTTTTCCTTTACTTTTAAGGGTACCATTCTTTTCATCTACCTTCTTGACACGACAATCTGCGATTGCATGTCCTTTCTTCTTGCAGTAGAAGCACTCTCCTTGAAACTTCTTCTTACCGCCCTTCTTCTTTTTTGTCACCATCATTTTTGGTGGAGGAACCACCTTTGCCATTTGCATTGGCAGAGAATGCAACATCTCCATTGTTTCTTCCTTCTCGGGCTTTCAACCTCAACTCCTCCTCTAGCAATAATGCACAAAACTCCTCAAAACTCAAAGCTTGAGGTTTCACTTGAGTATTAAGGGCAGTTACTAGTCCATCAAACTTTTGTGGACAAATCCAAAGGCACCTCCTTGCTAGCTCCTCGCTATTTTTTTGTATCCCAACACCAGCCATCTGGTCGCACAGATTCTTATCCGAGTTATGAATGCTTCAGTTGTCTCTCCTTCAGCAAACTTCTCTACTACTAGTTTATTCTCTAAGTTTTGAATCCTTATTTGGTTTCAGTTTCATATTGACTCCTCAGTACATTCCAAGCCTATGATAATTTGGTTGTATGCTAAATCAAAGTCAGAACACTGTCATAACAGCTTGTAACTAAGGCACACAATGCATCTGCATTCCTTCGTTTCCAAGCTCGTAGAAGATCTGCATTTGGAGGAATCATCACACTCGGATTTGATGGGTCAAGGGTAGGCTATGGTTCTATGTCAGTCCCCAGCACACTCTCCAAGCTCATAAAAATCAAGGATAGTTGCAATTTTGCACTTCCACAAGGTATAGTTTGTACCATCTAACTTGCCTTCGTTGAATGTTGGTGGATGAATCCTCAGTGTTTGAATAGCTAGTACAACAGCACCACCTCCTCCACCACTTCTTGATGCGCCATGACCACTTTTGGAAGATGACATTGTTCCTCTTTGCTATTGAAGCCTTTGCCTCTTGCGCACTCTTTGATCCCTAGAGCCCCCTGGGCTCTGATACCATGTAAAAATTACACGACGCAGCGGACAGAATCTGAGAAAGAGATAGAGATAGAGAGTACACAATAGATAAGAGGAGAATTAGGAAATTTCTTTAGCTCCAAACAACTAATACAAAGATGGCTCTATCCACCCGTGTGCTTCCACAGTGAAGCTTAGATGGCGATCTAGACAGAAGATAGGTGAAGACCTTAAGGCTAGCTAGAACAACTCTTACTGGGTGAAAGATATATGATTGATGGCTATGAAGGGGTTTAGCTTTTATAGCCCACGAAGGTGGTTAGGTTGGCATGTCTGACCTACCATATGAGCCTCCACTAGTCAGCCAAGGAATATTCTAAGGAACATTTTCTTTACCATCAGGCCGAGGGTGTTGCCCCTGGCCCCAAGCTAGGGGGGACTAGCGGCCCCCCTAGGAACCCCCCCCCCCAGCCAAGGGCCACTTCCGTGGCCCCTGGATCCTAAAATAGGGGCCCCTTTTAATTCCCTTACCCCACAACTCGATGCAATGTGCCTCGAGTTGCTACCAGCTTAACTACTCAGTCCAACCCAAAGATTAGACCCACAATGGTCACCTTTTTGCCATCCGATCACTTAGACCTCATCTTATATACAAGTCAGGACTCAACCGTACATTTGTCTTCTCCTCATAATGGGGCCTTACAACTTTGAGCACCATGGATCATTGGTGGCACCTTATGAGGGTGGGTCATTGAGCATATCTAGCATTAACAAAACCTAATAAATGTCATGTAAAAGTTTGGTGTTCTTCAAAATTTTTATATTTATAATGTTTGAACCATCACATACCCTCCATTTTGAAGGGAAATTTCATAAATTAGTAGTGATTTTATAAAGTAAATACTTATTGCATGGGGAGAAATCAACATCGCCTGTTATACTTGGATAAAAGCAAGCTAGCCTTTCCATGAATAGTGGAATAGTTGGGTGAAATCTAGCTACCCTACTATTAAAGTAGAGCAAGGCTATGGTAGAGGACCTATGACATCCCCCTTTCTCCAAGCACCCTTCCCCCCTTCTAGTTTAGGTTTCTATCCATCGGAATCTATTATTTCATGTGTTTCTTTTATTCATGATCGCGAAGCATGATTTCTAAATGACTCTTCATGCACTGAACTGGTTTAAAAGCTATTACTTTATGTGGAATAATGTGAAAACTTATCATTATATGTGTGTAAAAGCTATCATTTCATGCATATAAACTTATGCGAACTCCATACCCTATCATTTCGCGCATACTGTTGAGATATCGAGCTCCACTCGTGATACGCCAGGGTGACCGTTGTGTATTTATGTCACCGACTTGTCAGTTGCAGATGCGGTTGGTACACCGCCCATGAATAATAGCTACATGATAGCTATCCTTATCTACTCTAGTTCGTGGCTCAGTTAGTATGCCACCTTAGTTAGTTGAGTTTGGTTTGAGACCCATATATAGGGTTCTTCTATTTCTTTGTATAAGAGTTCTTTTGGCTTACACAACTAAGAAGAGGAAAACTGTTTTCAGCCTCCACCCTTGTGTGTATTCCCCCATTGTGCAAGCAAGAAAGCTTCAAGTGAGACTCCTTCCTTCTCTCCCATAATCTTGACATGGTATCAGAGCCTTGTTCGTGGTAAGGAGCTCAAGAAAGCAAGCCAAGCTCGCGGTGTTCTGGTAAGAGGAGCAGTGTTGCTTTCATTTTCTGTTTTGGGAGCAGATCTCTACAGGTAGCACAGCCGGAAAGTGTAGGAGTGCATTGTCTCAGGTTGAGACGCCCTTCGCGGTGAAGCAAGAGGGCAGTATATGCTGCGGGATAGGGCTTTAGCCCTTGGAAACCTTGTTTTTTTTTATTTGAGGCCATTTCGGGGCTTGTTTTGGAGGCGGAAGTTTTCTGCACGCACTCAGGAAAAGGCCCAGTTTTATGCTGTGCAGCCACTGTTCTACAGGTCGGTGAATAGTTACTATAAAAATTGCATTGTATGCTTGTGCGCAGAGACATTGGGAGTTATATAATCATCCCTGTTGCCTGTTGATGCAAAATCGTCACTAGGAAGTGACGGTGTCGTCAAATACCACTTTCGCCAGTTTTGCAGATTTTCCCTTGTGAGGGTGAAGCTGTGGTTTTTGCAGTGACAGCATTTTTTGCAGTCTTCTGTAATGGCATCTGATTCTCTTTCACAGATTGTCACTGAAAAGCTTGACAAGAACAACTTCCAAGCATGGAAGTTTAGAATGACGAATTTCCTTATGGGAAAAGGATATTGGGAATTTGTTGCAGGAAATGAAGAAGAACCAGTTCTTCCTGATGTTCCCAATCAACAGCAAATGCAGGCATTTAAAGCATGGCATGAGAGAGCCAGGAAAGTTATGTATTGACTGTCTATCAGCATTTCAGACTCTATGATTGTGCATATTCAGGATGCAAGTACGCCAAAGGAGGCATGGGATACTTTGTCAAAAATGTATAGCACAAATACGCAAGCCAGGAAAATGCAGCTCAAGCAAGAGTTGCACAATGTGCAAAGAGAAAATATGAGCATCAACGACTACCACATGAAGGTGAAGAAGATTGCAGATGCACTTGCTTCCATTGGGTCACCAGTGGAAGATGATGATTTAGTTTCTGTGACCTTGAATGGTCTAGGAAAGGATTATGCACAGTTTCGGACATCCATTTCAGTTCGCGAAAGATTTCCTGATTTTGAGGAGTTGATTGCTCTTCTAATTTTTGAGGAACAGAGAAATGGTGGTCCATCTTCTTCAGGAGGAACTTCAAAAGAAGCTATCTTCTACTCAAATGCTGGAAGAGGTAGAGGCAGAGGTAGAGGAGGTCGATATGGAGGCCGTGGTAGAAATCAGAATATGCAGCAAACTCAAGAAAACCAGTCCTATGGAGGAGGACGTGGTAACTCTAGAGGCAGGGGGAGCCAAAGAGGTCGTGGTGGATGGCAAAGAGGCCAAAATGCAAACAGTAATGTTGAATGCTACTACTGTGGTAAAATGGGTCATATGGCTAAAGACTGCTATAAAAAGCAGAATGACATCATGAATGGAAAACTACAACAAGGAAATTATGCATCTTCTAGTAGACAGGGTGATGACAGAAATGAGCACTTGTTTATGGTGCAGCACATGAACAATTCTATGACAAGTGCAGAAGAAAGCAATGATGTATGGTATGTTGACTCAGGTGCATCAAACCACATGACAAGTCATGCAGAATGGATGGAGGATGCAAGAAAAATGGAAAAACCAGGATTTGTGGAGACTGGTGATGATACTGCACATCCTATTGTGCAGATTGGAAAATTTCCTTTGTCTATGCAGGATGGGAAAAAGAAATACCTCTCCGATGTATTTCATGTCCCGAATATCACCAAGAATTTGGTTTCTGTTGGTCAAATGGTTGAGCAGGGCTTGCAGGTCAGATTTAATCCTCATGGATGCTTTGTTGAGGATATGAAAAATAAAGGTTGCTTGATAGCAAAAGGAAAGAAGAAGGGCAGAATGTTTACATTGGATGCAGACATGTCTGAATTGAGTGCAGCAATGTTTGCACATGGGACCAGTGTAGTTGTAGATATTGATATCTGGCATAAACGCATTGGTCATGTTAATATACAGTGACTTAAATCAATGCAGGCCCAAAATATTGTTGCAGGTTTGCCGAAATTCAAGGTTGCAGAAATGCATAAGGTATGTGAAGCTTGTCAGTTTGGAAAACAGGCAAGGAAACCAATTCCTAGACATGTTCAAGAGAGTAAGAAGCCATTGGAATTAATCCACTCTGATGTGTGGACAACTAAAGCTGCATCTCTTGGAGGCTGTCATTATTTTGTCAGTTTTATTGATGACTATAGCAGAAAAGTTTGGGTGTATTTTATGAAAAAGAAAAGTGAAGTTTTTGGGCATTTCAAAACTCTTAAAGTGATGGTTGAAAAAGAAACAGGCCCGTAGATAAAATGCCTAAGGTCAGATGGAGGGGGAGAGTACCTCTCAAATGAGTTTGCAAGGTTCCTGCAGGAGCATGGCATAAAGCAGCAATATTCATGCAGTCATACCCCACAACAAAATGGAATTGCAGAAAGGAAAAACATGCATATTGGAGAGGTATCTCGTGCCATGCTCAATGAAAAAGACTAGCCAGATTTTTATTGGGCTGAAGCAGTTGCTACAGCAGTCTACATAATGAACACGACTCCCACTGCAGCAATACATGGAATGACTCCAGAGGAGAGGTATACTGGTAGAAAACCAGATATTTCTCATTTGAAAATTTTTGGTTGCATTGCCTATGTACATGTGCCAGATGCGTTGAGATCCAAGTTGGATCCAAAAGCTGAGAAGTGCATCTTTATTGGTTTCTTTTTGCAGCAAAAAGGGTATAGATGCTATAACCCTTCTACTCGTAAGTTTACAGTGAGCAGAGATTTTTTTTAAATGAGATGAGTAGCTGGTATAAACCAGTAATGTGATTGATGATGTAGATGCACAAAATGGTAATGCTGCACAGAATTCACAGCAGCAGTCACAAAATATTAGTGGACCTGGAGCGTCCTCTAGCAGTGGTTCACATTCTTCGCCATGGACAGGCAGATTGAGATCAGGAGAATCTTCTCAAAGTAATGCAGATAGTGGTATGCAGGTATCACGAAAAGGAAAAGAGAAGGTTGATCAGCCATGTTTGATGTGAATGCAGGTCACTCTTATGTGGATGGTGAATCCAGTGGCTCAGAACAGAGCATTGATGATGAGTTGGGTATTCCTTCTATTGTTACACCTGGAGTAAGGAAGACCAGGGATGTTTTGAGAGCACCTGGGAGTGAACCTACTTTGCACAGGTCTACGAGAGCTAGGTATCCTGTGGATAGGCTGAAATATGATGGATTTACAGCCATTCACTATGCATATATGGTTAAAGTGATACAGGAACCAGAACCCACTTCTTTTGAGGAAGCCATGGGAAAAGAAAAATGAGAGAAAGCCATGGATGAAGAAATGGATGCCTTGGAAGCAAATGCTACATGGGAATTGGTACCTTTGCCTAAAGGTAAAATTGCAATTGGCTGTAAGTGGGTTTATAAGGTGAAGCATAATGCAGATGGTTCTGTGAACAGATACAAGGCAAGATTAGTAGTCAAGGGGTATGCACAAACATATGGCATTGACTATGAAGAAACATTCAGTCCGGTTGCAAGGATGGCAACCGTAAGAGCAGTCATTGCTATGGCTGCATCAAAGGGATGGTCTTTACATCAGATGGATGTAAAGAATGCCTTCTTGCATGGTGATTTGCAAGAAGAGGTCTATATGGAGCAGCCACTAGGTTATGTGCATGTTGTTCATCCTGAGTTTGTTTGCAGGTTGAAGAAAGCTTTGTATGACTTGAAGCAAGCACCTAGAGCATGGTCTGACAAGATAGGACAGTATCTTGTCACTATTGGCTTTCAGATTTCCAAGGCAGATTTCTCACTTTATGTGAGAAAAACAGAGAAAGGTATTATGCTACTTGTCATTTATGTTATGATTTGATTATGACAGGTGACAGTGATGAAGATATCCTTCATGTGAAAATACTATTGAAGCAGAAGTTTGAGATGAAGGATTTGGGAGAGCTGCGTTATTTCTTGGGCATTGAGGTGATTAGATCACCAAGTGGGATACAGCTCTTGCAGAGGCAGTATGGATTGGACATGCTGTCCAAATATGGGATGAAAGGTTGTAAGCCTATTTCAGTTCCTTTGGAGCAGAATGTGAAGCTGAGCGCAGATGCAGGTGAGCTTCTGGAAGACCGTACTATGTACAGACGCATAGTAGGAAGCTTGATTTATATGACTATTACTAGGCCAGATTTAAGCTATGCTGTTGGATTGGTAAGTCAGTTTATGCAGGCTCCAAGGAAATCACATTTGGATGCGGCTAGACGCATACTTAGGTATGTGAAGTTCACATTGCAGTATGGACTATTTTATGAGACTGGGGTTCAGATACAGTTGCATGGATACACTGATGCTGATTGGGCTGGTAGTATTTTTGATAGACGATCTACCAGTGGATATGTGTTCTCTTTTGGGAGTGCTGCAGTCACTTGGAGCAGCAAGAAACAGCCTACAGTTGCCTTGTCGAGCACAGAGGGTGAGTACAGGGGTGCAGCAATGGCTGCATGTGAGGTAGCTTGGTTGCATAAGCTACTTTATGATATGCATCAGTCTACAGATGGGCCAGTTGTCATTTATTGTGACAACATGAGTAGTATACACTTGGAAAATAACCCAGTCTATCATGCTAGAACAAAGCATATTGAGGTGCATTATCACTATGTGCGAGAGAGGGTTTTACTAGGTCTTATTGATCTAGTTTATGTCAGCACAGAGGATCAAGTAGCTGACATATTCACGAAGGCATTGGGCGCAGAGAAGCTGCGCAAGTTCAGAGACCTGCTTGGTGTGCAGGAATTGGGATTGAGCTCGAGGGGGAGTGTTGAGATATCGAGCTCCACTCGTGATACGCGAGGGTGACCGTTGTGTATTTATGTCACCGACTTGTCAGTTGCAGATGCGGTTGGTACACTGCCCATGAATAATAGCTACATGATAGCTATCCTTATCTACTCTAGTTCGTGGCTCAGTTAGTATGCCACCTTAGTTAGTTGAGTTTGGTTTGAGACCCATATATAGGGTTCTTCTATTTCTTTGTATAAGAGTTCTTTTGGCTTACACAACTAAGAAGAGGAAAACTGTTTTCAGCCTCCACCCTTGTGTGTATTCCCCCATTGTGCAAGCAAGAAAGCTTCAAGTGAGACTCCTTCCTTCTCTCCCATAATCTTGTCACATACAACCTAGCGCCTAAGACTCATCCATGTTCCATGCACATAGCTAACCCCTTCGTTTCTTTCACGCAATTAATTACAAAGCTTAAAGAACCAGGGTTTGATTCATGTTCGTAGGGGCGTTTATTCCATTGGCCGCTCTGCTCGCCTCTCCCGCATTACCAATACCAACGGTAGCTTTGGCATCTACATTTTCCGCAATTTTCTTCTTGGGAGCCATTCGCCTCGCGAAGATTGGGCAATCTAGACCTTGATGGTTTTCAGGACGACAAGTTCGGGTAGGAAGATCGCTGGGTGGGGGTCCTTCGCTGAGGGGGAGGTTTGAGTGTGGCTCCTTGAAGTTACTCATTAACTCCCACCCCCTCTCTTCCTTCCTCTCTCGCTCTCTCTCCTTCTTCTACTTATTTCTCTCTTCTTCTCCTTCTTCTCTTCTTCTTCTCTCTCTCCTTCTCTTCTTCTCTCCTTCTCCTCTTTCCCTTCTCTCTCCTTCCCTTTTTCTCTCCACCCCTCTTCTCTCTTCCACTCCTTCTCTCCCTCTTCTTCTCTTCTCTCTCCCTTCTCTCTCTCCTTCTCTTCTTCTCTCTCACTTCTTCTCTCCCATTTCTTATTCTTCTCTCCTTCTCCTTCTATCCCTCTTCTTCTCTTCTCTCTCCCTTCTCTCTCTCCTCCTCTTCTCTCTCACTTCTTCTCTTCTTCTCTTCCTCTCCTCTTCCTCTTCTTCTTCTTTTCTCTTTTTCTCCTACTCTCTCTCTCTTTCCTCCTCTTTCTACCCCTTCTTCTTCTTCTTCTTCTTCTTCTTCTTCTTCTTCTTCCACTACTTCCCTCTTTTCTCCTTCTACCCCTACTTCTTCCTCTTCTACTTCTCTCTCTCGTTCCCCTTCTCTCCTTATCCTTCTCTCCCTCTTCTTCACTTCTTCTCTTCTCTCTCCCTCTCCTCTTCCTTCTTCTCTTCTCCTTCTTTTCTTCTCCTTCTCTTCTTCTCCTTCTATTCTCCCTCTTCTTCCTCCTCCCCTTCCCCTTCTCTCTCTTTCCATCTTTCTTTCCTTCTCTCTTTCTCTCCTTCTCTTCTCCCCTCTCTCTCCCTCCTTCCCTTTCTCTCCTTCTCCTTCTTCACACTGTCCACAGGGGCCCGCAGCCATCAACCGAACGAGGAGGGGGGCCTGTGGACGTTGGAGGGGGCCATTGGATAGGATGACGGCCAGGGGGTGGCGCCTGCAGCAACGGGAGGGGCGGCTGTGCCTAATGAGGAGGAGGGGTGGTCTTATAAAAGGGGGGGAGTGGTTGTCCGCCCCACCACCTGGGCTACATGCCCCTCCCCTTCTCCCACTTCACTCCCTCTCTCTCTCCCCCCGACGTACTGTCGGCGGGGGGAGGGAGAGGGAAAGTTTTTTTGAAAAAAAAGAAAAAGGGGGTGGGGGTTCCTATGGGGCACAGGGATATTACATCCTCTCCCCCTTAGAGGAATCGAGATACCCTCATCTCGGATACGCTTAGGGTTCATTGATAACAAGTTATCATTGGGTTCTAAAACCTGTGGGTTAGGACCCATCACGCTTTCACTGCGCAACTTTGATTACTCCAATTCTTAAAATAACAACTTGCCATAACTCATAGGGTTCAATAGGATTTATTCCAAGTACAAGACTTATTACCTCAAGAGGATCTTCCTAGGATATCTAGTCATCCTCAAAGGTTACAACAGGCCCCAAGCCTTCATTATCATGTGGTTCATAATATGAGCCAAAAGTGGAGTTTAGACAGCTTCGTTTGACCGCACGTTCCTGATTCTCAGGGTCCAACTCAGGACAATCTATTTGGATGTTTCCTAGTTCATTGCAGTGGAGGCATCGGGGGTTGGGGGATCTCTTACAGATGTGTCTTATCTCTCCGCACTTGTGGCACCTCTTGTCTTGATCCTGTGAGTCATCTTCATCATAGTTGCCTGATTTAAGTTCTTGGATGATTCGATTCGCTCAGAGTAATGCGTCTTGCAAGCCCGTTGGGTGCATTGATTCCAATCGAGTGTTTATGGGTGGATTCAACCTAGCATAGAACTTTGACACCTGTTGTGTCATATCCATTTGGGGTGCATACTTTAGGAGTGAAACAAACTTTGAATAATATGCTTCAAGGGATAATCCTAGCTACTTCAAGTCATAGAATTCATTCATCTTTTGTGTGGGGTAGACAGGTGGTAGATACCTCCCTTGCACAGCTTCCTTAAGCTTATTCCAAGTGACTGTCCCCTCCGAGATCGCTTGGTCACTACACCATTGTTTCCACCAAAGTCTCGCTTATCTTGTAAGCTTAAGTTTGGCGAGCATGGCTTAATTAGCAGGTGTAGTTCTTGCTACCTCAAAATAGTTCTCCATGGACTCAATCTAGATCTCGACGTCAGCTTGAACAATCCATCCCTTGCCATCAAATTTTGGGTGGCTTAATTTTCTTGAGAAGGAACTTCTTCTCTTGCATATCAGCATTTGTGGGTGCAAAAGGTGCCTGACAATCAAATCATACCACTTAGGTTATTTTTGTTTAGGATATGTCTATGAACCGAACATTAATCAATCATGTATTATTATGAAGTTTTGCTCTGATACCAACTGTAACGTGCGTGCTCCTCAAATTGCGGGACACGTCTTAGTAGTCCATCGAGAGATATATCTAGAAGATGCCGCCTGACACTTCCAAGGAATGACACAGGGTTTGCCAACTAGGGTCTCTCGAGTCTCTGCCCTGCAATGGAACTTATCCGGCCCTTTCCACTAGGATAGACTTGAAGTCCGGGTTCCTAGTCAACATTGTCTAAGGTCATAGACCGACTTTTTCCTAACATTTCCTATTAACATTTCCTTTAAGGAAAGCTCTCAGCTAACCGAGACCACCCTTCCGTAGGATAGACCCATTGGTCACATCCACCACGCTTCCCTCAGGGGTTGTTTTAGTTATCTAATTACCTACCACATTACGTTTGACACATAAAAGCAGCTTCCTTAATTATCCTGATAATCATAGGTTCCTTTACGTAATTTAGGGCACTTACACAAAGACAAGATAAAACAAGATCAAACAATTCCTTAACTTATCTTCAGATTAATGTTTTTCTCCCGCTTTTACAAGAGAATTAAGTGTTCCTTTCTGCCTCCGCAGAAAAATCCTTCCATCCAGGCAATAAAACCCAAAGGTTTATCCTCCCAAGATTCCGCCTTGTAAGTAGTATCAAGGCCTCGAGATCCCATTTTGAGTCACGTAGAACACTTGTGTAGGGCCCGGAGGCATTGCGATTTACGGCCAGAGCCCCCACTGGCACCCAAGCATCCTCCTACGCCAAGTAATTTCCACGGAGAGACCTCTCGCAGCGGGTTTGGTCCACATTCCTGGTGCGGATTCACAATCCCCTTGGTTAGGGTTTGGCGGTTCGTGGGGGGTAGCTAGCACCATCCTTCCTTAATTATCCCTTTAGGAAATCAACCATAGCTAAAGCAACCAGCTTAAAAATAATTACTAGGAAAAACATCCCTTTTGTTTCCCTGGCAATCAGTCATCTCAGACCCATCCATGCAATCATCAATCATACCCCACTTGGGTTAACATCCAAAACCACATTAACAAACAGTTGAATGCACAACCTCTTGCTTCAAGACATCGCAATCCCATTGCATACACAACCAAAATTTAACTTGGATGTATCAACACACTTTTACAACCTTTTCAACAACCAAGCATAACTTGGGTCAACAATCCATTTAGGGTTAGGTCACCAGCTTCAATTAGGCTAGGAGCGTATCCATTTGTGATAGTCCACAGCAAGATCGATAAAACAATTCACATGCAATTATACTTATTCCTAATGCACCGGATCTCATGAAGGTCTAGGTTTCTATCCATCGGAGTCTATCATTTCATGTGTTTATTTTAGTTATGATCACGAAGCATGATTTCTAAATGACTGTTCATGCACTGAACTAGTTTAAAATCTATTATTTTATGTGGAATAATGCGAAAACCTTATCATTTTATGTGTGTAAAAGCTATTATTTCATGTATATAAACTTATGCGAACTCCATACCCTATCATTTTGCGCATACAACCTAGCACCTAAGACTCGTCCTGTTCCATGCACATAGCTCACCACTTCATTTCTTTCACGTAATTAATTACAAAGCTTAAAGAACCTGGGTTTGATTCGTGTTCGTAGGGGCGTTTATTGTGTTGGCCTCTCTACTTGCCTCTCCCGCATTACCAGTACCAATGGTAGCTTTGGCACCTACGCTTTCCGCAATTTTCTTCTTCGGAGCCATTCGCCTGGCGGGGATTGGGCGATCCGGACCTTGATGGTTTTTCAGGACGACAGGTTCAGGTAGGAAGATCGTTGGGTGGGGGTCCTTCGCCGAGGGGGAGGTTTGAGTGTGGCTCCTTGAAGTTACTCACTAACTCCCATCCCCTCTCTTCCTTCCTCTCTCTCTCTCTCTCTTCTTCTTTTACTTCTTTCTCTCTTCTTCTCCTTCTTCTCTTCTTCTCTCTCTCCTTCTCTCATTTTCTCCTTCTCCTCTTTCCCTTTCTCTCCTTCTCCTTCTTCATACTGTCCACGGGGGCCCGCAGCCATCAACCGAACGAGGAGGGGGGCTTGTGGGGATGCCAGAGGGGGCCACTAGATAGGATGACGGCCAGGGGGTGGCACCTGTAGCAATGGGGGTGCATGTGCCTGACGAGAAGGAGGGGTGGTCTTATAAAAGGGGGGGTGCAATTGTCCGCCGCCACCTGGGCTGCATGCCCCTCCCCTTCTCCCACTTCACTCCCTCTCTCTCTCCTCGACGTACTATCCGGGGGGAGGAAGAGGGAAAAATTTTTTGAAAAAAAAGAAAAAAGGGGGGGGGGATTCCTATGGGGCACGTGGATATTACAGTATCACAGACACAAGAGGCACCCCATCAGCTAATTGCTGTGGCCCCATTGTAGCTCTCCTACATCTTGGGGATTGGCCCCTAGATGCACTGTTTTACATATAAACACATTCGCACAAGACTCCTCTCTTTTTCAGCAAGATCTAGGAGATACCATGTTCCCTCACTAATAATTTCCCCCAACAAACGAATGGCTAACCTACGGCAAGGGAAATCTCACCCTCTCAAGCGTGGGTCAACTATAATTCAAACAATTGCTATGCATTTCCAAGAGTTGATACCACATGTATGATCAATGCAATAGTGGATGTCTCATTGTGCACAAACAGTTCTGTTTCGAAATCAGCCTGTGTGCTAGTACGCAAACAATCTTTCCATGAATTCCAACTAATACTTATATTTCCAGCATTTTGACTTTATGTTTTTTTATTTTTTCATCATGAAAGCATAGAACAAACAGTATATAGCATGTCTACCAATTTTCACTCCATAAGAACAACATTGGCTCAATCAAATATTTGAAAAAAAGAAAAATTCATTTGTAAAATAGAATTACCAATTTTTTTCCTTCTTTGTAGGTTTTAAAATCTAATGCAGGTCTATAGATGAGTCCTTATTCAAGGCTTAGCCCACCTCCGAACAGCCAACTCTAGCCCTCCACCAATCCCAGGAGTGATCCGGTACCATGCCAGACAAGCGTTCTCCAACCAGTTCTCTTCTTGGTTCTTCCCACATGAATTTCCTCTTGGAAGAGAGAGAGGGAAGAGAGAGAAATATTGATTCTCATCCTCCATATCTAGGCAGCCATTGGAGGAGTGGAGACTAGCGATATGGAGTGTAGATAGGAGGGAAAACATGTATCAAATCTATTGGGGGGGTGGGGGGGGGTTTACATTAAGGCTCTCCAACCCCCTCCAAGAAATCATCTCCATCCATGGCATTGTTTTCTACAGCCATCGAAAAAAACGCCCCCTCCCCCCTCCCAAGAAATCAATTTTAGTTGGGGGCTCCAAGGGGAGCCCCCCAAGGTCACACCCCTTTGGACTTTCTAAAGTCCTTTTCCACTCGGTTCTTGGTCCTTGGCCTCCCGTCCGGCCTCGGATTTTTCCATTGAAAAATTCTGGGCATTCCTTGTCAAGATTGTGGGAGAGAAGGAAGGAGTCTCGCTTGAAGCTTTCTTGCTTGCACAATGGGGGAAGACACACAAGGGTGGAGGCTGAAAACAGTTTTCCTCTTCTTAGTTGTGTAAGCCAAAAAGAACTCAAGTACAAAGAAATAGAAGAACCCTATATATGGGTCTCAAACCAAACTCAACTAACTAAGGTGGCATACTAACTGAGCCACGAACTAGAGTAGATAAGGATAGCTATCATGTAGCTATTATTCATGGGCGGTGTACCAACCGCGTCTGCAACTGACAAGTCGGTGACATAAATACACAACGGTCACCCTCGCGTATCACGAGTGGAGCTCTATATCTCAACACTCCCCCTCGAGCTCAATCCCAATTCCTGCACACCAAGCAGGTCTCTAAACTTGCGCAGCTTCTCTGCGCCCAATGCCTTCGTGAATATGTCAGCTACCTGATCCTCTGTGCTGACATAAACTAGATCAATAAGACCTAGTAAAACCCTCTCTCGCACATAGTGATAATGCACCTCAATGTGCTTTGTTCTAGCATGATAGACTGGGTTATTTTCCAAGTGTATACTACTCATGTTGTCACAATAAATGACAACTTGCCCATCTGTAACCTGATGCATATCATAAAGTAGCTTATGCGACCAAGCTACCTCACATGCAGCCATTGCTGCACCCCTGTACTCAGCCTCTGTACTCGACAAGGCAACTATAGGCTGTTTCTTGCTGCTCCAAGTGACTGCAGCACTCCCAAAAGAGAACACATATCCACTAGTAGATCGTCTATCAGAAATGCTACCAGCCCAATCAGCATCAGTGTATCCATGCAACTGTATCTGAACCCCAGTCTCATAAAATAGTCCATACTGCAATGTGAACTTCACATACCTGAGTATGTGTCTAGCCGCATCCAAATGCGATTTCCTTGGAGCCTGCATTAACTGACTTACCAATCCAACAGCATAGCTTAAATCTGGCCTGGTAATAGTTATATAAATCAAGCTTCCTACTATGCATCTGTACATAGTACGGTCTTCCAGAAGCTCACCTGCATCTGCGCTCAGCTTCACATTCTGCTCCAAAGGAACTGAAATAGGCTTACAACCTTTCATCCCATATTTGGACAGCATGTCCAATCCATACTGCCTCTGCAAGAGCTGTATCCCACTTGGTGATCTAATCACCTCAATGCCCAAGAAATAACGCAGCTCTCCCAAATCCTTCATCTCAAACTTCTGCTTCAATAGCATTTTCACATGAAGGATATCTTCATCACTGTCACCTGTCATAATCAAATCATCAACATAAATGACAAGTAGCATAATACCTTTCTCTGTTTTTCTCACATAAAGTGAGAAATCTGCCTTGGAAATCTGAAAGCCAATAGTGACAAGATACTGTCCTATCTTGTCAGACCATGCTCTAGGTGCTTGCTTCAAGCCATACAAGGCTTTCTTCAACCTGCAAACAAACTCAGGATAAACAGCATGCACATAACCTGGTGGCTGCTCCATATAGAACTCTTCTTGCAAATCACCATGCAAGAAGGCATTCTTTACATCCATCTGATGTAAAGACCATCCCTTTCATGCAACCATAGCAATGACCGCTCTTACGGTTGCCATTCTTGCAACCGGACTGAATGTTTCTTCATAGTCAATGCCATATGTTTGTGCATACCCCTTGACTACTAATCTTGCCTTGTATCTGTTCACAGAACCATCTGCATTATGCTTCACCTTATAAACCCACTTACAGCCAATTGGGGGAATACACACAAGGGTGGAGGCTGAAAACAGTTTTCCTCTTCTTAGTTGTGTAAGCCAAAAGAACTCTTATACAAAGAAATAGAAGAACCCTATATATGGGTCTCAAACCAAACTCAACTAACTAAGGTGGCATACTAACTGAGCCACGAACTAGAGTAGATAAGGATAGCTATCATGTAGCTATTATTCATGGGCGGTGTACCAACCGCATCTGCAACTGACAAGTCGGTGACATAAATACACAACGGTCACCCTGGCGTATCACGAGTGGAGCTCGATATCTCAACACTCCCCCTCAAGCTCAATCCCAATTCCTGCACACCAAGCAAGTCTCTGAACTTGCGCAGCTTCTCTGCGCCCAATGCCTTCGTGAATATGTCAGCTACCTGATCCTCTGTGCTGACATAAACTAGATCAATAAGACCTAGTAAAACCCTCTCTCGCACATAGTGATAATGCACCTCAATGTTCTTTGTTCTAGCATGATAGACTGGGTTATTTGCCAAGTGTATACTACTCATGTTGTCACAATAAATGACAACTGATCCATCTGTAGACTGATGCATATCATAAAGTAGCTTATCCAACCAAGCTACCTCACATGCAGCCATTGCTGCACCCCTGTACTCAGCCTCTGTGCTCGATAAGGCAACTGTAGGCTGTTTCTTGCTGCTCCAAGTGACTGCAGCACTCCCAAAAGAGAACACATATCCACTGGTAGATCGTCTATCAGAAATACTACCAGCCCAATCAGCATCAGTGTATCCATGCAACTGTATCTGAACCCCAGTCTCATAAAATAGTCCATACTGCAATGTGGACTTCACATACCTGAGTATGCATCTAGCCGCATCCAAATGTGGTTTCCTTGGAGCCTGCATAAACTGACTTACCAATCCAACAACATAGCTCAAATCTGGCCTGGTAATAGTCATATAAATCAAACTTCCTACTATGCGTCTGTACATAGTAGGGTCTTCTAGAAGCTCACCTGCATCTGTGCTCAGCTTCACATTCTGCTCCAAAGGAACTGAAATAGGCTTACAGCCTGTCATCCCATATTTGGACAGCATGTCCAATCCATACTGCCTCTGCAAGAGCTGTATCCCACTTGGTGATCTAATCACCTCAATGCCCAAGAAATAACGCAGCTCTCCCAAATCCTTCATCTCAAACTTTTGCTTCAATAGCATTTTCACATGAAGGATATCTTCATCACTGTCACCTGTCATAATCAAATCATCAACATAAATGACAAGTAGCATAATACCTTTCTCTGTTTTTCTCACATAAAGTGAGAAATCTGCCTTGGAAATCTGAAAGCCAATAGTGACAAGATACTGTCCTATCTTGTCAGACCATGCTCTAGGTGCTTGCTTCAAGCCATACAAGGCTTTCTTCAACCTGTAAACAAACTCAGGATGAACAGCATGCACATAACCTGGTGGCTGCTCCATATAGACCTCTTCTTGCAAATCACCATGCAAGAAGGCATTCTTTGCATCCATCTGATGTAAAGACCATCCCTTTCATGCAACCATAGCAATGACCGCTCTTACGGTTGCCATTCTTGCAACCGGACTGAATGTTTCTTCATAGTCAATACCATATGTTTGTGCATACCCCTTGACTACTAATCTTGCCTTGTATATGTTCACAGAACCATCTGCATTGTGCTTCACCTTATAAACCCACTTACAGCCAATTGCATTTTTACCTTTAGGCAAAGGTACCAATTCCCATGTAGCCTTTGCTTCCAAGGCATCCATTTCTTCATCCATGGCTTTCTCCCATTTTTCTTTTCCCATGGCTTCCTCAAAAGAAGTGGGTTCTGGTTCCTGTATCACTTTAACCATATATGCATAGTGAATGGCTATAAATCCATCATATTTCAGCCTATCCATAGGATACCTAGCTCTCGTAGACCTGCGCAAAGTAGGTTCACTCCCAGGTGCTCTCAAAACATCCCTGGTCTTCCTTACTCCAGGTGTAACAATAGAAGGAATACCAACCTCATCATCAATGCTCTGTTCTGAGCCACTGGATTCACCATCCACATAAGAGTGACCTGCATTCACATCAAACATGGGCTGATCAACCTTCTCTTTTCCTTTTCGTGATACCTGCATACCACTATCTGCATTACTTTGAGAAGATTCTCCTGATCTCAATCTGCCTGTCCATGGCAAAGAATGTGAACCATTACTAGAGGACGCTCCAGGTCCACTAATATTTTGTGACTGCTGCTGTGAATTTTGTGCAGCATTACCATTTTGTGCATCTACATCATCAATCACATTTACTGGTTTATACCAGCTACTCATCTCATCAAAAACAACATCTCTGCTCACTGTAAACTTACGAGTAGAAGGGTTATAGCATCTATACCCTTTTTGCTGCAGAGAGTAACCAATAAAGATGCACTTCTCAGCTTTTGGATCCAACTTGGATCTCAACTCATCTGGCACATGTACATAGGCAATGCAACCAAAAATTTTCAAATGAGAAATATCTGGTTTTCTACCAGTATACCTCTCCTCTGGAGTCATCCCATGTATTGCTGCAGTGGGAGTCCTATTCATTATATAGACTGCTGTAGCAACTGCTTCAGCCCAGTAAAAATCTAGCAAGTCTTTTTCGTTGAGCATGGCACGAGATACCTCTCCAATATGCCTGTTTTTCCTTTCTGCAATTCCATTTTGTTGTGGGGTATGACTGCATGAATATTGCTGCTTTATGCCATGCTCCTGCAGGAACCTTGCAAACTCATTTGAGAGGTACTCTCCCCCTCCATCTGACCTTAGGCATTTTATCTGCAGGCCTGTTTCTTTTTCAACCATCGCTTTAAGAGTTTTGAAAGGCCCAAAAACTTCACTTTTCTTTTTCATAAAATACACCCAAACTTTTCTGCTATAGTCATCAATAAAAATGAAAAAATAATGACAGCCTCCAAGAGATGCAGCTTTAGTTGTCCACACATCAGAGTGGATTAATTCCAATGGCTTCTTACTCTCTTGAACATGTCTAGGAAATGGTTTCCTTGCCTGTTTTCCAAATTGATAGGCTTCACATACCTTATGCATTTCTGCAACCTTGAATTTCGGCAAACCTGCAACAATATTTTGGGCCTGCATTGATTTAAGTCGCTGTAAATTAACATGACCAATGTGTTTATGCCAGATATCAATATCTGCAACTACACCGGTCCCATGTGCAAACATTGCTACACTCAATTCAGACATGTCTGCATCCAATGTAAACATTCTGCCCTTCTTCTTTCCTTTTGCTATCAAGCGACCTTTATTTTTCATATCCTCAACAAAGCATCCATGAGGATTAAATCTGACCTGCAAGCCCTGTTCAACAGTTTGACCAACAGAAACCAGATTCTTGGTGATATTCGGGACATGAAATACATCGGACAGGTATTTCTTTTTCCCATCCTGCATAGACAAGGGAATTTTTCAATCTGCACAATAGGATGTGCAGTATCATCACCAGTCTCCACAAATCCTGGTTTTTCCATTTTCCTTGCATCCTCCATCCATTCTGCATGACCTGTCATGTGGTTTGATGCACTTGAGTGAACATACCATACATCATTGCTTTCTTCTACATTTGTCACAGAATTGTTAATGTGCTGCACCATAAACAGATGCTCATTTCTGTCATCACCCTGTCTACTAGAGGATGCATAATTTCCTTGTTGCAGTTTTCCATTCATGATGTCATTCTGCTTTTTATAGCAGTCTTTAGCCATATGACCCATTTTACCACAATAGTAGCATTCAACATTACTGTTTGCATTTTGGCCTCTTTGCCATCCACCACGACCTCTTTGGCTCCCCGTGCCTCTAGAATTACCACGTCCTCCTCCATAGGACTGGTTTTCTTAAGTTTGCTGCATATTCTGATTTCTACCATGGCCTCCATATCGGCCTCCTCTACCTCTGCCTCTACCTCTTCCAGCATTTGAGTAGAAGACAGCTTCTTTTGAAGTTCCTCCTGAAGAAGATACACCACCATTTCTTTGCTCCTCAAAAATTAGAAGAGCAATCAGCTCCTCAAAATCAGGAAATCTTTCACGAACTGAAATGGATGTCCGAAACTGTGCATAATCCTTTCCTAGACCATTCAAGGTCACAGAAACTAAATCATCATCTTCCACTGGTGACCCAATGAAAGCAAGTGCATCTGCAATCTTCTTCACCTTCATGTGGTAGTCGTTGATGCTCATATTTTCTCTTTGCACATTGTGCAACTCTTGCTTGAGCTGCATTTTCCTGGCTTGCGTATTTGTGCTATACATTTTTGACAAAGTATCCCATGTCTCCTTTGGCGTACTTGCATCCTGAATATGCACAATCATAGAGTCTGAAATGCTGATAGACAGCCAATACATAACTTTCCTGGCTCTCTCATGCCATGCTTTAAATGCTTGCATTTGCTGTTGATTGGGAACATCAGGAAGAACTGGTTCTTCTTCATTTCCTGCAACAAATTCCCTATCCTTTTCCCATAAGGAAATTCATCATTCTAAACTTCCATGCTTGGAAGTTGTTCTTGTCAAGCTTTTCAGTGACAATCTGTGAAAGAGAATCAGATGCCATTACAGAAGACCTCAAAAAATTCTGTCACTGCAAAAACCACAGCTTCACCCTCACAAGGGAAAATCTGCAAAACTGGCGAAAGTGGTATTTGACCACACAGTCACTTCCTAGTGACGATTTTGCATCAACAGGCAACATGGATGATTCTGTAACTCCCAATGTCTCTGCGCACAAGCATACAATGCAATTTTTACAGTAACTATTCACCGACCTGTAGAACAGTGGCTGCACAGCATAAAACTGGGCCTTTTCCTGAGTGCGTGCAGAAAACTTCCGCCTCCAAAACAGGCCTCGAAATGGCCTCAAATAAAAAAAAACAAGGTTGCCGAGGGCTAAAGCCTTATCCCGCAGCATATACTGCCCTCTTGCTTCACCGCGAAGGGCGTCTCAACCTGAGACAATGCACTCCTGCACTTTCCGGCTATGCTACCTGTAGAGATCTACTCCCAAAATAGAAAATGAAAGCAACACTGCTCCTCTTACCAGAACACCGCGAGCTTGGCTTGCTTTCTTGAGCTCCTTACCACGAACAAGGCTCTGATACCATGTCAAGATTATGGGAGAGAAGGAAGGAGTCTCACTTGAAGCTTTCTTGCTTGCACAATGGGGGAATACACACAAGGGTGGAGGCTGAAAACAGTTTTCCTCTTCTTAGTTGTGTAAGCCAAAAGAACTCTTATACAAAGAAATAGAAGAACCCTATATATGGGTCTCAAACCAAACTCAACTAACTAAGGTGGCATACTAACTGAGCCACGAACTAGAGTAGATAAGGATAGCTATCATGTAGCTATTATTCATGGGCGGTGTACCAACCGCATCTGCAACTGACAAGTCGGTGACATAACTACACAACGGTCACCCTGGCGTATCACGAGTGGAGCTCAATATCTCAACATATCCAAGGCGTTGCTTCGTGCTCAAGGGTATTATGCAGGCAATCATTGGATTTGGGTGCCCAAACTCCCTGCTAGGCCACCTCTATCGGAAGCCCAAATTATGTCCAAAGCAAAGAGGCGTAGGAGGAAAACTAAACGAAAGGCCAAGTTTCGAACCAAAAATATTGGAGTGATTGAGCCCCTCACTACTAAAATCAAGAAACCAAACATGGCCTATCAAAAAGTAGATCCTCAGCCTAGTGTGCTTGGCAAGCGGACATCAGATGCTGCCATTGAGCGTGCACAAAAATCATTAGTGCCCAAGGAGCCTTTGATTTCCCAAGGGGAGAGCAAGCATCATAGGCACAACATTTCTCAAGGCAAGGCTGATCGCTCAACAAAGCAAATGGCACAATCGTCTAATAGCCTCGAACAAATCATTCAGCCAGTGCCAAGTCCACCTAAGAGTCCTGGATCTCCTACATCCTCTTTTTCCAAAAGGACACAAGAAGCACAACAGCTGTTGTCAAGGGAAACGGCTCAATTCCAATCTCTATCTCCATCTAAGCTTCCAAATGTCCAAGAGGTGGGACATGACACCATTTGTAGCTCTCGACCCAAGGATATGCATGAGCAACCTAATGTGACTAAATCAACTCATGCTCGATCTACACAAATGAATGCTCAAAGGCCAACAAAAGACACAACCACTTCTGATCGCCCTAGGGACTTGACACCGCAATCCACCAAGGATAGCCAGCCTACTAAACTAGCTGCTACTACTTCCAATCAGGGATCACAGCAGTCACAGCCCTTGGCCGTGACAATACCCTATGTGGAACGTGTCCTTAGAAGTTCACCTATGGAAGAGG
Source organism: Lygodium microphyllum (assembly GCF_053477565.2). Lineage (NCBI taxonomy): Eukaryota > Viridiplantae > Streptophyta > Polypodiopsida > Schizaeales > Lygodiaceae > Lygodium > Lygodium microphyllum. Next base: position 40,857,262 of record NC_141152.1, read on the forward strand.
TGTTGCAACCAAATCCCTAGACAGCTCCAGCACTTTCAAAGTGCCTAAAGCCTAGGCCGGAGGAGTTCAACACAAGGGAGTCGGCTGAAGGGATAGACTCTCCGAAAAGGGAGGCAGTTGTATCCTCACAACCGGGCATTTCTATTCAGCAGGCCACAGTTGTGTCCCATGAGGACACATTAGAGAAGGGAAATGCGGAGGCCCAACCAAGCACATCACCGGGTGGCCTAGTCCAGAATCCTGAATCGATGAGAGATGCACCTTCACAAACCAGGAAAAAAAGGAGAAAATAGCGAAAACAATAGTAATTGCAGGTGGTTGTGGACCCCAAGAACATTGAGACGAAGAGTGCCGGAGAGCCGATGAATAAAGCATCGAGTCCACCCACCAATGAACCCATTAATGCCTCTCCTAATAGCGGTGAACCCTCAGACACATCCGTGTGCTCTGAAAAACCAAAGCAACCGTCGCCATTAACAGTTGCTTACAACACTCTATCCACTGACAATAGAACTTGCCTTGACCAATCAAGAGTGGATACAACATCATCACAACAGGGTGACAAATCTATTCCAGTCACATCCAAGAAGAACCATGACAAAATTGCAGCAAAACCTTAGGAGAAACGTGAGAACCCCAAGAGCATAAGAGACCCTAGCATTGACCAATCTTGCTCATCTAGGCTTGAGCCCCAAGCCATGCTAAAACCGAAGGAAACTCTTAGAGCTTTGCATAAGATAGCAACCAAGCAAGCCCTCGTTGAACATAGGAGTGTCACAGAATGCTTAACTGAGTTGGATGCTAAGCTCAAAGTGGTCGCATGTGTCTACGTCCTTGCGGACATGGGTACAATCCCCAAAGAGCAACTCGGAGATTACTTGACCTTTCCTCTAACATGGAAAGAACAAGAACATCTTAACGGGCACTACGACAGGCTCCTGCATGAACGCATGCGACTCATCCCTGACGAGGAGGCTCACGAATTGCGCTTAACCGTCACATTCAATGAAATGCTCTGCCGACCAAATCTCGTAGACATAGAGCAACTAAAGCGACTGTCAGCATGCCATAGTCAATTTGAGCAGCGTTGGTGCGAAAGCCGTGTTGTAATGGCCGAAATAGGGGCTCAGATCATGACGGTCTCAGAAGAGCGATTGGCCAAATGGCGGTCTCAAAGAGACCCAACCTATGTGGCACCAACTTCCCTTCGAGTGCTGACTGCCATTTGAGGTATGGACTTAGCTGGAACTAGCCAAGAGAACGCTCTGTTTGATAAGGTTCTCACTGAGGAGGAGTTACATATAGCCAGTAGACTCGGACAAGGTTCCATGCTACTCCATGTGGCAAAATATCTATCGGTATTACGTAAGCTGCCACGAATACTAGATGCGTGTGCCACGCTCCGGTACAACCCCGAGTTCTACACTTGGTTCTTATCCTCGTAAAGTGACATGGATTCATAAATATGTATATAAATAAACATTGCTTTTAGTGTCACTATGTATAAACAACGTCAACACACACAAGCAATGATAGTCAGGCACAGGGAGAAGAGTGGGGTCAGATAAACTAAGCTCCTGAAGTCCTCCTCTCATCACGCATTTAAAAGCCGTGTGACCAGCCCCACCTCCAAGTGAAGGGCAGGCAACCCACATTGCCGCCATAGGAAGCCTTGACCAACAACTTTGCTGGTGTAGACAGGGTGTGGTCCCTTCCAATACACATGCTTCCCTTTTTGGACTATCCTTTCGAGGATGTGCCCTGTCCCACTTCACGACAACCAATCCACGTGACTTAGCATAAACTAATATCCGCTAATGATTGGAGGCAACACGAACATCAGCATGGGGGCCATTCCCCTACAACAAACACCGCATGTCTCACCCCTCCCCTTCTTGTCTTATGCGCTTCATAAACTACACTAAAATCCCTTCCATGCAAACAATGTATCCTATATCCAATTCTAACCCTTGGATTGCATCTTGCAGACTTCCTTTTTTGACAGAACGCATGGAGAATCATGAAGATCTGGCATGCAAAGACGCTCTTCGCACACGACAGGAGCATGTGGCACGCGCCCCCCCACCGGAGCGCTATGTGCCCACCATCAAGAGGTATGCCAAGAAGCGAGGCCCTAAGCGACACTGTCCAGGGCGAAGGCCGAAGAATCCTCGAGTCAAGAAAGTCAAGACTCAAAACGCGCAACAGGTGGCAACACTAGTGGCACAAACCCCCAGCTCATGCTCGGGCCCCAGATGCTCAAGAGCAGAAAGGGTAGCTCGGGAAAGAGAAGATTTTAATGAATTTTTTAAAGACATTTTGGAAATGGTAGTGGCCCGAGACTACACCATTCATGTCCCGGCTGACATGTTCCCTGCCCAGCCTCATGAGAGCCCTGCACTAGCACTGCCCCGATTGCCTAGCCAATCGGACTCACCCCGCCTCGTACCTATCAACTAAATCCCTATGATGTGCAAGTAGCTCGACAAGTTAGCATGCCAGAACATTTTGTTTTTTGATGAGTAAAGGGTCAAGATCCCCACTTGTACACATTCCCGTTACTTCTCGTTAATGTATGCGACCTTAACAAGCAATGAATTAAGCATCCTAATAGACATCATAGAATTCTGAAAAATTATGTCTTATCATGATTGCATTTGTTCGATGCACTTAACACAAGCGAGCATATACTCTCACGAAGTGACAAGTGGATGCAGGATGATACAGGTCTTTGTGCGACAGTGTTCAATGCCCGATCACCGCAAGACCATCGACCCCACAAGGAGCCGCGGCAAAGCCATACTGCAGAAAGCACGAATCACCCTTGCCGACCGCCCACATCGCATGGCCCAAAGCACATTCATGGGCCACGCTCCCTTTCTAGGTTAAGCTCTATAGTTGGCTCACGGCAGTCGTTACCTCAATCGTACCAACATCGCGTGTGTCGCAAGGAGGTTTGCAATATCTCAAGTGTGTCTCCCCATCTCAACAACTACTTCTCTAACAACGAGGCTAGGGCACAATCATCATTGTACTATCCATTTCCTGAGCCTTCGAAGCTTGACATTTTCCAATCCATTGAAAGGCTGATAGCCTCAACATATTGCAATGGTTGTACTCAGGCAAGTCCGAAAAAAAAAATCACAAGAAAAAGAAAGAAATAAAGAAAAAAGAAAAAAAAGAGGAAAGAAAAGAAAAGAAAAAGAAACAAATGAAAAGATAAGAAGCACCCACGATCACAGCACAGCACCTAGGGGTCCTCAAATTAGGTACGTCTAGTGACCTTGGTCGACTGGCTTCATCCCTAGTCCCCTAGCCCTTTACCATCACCCACAATTGTTCAGGGCACATCAAGGGCAGGACATACCTGGGGAGCTTGTCTCGCCTATGGTTAGACTTGTCACCTTGACCCACTTACACAATTCTCTCTTGCACTCTGCCTTAGTACCATTGCAATCAATTGTGATAAGCACCGCACGATTGGCCATGAAAAGTACACCGTACTCATCAAGCAAGTCCAATAGTTTCCATCTATTGAAAGTGCGGTGTCCTTGTATTCAATTATGCTACGTCATGTAGTCACAATGCTAAGGATGTCTCATATACCTTCACGTGTACCTCTTCTCCATATGGACAACTTTGCTTCATCCACACATTGTTACGAGAAACTAGCCCATGGTCTTCTAACTACGTAATATCTAAGTATGCACGAGCACTCACCTAATATCTACACCAAAGTATATACGCAATTTGGGTCCTCAAGTGCAGGACAATACTCTCAGCTTGCTTAGAGTTCGACCTGTCTCCCAAACTAATCAAATATGTATTGTGCACGATAAGAAGACTAGCACTACCCCTTACGAAGAGACCACACGAGAGGTTTTCAAATTGCAGGTGTTGAGGACTCCACAGAAAGTGTCGTTCGATCTTCATCAACACCGAAATCTGAATGCTTATCCCTTACTATCCGACGAGCCCGCAAGGGATCATCATGTGCAGAATCCCCAACAAACCAACACTTGTACTGGCCATCAATGCAATCCCCAACACAAAATAGCCCTACCGCCAACTCCAACAACCTTCCACCAACCACCTTGGCCACCAACAGGCCCCCAGGACATTCTACCACACCACCACCAACACTCCTCCACGGAAACCACCGGCGTCCTTGTCACCCACGCCTTTGGTACATGCTATAGCCTGTTACCTACGACGATGAGTACCATGGAACTGGCACTCGTCTAGGAGCGGGGTAATGTTAACCCTCAAATGAATGAAGGTGGAAAATCCAGAAAAGCTAAATAAGAAGACAAAAACAGAGGCCAAGGCAAAAAGAAATGGAAGACAAAGACGCACAAGGAGAAGAGTCCTAAATAAGGGAGAAATGCGCACAAGAAAAAGCGCAAGTCAAAACTTTTGTAAAAGAGAGCAAGTGCATCATGGTTTAATTCAAGCAGCGCCGGGCTCTCACCCATGCAATTTGTAAATGTAGATGGGCGGTGGAAAGGAAGCTAGGAAGATAGAAGGACAATGGGAAAAAGGGCCTAGGCTACGGCCGGCCATGTAAAAAGGGGAAAAGGGGATGACCGCCCAAAAGGGATTTAGGGTTTTGTATATAAAGTTGAAAAGTGAATGAGAAGCTCATTCTTGTGTGTGGCCAAAAGTGGCTCTCCTCTTCTTCTTCTTCTCCTTCTTCTTGCTTGCTTGAGCTTGTGCTTGAGAGAGGGGGTGTGAGAGTGTGAGGGAGTGAGTGTGTGAGGGTGAGGGACCGAGGAGGAGAAGCTCTCCATCTTCTCCTCTCTTCTTCTCTTCTCTTCTCTTCTCTTCTCTTCTCTTGCTCGCGGACATGGAGCTTGGAGGGTGGAGCTTGAGTATGGAGCTTGCTTAAAGCTTGCACTTGGATCGTGGAGCTACCGGAGTGCGCGGGAGAGGAGGTAACTCAAACGGCATCAAGGTAAGCTCACTACACTCGTAGATATGGATGGCGTGTCGGTTATGTGAGAGGTAGCCATTAGTGCTCGGCTTGGAACACTTGAAACAATAAGCGGTCCGTGGGTCTTGGCGATTGAGTGAAAACTCCCACATCATGCAAGACATATGGGTATACATAAGTCTCTTCCTCATTTGGCTCCTCCACATAGTGGACCGGTGCGTCAGTTAGTAGATGAGTCACATAGGGACCAGGTGGTCTTGGTATACCTGTAGGATTGATTTCCATTCTAGGAACAACCAGTTTAATGTTGTTAGGCGCAAGAAAGGCCAATGAAGCCACCCTTCCAAAGAATTTTTGGGGTGTGCTTGCTAGGTATGGTTGGCTGTAGGGTTGTGAATAAGAAGTCTTCTTGGTAATCTACAATGCGCAACATCGTGACCAAATCTACCGCAATTAGTGCAAGGTCGTGACCTAGGGTCTTGACACTAAGCCGGCAAGTGGTTTTTGCCACAATATACACATTTTACGTGCAGGTGCGTCGGTTATCTCAACATATCCTGCAATTTGGCTATCTCCATTTTCACCTCTGTCAAGTCTTGGTTTGTCTAAGAGGCCTTCCCCTTGTCCTGGGCTGTTAGACCTAATCGTTCACTAGGGGTTAACACTCTCTCTGAACTTTGTGAGTTGATTTCTTCTAAATTTAATCTCCTCGAGCTCCGCTCTTTCAGCTGGTCATCCACTCAAATAACCTCTTCAAACACCCTAGCTATCGAGTCTCGCTGCAAGCTCGAATTACCTACCAAGGCCTTATACAACTCCTCACTCCATATTCCACTGATAAATACAGTGGACACCACTCTCTCGGTAGGTCGTTTTCCCAGGGGATTGTCTTGAAGAGGCTCCTTACGTGGGTGACATAGTTGCGAATGTCATTTTTCTCTTTTTGCTTGACATTCATCAGTCTCACAAGCAGATTGTCAGAGTATCCAGGCTCGGAGAACCTCTTGATGAAGAGGTTTTTGAGGCTGTTCAAATTCACTTGTTCTCTAACATCCAAACTCATGTACCAAGCCCTACCCTTGTCGCCTAAGCAAAGCCCGAATGCTTGAGAGGGTTGAGTCAATTCGGTGAGGCCGTTGGCCTCGCAAACTTGCTCAAATTGCTCTACAAAGCTATATGGGTCTTCATGGGGTTGGTACTTGTCGAGTTGCTTTGCAACAATTGGGATTCTAGACTGGCCCTTAGAGCCTTGATTTGTACCTAATCCTATTAGTAATGATGTCGCTAGTGCTGCAGCACTTTGCTCCGCTACGGTATTATCGAGAAATTGCTTCATGAGAAGCTCACTCAATGTCAAGTCTCCTTCCAGGTCTCTCTCGTGATCAGTCAGATTCCCACCTGCCAAGTTCAGCATGTGCTGTACCTCCCGCAATTCTGCATTCTGCCTTAAGCTCCTAGCATGCTATCTTGGTTGTATTTCACTATGCCTTGCAGTGCCTTGTGGGCCAGCTTTCGTTCCTCCTCCAAGTCTATTATTATCGCTTTTGTTATTCTACCGCGGTGCTCATACCGAGCGTGCGCATCGTAACTGCTTATCAGCTACTACTGAATTGCCTCTAGAAAAACTCCTAAGTCGAGTTCCTCGTTCTGCATGCAATCTGAGCTTTCCTCTGACATGATCTCGTTCTCATGCTCCACCAAGCTGTCGATCAGGTTGCACAAGCTAGTGAGATCCACTTCTCTAGCGCTGCTTGCTTGGTCCTACTTTGTACCTTGGTTTTCCGTCTATGTCTTGGGATCTTCTCCTACTGATGGGTTCCTTGAGGTCTTTATTTGACCAAGTTCCTTGACTTATTGCATCCAATCCTCAATTTACCTCTCCTTAATGTGTGTGTTCTTTCCCATGCACTTGTACTCAATCAGGCTTTCTGTTGTCCTTAAGTGTACTTTAGGTGTGGAAATTTAGGGTGAGTGTGGAAAACAAGTGTCTACATGGCTTACGCACCCTCTCGCTTTGTTTTAGGCCTAGTAGGCTTGTTGACCTGCGTTTAGCCATCTTGTTCATCTTTGGGTTATTTGTCCAAGTTTCAAGGGCCGAGTGAATTTACTCAGATGTGGGACGAGGGCCGAATGGGGTTGTAGGCTAAGTGGATTCACTCAAACAAGCCGAGGGCCGAGGGCCAAGATCCAAGTCAAGAAGGCCAAGGGCCAAGGTTTGAGTCAAGAGGGCTGAGGGCCAAGGTCCGAGTCAATGTAATAAAGCAAATTTAACCCACCATTAGAATGATAAATGGCATGAAGCTAGCTGTAGGGTACTTTCCTTCTGAATGTTGTAGTCAGCAAGGGTGCGGCCTACCTCAAGCTGTTTGTCGGCAAAGATGAGTCGCTGCTGATTGGGGGAGATGCCTTCCTTGTCTTGGATTTTGGCCTTGATGTTGTCGATTGTGTCTGAGCTCTCAACTTCAAGGGTGATGGTCTTGCCGGTGAGGGTCTTCACGAAGATCTACATACTGATGACTAACTGATGGTTCGACGAGTGAATAGGAAGGAGATGGAGCGAGACGAACAGACAGAGACCTCGATCAGCACAAAACAAAAGCCTTAATAATGAAGAAGATATCGCAGAAGGATTTGACGTTATCGATTGTTTCAAAAGTGGAGTCTCAGAAGAAAGTTCTATTTCTGTGATGTGAGGGATAGAAATTAGAATGTCTACCTTGCTCCGATCCTTGGGAACAGAACGTCTGACACAATCTGATCCATGTCTACGATAGGTTCAATTTCTGTATTGCTCTCCTGAAGCTCTCCTATCTCGTTTATCACATATTCCGTGCCCTGTCCAACAAGAGATTCGTGCATTTCTATAGCATTATAGCGGTCCTGTCCAGGAACATAAACTAGAACATCTGGTAGGACCGGATCATTGAAGATAGCTGGTTCACTTTCTAGAGCGCTCTCATGGGGTAGTACTGGCTCATTACCTTTGGTATTCTCTGCGAGTGGTTTAGTTTCGGTATAGTTACTACAAGAAATGCCGTACACTGGAGTGGACAGGTTCTCTTCGACTGGTTCATTATGGTATGTGCTCTCTTGAACAGGTTCAATTTCTCGGCCATGATCAGTAAAATCCAATAGAGCTAGCACTTCCTCTCGGAGGATTGCAACTGAAGGTTCATTGCAATCTATGGTCGTCTTAATTGGGAGAGGTTCAATACTAATATCTTCTGTGCCTTCTTGGATTCGTTCGACTATCCTAGTTGTGCCATCCTCAGGAATACTCACTACCTCAGTGTTGTCAAGACGTTGATGACCATTTGTGGTATTATACTCGGTGACGGTCACGCGCCGCGGGCTCTCAACCATCACATATCTGGTTTCTGTCATGACTGTAGGGTTGATCACCTTCGGTTGAGGCCTAATTCCATCACCGCATGCCTTAGAGCGATCTTGTAAGTCCCTCATTTGGTCTACTGGCTCATGCCTTTCTTGTACTGGTTCATAGCTGTGCCTTGGTTGCACCACATTTGATGCATATGGCTATACCCTGCATAATCTCAAGGGCATCTGGACCACACATTGATGCTCCAAGAACTTTATAAGATTCCGCATCAACAATAAGCTTCATGAATGTTTTATCTTTCTGCCCTGATATTGTGTTCTTCATTGGTGTGAAAATCGAGGTGAAGCCGCCAGGAGAACCAAGAAGAGACGTAAAAATTGTGCTAAATCAGCATCCCTTCAGCTCCATTCTCAGGCAGTGATCATTAATCAAGGCATCGGAAGTTCTAGTCCTCAGTGTTACAATAGTGTTAAGACTCCCTCAAGCCTTGGGACAATTGTGAATGCCTCTGATTTTGCATAGAATCAGTGATGTCGAAAGATATCTCTCCTTGAATCTTTGGGTCATGCTTCTCATCATGTCGATCAGTGTTAAGCACTAGTAATCTCCTTAAAACAAAAGCAATTTTTCTGCTTATGGACTTGGGGACATGGCACCACCAGTCCACTGAAGAGATTTAGCAGGTGGCAACCCATGGGCTTACTGGTTCACAGAACCAGGATCCTGTGAAGGGACTTCAACTTGTGGCACATGAGGATGCTGGCCAGAATTCTCTTTCCCTAGCTCAAGGGTCTCAGCATCATCTGAGTGATAGCTAACATCTTTCCTCATGTTGTCATGTTGATTTTCTTCATCCTCATTCAGATAAGCAGTCTCCCATGGACGAGCAGCCATCCACTGCTCCAGTCAACTCCAACCCCAATCAGATTCATCATGATCACCATCACCTACCCTTTCTTGGAGATTGGGAAGAGATCATGAATTGTGCCTGCAAGCATTGATTACACCAGGAAAAGCTAAGCATGTTATGCACGAAGAAGATGCTTCAGAGAATTATGGGTACTAGAGAGTAACATTGAAGCAAAGTCTGAGTCCTGGACAGTGAGGTGTGTGAACCTTGATGCATTAATTGAATACTCAGTCTGGATGACCAGAGAGTAACATTGAAGCAAAGTCTTATTCACCGAATTCATTCATCAGGTCAAGTATGGAACAATCTACAGATTAGAAGACTAATCATATCTTAATTTCAAACTTATTTTTCTTTAGCAGCCATCGAAAAGATGCCCCATGTTCTTGGTGATGCAACATGCTCTGTGGTTTCCACATTTGTATGATATTGCAGTCTTGAAATGCAGAAGCATTGTAGCTAATGGGGTTCTTTCCTGTCAAAGGCCGAAAAGTTTGCAATCCTTTTGCAAAAGTCCCAATTTGTAGCTTTGCAAGAACTGTCTTGGCAATCTTTTCATAGGCCAGGGATGGGAGAGCTCTATCTTGGATGAAGGTCTTGTGGGAAAGAAGTTGTGTGAAGCCTTCTTGGGGAAAGCCTCTAGTCCTTGAGAGAATTTGCCAGTTTGATAGTGAAATGCAAGTAGGAAACAGATGTGTTGAAAGAGTCACCAATATTTGAAGGATCTTCATCAACATTGAAGGTATTAGACCATTTCTTGAAGGTTGGAAGTCTTGGACACCATAGATATTGCCTAGAGCTTAAATTATTTGGGGCTCTTCTTCAAATCCTGGATCCATTTATGCTCTTGGAAGGCTCATCAACACTTCTCTTGAAGACTCAACAAAGTCTTGTGCCATTTGGTTCTTCTTCAACAAGCTATGGTTCATGGAGAACCATTGGAGAATTATTGAGTAGAGTATGATGCTGGGATATACTACTATTTTGGTTCAAGTTAAATCAATGATGCGATGCAAGCATTTGTTGGGATTTGTAGTACTCTTCTTCTCTTAGTCAACTATTGATAGTAAGGTTGACTATACATATTAAGCTTGGAATTTATTCTTCAAATATTGAATTCTTTGCATGCATTTGAGCTCTTCAATGTCAGCAATCACAAGAATTTTGCAAAGATAAATGTTTCTTAAGCATTTTACTACAAGATTGGCTTTGAGGAGTTCATCAAGCAAGCTCAAGTAATTGGGTATCTTCTTACCTTTGAATCTACTTGGTATGATTCAATTCATTGGGTACTTTGAAGCTTGAAACCAACTCAAGCTATATTGGAGTTTGTTTCTTGGTTAGCTCAATCTTGAAGCAACCTATTGGAGTTCTCAATGCTTATGGTTTTTGCTTGATCAAGTGGTTGAGAGTATGTAGTAAGGATCAGTTGGGCTATTTGTAGAGCAATTCTTGGATGTATCAAGGATGTATTTGCACGGTTTGTGCATGTCTAATTAGTGTTCTTACTGATCTTAAGTGCCTTACAACTTTCCCTAGATGAAAGGTAATGATTATGAGGCAAAATAGGGTCATTACAGTGCCAAACAGGGTGCAGTCCAAACAGGGACAGATTTGGGAAAGTTGCTACAGAAATTAGTACCATCATTATAATGACAAAGGAACAATTGGAATTGATACTAGACATCACAAGCTTTGAGTGGAACTATCAAACGCTTCATTTGGACACATATTTCTCAAGCTAGAGCCTATTTAGTACCGACAATTCACTAGCAGTTCACTGTGGACAATTCTGGAAATTCTTAAATGGAGAGGGGTATTGCTACTCCTAAATTCAAACCAGGATTTCTACTTGATACTAGAAATATTAAGCTTTGAGTCAAGCTATCATACACCTTATTTGGACTTATATTTTTCAAGGTAGGGCTGATTTTGTACCAGTAGATCACTATGGACAGCATGTATAACGGGGGGTATAGACATGTAAGTGTGAGACCTATGCTCAGTCAAAGGCAACAACCTAATCATCAGCATTCCTATAGACATCAAGTGCATGAAGGGCATTGTTCTTATGATGATAGATCTCATAGGTATTCTCCTTATGGTCAGCAAGAGTATGCAGGGAATTACCATATGGGGCAGCATTCATATGATCATAATCATGGTTATTTTCATGAGATTGATGGGCAGCATCACCTTATGCAAATGAGGAAAATATGGGAGTTAGTACCACCAATGACGAGGTGCAATGGCCAAAGAACCCTCATGTCATAGATCAGGGGAATGAAGTAAACATCTCACGTGATTCTAACGACTTCCAACAAATGTCTAAGCAACTTGGCAACATGAACGATGGTTTACTTCAACTTACCCACTCCATGGATGATAAATTTAACAAGATGATTTCTCGTATGGAGCAACAAAGTAGTAGATTGGATACCAAGTTTGATTAACTGATCACTATACCTAACAATTTGGGAGATAGATTCCAAAGTAAACCACCACCCCATGTTGAAGAAGTGCTACTTATTCATGGGAATGTGAGATCTACTATAGCTCATTAGCATATACCATCGACTTATGAACATGGAGGTCCTTCTAGAGTCAATGAAACCGCTCAGCCATGTGTTAATTCATGGAGTAGAGGCAGTCCTAAATTTCCTATTTCAAGAGAACATCGACAGCAAGGTCATTCATTGCATGAAGATGAAGATGAAGCTGAAGACAAAACAGAAGATGAAGCTGAAAACAAAGTTGAAGATGAAGATGAAGATGAAGATGAAGATGAAGATGAAGAGCAAGAGGATACACATGACAAAGTTGATCAAGAGTACATTAGTGTACAATAAGAAGATCAAACTCAAGGTTTACATATATTCCATGATGATGTTGAAGAGGATTATGTTGGTCATATATGTCATGAAGATATTGAGGCATCACATGAAGATATTGAGGAAACACATGATGGGTTCTATCAGCCCATTGACAACTTTGGTATGCTACAGCCAATAGAAGGAGCTGTTGATTGGAATGCATATGGAGATGTACATGAGAATTTTTTTTGGGATGCATATACTTTTGATGAGTATCAATGAAGACATGCCTTATGATGATGATGATCTTTATTTTCCCTATGATCCGGGAGCCTATGAGGGTGCTTATGTGGATCATGGGCAAGATTGGTCATACCCATTTGACCCGGGTAATGATACCTATTCTCATGATGATTATCTCATTTATGGCAGTTTCTATGATGGATTTCCTGTCGATCTGGTAGTCATGATGGAGATGATTCTCTCTTTCCTTTTGACCCGGGTGGTTTGACATTTATGGTTCATGACAATCGTACTTCTCTTGATGATTATTATCTCTGTATTCCATATGACCCGGGTGGTCCTATACTAAGAGAAAGTCATTTGCAGCAAGGCATCTTGCATACAAAACTTAATGATACTTTTTTCTCATGGTTTCTTCATGGTTTATATGGGAGAAAGTCTGAAGAAGATGGATTTTTCTGCAGAATACAGCTTGCTATATTAAATTCCTGTTATGGAATTAAATGATTTATCTTTGTCAAAATCATGGATTTTGCTTGGAGAGGGTAGCCTACATCATATACTTTGATATGACATATCATTTGTCCAATTTGGATGTGTCTATCGAAAGCTATGCCTATTTTACTATGGCAGCTCGGTTATGCCAGCATGCAGGAAATTCACTATAGATTTCTTGTGGAGCTTCATCGATCATGGGATCTTTTCAGCCACATATGCTTTGATCTACTATTTCATCCATTGTATTCTTTCCTATTTTCTCAAGCTTTGAGGACAAAGCTTCTTTAGGCCAGGATGGCTTGTAATAAAGCAAATTTAACCCACCATTAGGAGCTAGACACATTAATTAGGGTTAGCTATAAATAGTGGAGTATGGCCAAATGTGGGAACCTTTTGATCATTTTGAAATACAACTCCTTGTGGAGCTCTTGAGGTCACATCCTCCCACCATTCATGGAGGTCCATATCCATGTCCACCCTACTTGGAGGTGAGTATCCTTGTCCACCATTGTAGAAGGTGAGTATTCTACAGCAGCTTATCATCACTTGATTCTCAGCATACCATCTATTTCCCCATTTGTACATCTCTTATGGAACATGGATCTTGGCTATGGCAGTAGCATTTCTTGTTATTTTCAGCATTAGATATTAGATCTTGTGTATTTTCTTGTATGAGATGTCAGCTTTATTACAGTCAAGAGGGCCGAGGGCTAAGGGTCGAGGTCCGAGGAGGTTACTGGTCCGAGGGTCGAATGGTGAATTCAGTCGGCGGGCCGAGTGTCGACTTGTCTTAGTGGTGCTCGGCCAACTCGGCAAAGCCGAGGGCCGAATTTTAAGGCTGGTCCGAATGCTTCACTCGAACGGGCCCAATGAAAGGCGTTTGAGTATATTTGGCCGAGGGCTGAATGGTTTGAGGACCGATTTTGGGACTCAGCCTAGAATCATCGACACTCAGACAAGCCGAGCCATGCGCTTGGGGGGTTCACTGTATATATATTCTCTATATAATGTGCGTTCATGGCCTATATATAAATATCCTAATCTATGAATTTTTCTTGAATAAAACACAACCCTTGTCTATTTAATCTATAAGTAAGACCTTTATATGATACCCTTCTATATGTAAAAAATGTATACAAATGGTGTGTTTTAAAAACCCCTTATTTTGAACTTCCATTATATATACATATATTCATGAGTGACCCCCCCAAGGCCGTGCACGATGACGGCCGCGTTGGGAATGATTTCATCGAATCTAACGATCCACACAACCACCGAGCACGATGCCTTCCAGATCATAACAAATACATAGCAGAGAGGTCCTGACGTACCTGAATCGCAAGCAGAGCTCCTCAATGGCAAGATCGAATCGAATCAATACTAGAAACACACTCTCGCTCTCTCTCACTCTCTCTCAATGTCAAGGCATGAAATAAGCTCTTCCCAGTCCCCTTGGCTCTTAAATTCATTGCAAGGTAAGGTTTCAGTGTCCCCAATCACTCACTTGCCAAAATTAACATCCCAAGCGCTCTTTTTTTCCCATTTTTGCATGAATTGTGCCTTGTTTTACATCAGTAAACTCTATGCTTTTCCTATCCAATTTCCTAATCCTATCCTACTCTAGATGCAACAACAGTCAAAGGCAAAAAACTAAAATGATTTCTCCATCTTTTCCAATCATCAAACCAGCAAAATAACCCGAAATACTTACTTGTTTTGAAGATAAAAAACCCAACTTTCTACCTACCTCAAGCTCTAGTTTGGAGATGAATCCCTTACTTCGATGCTTGATATGCGGCATGCAAAGGCTCAAGCTTGAATCTGTTGGTCCTGGCAATGGAACCAAAATGTGGGAGCTGTCGCTCAACCGCTAAGACCCATGGATTGCTTATTGCTTCAAGCATTCCAAGTGAGCTCTCATGGCTATCTCTCTCCTAGCCAATGCGTCATTGATCCTCTCAGGGTGTAGTGAGCTTACCTTGATGCCGAAATGAGTTGCCTCCTCCCTCACACAAGTCGGTAGCTCCACAATCCTAGATGCTAGCTCAAGCATCATCAAGCCTCCTCCATCTCCAAGCTCCATTCTCCATAGCCACGTGCAAGGTAAGAGAAGGGAAGAGAAGAGAGAGAAAAAGATAAGAGGAGATGGTGAAGAGCTTCACTCTCTTGATCCCTCACTTCCACACACTCACTCACTCCCTCAAGAGCACACACTAGCAAAAACAAGAGAATAAGAGAATAAGAGAGGACTCTTGTTAGCCACATACCAAAGAATGAGATTTCATTCACTTTTTGAACTTTATATATATAAACCCTAAAACCCCCATGGGTGCCCAGACCTTGTTACATGACCGGTCATTGTGGCAAGGTCCCTTTTCCTAATTCTCTCTTCTTGCTTCATGCCCTAAGCCTATACCCGTCTATTCCTTTACAAGTGGCACAGGAGGGAGCCTGGCGCTCTTTTACAAGAGTTTTTAGAGTTTTTGAGGCGCCTTTCCTTTAAAATTTGCTCTTTTTGTCTCAGTTTAATTTTCCAGGCTGCCTCCACACCTTTTCTCTCTTTCTGTTTTTTTTACGACTTTTCATTTATTTTTCGCCATTTCAATTTGAGGTTAACAATTGCATATGTTCATATGCTAGATAAGCTACAAAAAATATTTATCCAAAAGCAAAAAATATATATTTTCAGCAAATACTCTTTAGAGAAGAAAGAGTATTAGTGTTATAACCCTCTTAGAGAGTTCAAAGTGAGTAGAGATTATTTTTTATGAGATAAGTAGTTGGTATGCATCTAGTAGTGATACATTGGATGATGATTATAATTATGATAGTCATGTATAGAAAGAAAAGTAAGAATGACAAAGCTTAATGGATCAAAAACATCATTATTCTTACGTGGTAAAGGTATATCACCATTATTCTTACATGGTAAAGGTGGTTGAGGATGTTGACCCACTTGTTTTTGGGATGTTGTTGGTTATCCTTGGGATGCAACAATGGATGAGGAGATGGCTATATTAGAGGCCAACAAGACTTGGGATCTAGTACTATTGTCTAAGGGCAAGAAAGCTACTGGCTATAATAAATTCTAAAAAATTAAGCATAATACAGATGGTTCTGTTAGGAGATATAAGGCTAGGTTGGTTGCAAAAGGCTATGCTCAAACATATGGCATAGATTATGAAGAGACATTTAGTGCAATTGCTAGGATGACAACTCTTAGACACGTGATTGCTTTGGAACCAACCAAAGATTAGAGTTTGTAGTAAATGGATGTAAAGAATGCCTTCTTGCATGGTAAATGTAAGAAGAGGTGTATACACTACAAGGGAATGGGCAAATAGTGACGGTCATTTTTGACAAAAAACAGTGATTTGTCACTATGCGACGCAAATAGCGACGTTACTCTGAGAGAAAAAAAGCACCCAAAACTCAAGTGCAGCATTTTTTCGCAACCAATTTGAGAGAGAGCAAAAGAGAGAGCGAGAGTTCCTCCCTTGCACTAGTAATACGGCCTCAAGAATCCATCTCGACTCACATAGATCATTTAAGTAGGACCTGAAGGCAAGGAATTTATAGCCAAAGACCCCCTAGCATCCACTTCCTACATACAGACTAATCCACGGAGAGACCTCTCTTGGTGGGTTTGGTACACGTTTGTGTCATGATTATTTAGAACCCCCTTGGCTAGGGTTGGCGGAAATGTAGGAGTAGGTTGGCACGCCCTCCATGAATTCAACTTGATTCATTATTCAAATATCTTTTGTGAGCTTGAGTGTCATACATTCCTTTCACAGACAATGATTCTAGATTTACAAGCACAAGCAATAATGAAGGTGAGTGCTCAGGACATCTCCTAAGATGGAGTTCCTATCTTTGAAATGATTAGTGTTCACCCTTTTTTTTTGGTGGGTTTTTATTACCTTGATATCACTTCCATAATCCTCTGAGGGATAGAGAATACCCTTATTCTGACCTCAATCCTATGAGCAATTATGCTATTAGATCTATATCTGATATTTTCCAGATGGTAGTTTCCCTAATTTGCTAGCCTTTAGTCTGGGGTTCTTATCTTAAGGACACAGTTCTTAGATGATTCAAGCTAGGATTTCAATTAGTCACTTGGTAACCCTTTTCCCACCTTAGAATTTTATCGGGTATCGGGGTTTCTAAGTTTACCCTAAGGTTTCCTTCCCTCAAGATAACATGAATTTTTGTTCATTCCTCTTGCAAGTCAAGAGTAAACTAAACCCTTTTGCAATCCTTGAATAATTGCGAGCAACAAATGTCACGTGGCAAATGGTCATTCTTTCTTGTGGATATGACATTCAAGTTTTCTTGTATCGTCTTTGAGATGTATCATATTTTGAAAATGATATATCCAAGGGTGTTTTGGACTCATTGCATAGCTAGTTGTTAGGATAGAGACCAAAGGGCACGTTTACTTGACTCTAAGTCAACATATGGTTGTAACAATAATTTAACCTATTTATGATTAAATAGGTCAAATTAAACCCTGGCCTAACTGAGTCGAATTAAACCCTAGCCTTACTTATCATATAGGATTTCATTTACCGAACAGCCTCTTTCAATTAAGTTCAGCAATTCACATGCGCATCTTAAATCTATCTTTTAAGATGCATCCCTATTATGTAGTGTAACCAAAGCTATCCATGATGCCACCCAAGTCTAGATGCAAGTCTTTCCTGAGTTGATGATATAATGTGGGATTCCCATTCATGAAAATTCATTCTAGTGCATTTATGCAAATCATAAAGTGTGACCTAAGTATTTAAGTGCAAGTGTACATGAGTTCATCGTAAAGCGAGTTAATTCACTCTAATGGTCTACAAGATGCAATTGACCTACACATAATATTTATATACATTGGCAATCTATGATACACTTGCGAAAATTCAAACCTAATACTCGGCTTACTACTGTAACAACCTGTAGATGCTCAATCTATTCATGGAAAATCATGGTTATTAAGCCTTTACAACTACCTTTCGAGTTATATGTACGCGATGCGAAGTATGACTTCTTCCTAATGATGTCCATGCTTTACTGTTCGATTCAAAGTACTAGACACGGTAGTGGTACCTAGTTTTAGAGTGTCAAATTAGCATTTACACGTGATAACCCATTTGTGTTAGTGGTGGCATCTTTGCAAGATCCTCCTTCCATAGTTGCGGTCTTCCCAATTACTTGTGAGAGTTTGTGCTTCAGGGCCATTTTTGAGCTTGGAATACGGCCTTCACTCCTCTCGCATGACTCCTTGGTGCCGGAAATCCATAGGCATTGCCTTGACTTATGCACCCTTCTACCATGTAGAAGGGTAGTTGATGGAGAAATTTTGGGAATTGCAAGGGAGGGAGGGTGTATTCGTATCTTCTTCTCAAGAGAGGGAAGGAAGGAGATTTCCTGAAGCCCTCCTTTCTCTTTCTCTCTCTCTTTCTCTCTCTCTCTCTCTCTCTCTCTCTCTCTCTCAAGTTTGGTAGCAAGAGGGGGAAAGAAGAATAGCATGTCCTTGCTAAAAGGAAGGGGGGATTTATAAGTGGAAGATGGGTAATAGTTGGGGGGAAAAAAGAAGAGAATTCTCGTCCTTGCTTAAGGAGGGGGTGGGGGGAAGGCGCTATGACAAGGGCTCCTTAGCTCTAGTCCAACTGCCCGTGCACTTGTCGACATGCAGCCTAAAAAGGAGGGGTAGTGGGGGTTGGAGGTGGCACATGTGTGCCCCTTTCCCCTTCAAAATAATCATCGCATTTGTTGCTACAATTCTTCCACGTCATCTCTTGCTGTCACAATCTTTTCCTCTGCCTGTGTCGACTTCACATGATATGCCGTTATTACTGTCTTCCTACTGTAGCTCCTCCTCCTTTGTCATCATCTTCTTCACCTATTTCCACTGAATTACGGCTCCCCATTGACTCACAGTTCAACTCCCCCTCCCTCCGCCAACTAATGATGTTGATAGGGGGAATGAAATATGATTTTTGACTCTGAGAAGTGCTTAAAAATAGCCAAAAATTCTAAATTTCAGGGGAAAAATAGACTTCTTCGAAGCTGGTAGCTACAATGAGTACGATTTTAAGCGGCAATGCCCAAAAAGTGCTTTAAAGACCCATTGGATGGTGGTTGGTAAATTTTCATAATTTTTTGGTATGTTAGACAAGACTCTAGGAGATGCTCGATCATGCAAGACTTTGAGAGGAATGTTGAGATATCGAGCTCCACTCGTGATATGTCAGGGTGACCGTTGTGTATTTATGTCACCGACTTGTCAGTTGCAGACGCGGTTGGTACACCGCCCATGAATAATAGCTACATGATAGCTATCCTTATCTACTCTAGTTCGTGGCTCAGTTAGTATGCTATCTTAGTTAGTTGAGTTTGGTTTGAGACCCATATATAGGGTTCTTCTATTTCTTTGTACTTGAGTTCTTTTTGGCTTACACAACTAAGAAGAGGAAAACTGTTTTCAGCCTCCACCCTTGTGTGTCTTCCCCCATTGTGCAAGAAAGAAAGCTTCAAGCGAGACTCCTTCCTTCTCTCCCACAATCTTGACATGGTATCAGAGCCTTGTTCGTGGTAAGGAGCTCAAGAAAGCAAGCCAAGATCGCGGTGTTCTGGTAAGAGGAGCAGTTTTGCTTTCATTTTCTATTTTGGGAGCAGATCTCTGCAGGTAGCACAGCCGGAAATTGCAGGAGTGCATTGTCTCAGGTTGAGACGCCCTTCGCGGTGAAGCAAGAGGGCAGTATATGCTACGGGTAAGGGCTTTAGCCCTTGGCGACCTTGTTTTTTTGATTTGAGGCCATTTCGGGGCCTGTTTCGCAGACGGAAGTTTTCTGCACACACTCAGGAAAAGGTTCAGTTTTATGCTGTGCAGCCACTGTTCTACAGGTCGGTGAAAAGTTACTGTAGAAATTGCATCGTATGCTTGTGCGCAGAGACATTGGGAGTTTCAGAATCATCCTTGGTTCTTGCTTATGCAAAATCGTCACTAGGAAGTGACTGTGTGGTCAAATACCACTTTCGCCAGTTTTGCAGATTTGCCCTTATGAGGGTGAAGCTGTGTTTTTTTGTAGTGACAGAATTTCTTGCAGTATTCTGTAATGGCGTCTGATTCTCTTTCACAGATTGTCACTGAAAAGCTTGACAAGAACAACTTCCAGGCATGGAAGTTTAGAATGACGAATTTCCTTATGGGAAAAGGATATTGGGAATTTGTTGCAGGAAATGAAGAAGAACCAGTTCTTCCTGATGTTCCCAATCAACAGCAAATGCAGGCATTCAAAGCATGGCATGAGAGAGCTAGGAAAGTTATGTACTGGCTCTCTATCAGCATTTCAGACTCTATGATTGTGCATATTCAGGATGCAAGTATGCCAAAGGAGGCATGGGATACTCTGTCAAAGATGTATAGCACAAATACGCAAGCCAGGAAAATGCAGCTCAAGCAAGAGTTGCACAATGTGCAAAGAGAAAATATGAGCATCAATGACTACCACATGAAGATGAAGAAGATTGCAGATGCACTTGCTTCCATTGGGTCGCCAATGGAAGATGATGATTTAGTTTCTGTGACCTTGAATGGTCTAGGAAAGGATTATGCACAGTTTCGGACATCCATTTCAGTTCGTGAAAGATTTCCTGATTTTGAGGAGTTGATTGCTCTTCTAATTTCTGAGGAACAGAGAAATGGTGGTGCATCTTCTTCAGGAGGAACTTCAAAAGAAGCTGTCTTCTACTCAAATGCTGGAAGAGGTAGAGGCAAAGGTAGAGGAGGCCGATTTGGAGGCCGTGGCAGAAATCAGAATATGCAGCAGACTCAAGAAAACCAGTCCTATGGAGGAGGACGTGGTAACTCTAGAGGTAGGGGGAGCCAAAGAGGTCGTGGTGGATGGCAAAGAGGCCAAAATGCAAACAATAATGTTGAATGCTACTACTGTGGTAAAATGGGTCATATGGCTAAAGACTGCTATAAAAAGCAGAATGACATCATGAATGGAAAACTGCAACAAGGGAATTATGCATCTTCTAGTAGACAGGGTGATGACAGAAATGAGCACTTGTTTATGGTGCAGCACATGAACAATTCTGTGACAAGTATAGAAGAAAGCAATGATGTATGGTATGTTGACTCAGGTGCATCAAACCACATGACAGGTCATGCAGAATGGATGGAGGATGCAAGAAAAATGGAAAAACCAGGATTTGTGGAGACTGGTGATGATACTGCACATCGTATTGTGCAGATTGGAAAAATTCCTTTGTCTATGCAGGATGGGAAAAAGAAATACATGTCTGATGTATTTCATGTCCCGAATATCACCAAGAATCTGGTTTCTGTCGGTCAAATGGTTGAGCAGGGCTTGCAGGTCAGATTTAATCCTCATGGATGCTTTATTGAGGATATGAAAAATAAAGGTCGCTTGATAGCAAAAGGAAAGAAGAAGGGCAGAATGTTTACATTGGATGCAGACATGTCTGAATTGAGTGCAGCAATGTTTGCACATGGGACCGGTGTAGTTGCAGATATTGATATCTGGCATAAACGCATTGGTCATGTTAATGTACAGCGACTTAAATCAATGCAGGCCCAAAATATTGTTGCAGGATTGCCCAAATTCAAGGTTGCAGAAATGCATAAGGTATGTGAAGCCTGTCAGTTTGGAAAACAGGCAAGGAAACCATTTCCTAGACATGTTCAAGAGAGTAAGAAGCCATTGGAATTAATCCACTCTGATGTGTGGACAACTAAAGCTGCATCTCTTGGAGGCTGTCATTATTTTGTCAGTTTTATTGATGACTATAGCAGAAAAGTTTGGGTGTATTTTATGAAAAAGAAAAGTGAAGTTTTTGGGCATTTCAAAACTCTTAAAGCTATGGTTGAAAAAGAAATAGGCCTGCAGATAAAATGCCTAAGGTCAGATGGAGGGGGAGAGTACCTCTCAAATGAGTTTGCAAGGTTCCTGCAGGAGCATGGTATAAAGCAGCAATATTCATGCAGTCATACCCCACAACAAAATGGAATTTCAGAAAGAAAAAACAGGCATATTGGAGAGGTATCTCGTGCCATGCTCAATGAAAAAGACTTGCCAGATTTTTATTGGGCTGAAGCAGTTGCTATAGCAGTCTACATAATGAACAGGACTCCCACTGCAGCAATACATGGAATGACTCCAGAGGAGAGGTATACTAGTAGGAAACCAGATATTTCTCATTTGAAAATTTTTGGTTGCATTGCCTATGTACATGTGCCAGATGAGTTGAGATCCAAGTTGGATCCAAAAGCTGAAAAGTGCATCTTTATTGGTTACTCTCTGCAGCAAAAAGGGTATAGATGCTATAACCCTTCTACTCGTAAGTTTACAGTGAGCAGAGATGTTGTTTATGATGAGATGAGTAGCTGGTATAAACCAATAAATGTCATTGATGATGTAGATGCACAAAATGGTAATGTTGCACAAAATTCACAGCAGTAGTCACAAAATATTAGTGGACCTGGAGCGTCCTCTAGCAGTGGTTCACATTCTTCGCCATGGACAGGCAGATTGAGATCAGGAGAATCTTCTCAAAGTAATGCAGATGGTGGTATGCAGGTATCACGAAAAGGAAAAGAGAAGGTTGATCAGCCCATGTCTGATGTGAATGCAGGTCACTCTTATGTGGATGGTGAATCCAGTGGCTCAGAACAGAGCATTGATGATGAGTTGGGTATTCCTTCTATTGTTACACCTGGAGTAAGGAAGACCAGGGATGTTTTGAGAGCACCTGGGAGTGAACCTACTTTGCGCAGGTCTACGAGAGCTAGGTATCGTGTGGATAGGCTGAAATATGATGGATTTACAGCCATTCACTATGCATATATGGTTAAAGTGATACATGAACCAGAACCCACTTCTTTTGAGGAAGCCATGGAAAAAGAAAAATGGGAGAAAGCCATGGATGAAGAAATGGATGCCTTGGAAGCAAATGCTACATGGGAATTGGTACCTTTGCCTAAAGGTAAAAATGCAATTGGCTATAAGTGGGTTTATAAGGTGAAGCACAATGCAGATGGTTCTGTGAACAGATACAAGGCAAGATTAGTAGTCAAGGGGTATGCACAAACATATGGTATTGACTATGAAGAAACATTCAGTCCGGTTGCAAGGATGGCAACCGTAAGAGCAGTCATTGCTATGGCTGCATCAAAGGGATGGTCTTTACATCAGATGGATGTAAAGAATGCCTTCTTGCATGGTGATTTGCAAGAAGAGGTCTATATGGAGCAGCCACCAGGTTATGTGCATGCTGTTCATCCTGAGCTTGTTTGCAGGTTGAAGAAAGCCTTGTATGGCTTGAAGCAAGCACCTAGAGCATGGTCTGACAAGATAGGACAGTATCTTGTCACTATTGGCTTTCAGATTTCCAAGGCAGATTTCTCACTTTATGTGAGAAAAACAGAGAAATGTATTATGCTACTTGTCATTTATGTTGATGATTTGATTATGACAGGTGACAGTGATGAAGATATCCTTCATGTGAAAATGCTATTGAAGCAGAAGTTTGAGATGAAGGATTTGGGAGAGCTGCGATATTTCTTGGGCATTGAGGTGATTAGATCACCAACTGGGATACAGCTCTTGCAGAGGCAGTATGGATTGGACATGCTGTCCAAATATGGGATGACAGGCTGTAAGCCTATTTCAGTTCCTTTGGAGCAGAATGTGAAGCTGAGCACAGATATAGGTGAGCTTCTAGAAGACCCTACTATGTACAGACGCATAGTAGGAAGTTTGATTTATATGACTATTACCAGGCCATATTTGAGCTATGCTGTTGGATTGGTAAGTCAGTTTATGCAGGCTCCAAGGAAACCACATTTGGATACGGCTAGACGCATACTCAGGTATGTGAAGTCCACATTGCAGTATGGACTATTTTATGAGACTGGGGTTCAGATACAGTTGCATGGATACACTGATGCTGATTGGGCTGGTAGTATTTCTGATAGACGATCTACCAGTGGATATGTGTTCTCTTTTGGGAGTGCTGCAGTCACTTGGAGCAGCAAGAAACAGCCTACAGTTGCCTTGTCGAGCACAGAGGCTGAGTACAGGGGTGCAGCAATGGCTGCATGTGAGGTAGCTTGGTTGCATAAGCTACTTTATGATATGCATCAGTCTACAGATGGATCAGTTGTCATTTATTGTGACAACATGAGTAGTATACACTTGGCAAATAACCCAGTCTATCATGCTAGAACAAAGAACATTGAGGTGCATTATCACTATGTGCGAGAGAGGGTTTTACTAGGTCTTATTGATCTAGTTTATGTCAGCACAGAGGATCAGGTAGCTGACATATTCACGAAGGCATTGGGCGCAGAGAAGCTGCGCAAGTTCAGAGACCTGCTTGGTGTGTAGGAATTGGGATTGAGCTCGAGGGGGAGTGTTGAGATATCGAGCTCCACTCGTGATACGCCAGGGTGACCGTTGTGTATTTATGTCACCGACTTGTCAGTTGCAGACGCGGTTGGTACACCACCCATGAATAATAGCTACATGATAGCTATTCTTATCTACTCTAGTTCGTGGCTCAGTTAGTATGCCACCTTAGTCTGTTGAGTTTGGTTTGAGACCCATATATAGGGTTCTTCTATTTCTCTGTACTAGAGTTCTTTTGGCTTACACAACTAAGAAGAGGAAAACTGTTTTCAGCCTCCACCCTTGTGTGTCTTCCCCCATTGTGCAAGCAAGAAAGCTTCAAGCAAGACTCCTTCCTTCTCTCCCACAATCTTAACATGGTATCAGAGCCTTGTTCGTGGTAAGGAGCTCAAGAAAGCAAGCCAAGCTCGCGGTGTTGTGGTAAGAGGAGCAGTGCTACTTTCATTTTCTGTTTTGGGAGCAGATCTCTGCAGGTAGCACGGCCGGAAAGTGCAGGAGTGCATTGTCTCAAGTTGAGACGCCCTTCGCGGTGAAGCAAGAGGGCAGTATATGCTGCAGGATAGGGCTTTAGCCCTTGGCGACCTTGTTTTTTTTTATTTGAGGCCATTTCGGGGCCTGTTTTGGAGGCGGAAGTTTTCTGCACGCACTCAGGAAAAGGCTCAGTTTTATGCTGTGCAGCCACTGTTCTACAGGTCGGTGAATAGTTACTGTAAAAATTGCATTGTATGCTTGTGCGCAGAGACATTGGGAGTTACAGAATCATCCCTGTTGCCTGTTGATGCAAAATCGTCACTAGGAAGTGACTGTGTGGTCAAATACCACTTTCGCCAGTTTTGCAGATTTTCCCTTGTGAGGGTGAAGCTGTGGTTTTTGCAGTGACAGAATTTTTTGAGGTCTTCTGTAATGGCATCTGATTCTCTTTCACAGATTGTCACTGAAAAGCTTGACAAGAACAACTTCCAAGCATGGAAGTTTAGAATGACGAATTTCCTTATGGGAAAAGGATATTGGGAATTTGTTGCAGGAAATGAAGAAGAACCAGTTCTTCCTGATGTTCCCAATCAACAGCAAATGCAGGCATTTAAAGCATGGCATGAGAGAGCCAGGAAAGTTATGTATTGGCTGTCTATCAGCATTTCAGACTCTATGATTGTGCATATTCAGGATGCAAGTACGCCAAAGGAGGCATGGGATACTTTGTCAAAAATGTATAGCACAAATACGCAAGCCAAGAAAATGCAGCTCAAGCAAGAGTTGCACAATGTGCAAAGAGAAAATATGAGCATCAACGACTACCACATGAAGGTGAAGAAGATTGCAGATGCACTTGCTTCCATTGGGTCACCAGTGGAAGATGATGATTTAGTTTCTGTGACCTTGAATGGTCTAGGAAAGGATTATGCATAGTTTCGGACATCCATTTCAGTTCGTGAAAGATTTCCTGATTTTGAGGAGTTGATTGCTCTTCTAATTTCTGAGGAACAGAGAAATGGTGGTGCATCTTCTTCAGGAGGAACTTCAAAAGAAGCTGTCTTCTACTCAAATGCTGGAAGAGGTAGAGGCAAAGGTAGAGGAGGCCGATTTGGAGGCCGTGGCAGAAATCAGAATATGCAGTAGACTCAAGAAAACCAGTCCTATGGAGGAGGACGTGGTAACTCTAGAGACAGGGGGAGCCAAAGAGGTCGTGGTGGATGGCAAAGAGGCCAAAATGCAAACAGTAATGTTGAATGCTACTATTGTGGTAAAATGGGTCATATGGCTAAAGACTGCTATAAAAAGCAGAATGACATCATGAATGGAAAACTGCAACAAGGAAATTATGCATTCTCTAGTAGACAGAGTGATGACAGAAATGAGCATCTGTTTATGGTGCAGCACATGAACAATTCTATGACAAATGTAGAAGAAAGCAATGATGTATGGTATGTTGACTCAGGTGCATCAAACCACATGACAGGTCATGCAGAATGGATGGAGGATGCAAGGAAAATGGAAAAACTAGGATTTGTGGAGACTGGTGATGATACTGCACATCGTATTGTGCAGATTGGAAAAATTCCCTTGTCTATGCAAGATGGGAAAAAGAAATACCTGTCCGATGTATTTCATGTCCCGAATATCACCAAGAATCTGGTTTCTGTTGGTCAAATGGTTGAACAGGGCTTGCAGGTCAGATTTAATCCTCATGGATGCTTTGTTGAGGATATGAAAAATAAAGGTCGCTTGATAGAAAAAGGAAAGAAGAAGGGCAGAATGTTTACATTGGATGCAGACATGTCTGAATTGAGTGCAGCAATGTTTGCACATGGGACCGGTGTAGTTGCAGATATTGATATCTGGCATAAACGCATTGGTCATGTTAATGTACAACGACTTAAATCAATGCAGGCCCAAAATATTGTTGCAGGTTTGCCGAAATTCAAGGTTGCAGAAATGCATAAGGTATGTGAAGCCTGTCAATTTGGAAAACAGGCAAGGAAACCATTTCCTAGACATGTTCAAGAGAGTAAGAAGCCATTGGAATTAATCCACTCTGATGTGTGGACAACTAAAGCTGCATCTCTTGGAGGCTGTCATTATTTTGTCAGTTTTATTGATGACTATAGCAGAAAATTTTGGGTGTATTTTATGAAAAAGAAAAGTGAAGTTTTTGGGCATTTCAAAACTCTTAAAGCGATGGTTGAAAAAGAAACAGGCCTGCAGATAAAATGCCTAAGGTCAGATGGAGGGGGAGAGTACCTCTCAAATGAGTTTGCAAGGTTCCTGCAGGAGCATGGCATAAAGCAGCAATATTCATGCAGTCATACCCCACAACAAAATGGAATTGCAGAAAGGAAAAACAGGCATATTGGAGAGGTATCTCGTGCCATGCTCAATGAAAAAGACTTGCCAGATTTTTATTGGGCTGAAGCAGTTGCTACAGCAGTCTACATAATAAACAGGACTCCCACTGCAGCAATACATGGAATGACTCCAGAGGAGAGGTATACTGGTAGGAAACCAGATATTTCTCATTTGAAAATTTTTGGTTGCATTGCCTATGTACATGTGCCAGATGCGTTGAGATCCAAGTTGGATCCAAAAGCTGAGAAGTGCATCTTTATTGGTTACTCTCTGTAGCAAAAAGGGTATAGATGCTATAACCCTTCTACTCGTAAGTTTACAGTGAGCACAGATGTTGTTTTTGATGAGATGAGTAGCTGGTATAAACCAGTAAATGTGATTGATGATGTAGATGCACAAAATGGTAATGCTGCACAAAATTCACAGCAGCAGTCACAAAATATTAGTGGACCTGGAGCGTCCTCTAGTAGTGGTTCACATTCTTCGCCATGGACAGGCAGATTGAGATCAGGAGAATCTTCTCAAAGTAATGCAGATAGTGGTATGCAGGTATCACGAAAAGGAAAAGAGAAGGTTGATCAACCCATGTTTGATGTGAATGCAGGTCACTCTTATGTGGATGGTGAATCCAGTGGCTCAGAACAGAGCATTGATGATGAGTTGGGTATTCCTTCTATTGTTACACCTGGAGTAAGGAAGACCAGGGATGTTTTGAGAGCACCTGGGAGTGAACCTACTTTGCGCAGGTCTATGAGAGCTAGGTATCCTGTGGATAGGCTGAAATATGATGGATTTACAGCCATTCACTATGCATATATGGTTAAAGTGATACAGGAACCAGAACCCACTTCTTTTGAGGAAGCCATGGGAAAAGAAAAATGGGAGAAAGCCATGGATGAAGAAATGGATGCCTTGGAAGCAAATGCTACATGGGAATTGGTACCTTTGCCTAAAGGTAAAAATGCAATTGGCTGTAAGTGGGTTTATAAGGTGAAGCACAATGCAGATGGTTCTGTGAACAGATACAAGGCAAGATTAGTAGTCAAGGGGTATGCACAAACATATGGTATTGACTATGAAGAAACATTCAGTCCGGTTGCAAGAATGGCAACCGTAAGAGCGGTCATTGCTATGGTTGCATGAAAGGGATGGTCTTTACATCAGATGGATGTAAAGAATGCCTTCTTGCATGGTGATTTGCAAGAAGAGGTCTATATGGAGCAGCCACCAGGTTATGTGCATGCTGTTCATCCTGAGTTTGTTTGCAGGTTGAAGAAAGCCTTGTATGGCTTGAAGCAAGCACCTAGAGCATGGTCTGACAAGATAGGACAGTATCTTGTCACTATTGGCTTTCAGATTTCCAAGGCAGATTTCTCACTTTATGTGAGAAAAACAGAGAAATGTATTATGCTACTTGTCATTTATGTTGATGATTTGATTATGACAGGTGACAGTGATGAAGATATCCTTCATGTGAAAATGCTATTGAAGCAGAAGTTTGAGATGAAGGATTTGGGAGAGCTACGTTATTTCTTGGGCATTGAGGTGATTAGATCACCAAGTGGGATACAGCTCTTGCAGAGGCAGCATGGATTGGACATGCTGTCCAAATATGGGATGACAGGCTGTAAGCCTATTTCAGTTCCTTTGGAGCAGAATGTGAAGCTGAGCACAGATACAGGTGAGCTTCTAGAAGACCCTACTATGTACAGACGCATAGTAGGAAGTTTGATTTATATGACTATTACCAGGCCATATTTGAGCTATGCTGTTGGATTGGTAAGTAAGTTTATGCAGGCTCCAAGGAAACCACATTTGGATGCGGCTAGACGCATACTCAGGTATGTGAAGTCCACATTGTAGTATGGACTATTTTATGAGACTAGGGTTCAGATACAGTTGCATGGATACACTGATGCTGATTGGGCTGGTAGTATTTCTGATAGACGATCTACCAGTGGATATGTGTTCTCTTTTGGGAGTGCTGCAGTCACTTGGAGCAGCAAGAAACAACCTACAGTTGCCTTGTCGAGCACAGAGGCTGAGTACAGGGGTGCAGCAATGGCTGCATGTGAGGTAGCTTGGTTGCATAAGCTACTTTATGATATGCATCAGTCTACAGATGGACCAGTTGTCATTTATTGTGACAACATGAGTAGTATACACTTGGCAAATAACCCAGTCTATCATGCTAGAACAAAGCACATTGAGGTGCATTATCACTATGTGCGAGAGAGGGTTTTACTAGGTCTTATTGATCTAGTTTATGTCAGCACAGAGGATCAGGTAGCTGACATATTCACGAAGGCATTGGGCGCAGAGAAGCTGCGCAAGTTCAGAGACCTGCTTGGTGTGTAGGAATTGGGATTGAGCTCGAGGGGGAGTGTTGAGATATCGAGCTCCACTCGTGATACGCTAGGGTGACCGTTGTGTATTTATGTCACCGACTTGTCAGTTGCAGACACAGTTGGTACACCACCCATGAATAATAGCTACATGATAGCTATCCTTATCTACTCTAGTTCGTGGCTCAGTTAGTATGCCACCTTAGTTAGTTGAGTTTGGTTTGAGACCCATATATAAGGTTCTTCTATTTCTTTGTACTAGAGTTCTTTTGGCTTACACAACTAAGAAGAGGAAAACTGTTTTCAGCCTCCACCCTTGTGTGTCTTCCCCCATTGTGCAAGCAAGAAAGCTTCAAGCGAGACTCCTTCCTTCTCTCCCACAATCTTGACAGGATATCCATCGTGGCGTTGTCCTAGCTCTCCATCGATGCTTGCGTCTATAAGGCTTGGGCTTCTTTTGGGGTCTTCTACGATATTTGTAAGTCCAAAGTCTGTCCTTAGCATTGTCTCTTGACCTTCTTGGTTCAGGCATGGCCTCACTCACTGGCTCTCGTTATTCGACCTGTGCTTGTATTAACTCTTCCAACAAGTCCTTGCTCTCGTTAATGGGCTTGACTGTTACGTTAGTACCTTCCTTGCCTTCCCCTCGAGGTTTGCTGAGGTCACCCTTTGCTAAACGTTGTGATTATCCTCACACCTGGTAGTGTTAGGTGTATTCTATGTGCTATATAGTCGGCTTCACACTTCATTGCCTTTTTGAAGGGCCTTCCTAGGAGGATTTCCTTTCCACAATTCTCGCTATTTGGAGGAACATAGAACAAGACTGGCAAGCTTTCTGTTTCAATAGTTACAAGGATTCTGCACTTCCCTAGAAGTGCTTGTGGGTGTTCCCTGTAAGGGTTAAGAGTTGCATTAGTCGATTTGAGCTCTGGTTGACCTAGTAGCGTCTATGCTTCGTAAGTCAAGATATTGAGATCTGCTCCTTCATCAATGAGAGCATCAACACTATGCTCTCCTTCTGCGGTGAGTTTGACCCTAAGATAAGCAGGTGGTACTATGTCTTCATCTTCCGGGTCGTGGCTTGTAAATTTAAGCCTTCTGACAGATGCCCTCGAGTTCTCGATTGCACGACCAGATGTGGATTCTCCATTGTTGTCTTGGATCGTCAGTGCAGTGCTATTCAAGGTACATCTCTCATCAAGAGTGTCATGTCTAGTCATCTTCGCTTTTGTAGCTTGCTGAAGTTGCATTTTGCTCTGACTAGACACGGTTTGAACACAATGTCTTTGTGTTCTTGTGGTGTGGCCTTTTTGCCCTTGATGGCTAGATTGGCCCATTGATGTTCTAGGGTCTCTATTTCTCTCTGTTCGGGTATGGGCTTTTGGTTGCTCTATTGCAAGTGAGACTCCATGCTGGTGTAGAGCCATTGCTACACTAGGGGTCTAATTTGGAGGACCTGTCACAGCGCGCATTTTCTCTCCAACCTACTTGGGGAAGGTGCAAAGGGGGCAGAGTCCCCTCTGCGGGGGTCTGGGGGGGGCAGTCCCCCCTCGGCCCGCAGGGCCGTTACGGTAAACGCCATATGCAATTTGGAGGACCGTTTATAGCCAAATTTTGAACTATTTGCTCTAAGTTTCAGCCCAGTGATCGATCTATGATATGGTTTCGGCTCTATATAGTTTCTCGGTTACTTTCACTGTCTTCAAGTTAAAATTTGAGAAAATCTAAATTTGGCCCAACAAGTCCGAATTGCACGGTCCGAGTGGGTCACTCGGAAGGGCCGACGGCTGAGTTGGAAGGGCCGAATGTGATTGGTCCGAATGTCAAATTCGGCCAGTCCGAATCTGGATGTTCGAAGGCCGAGTTGGCCGAGCTGAGTGGGTTGCTCGAACGGGCCGAATGAGTTTTTGGGCCGAGTCGGCCAGGCCGAGGCGGGACGTGGCCGACGGTCGAATTTGAGTCTCGGACGGGTGTTTCCTCAGACGGTCCGAGGCCGACTCGAGTGGACCAAGTGGTCTGAGGGCCGAGTCTGGGCCTCGAACCAGAGTCGACGTGACTCAGACGCACCGAACACCGTGCGTGTTTTTGCCAACGCTTGCTAAATTCGACGTGCAAGGCGTTGGGGGTCTTCCCCCTTTTCGTGCAACTCCAAATTGGTCCCACTACTGTAGGGGGAGGTGTAGAATTACCTGGGCTAGCCGAAGATCTCCCTGATGTCAAGATTGAAGCGGATTTCCTCTTTAAGCTTCCTCTTCTCTCCTACTCTCCTGAAACCCTACAATGTACACTGTGGCCTTTCTTGCCACTTCTGGCCCTTATACCCTCTTTCGGGTATGGTATTGGCACCTCCAATAACTCACTTACCGACCTTAGGCATCATAAGTAAGTCTTTTACCACTTTTACACGATTCTTGCCCTGTTTCTGCCCTATTTTACAACAGTAACCCTAATGCTTATTTTCTTTGTTTTCTCCTACTCTAATGCATCCAAATCACAAAGTAAATACCTACACTACTCCATCTCACAACATAAATCTCAAGAAAAATAACAAATCTACTTGCCAAGGAGATCGAATACCATCTTCAACCCCCTCGCTTCCTACCTATCTCAAGCACCGGTTCGGGGAAACCCTTACTTTGATGCCCGATTTGAAGTGCGCAAGCGCTCAAGGCTTGAATCCATTTGTCCTGGCAACGGAATCAAAATGTGGGAGTTTTCACTCAACTGCGAAGACCCACGGACCGCTTATTGTTTCAAGCGTTCCAAGACGAGCACTAATGGCTACCTCTCACATAACCGACGCGCCATCCATATTTACGA
This sequence comes from Lygodium microphyllum, assembly GCF_053477565.2. Taxonomy (NCBI): domain Eukaryota; kingdom Viridiplantae; phylum Streptophyta; class Polypodiopsida; order Schizaeales; family Lygodiaceae; genus Lygodium; species Lygodium microphyllum. The sequence continues at coordinate 40,889,443 of NC_141152.1, forward strand.
GTGTAGTGAACTTACCTTGATGCCGTTCGAGTTACCTCCTCTCCCGCGCACTCCGGTAGCTCCACGATCCAAGTGCAAGCTTCAAGCAAGCTCCATCCTCAAGCTCCACCCTCCAAGCTCCATGTCCGCGAGCAAGACAAGAGAAGAGAAGAGAAGAGAAGAGAAGAAGAGAGGAGAAGATGGAGAGCTTCTTCTCCTCGGTCCCTCACCCTCACACACTCACTCCCTCACACTCTCACACCCCCTCTCTCAAGCACAAGCTCAAGCAAGCAAGAAGAAGGAGAAGAAGAAGAAGAGGAGAGCCACTTTTGGCCACACACAAGAATGAGCTTCTCATTCACTTGATGGACCTAAAAACGGGCCGGCACTGGCTCATGCACTAGCCGGACCTCGTCACTATGCACAAGACAACCCCTTGGCCTCGCGGCCAGGAGCGTCTATCAAAATCTCTGCCTTCCTACACATTGCGTTTGTAATACGTTGTAGTCCAATTGATCTTAACCCAATATTACTCCTCAGAGGGAGTCCCTTTCACATAGCCAAATAGGCTCGAATCACATACACATGGGGTTCCTCCTACGGCTGAATGCCGTCAACCCTCTGCGACTCTCCTACACCTTGGGGATTGGCCCCTCGATGCGTCGCTCAACATTTAGACACATCGCACAAACGTCGCTCAAGGTACCAAATAAACGTGTCCAGGAATGTACCATTGTCCTTACTTGATTTCCCCTTTAGGATCCCATGACTAGCCTACAGCATGGGTATCTCACTGCCTCTCAACGTAGGTCGTGTCCTCATAAACCAATTGCAATGCATGTCCAGGAGCTAATCACTGATACTTTTAAAGTCTTTTCATGCTCCATGCATTTGGTGAATGTCTAGTGCTCAAACATTTAGCAAACAGTATCGTGCACAAGTGCAAATCATTCTTTCATGCTTTTCTTTCTAACCGCTTTGTGCTTCGTTGCATGGGCCTAGCACCGAGGTGATCCTCGTGCTACTAAGCTCTTAATTTTACTTATCACCCGTCCTAAATGCTATGCATAGAAATCAGCAACTTTCCCATCACTTCACACGGCATTTAGACATATTTCAACTTCTCTACCCTTCCCCGTTTAAGTATTGCATCGTTGGATAGATTTATAGGGTATTTTGACATCATTTTATGTGGAAAAAAACTAGAAAAAGACACACTAGAACAAGAAGGCGGGGTTGAACTGAGGCAAATCCTCATGCTTCAGTCCCCACAAACATTCACAAACATTGTTCTTATTTATCCTTATTTTTCGGAACCCAAAATGCATTTTTTCCCTATTTTTTATGGTTTTTCCCTATTTTCCCTTATTTTCTTGCATTATTTAATTGCTGGAAATTCAAAACAGGTTATGGGCTGTGACCCTTAGTTCCTTCTTGCAGAAAAATGAAAGTTTAGTTGATGTTCCTATTTACTTCCCCCATTTTTATGCCAAAAACCCTCATTTTCCCTTGTTTTTCATGTTTTACGTGTTTTAGCATATTATTTTGAACCATAAAATGCATATTTTTCTGATTTTTTGATTATGACCAGCAAGAACTCATAGAAAACAGTATCATGAACGATTTTTACCCCACATGAACAACTTTCCATCCATCAAAAGCCATAAAAACTCAAATTCCCTTTGAAAATTTTAAATTACCGCTTATTTGCGTGTTTCGGGTTTTGTGTCCATGGCTGTAGATTTGGAAAACAGCAGCACTTCATGTCCAGCAACATCACAAATCACCATTCTCAGCCCGTATAGCAATCCGATCCATGCCGGACAAGCCTCCACCATTCTTTCTTCTTCCTTCTTCTTCCCACATGAACTTGCCTTTAGAAGAGAGAGAGAGAGGAGAGAGAAAGACTGAAATCAGAATTCTCCAAAGAAGGCATCATTGCGCGAGCGAAGGGCGGCGATAGAGTCTGCATACAGAGGGAAATGAGTGGCAATGCTCATTGGGGGGGGTTGTTTGCAGGCTGGAGATGAGATGATCAACATTGAGGGCGCATTTTTCGGACGTGATGGCGCCATCTCCTCCTCCTTTCTCTCACCACGATTTGCATCTAACATTTCATGTGACTTTTAATCTTGGGCTCCCAAGAGTCACTTACTCATTTTGGCCAAATTTTGTCCACCTCTTCGCATCTTGACCGGTTTCTTGGCCATTTCCCCGTCCGGACTCGGAATCGAGCTCTGAAAAATCCTGGGCGTCCGACTTAGCATCCCGCATTGGCCAGTAGCTCGTGTCAACCCGCACGACTGTCTGAAAAATTATGAAAAATCAACAAGTGTCGCTCGGGCGCCTTTAAAGCACTTTGGCGCTTAAAATCGTCCTAGATCGAGCCACCGCCTTTGACGGTGAATATTTTTCCCTTGATATTCATAATTTTTAGCTATTTTTAAGCACTTCCCGTCACCTAAATTCTGCTCTCATCACTTTTCAACTTTATATACAAAACCATAAATCCCTTTTGGGTGGTCATCCCCTTTTCCCCTTTTTACATGGCCGGCCGTAGCCTAGGCCCTTTTTCCCATTGTCCTTCTATCTTCCTAGCTTCCTTTCCACCGCCCATCTACATTTACAAATTGCACGGGTGAGAGCCCGACGCTCCTTGAATTAAACCATGATGCGCTTGCGCTCTTTTACAAAAGTTTTGACTTGCGCTTTTCCTTGTGCGCCTTTCTCCCTTATTTAGGACTCTTCTCCTTGTGCGTCTTTGTCTTACATTTCTCTTTGCCTTGGCCTCTGTCTTTGTCTTCTTATTTAGCTTTTCTGGATTTTCCACCTTCATTCGTTTGAGGGTTAACACATGAGGACGAGGGAAATGTAGTCCTTATGGACTATCGGCCATTGCCAGTGATGGTGTTAGGAAGAGGTCAAGGTAGAGGCCTAGGAGGGTAAACACAAGATCCCATCATATGTTGGACTTGCGGTCATCTAGGGCATGTCTCATCACATTGTCGTGAATGGGAGCAATCAAATAGAGATAAGGCAGACCTAAGGTGCCCAAAGTGCGGAATCACTCACCTCTTCATTGACTGTCCCAAGTGAAAACCATCCTCAAGTTCAGCCAATGTGCTATTTATCCCATTAGGGCTGTTTGGCGTCGAGAATCACGATAGGGAGGCCACATCTATCCCATTGCGTGTCATGACCTGAGTACAGATGAAGCAGGCCGGCATATTGTTACCAGGTCTGAGAAACCTCAATGCTGCCTCGATCAGGAAGAAGAGCCATAAATGGAGAAAAAAAAACCCCAAAGCTAAGATCACGCTGAAAATCGAGACTGCCACCACTCTGCCTGTTGGAAAGAAGGTCACTGACGTAGAGGAAGAAACTTCAGCCCCTAAGACAACTGAAAAGGGAAGTGCTAGGGTAGGGGAGTACCCGCATCCTAAGCACCAACTAGAGGCTATCGACAAAGTGAAGGAATGGGTAGGAGAGGCCCAAGAGCACCTAAAAGATGCAGAGTGCATCCTAGAGGATGAGATCGAAGATCTCTCCAGCATAAGCATGCAATCTCACCCCCTCGACCAAATGCAAGAGATGCAACTTCACTGCAAGTGGTACCTCTTAGGCAAAACCTTGATGCTACATGCCAGCAAATCAATCACGGCCATTATGGCTAGGACAATTCGGAATAGGAGAAAGACGAGTAGTCAACGACGTCCTTACCATGCTGGTGACAATCCTTATGACACTGAGCCTAGGAGACCTACTTAGGTCGCATTCCACCCTATGGCAAGACCTGAAGCAGTGGGTTGAAGGATCACGAGAGAAAGCTGTTGTAGACTTGCACGATCATGATGCAGAGACACAAATACCAAGCCTAACACTATCAAGAATCGCGTAGTGGGGGGAGTTGCTCAAGATGCTGTGCCGAACACACACAGAATGCACAAGGAGAAGCTCACTCAAGAGACAAGAAGAGATATAGAGGCCAAAACGTTTTCTTGCTGATTTCTTCTTCTTCTTCCACACACTTTACAATGTACACAAAGTATAGATAAGATACAACATAAAGGAAAGTGGCCTACTAAGTCAAACAATACATAACCGACTACACTAGTCAACTGGCGCTATAACTATGCCAGCTGTAAATAGGTGTAACAACCTGAATATAATAAGTAATGAGTCAGTGGCCATGTGAGGGTCATAATGACCACCGACATGCTAAGTGTAGACGTGTGGACCCATCTAACCAGGCGGTCCATCATCAATGTCTACATGTCTTGAGCTTGTCATCTCAACACTCCCCCTCAAGCTCAACTGCATCTCTGCAACTCCAAGTAAGCTTCGAAACTTTTGAAGCTTCTTTGTACCCAATGCCTTCGTGAAGATGTCAGCTATCTGATCTTGTGTGCTAACATACACCAAGTCAATCTCACCTGCTAGTACCTTCTCTCCCACAAAATGGTAGTGTACCTCAATATGTTTTGTCCTGGCATGGAACACTGGGTTCCTAGCCAACTGTATACTGCTCATATTGTCACAATAAATGACAACTGGACCTTCCACCTGCACATCCAAATCAGCCATTAACTTTTGTAGCCATACTACCTCACGTGCTGCAACAACAGCACCTCTATACTCAGCCTCTATACTCGACAAAGCAACTGTAGATTGCTTTTTGCTGCTCCAAGCAACTGCTGCACTACCAAGAGAGAACATGTATCCATTGGTAGATCTTCTATCAGACATACTACCAGCTCAATCGGCATCTGTGTATCCAAACACCTGTACATCTGTACCTGTCTCATAGAAAAGTCCATAATGTAATGTGGATTCACATATCTCAATATGCGTCTGACTGCATCCAAATGTTGCTTTCTAGGTACTTGCATAAACTAACTCACAAGACCAACATCGTAGCTCAAGTCTGGCCTTGTAATGGTTATGTAGATCAAACTCCCCACTATCCTCCTAAACATAGTAGGATCTTCTATCTCATCCCCAACATCAGCACTCAACTTTACATTCTGCTCCAACGGGACAACATACTTGGACAACATATCCAAGCCATACTGTCTTTGGGACAGCCATATACCATCATCACATCTGATCACCTCAATGCCAAGGAAGTACCTTAGCTCACCTAAATCCTTCATCTCAAACTTCTTCTTCAAAAAATCCTTGACTTCAGCAATCCCACTATCACTATCACTATCACCTGCAATAATCAAGTCATCCGCATAGATGACTATGATGACCAAACCTGCATCTCCCTTTCTCACATAAAGTGAGTGATCAGCATCAGAAACATAAAAGCCAATATTGACAAAATACTCTCTGATCTTGTCAAACCATGCTCTAGGTGCTTGCTTGAGCCCATAGAGCGCCTTCTTCAACATGCACGCATACGTGGGATGCTCTAAATCTTCATAACCTGCTGGCTGATCCATATACACTTCTTCCTACAAATCACCATGCAAGAAGGCATTCTTCACATCCATTTGCTGCAACCTCCAACCTTTGGCTGTTGCCAAAGCAATCACACATAATATAAACAATAGTATGAACAGCCTCAAACCAAAAATACTTAGGCATATTCTTTTCAGCCATCAAGGCACATGCAACTTCTGCAATATGCCTATTTTTCCTTTCTGCAACCGCATTTTGCTGTGGGGTATACCTGCATGTGAACTGTCTCTTTATCCCATGAGACCTCAGAAAATCACTGAACTCATTTGAGAGGTACTCTCCCCCTCCATCTGACCTCAAGCACTTTACTTTCAAGCATGTTTCTCTTTCAACTGTAGCCTTGAAAGTTCTAAAGTGCTCAAACGCTTCACTCTTTTCCTTCATAAAATATACCCATAGCTTTCTAGAACAATCATCAATGAATGTGACAAAGTATGAACTGCCTCCAAGAGATACATTTTGTGTAGGCCCCCAAATGTCTGTATGCACAACATCAAGGATATTTCTACTTACATCTCTATCATGTGAAAAGGGTTGTCTTGCCTGCTTACCAAACTTACATGCTTTGCATACCTTCTGAAATTTTGCAACTCTAAATGTAGGCAAACCTGTAACCAACCCTTTGGACTGCATTAATTTCAGCCTTTGTACATTTGCATGTCCAATGCATTTGTGCCAAATTTCAATGTCTACAACAACACCTTTTCCTTTAGCATGCATAGCAGCATTCATAGTAGGAATTCCAGCATCCAGAGTAAACATATATCCAACTCTACTTCCCTTTGCAACTAACCTACACTTGTCATTGAAGTCTTCTACAAAGCAGCCCTTTGCATTAAATCTCACTTGCAACCCTTGCTCTACCATTTGACCGACTGACACCAAGTTCTTTGTAATAGATGGCACATGTAATACATCTGAAAGACTCTTTGTCTTACCATCATGCAAGGACAAGGAAACTTTTCCAATGTGTGAAATTGGGTGGCATGAATCATCACCCGTCTGCACATAACCTGCATTTTGCAAATCCTGCATCCCTCCAACTGCATGGCTGGTCATATGATTGGATGCACCTGAATCAACATACCAAACATCATCATGTGTTCCCTTTCTTATAATAGCATTCAGCATATGCTGCATAACAAATAGACGTTCATTTTTGTCTTCATTCTGTCGTGAAGACGATGCATAGTTTCCTTGCTGCAACTTACCACTGCGGATATCATCTTTCTTAGCATAACATTGGGCTGTGATATGACCTGTTTTGCCATAGTAGTGGCACACAATACCAGAGCTGTTAGAACCTCTGTTCTGCCATCCACCTCTTCCTCTAAAGCTCCCCCTGCCTCTAAAGTTACCACGACCTCCTGAAACCTGCATATCACCAAATTGCTGATTCAATCTGTTTTGTTGGTTGTCACTATCACGTCCTGTACCACGGCCTCTTGAAGAGAACCTGCCATGTTCCCTTCCTGAACTGGAGTAGAAAGCTTGGACCTGTTCACCACTTCTTTCAGATGTCTCACTCTGCATGTTGATCTCTTCAGTGATCATAAGGGATACCAACTCATCGAAATCTGAAAATGGCTTTCTGACATATACGGAAGTTACAAAAGACTTCCAAGCCTTTTCATTGTTAAGTCCACCCAAGGTAGACGACACCAAATCATCATCATCGGGCATTACATCAATCGCTGCCAAGGCATCTGCAATGCTTCTTACCTTCAGTGCATACTCATTGATAGACATCTTCCCTTTCTTCAATGTATTCAACTCTTGCTTGAGTTGAATCTTTCGTGTCTTTGTATTTATAGAAAACATACTTTCAAGTGTGGTCCAAGCTGCATATGAATTCTCTGCATTTCTAATGTGTCCCAGCATATTTTTGTCAATTACTACAGACAACCAATACATGACATTTTTGTCTTTTGCATTCCATTCCTTTCGTGCCTTTGTCTCTTCAGCACTTGGAGGATCACTCACCTCCGGCTCCTTTTCTTCACCTAAAACAAACTCGTAGAGGCCTTTTCCAATAAGGAAATTCGTGACACGGAACTTCCATGAAGGGTAGTTGTTCTTGTTGAGCTTCTCAATGATGGGGCTTCCACTATTCTCTGCCATTATCACAAAACTAATACCAAACAGCAAGCAAATCTTTTGCAACCCTCGACCTGTAGTGCACAGCAATACACTAGACAGCCTTTTTCACTATCTGCTCAACAATACATGCAATCTGCAACTAGTTTGCAGATAAACCTTGTGTTTACTTGCTAGTGAACACCTTTGAACATACAGATCTGAAATCTGTAACCTGCGCACCCACTTTCGGTCAATATAGTTGAAGTCACAGTGTACCCTGAAACTGCTGTCCGCAACCTTGCGGCTCTAAAACGGGGCCTGAAACGGCCTTAGATGCACAAAATAACTGTGGGATTTTTTCTCGACCAAACCTTGCGCACACCGAATCTCACTGCAATCTGAGATTTTTGCTCGACCCTGCTTTCAGTGCCTCCACAAGCACTATCCAAGAGAGGGAGTGGAAGAATGGGAGAGCTTCTTACCCGTGGCTTGCTTGCTCGAACCTTGCTTCTTCTCCTTTGCTTCAACCTTCGAAATCAACCTCTCTCAATGGCGCGGCTTTGATACCATGTCAAGAATCGCGTGGTGGGGGGAGTTGCTCAAGATGCTATGCCGAACACACACAGAATGCACAAGGAGAAGCTCACTCAAGAGACAAGAAGAGAGATGGAGGCCAAAACGTTTTCTTGCTGATTTCTTCTTCTTCTTCCACACACTTTGCGATGTACACAAAGTATAGATAAGGTACAACATAAAGGAAAGTGGCCTACTAAGTCAAACAATGCATAATCGACTACATTAGTCGACTGGCGCTATAACTATGCCAGCTATAAATAGGTGTAACAACCTGAATATAATAAGTAATGAGTTAGTGGCCATGTGAGGGTCATAATGACCACTGACATGCTAAGTGTAGACGTGTGGACCCATCTAACCAGGCGGTCCATCATCAATGTCCACATGTGTTGAGCTTGTCATCTCAACAGACACTGCACTCTATGCCTAAGTCCTTGTACGTTAATGCTTTTTGAAAAGGCAACGAGACACATGCGGTCCTACCTGACTTAGCCCTAGGTGACACAACTCAAAAGGGGATTGTAGACACAGGAGTGGGGGTTAGTATACTGAGCCACACAGTGCTTCAGACGTGGGGAGACCCACATGTGGAGACTATCAGATTCAATGTCACACTAGCAAACGGTATGAAAGTGAAACCATTTGGGGTACTTAAAAACTGGCCGGTGAAGATCGTAGGTGTCCAATTCTCAGTCGACTTTATAGTCATGAAGGGAGTGGACTACAACATCCTATTAGGCCAACCCTAGATGCGCAATGCCAGAGTCATCGAGGATTGGGGTAATGGCTTAATCTTCCTGGGCAACAGAACAAAAGCTGTGAGGGTAGAGATGGACACGTGGAAAACCTCACTAGTGGACTTGAATGATATCTCCACGATGCTTAGGGGTAATGCTCAGGTCAAGAAGTCCTATGGGCCCTTAACCAAGTATATCCCATGCCCGAAGGATGAGCACGACTAGATGCATGTCCTTTCTATGATCGATGTGCCATTCTCAGATCATGAGGCATACAAATAATCCATCAAGACAGTTGGTAGGACAACAGACACACCCTCCACACCAGTCTACATGATTGGCAGGAATCCTTTGTGGGCAACCTAAGCCTGCCACATATTCCAAGTGCCAACTAACAAGAAGTAACTCCAAGAGATTCTGGAGTATTTGACTGGCGCGCTAGCTGGCAATCCAATAGCAAACTTCAAGCCACTCCAAGATCTACTAGATGGACTTAGGTGGCGATGGACCACGGTGCATGACTTAAACCTCATGTACAATTGGGCCCTAGTCTCTGAGCAAAGACAAGAGTTGTGCCAAAACCTAGTGGACGATGAGCAGTCGGACAAAGATGATTCCAAGGACGAGTACGAAGACTGTCATTCCTTCAGTGATGAAATTAAGGGTGAAATAGATATGGTGGAATAAACACTGAGGGACGAGAAATATAACAGATATGAGCAGACTCCAGGCCACAGAAAAAGGGTGTCTTTAGGATGGAATTAGGGGTCATGTGCATGGAATGTGACTGTGCATGGTTGGAATACACAGGAGCCATAGAGTTCAAGCGAGCAGGCCTAACTCGATCAGATACGACACCAGTGCTTAGAACAGAGTCACCCTCTAAGCTGCAACTGCTAGGAGAAACCACCTCTTCTAGCGAAAAACGGTGAGTTTGATTCCGAATCGGAAGGGAGCTCAAATAGCAACCCGTAGGAGATATCTCAACCGTCCAAGATGAGATGCACCAAGGGGGACCTACCCGTCCACCTCATGCGCAGACGGTTGAAGGAAGATAGGACAAAATAGCCTAGGGAGACACAAATAGAGGAGCAAAGAAAGCCGTAGGATCTCCCGAGGAGATTTATGAAGTTCAAGAAGGGTGACAGGGTAGTAATCCTGTTGGGTGCCAAACAATAAGGGAAAATGAGTGAACCCATCGAGGGACCAGCCAAGGTCAAGGAGGTGAACCTGGCAAAGAAGGGAAGGCACCCCGACTAGTCTTAATTGCCAATGACTTGACTGAGGAAGAGGAGACAAGTCTTGTTGCTCTCTTTCGAGAGTATATAGACATGTTTGCTTGGTCCCTAGAGGAGCATAAGGGGGTGGATCTGAGTGTAGTGACTCATAACATACCCATGACACCAAACGCAACACCGGTCAAGCAGCGACCATACCCAATGAATCCAAAACACTCTCATGTAGTCAAAGAAGAGATTGACAAGATGATGAAAGCAGGATTCATTTATGAAATCGAGCACATGGATTGGGTGTTGCCCATAGTCATAGTGATGAAGAAGAACGGAAAGATTAGAGTGTGCTTCAATTACAAGAAGGTGAATGCTGCCACTAAGAGAGACAACTACCCATTGCCGTACACTGAGCACATGTTCGAAAGAGTGGCAGGTAAAGAGAGACAACTACCCATTGCCGTACACTAAGCACATGCTCGAAAGAGTGGCAGACAAAGAGGCCTACAGCTTCCTGGATGGCCTCTCTAGATACAATCAGGTGCAAGTGCATCCTGCTGACAGGCATAAGACTACGTTCGCCAACCGAATGGGGCGTCTTTGCTTACATAGTCAGGCCCTTCTCATTAACTAATGCCCCAGCCACCTTTCAATGCCTCATGTGTACCATATTTAAAGACATGCTTTGCAAGGAATTGGAGGTCTTCATGGACGACTTGTGTGTTCACTCAACCTGGCGAGAACACTTAGGCAAACTTCGAGCAGTCTTTGAGTGGTGTCACCTATATCATCTCTCCCTAAACCTTTAAAGTGCCAGTTCTAGGTGAAACATGGGTGCATCCTAGGGTTCGTGGTGTCGAAGAACGGAATTGCCACTAAATTCTTAAAAGTCAAGGTTATTGTTGATCTTCTGCCCCCAATCAACTATAAGGGAGTTCAATGCTTCCAAGGCCATACGGGGTACTATTGATGGTTTCTGCTGAACTATGCATTGATTGCCTGACCTTTGTACAAGCTATTGATCATTTTCAAATGGACTAAAGCATGTCAATGAGCATACGAGGAATGGAAAAAGGCTCTGACTACTGCACCAATCTTAGAGCCCCAGATTGGACCATTACCTTCCACGTACATATTGATGCTTCAAAATTCACTGTGGGGGCAGTACTATGCCAACTTGGTGAACACAACCTTGACTATCTAGTGAGATTTGCTAGAAAACAACTCATTGAGACCGAAATGAACTACTCAACGATGACTGTGAGAGAAGGCTTAGCCATGGTATTTGCTGTAAAGAAGTTCCGGCATTATCTTTTGGCTACGCCTTTTACTTTCTTCGTGGACCATCAAGACTTATTGTATTTAGTGAACAAACCCTGCGCTATAGGACGCATAGCTCAATGGATCCTTCTTCTTTTAGAATTTGACTTCTCCCTGGTGGTACGGAAGGGAAAGCAACACTATATGGCTGACCACATGTCACGCATTCCCACAGGAGAGGCCGCTGCAAGGCATTGCCGATGAATTGCTAGACGCCCATCTGCTCAACCTTTCCAACGAAAGAGATTTATTCAAGGCTAATCTAACACCATACTGGGTAAATGACATCATCCACGTACTAGAGCATGGACTGCCAGAGCGGCCAATAGAAAAGGCCCAACTTAGGCAACTTATCCTCAAAATCCAACCCTATCAGTTGATAGCAGGTCAACTATATAGCTTAGGGCAAGACGGGTTACTGTGTAGATGCATATGCGAGCATGATATGCACGATGTGCTCACAGAGGCGCATAACAGAATTTTTGGAGGACACTTTAACGAAGATACAATAGCCTGCAAGGTGCTGGAGTCTCAACTATGGTGGCCCATGCTTTTTTGCAACGCAGTGCGATTCGTTAAGCATTGTGACAAGTGTCAATGGACAAAGGTACCGATTCACAAGGATCAAATGGAGTTAACCCCAATCATTGCATGACAACCCTTCAAAAAGTGGAGAATCGACTTTGTAGGGCCCATTAGTCCTGCGGCATAGTATTCGCATGCCAAATATATCATTGTGGCCACAGACTACCTAACAAAATGGGTGGAAGCGAGAGCGACACGAAAAAATGGCGCTAGAACAACTGCCAAATTCTTTTGGGAATAGGTGATCTCACGGTTCAATTGCCCCATTGAACTAGTCAGTGTGACGAAGGGCACGCAGTTCTTCAATGAAGTGATAGCGCATCTTCGATCCACCTTTCTAATCATCCATCGGAAATCCTCTCCATACTACCCTCAAGCAAATGGACAGGCAGAATCCACAAATAAGTTCCTTGTAAATGTCCTGACCAAAGAAGTCTCTGCTTCGCGTAGTGATTGGGATAACAAGGTGATGGCAGCCTTGTGGGCTTACCGTATAGCTTATAAAATGGCTGTCAATCAAACTCCCTTTAGGTTCACTTATGGGACTGAGGCAATTCTACCAGTAGATTTCTTTGTCCCTAGCTTGAGAATAGCACTTCAAGAATGGTAGGAAGGGAAGGAGGCATGGACGCAACGCTTGGTTGAGCTTGAACACCTCTCAGAAATACACCTTCTGGTCACTCATGTGCTCATATGTGAGAATGCACGACACAAGAGCTGGTTCGACAAGTATGTCAAGTAGCGTGACTTTGAATAGGGTGACTTAGTGCTCCTGTACTCAGTTAAAGGACACAAACAAAAAATGAAGTTTAGAGGTCTTGGGCCTTTCAAGGTTCGTGCAATTAGCTGAACACAAGCAACGTTGAGCTCAAGACTCTAGATGGTGAAGCCATCAGCTTCTTTAATGGCAATCGCATTAATAAGTACTACCCTCCCACACATCCGCTGCATGAGCCACCAATGTTGGAACCCCCTATCAAGTTTTAGTCGCCACAATTACAAAAATTGGTGATGAGGACGAGGAAGCCGTAGAACCTGCATACTCCACATCATGGTCACTGCCAAGCAAACATGCACTTTCAATGCCTTGATCGATGAGGAAGCAGACTTCAATGTATTAACTCAAGATAATTGAACCCAACTTGGTAAACCACCACTATAGCCCACTAATGCCCAATTAAACCCATATGGGCGCTCATACGAACTCTTCGGCAAGTGCTGACCGCTATTGTAATTGACCCTGAGACTATACCAATGATATTTTATGTGTTGCTAAACACTAAAAATGCGGGTACAGAGTTGCTGCTAGGGCAAACCTTCAAGAAGCAAACTTGCTGAAATGTCGATTATGAGTCACAATGCATCCACCTCGCCATAGGAAACATCTGTATTGATACAACCTTTGGCAAGGGTTACGCAATCCTGTTAAAGTCCATAAAACCATAGGTAGAAATACCCGTAGCCAAGTCTAAGGAGGGGGTAGGGCTCAGCTACCACCATGCACCAAGCCTCATGGGCCACTGCTCACAGCAGAAAAATCTAAGGCCCAACAACCCGAGTTTCAATGGAGGCCTAAACAACCGCGACTGTTGTCTAGGAGTAGATGCCCACATTTTCTAGCTCAAGAAACTCTAAACCTAGGAAGCTAAGTCGCAGTTATAGATATCAAAGCATGATCAAGCCAAGATAGATTCATAAATCCCTCTTGCACACACAAGGATACTATGAGGGGAATGCATGGCTATGGATCCCTAAGGCCAGAGCGGCCCATAGTATCACTCAAATGCCACCCTCTTGTTTAATCATCCTGAGCCTGGAGGAACCTTGGAACCAGAAGCTGCAGGATTTCCCAAGCCTGCCTTCTACCAGTTCACCCATGCATGAGCTTTGAAGAGTTGAGAAAGACTATCGAACCAAACCCCAAACAATGTTACCCCTTTCAACCCCTAATAATGATGATAAGACTTGCCAAACCCAATCTGTAGAGTATCAGCCACTACTCTGATGCTTATCCACCATGAGACTCAACCACCACTTCATGGGAAACTACCACCATCTTTCGCCATGCTTACTAGCCCTATCAAACCCTAGCCACCTGCAGGCCTTAAACCATCTTATGAGCGGAAATCAATCTTAACTCTAGCTGCAGACCTAGCCAAACACACAGAGGATGACGTTATTGCTTGTCTTAGATGCTTGGATGCCACGTTCATGTCACTGGCTCTAAGTTATGACCGCTTGGACTTAGGCCTATTGCAAGAGCCCTTAGCGATACAAGTTTGCACGACGCCTTGTTCCTGGGAAACATTCAAATTCACCTTTGTCAAAACAGCCCACTCAGTTTTTGAGTTGATAGGCACTAAGATATCAAGAGACCAAGCCATCAAAAAATGCCTCATTACGTCTTACGATAAGTGTGTAACTTCCTCCATCACTGCCAAAGAAGTCAAGGAGTTGAAAGTGCTAATACCGACTCCCCATTTTTACGAAACTGGTACACTTTGCGATTGCAGTGGGAACTCAAAGGATGCCAAATCATGACCAACGCTGAGTAGTGCTGTGCAATAAAGATATCGGAGTACGACCCAACCTATGTCGCACCCACCTCATATAGAGTGTTAACCACTCTTTGTGGCTGACCCATGGAAGAGCATATCAAGGGACACCCATATCTTGATCGCCTCTTGACCGAGGAAGAGCTTCATATTGCTAGCCGTGTGGATTTTGGGGATTTCCTAACCGATGTCCTCACTTACATCACACATGTAAGTACCCAACCCTTCACTCTGGACCCCAAGGCTCAATTGGAATACAACCCAAAATTCTATACTTGGCTCATGTGCAAGTAAACCTTATACCCGAACGTTGAATGTCGTGGATCTCCTAACCTGTGATCCTAGGAAGGATTCTTCTCAATCTAGAGGGGGAGAGGGTACGAGGGTAGCATGAAGGTGAATAGGGTGAAGGTGAATCAAATTAAAACCAATCAAGTTCAATTAAACGCAATAAACACCTAAGAAATTGGTGATGTAGGAGGGATGTCACAAACCAAGTTTGAAGAAGAGAATTTGTATTGGAGTTTAATGTTGTCATTCAACAAACATAAAATCTTTCTTTTTAGCAACTTCTTGTATGTATAATAATTATAGCACTAATGGGAAGTATGGTTCATGACAAGAACGAGAGATGTCGCAACAAGACTGGGCCCACTGACTCCCCTTCAGAGAAGAAGAGAGAGCGTAATATGGCATCAGCCTCCTAGAAAATCAAGCTTACAGTCAGCTAAAATTCTGCAGCATTCACAACCTTGAGAAGATGGTGGCCAAGGAGTAGACTGCAAGGAGGATAGTGGAACAGCCCCACCTCCACAAGTACCTATAGAAGTTTGCACAGGAAACCTGACCACACAAAGTGCATGGATTTCTTGAGAACATACAACCCTGATTGAGAGTGTGGAATGGTGACGGTGGGAAGGGGGGACAATTCCTGTCAAGTGTAGGTATCGCTAACCCAAGCCTTGGTGGAGAAAGCACTAGGACTAGAACCTAGGGTGGAGAAAAAACGTAAAAGGGATGTGTATGCCCTGCTAAAGATGAATAAGGATTGTACCACCACTTTAGCCCATGCCCTCACCTTCACCTCCGATAGCTTAGATGCCGCCATGACACGCTTTATCGTTGATTTCTCCTCCTGCCCGGATCCTGCCTTCAAAACCACTTGTAACTATCTTAGGCTCCTAAAACTCCTACTTAGGCAAGACCCCACCCTGGCTGAATGCGACCTTCCCCCACTTTTTTTTAATCCTAACGCAATCAATAGTTGCGCGATGACCCACCTCATGATGCAGGCTAGCCTCCTCCCTTCTTTCTGCATCACTATTCTTGAAGACATGAGCGACAATTTGTTCACTCGCTATAGCCATCCTTTCCTCTCTACCACTCCCCTCCAGGTTCGTTTGGACCTTAAGAATTTCCTATAGAGTTGGAGATTTTTGAGCCATTCCATTAAATCTCCTTCACCACCCCCTTGAGGACGAGGACTAACAAGTCCCTACTACTAAACCCAATCCAAAAAAAAAAGCATCCGCATGCCTGTCCTAGCACATTGCTCACAATCCCTCCACCCATGGGTCCTTAAGTTAGGCGCATCCGGTGACCGCAGTCGGCCGGCCCTGCTCCTAATCCCCTAGCCTTTTTTTGCCCCCAGTTCATGCCTAGGGCACACTAAGGGTAGAACACACCTAGGGAGGTAACACTTTCCTATGGTTAGACATGTCACCCTATGCTACACTCATCGCACCTCCCTATCGCACAAACGGGGTCTTCAAGTGTAGGACATCACCCAGGCCTAACTGTGGTTAGACCCAAATCCCTGTTCCACCAACACGCACACAAGGCACCCCACAATAAATAACATACTCCCCTTAGGTAAGAGCACCGCACTTTCTCCTCACAGACACTACAAGATGTGCCAAACCATCAACTTTAAAGGCCCCATCACCCACTTGGCAGTATTGCCCATGCTCCCACGGTAGCCCAACCCACCTATGTCCCTACCATTGCCTGACCAACAACTTGCCAACTGCCTGTCCTTCCCCAACAAACAGCTCAACGTGCTATGGGACTGGCACCCGTCTCGGAGGGGGGTAATGTTAACCTCAAATTGGAATGGCAAAAAAATAAAGGAAAAAATGCAAAAAGAATAAAAAGAGAGCAAAGACGTAGAGCCGGCCTCGAAAACTAAACTGAGGCAAAAAGAGAAAATTTTAAAGGAAAGGCACCTCAAAAACTCTAAAAACTCTTGTAAAAGAGTGCCAAGCTCCCTCCTGTGCCACTTGTAAAGGAATAGATGGGTATAGACTTAGGGCATGAAGCAAGAAGAGGGAATTAGGAAAAGGGACCTTGCCACAATGGCCGGTCATGTAACAAGGGATGGGTGCCCATGGGGGCTTTAGGGTTTGTATATATAAAGTTCAAAAAGTGAATGAAAGCTCATTCTTTGGTATGTGGCTAAAAAGAGTCCTCTCTTCTTCTCTTCTTCTTGCTAGTGTGTGCTCTTGAGGGAGGGAGTGTGAGAGTGTGAGGGAGTGAGTGAGTGTGTGGAAGTGAGGAATCAAGAGGGTGAAGCTCTTCGCCATCTCCTCTTTGCTTTTCCTCTCTCTTCTCTTCCCTTTTCTTACCTTGCACGTGGCTATGGAGAATGGAGCTTGGAGATGGAGGAGGCTTGAGGAAGCTTGAGCTAGCATCTAGGATTGTGGAGCTACTGACTTGTGTGAGGGAGGAGGCAACTCGTTTCGGCATCAAGGTAAGCTCACTACACCCCGAGAGGATTGACGATGTGTCAGCTAGGTGAGAGATAGCCATGAGAGTGTTGAGATATCGAGCTCCACTCGTGATATGCCAGGGTGACCGTTGTGCATTTATGTCACCGACTTGTCAGTTGAGATGCGGTTGGTACATCGCTCATGAATAATAGCTAGATGACAGCTATCCTTATCTACTCTAGTTCATGTCTCAGTTAGTATGCCACCTTAGTTAGTTGAGTTTGGTTTGAGACCCATATATAGGGTTCTTGTATTTTCTTTTGTACTAGAGTTCTTTTGGCTTACACAACTAAGAAGAGGAAAACTGCTTTCAACCTCCACCCTTGTGTGTATTCCCCCATTGTGCAAGCAAGAAAGCTACAAGTGAGACTCCTTCCTTCTCTTCCAGAATCTTGACATGGTATCAGAGCCTTGTTTGTGGTAAGGAGCTCAAGAAAGCAAGTCAAGTTTGTGGTGTTCTGGTAAGTGGACCAATGTTGCTTTCATTCTTCTGTTTTGGGAGCAAGTCTCTGCAGGTAGCACAGTCGGAAAGTGCAAGAGTGCATTTCTCAGATTGAGACACCCTTCGGGGTGTAGCAAGAGGGCAGTATATGCTGTGGGATAGGGCTTTAGCCCTAGGTTGCTCTGTTTTTTTTATTTGAGGCCATTTCAGGGCCTATTTTGGAGGCGAAAGTTTTCTGCACGCACTCAGGAAAAGGTTTTTTTTTGTGTTGTGCGACCACAGTTCTACAGGTCGGTGAAAATTTACTATAGAAATTGCATCGTATGCTTGTGCGCAGAGACATTGGGAGTTACAGAATCATCCTTGTTGCCTGTTGATGCAAAATCGTCACTAGGAATTGACTGTGTGGTCAAATACCACTTTCGTCAATTTTGTAGATTTGCCCTTGTGAGGCTGAAGCTGTGTTCTTTGCAGTGACAGAATTTTTTTTGCATTGTTCTGTAATGGCGTCTGATTCTCTTTCACAGATTGTCACTGAAAAGCTTGACAAGAACAACTTCCAAGCATGGAAGTTCGGAATGACGAATTTCCTTATGGGAAAAGGATATTGGGAATTTGTTGCAAGAAATGAAGATGAACCAGTTCTTTCTGATGTTCCCAATCAACAGCAAATGCAGGCATTTAAAGCATAGCATGAGAGAGCCAGGAAAGTTATGTATTGGCTGTCTATCAGCATTTCAGACTCTATGGCTAAAGACTGCTATAAAAAGCAGAATGACATCATGAATGGAAAACTACAACAAGGAAATTATGCATCTTCTAGTAGACAGGGTGATGACAGAAATGAGCATTTGTTTATGGTGTAGCACATGACCAATTTTGTGACAAGTGCAGAAGAAAGTAACGATGTGTGGTATGTTGACTCAGGTGCATCAAACCACATGACAGGTCATGCAGAATGGATGCAGGATGCAAGGAAAATGGGAAAACTAGGATTTTTGGAGACTAGTGATGATAGTGCACATCTTATTGTGCAGATTGGAAATATTTCTTTGTCTATGCAAGATGGGAAAAAGAAATACCTGTCGGATGTATTTTATATTTCGAATATCACCAAGAACCTGGTTTCTGTTGGTCAAATGGTTTAGCAGGGCTTGCAGGTCAGATTTAATTCCCATGGATGCTTTGTTGAGGATATGAAAAATAAAGGTCGCTTGATAGCAAAAGGAAAGAAGAAGGGCAGAATGTTTACATTGGATGCAGACATGCCTGAATTGAGTGTAGCAATGTTTGCACATGGGACCGGTGTAGTTGCAGATATTGATATCTGCCATAAACGCATTGGTCATGTTAATGTACAGCGACTTAAATCAATGCAGGCCCAAAATATTGTTGCAGGATTGCCAAAATTCAAGGTTGCAGAAATGCATAAGGTATGTGAAGCCTGTCAGTTTGGAAAACAGGCAAGGAAACTGTTTCCTATGTGAGAAATGCGGGATCTAGAGCATGGCAAAGGCGGAAGCTATGGAGGATGGAAGGAGAAGTGTGGACTCATGATGGAAAAGACACTGCTTGTTACACAAGTGAATTAGGTTCCAAGATTGAGACTTGGACTCATAAACACAATCTTGTGTATGTGGACAATGACATTGACACCTCACTGAAAAGAAGAGAGTACTATCATTGCATTAAGAAAAGGAAGTAAGTACAATGCTTTATAGGAAAGTAGGAAACTGTAGTAGGCACCATTGTGCATATGGGATAGGTTAGCCTGCATATCCTTGACCCTGAAGCTCCATACAAAGAGGCTGTTTGAGTGAGTGTGATTGCTGATTCTCAACACCCCTCCTCAATCACAACTAGACAGGCACAAAGTGTGTAGAGGTTGTAATGAGAACCACCTGCAAAGTGTGGGCACACCACAAACATGGTAGACACCAGAGGCTGTTGCAGAAAAAGGCTAAGTGTGGGTACCATAAACATGGTGGACATCCAAAGGTTGTAACACAGGCCTCACAAAGTGTACAGGGACTGTAATGCCAAGTTACATAAGGATTTTTACAAAGCTTATGGCAGGAAGCATTAGGGCAAGGAATTACAAGGCTTTTAAAACAGTCTATCAAAGTTATGAAAGTAGAAGGACTGATGAGTCTTGTCCTTCCGATCCTGGTGGTCTTCATCTTTATCTTCTTCTTCATCTTTTGGTCCATGGTCTTCTTCTTCTTTCACAGCTACAAGATAGGCCTTTTGGGACCTCTTCCTAGCATGACAGAACTTCTCAGTATGTCCGGTCCTTTTGCAAAAGTCAGAGAAGAGCGGTTCCTTTTTACCTTTGTATCTGTTGTTTACATATAACATTTGTTCATCCTTTGAAGTGCTTGGCTCTTCTTTGCTTTTAAGTTTCTTTTTTTCTTCTAACAGAGATGCCTGAATATCAACAAGTTCAGGATTTGGCATGTTGATTAAAGTTGTTGATACATTATTATATTCAGGAGGCAAACTCTTAAGTAGAACACCGATGCAAACATCTTCATCCATTTTAATGTTGATTCCTGCAAGTTGGGTTAGGAGTCCTTCCATGTAATTGAGATGTGTGGCAGGTGATGTGCTAGACTTCATTTCAAGCCTGAAGAACTCAATCAGGAGACCATACTTTGATGTTTTAGATTGTGCACCAAACAGGGTGTCAAGTCTTTTCCATGTATCCAGTGAGGTCTCACAGTTATCCACATGGTGGATATAACTGTCGTCTATCTCCAGTTTGATAATGGCCTGGGCTCTATCATCATTCTTTTGCCAAGTAGTTGTAAGGTCCGCGTCCCGAGGTTTCTTCTATTTGCCATTTGTGATGGCCCAGAGACCCTTTTTCATCAAGATGAGCTTGATGCAGGTTTGCCAAGTGTGAAACCCGACTCCTTTGAATCGAGCATTTGAAGAGTCTTTTCCCATGTTGAAGTTGCAAGATCAGCAGCAAATCAACACCAGAATTCTGAGATTTTATCAGTAGAAGAGCAGAATGCAGTGTGTCAAGAGACACAGTTAGTGACAGTGTGAAAACACACTATGTCAGTGTTGATATTGAGCTTGATTCTTCTTGTTCGGGATCGTTCAGTCATTCTTTAGTCTTTTCAGGTCCTTCCCCTCCTTGATTTGATGCTGGGTCAATGGATTAGAGTGACAGAGGCTTGGGTTGAGTGTCAAGAGAGAGAAAAACTGAGGAAAAAAAAGCTTGAGAAATTTTGGCTATGGTGGAATTAGGGTTTCTGAGACAGGGACCTGGTTTTTTCAACATTGCACGAGCTATACTTGATCATTTTTAAAAAATTTTACATGCCTAGGAAGCTGACTTCATGGGCTATCAAAGCCCCATGATAATCGTCAAGATCGTGGACAGTATGGCACGCGCAGGCAGCTCGAACAGATTCGGCGCAGTTCAAGACAGGTTTCCGTGATTTCCGCAATGTTGGGGTCAGGGCGTAGCAATGTGATCAATTTTCATGCCAAGATGAAGCGTCTTGAGTAGAGAAACAACTCCCTAGAAGAAATCAAGAGCTAAAGTGGCCTGTTTGAGAAGTTATTGAAGCTCCAAGTGAGGTAGGTCCTGTCTGGCTATGGCAGACACAGAGCAGAGATTGAGAATTTTCACAATGCTGAGCTCCAGATGGTCAAATGTCCTAGATTGATGTGATACAGGGAAGCTTTGTGAGTTGGGGAATACTTTTCCAGAAGGAAGCTCCAAGAGATTTGACCTGTGGAGTGAGATATAAGCAGCTCAATCTAACAGGGTGCTACTGCCTATGGCTGCCATGGAAGCTTCAGTGAGAGTAGAGTTGGGAGATGAAGTCATGAGTTGACATTGAGCTAGATTGAGGTTGAGAGGAATCAAGAGAGGCTGGAGAAGCAATGCCATGCCCAACGGGGCTCTGATACTATGTGAGAAATGCGGGATCTAGAGCATGGCAAAGGCGGAAGCTATGGAGGATGGAAGGAGAAGTGTGGACTCATGATGGAAAAGACACTGCTTGTTACACAAGTGAATTAGGTTCCAAGATTGAGACTTGGACTCATAAACACAATCTTGTGTATGTGGAAAATGACATTGACACTTCACTGAAAAGAAGAGAGTACTATCATTGCATTAAGAAAAGGAAGCAAGTACAATGCTTTATAGGAAAGTAGGAAACTGCAGTAGGCACCATTGTGCATATGGGATAGGTTAGCCTGCATATCCTTGACCCTGAAGCTCCATACAAAGAGGCTGTTTGAGTGAGTGTGATTGCTGATTCTCAACATCCTAGATATGTTCAAGAGAGTAAGAAGCCATTGGAATTAATCCACTCTGATGTGTGGACTACTAAAGATACATCTCTTGGAGGCTGTCATTATTTTGTCACTTTTATTGATGACTATAGCAGAAAAGTTTGGGTGTATTTTATGAAAAAGAAAAGTGAAGTTTTTGGGCATTTCAAAACTCTTAAAGCTGTGGTTGAAAAAGAAACAGGCCTGCAAATAAAATGCCTAAGGTCAGATCAAGGGGGAGAGTACCTCTGAAATGAGTTTGCAAGGTTCTTACAGGAGCATGGTATAAAGCAGCAATATTCATGCAGTCATAACCCACAGCAAAATGAAATTGCAGAAAGAAAAAACAGGCATATTGGAGAGGTATCTCGTGCCATACTCAATGAAAAGGACATGCCAGACTTTTACTAGTAGGCTGAGGCAGTTGCTACAGCAGTCTACATAATGAACAAGACTCCTAGTGCAGCAATACATGGCATGACTCCAGAGGAGAGGTATACTGGTAGGAAACCAGATATTTCTCATTTTAAAATTTTTGGTTGCATTTCCTATGTTCATGTGCCAGATGAGTTGAGATCCAAGTTGGATCCAAAAGCTGAAAAGTACATCTTTATTGGTTATTCTTTGTAGCAAAAAGGGTATAGATGCTATAATCCTTCTACTCATAAGTTTATAGTGAGCAGAGATGTTGTTTTTGATGAGATGAGTAGCTGATATAAACCAGTAAATGTGATTGATAATGTAGATGCACAAAATGGTAATGCTGCACAGAATTCATAGGAGCAGTCACAAGATATTAGTGGACCTGGAGTGTCCTCTAGCAGTGGTTCACATTCTTCGCCATGGACAGGCAGATTCAGATCAGGAGAATCTTCTCAAAGCAATGCAGATATGGTATGTAGGTATCACGAAAAGGAAAAGAGAAGGTAGATCATCCCATGTTTGATGTGAATGCAGGTCACTCGTATGTGGATGGTGAATCCAGTGGCTCGGAACAGAGCATTGATGATGAGTTGGGTATTCCTTCTATTGTTACACCTGGAGTAAGGAAGACCAGGGATGTTTTGAGAGCACCTCGGAGTGAACCTACTTTGCGTAGGTCTACCAGAGCTAGGTATCCTGTGGATAGGCTGAAATATGATGGATTTACAGCCATTCACTATGCATATATGGTCAAAGTGATACAAGAACCAGAACCCACTTCTTTTGAGCAAGCCATGGGAAAAGAAAAATGGGAGAAAGCCATGGATGAAGAAATGGATGCCTTGGAAGCAAATGCTACATGGGAATTGGTACCTTTGCCTAAAGATAAAAATGCAATTGGTTGTAAGTGGGTTTATAAGGTGAAGCACAATGCAGATGGTTCTGTGAACAGATACAAGGCAAGATTAGTAGTCAAGGGGTATGCACAAACATATGGCATTGATTATGAAAAAACATTCAGTCCGGTTGCAAGGATGGCAACCCTAAGAGCAGTCATTGCTATGGCTGCATCAAAGGGATGGTCTTTACATCAGATGGATGTAAAGAATGCCTTCTTGCATGGTGATTTGCAAGAAGAGGTCTATATGGAGCAGCCACCAGGTTATGTGCATGCTATTCATCCTGAGTTTGTTTGCAGGTTGAAGAAAGCCTTGTATGGCTAGAAGCAAGCACCTAGAGCATGGTCTAACAAGATAGGACAGTATCTTGTCACTATTGGCTTTCAGATTTCCAAGGCAGATTTTTCACTTTATGTGAGAAAAACAGAGAAAGGTATTATGCTACTTGTCATTTATGTTGATGATTTGATTATGACAGGTGACAGTGATGAAGATATCCTTCATGTGAAAATGCTATTAAAGCAGAAGTTTGACCATGGGAGAATCTGAATGTGAAGTGGCCTTTCAGTTCGGATCCATAGAAGTAGAAATGGTCCGACAATCCTCCATCGCAAAAGAAACCAAGAGCTCCTGTACATATCTCTGCTGAGAGATGAAAATCCCCCTCTGAGACTGATAAATCTCATGGCCCAAGAAGAAATGGAGTAGACCCAAGTCCGTCATCTTGAACGCTTGATGTAAAGCTACCTTCGTCTCTTTGACCTTCTTGTTAGCAGAGTATTTGTCAGCTCATGTGTGAGTCTCTGAGCTTGATCTGGGCTGGGCATTTTTATTAGGTATTTTAGGTTTTTTTCTGGTGTGGCATTTTATGCCAGTGGAGCATTTTTATGCACCAGTCATAAGAACCTACCAAGCCCTCACAAGGCGACACTGAATCATTTTCTAATGCTCACTTTTATTTTCACTCCAACCCTTTTATTTTCTTTATTTTTCTGCTAGATGCCACCCCTAGGAATATAAGGCATCAGCCCTGGATCTTGTCTCATCCCCAGGAACCTACCAGGTCTTTGCAAGGCGATAAAAAACAGCTCAAGGATTTTTCTTTCTTTCCTTTTCTATTTTTATAGGGGTCAAACCCCTTTTTACACACCTCCGTATATTCATATATTGTCTTTCAGATCTTTAGGGTTTTATCTCTTTCCATTAGTATTTTAGTAGGCTTCTCTAACTGCCTCACAACTAGCAGGAACTCCTAGAACGGTCGCCTAGCAAGTTAGCAGAACAGGGTCACTAGAACTCCCATCTAAAACAGGTCTTTCAATGCCTGGCAATGCCTTGCAAGAGGCAATGACTACTCAGATCCCCCCCAGACATACAAAGCCTAAACCTGGGACTTCATGTCTCAAGTGCCGGTCCCCAACAAAAAAAGAAAGTAACCCTCATCCGCACATATATCATTAATTGCTTAAGGGAAAAAACTCGAAAAGGGGACGAAACCACCTAGAATGGCCACAAGAAGCTTCTTGGCAGCAAAGGCTCTCTCTAGCGACTTCGTCAACCTATATGGCGCAATCACTAAAACATAAAAGCATTAATCATACCTGCACCAAACAGAGATAGGGCTCTCTTGGCCTAAAGAAATAACACATTTCACTACAAACTAACTGGCCCTCTTGGCCTAAAGAGATAGATTACTAAAACCTGAAAACAACTGGCCCTCTTGGTCTAAAATGGATAGTTCATTCTAATCCATGTAATATATGATCTCCTTGGCATATACACCACATCCTATCAAACTAATCAGGATACCAAGGATAGCATAAAATAGGAGGACTAGCCTCATGCTCCTCATGCAAGTCAGCTAAAGGCTTGATCTACGCTCTTTGTAGATCCACTAGTCCAAGACTTTCTATTGATATCTTAGTAAAAATGGCCATCTCTTCTTGGGTACTATGAGCTGAATGAATGACATCATTAGGCTGATATATCTCATCCCCTTGGTCGTCATTCAAACGGATCGCTTGTCTCAACTTTCTAGTAACTCCTCCTATAGGGAGAATCATGGATTTATGATCATTCAACATTTCTCCAATTGGACCATTACATATGTCAATGATACAATCCAAACTAGATAGAGCTTCAAGCCTTGACCCATCACATAGATGCATCTCAGGGTGATTGTCCCTATTTTTAGATGTCGCATTATGGCCTTTAGTCGCATCCTCTTGGGAATCCATCAAGGCATGTCCACATGTGATTCCTAGCCCTTCATCTGACACACCAACAGTATTTTTAGGGATTTTGGGCCTCCAAACCCATCTCATATTCCTTTCCATATTCTCAGATAGCCTCATCTTCCCACATTGGTCCAATGGACTCACAGTGGATTTATCACCATTACCAGATGGCCTCACAGCCTTATGGCTTCTATTTAGTATAGGTGGACCTTTGGCATGCCGCATCTTCTCTACACGAGATGTCTTTACTTGCCTTTGTCCACTCTGCAACAACTACTTAGCCATAGGAACCATGCTTTTACTAAAGGAATAACATCTACTCAAAAGCATAATTTATCTATAAATTGGAAAGGTCTCTCAAGAGCCTTACTAGGAGCACAACTAGAACCACTCATAGAATGCTCATCTAAGCTTGTAGACCTAATGGTTCTATCAATTCCATTGTCACAACTACCTCTCATGGAAGTGTTGCAAGCCTTGATGGGACTTACTAGGCTTAGAATCTTTTTATCCCCAGAGGGTATATTATCCCTACTATTGCCATTTTCTACTTGGAGATTTTGGCTACCAAGGTTCCTCTCATAGGCTGCCTTGGTATCAACAAGTGAGTTGTATCCTTGTAGAAATGGTTGGAAGCTAGGATGCACTTGTACTGAGCGGGGAAAACCCCAAGAGTTTTCCCAACATCTTTAAATATGTCCCTCATAATCAATGGCATGCATCTTTGCTTCCCTTAACGACTTAGGATTCTGCAATCCCACTTGGATTTGCATGTTAATCTCTAAGCCACTCAAAAAGAGCTCACATAGCACATCACCTAGCAATGTAGTAGCTCTTCTTGGCCAAAGCCTCAAAATATCATCAAAGGCTCTAGCGTATTCTTTAACAGAAGGATAGGACTCTTACCTAATCTACATCAGCTGCCCTAAAACTTGGGTCATAGGCATCTTCTTCTCATATTCATCTAAAAATCGATCACTCA
This sequence comes from Lygodium microphyllum, assembly GCF_053477565.2. Taxonomy (NCBI): domain Eukaryota; kingdom Viridiplantae; phylum Streptophyta; class Polypodiopsida; order Schizaeales; family Lygodiaceae; genus Lygodium; species Lygodium microphyllum. Next base: position 40,916,019 of record NC_141152.1, read on the forward strand.
ACTCCTCAAAGGATTTAATAGACCCCCTTGGGAGGCTCCAGTACCATTCTCTAGCCTCTCCCTTTAGGTTACTTGAGAATATGAGCATCTGATGAATATCATTGAACCCACTTGCAAGGCAAGTAAGGCCGTATTCTGGTAAATATACCATCGGATCCTCATTAACCAACCCATGAAACACTTGGAGATCCCTATAAGGAGGAGGAAATTTAGTCCTTTCCTTTGGGATCAACATTGGGCCATTAAAATCCTCATATTCATGACCTAACTCTAGTGTCTTTGGGTCTCCAACCTCTTCCATTTCCACCTTTACTGGTGCAGGAAGGTTAATATCATCCTTGCTATCCCTTTCTGCCAACTCACAGAGTGGTCTAGGGAGTCCTATGTTACACACTAAGGAGTCTACTCCATCGCTTGATGTTGTTGTTTTAGTAATTCTATCCTCATTTGCTATTGTTTCTCTAGAATCGGAGGTAGGTCCTAATAGAACCTTCCTTTCTGATATGGGTTTTCCACATATGTAGATATCGTCCAATGCTTTATAGATCTGCAAAATTTCACTTTGGAACCCAATTGCATCAGGCCCTAGCATCGGAGGTATCTCCTACTCATAGACATATATTACTTTGACCAGTGGCATCGCGGTCTTTTCCTTCAAAAGCTTATCACTTTTGAGGATCACAAACGACTGTGCCATCCTAACATCACTTTTGCTTCCTAATCTTTCCTCTAGCTCCCATGGACTATCTCTCATGATTACTCCATGGGCATTTCCCCATAGTGACCCAAACTCTAGCATGGTGTCACTTTCAGGGCAAAGGGTAAAGTAATCGATCACATTTCTAGCCAAAGATCCCACTAAACCATTTAGAATGGACAAGGTATCTTTAGGGTTACGGGGATTCCTTGGTTTCATCATCATGCTCATGGCTGAAACTTCAATCCACTTACTTTAGCATCCACCGCTTCAAGGCGGCTATCAACTATATAATAAAGCTAAGAGGTCCCTTATAAGACCAAGATTTGAAAACCACCACTTATAGGCAGCTCCTGGTAGACGCATCACTGATGGGACCTAAAATGGGCTGGCACTGGCTATGGCACTAGCCGGACCTCATGCATACGACAGACAACCCCACCATATGGCCTCGCGGACCAGGAGCATTTTAAACTCACTTTACACTAAATGCTTATGAATATTTTGTGTTTGTATCCAATATGTAGTCCAATGTTCACCTTCGCTTGTCCTCAAAGGGAGATCCCATAACATATACGCATAATGCCTCCTAATACACACATAAGGAAGCACCTCTTGGCTGATTGCCGCAGCTCCACTGTGACTCTCCTACACCCTGGGGTTTGACCCCAAGATGCATTGCTAACACATATGACATTCACACAAACTCCACTCTTTCATAATTCAACGTTCCAGGGGATTTTTTATTTTCCTCACAAAACTTTCCCCAACGGAAGCACCCGTCTAAACCTACAACTTAGGTTTCCTGTCCTCTCAACGTTGGTCAAAGTTTATCAATCAATTGCAATGCATTCTAGGAGATACCACGTGATATGCTTGATGCAAGGTGCATGACGACTATGCACAACCATTTTATGATTAAAAAAGCAGCCATGTGAGGTGCGGAAAACAACCCTTTCATGAATTTTAACTAAGCATTACGTGATGCACTGCTTTAGGGACTAGCATCGGAACTTTCGTGCTACTAATTGCCTATATTTAATTATTGAACGATCCCTAAATGCTATGCATAAAGAGGGAAATCATATTTCGTATCCTTTCAACAATTAGATCGTCGCACAAACTTCCTCCCCCCCCCCCCCCCACCGTTTAGGTGTTGCTGCGGTGCATAGGTGTAAATAGTTGTTTTGTATCATTTTTCTATGTAGAAAATAATAAACACATACTATAACACAAAGGATGAGGCCAAAATAAGGCTTGACCTCATGCATTAACCTCGCCAAACATTCACGCACAAAAAATCTTATTTTTTCATATTTTTTTAGCGCGAAAACCCCAAATTTATCTATTTTTCACTATTTTTTCCTATTTATTATTCATTGAAAATAGGTATTTTTAGATTTATTTGTGTTGGCTTATTATTTTTACTGAAAATTAACATTTTCTCTGAGTTTATCCCATATCCACTCATTTCTCCCAACTCAAAATCGAAAAAAACCACTGACTTCCATTAAAAAAGACATTTTACGGGTTTTAAAGAATTAATAACGGCTCTAAATCATTACCGCTTCTGTATTTTTGTAGTTACAGCCCTCAAACATGATGCAAACAAGGTTTGAACAAAAATTCAGTGCATATGAACAACATTTGGACCATGAAACAATAAAAACAAGCAAATTTCTTCATAAAATTGGAGCATATCGTGTGTCTTGCGTGTTGCGGGTTTTTTAATAATTATTCTGGGCAGCCCACAGACCAAACAACAACCATTCTTCAGTGCTGAACCTCTTTCCTCAGCCTCCTCTTCATCATCTTGAAGCAATCCGATCACAGCCGACAAGCATTCTTCAACCCCTCTTCTTCTTGATTTCTTGCACATGAATTGCCTCTATGCAAGAGAGAGATGGAGGAGAGAGAAAGACTAGTTTTTTATGTCTTTGCTCAGTGCATCATTCCTTGATTCCTTTATGGCAATGGAGGGCGAAGGATAGAAGCATCTCAGGGCAAAGAGGATTCATCCTGCCTCCACCAATCAGAAAATGATGAAAAAGGGGGAAAAATGGGGTGCAAAAGACTGACGCCCCCCCCCCCCCCCCCCCCCAACCCAACATTTCAAATCGTGAGTTTCTTTTAAGCTCTCAATTAGAGCTTAAGCTTAAAACCCCAATTATCTAGTTCATGCCTTTTACTTTCACACTTCCGGCAAGTGGTTTTTTCGCGACAAACGACATCGGATTCGAGATCTGTTTTGACGACTGGTTCCGTGACGTCGAAATCTACAAATCTGGGCCTGCACACGCTCTTCCCGGCTTCCAGATCCAGTAGCTGCTTTACAACCCCGAACCTTGCGGGGATTAAATGGGGGATCAAACGACCTCGGAATTGAGATCTGAGACTTGCATTGGATTCCTGACGTCATTTTGCATCTAGGAAAACTCTAGCTCAACCATCTGCCATCATTTGATTTTCCATGAAAATTAGCACTAGCTCTTTAAGGACTTGCCGCTTAAAATTGTACTGATTGCCACTATACTGCCTTCGACAAAGTCTATTTTTCCCCTGAAATTTGTAATTTTTGGCTATTTTTAAGCACTTCTCAGCATCAAAAATCATCTATCAACGTCCAAATAAGAGTTTTGTCATTAGGAAAGTTCAAAGAGTTGAGTCCAAGGTATTTTGGACCATACAAGGTTCTCAAATGCCTAGGAGCTAATGCCTACAAACTGCAACTTCTTGATCATGTGAAAGTCCACAATGTATTTTACGTTAGTCTTCTGAAAGCTTATGTAGCAAATCAAGATCATATTCTTGATGACTAGAAAATTGTAATGCCTAGTCAAGGAGCCCTTGAACTCCATCATGATAAGATTCTAGATGTAAAAGAGAAACCTCTAAGAAGCAGAACCATTAGAAAGTATCTTATCTAGTGAAAAGACTATCCTCAAGCCACACAGATAGAAGCAACAACTCTAGAAAAATAGTTTTCCAGTTCCTTTTTTAGATGAGAAACATCCTGCATAACAAAACTACTACTAGAAGGAAACTACAGCCTAACATCACCAATGCCCACAATATCAAGAGAGCTGTCATCACCCAAGGGCACAGAACCCGAAACAATACAGTATGAATGAAACTACTCTCGGCAAGGTGTCACATGAAAGGACGTACCTGAGTCCAAGAGCCAACACTGTGCATACATAGAGTGTATCTCTGTCATCTGCAAAGCACTAGAAGAAGGTGCAAGGATATAATCATCATCAACATCCTCAGGCTGCATAACATTGATCTCTTCAATTTTAACACTAAACTTTGCAGGCACTATGCTACGATCAGAAGACTTATCCTGCACTTTGTCTTTCCCCTTATCTTTGCACCTTTCATTGCACAATTCATGGCATTATGGCCTAATATGGCCCTTTTTCCCACAATGGTGACAAGTAACATCTGCATTCCTGCCACGGGATTTGCTACGTGACTTCCCATGAGACTTGGACTGAGATTTCTGAGAATCCCATCCACGACCACTACCATTGCCATGCTTTCCATATCCATCATTCCTGCCTCTTACTGTCATAGCATGCGACACACGAGAGGCATCCAAATTCTTACGGTTAACCTCTTCCTGCAGAAGAGCACTCTCAACATCAGATAATTTCAAGGTAGCAGTAGAGGCACATAATGCAATGCGGAATACATCCCATGACTCATTAAGAGTACCAAGCAAAAAAAGAGGAGGGACATCCTCGGCAAAAGTGATGTCCTCCTGCGAAGTCAAGTTCTTGAGTATAGCATGGAACTGGCTCAAGTGAGTAGACATAGTCACATTCTCCTTCATGGGCAAATCCATAAGCTGCTTCAGCCAATACATCTGACTCGCTGGACTTTTCTTGTCATAGAGATTCTTGATTTTATCCCACAACTGTCATGCACTCTATTCTTCCTCAAATACATTGTAATGAACCTATTCTGTGAGAGATAATACAATAGTGGACTTGCATAACTCATCAAGCTCAAGCCATTCCTCATCTGGCATAGTTGCAAGCGGATGCCTGCTCAACCTCAAAGGTTTAATCTGCGATTTCTGCACCAACACCTGCCAAATCTGGCTCTTCCAATAAGAGTATTTCATACCATCAAGCTTATGGGTTGAAAATAGCATGATCAGTGGACAAACTCGCCATAATGCAGGCTAGAAGAATACAGGCAGTATAAAACTACTTGTTGTTTACTGCAGAAAATGATTTAAAAATCACCAAAATCGAGAGAAAAATGGTAAGAAAAGTGTAACCAAAGCTGATGCCCACCAAGTACTAGTGAAAGTACATCATTTTTTAATATTTCTGCATGAAAAATCCATGTCAGTCCGGAGTTATATGCTTGCTATAATAAATGACAGCAGGGTAATGTGAGAGTCAATTGCTGACCAAATCACTGCACCAGGTGAATAAATGACAGCCAAGACATGACCAGCCATAAATGGGCATAAATCAATACCAAACAATCATCAAGACCCTAGGTAAACACCCAAACATGTCACCAAAGCATCCGTTAGTGAGTAGGCATACCCTCTAGACAATAGGGCAAAGTATACATAACACTGGCAAGACCTGACACCAGTAGGTGTATGCTCACAAGAGTGCAAAGCCCAAGCTCAGGTCAAAAGCAATTCCAAGATATCAGTACATGAACCATGCAACATGTAAGTGTAAGAGATCCCAAAGTCTCAAGTATTTGCAAAATGCTCAAATAACATAAACCTCATGCTCAATGTCGGTCAAGCATTCAAGATGCTCCCACTGGCTCAAAAGGCATATAAACAAGCTCAACAGCTCAAGCAAACCAAGTCAAAGTACCAAAGACAGGAAACCAAGACAATGTCTCAATAGCATCCAAGGTCGTAATGGAAAAATCCAAGTCGTAACGGAAAAATCCAAGTCCAACTGCTCAAGGGAATACTCAAATGAATGTCGAGATGAGCTCAAACAACTATCATCCACAGCCAAAGCATAAAGCATTCACCAAGATATCATAACCCTTACTCGGTAGCCTAGGCATAAACCATGTCATAGATGAAATGCCAACTGCAAAGAAGTGATAGTCAAACCCAAATTGAGCTCTAATCTCAGCTCAAAACCATTCCGGACCATAAACAAGACATGTGGCATAGTCCAAATACATCATGACATCATACCGAGTAGCCGGGAGCACCCCGTGACCAATAGGCATAACCCAACTGTAGCATAAATAGCTTCAGTCTTGAAGTTTCTAGCAGCATATAAATTCTATAAATTGAGCAAACCAGTGCTCAATCCAAGCTCAAATCCATAACCATACATTCCCATATGTATAAGCACCAATTGGGCATAATCGGGCATCAAATGCCAAGACCTGTAAGCATAAAATTGAAGTAATAGACAGCTGCCCTATTTTGGACAGATGTGGGATTGTTCAAAATAGTCAATGGCTGAGCTAAATCAGCTCCAAATGTGTCTCACATAAGAGGCATAATATCCACAAGTGATCCGGTATCAATGGACATAAATAGAAGCATCACATAAGCCATAGGCATACTAATACATGCTGTCTCAAACCTGAAATCTATTGCAAAATATTTTGTCATCAAAATTTGGAAAATTCGACATCACAATCACGTCCAGAGCATGCCAAAACCCCAACTTAGACTCTTACCTTGCCTGAATCGGGTTCCAAATGCCTGAGATATGACAAAAAGAGTGATTTTTGGGCCAGATTTTGAGACATGTGCAAAAAAAACATGAGCTGGCTAGGGGGTGTGCTATCCCACGTGTCAAAAATGGGGCACAAATGAGGGCCAAAGAAGGCCTACACCAAGCCTCAGTAAGCCTTGATAGGCTAGAAGCAAGATCCATGTGAAGGAAGCTCCAAGAGGTGTGAGCTATGGCTGCCCACAACCTGTGAAAACCCTGTTTACCTAGACCTATGGATAAAAGTAAAACTCTAAAATAATGAAGCAATACCTCAATGTGAATGCCCTGATGGTGCCTCAATAGGCCGAGAAGAAGCTCGAAAGGCCGGGGAGTGATGGGAGCTCAAGAGAATGAGCTATGGCTGCCGGGAAGGAGACCCAATGCGAGTGGGGAGTCGATGGGAAGCTGAGAATGCCACGAGCCAAGATCAAGAGTCAGGAAGCCATGCTCTGATACCAATTGAAAGATGAGAAGGATCGAAGCTTGCACTCAAGAGCTATGGTGGGAGAGCAAGAGCAAGAAAGAGAGAGACAAGAAATGGGAACTCCAACAGTCATAATGTGTGACCGAGCCTTCCTTTATTCAAACTGTCACTAAAAGAATAAATAATAAAGTGATGGTGACGGGCGCTCGCCACCTGTAGTGTGCAGTGGCGGTGACTGTTAGTGCAGTAATATACGGGCGGCCAGATGGAGGTGCCTTTACCCCCAACAGTGGTCCCAATAAGCTAGGAGGTTCTCTCAAGAGATTGAACGAAATGTTAATTAGGAAAAATTAGGTAGAGTCGAGCATTGACTTACCTAGGGTTAGGTCTTAAAATCTTGATCAGAAATTATCTTAGGGAAAAGGTGTGGTGGCTATGCCAGAACTCTATTAAGGTTTCCTGAATCCTAACCAGTTATTACTAGAAAAAATTGTTGCACTCCATGAACCAAGGGTAACTACGATCGCTCTAGTTGGATGAGAAGCCTTTGTGGGACACCTCCAATGGAGCTAACTGATGTATCAAGACCTCAGTTGTCAAATTAGGACCCCGAGCTTGCAGGTTGATCCTTGTGGGGAGGGCTGGTACCTTTTGTTTTATTTCGTGACTCTAGGAAACCTATACGATAGATCCTATGCATCATCATGAGTGTCAAGCAAAGCCATCTAGGATATTTTCTTGATGAACCATTAAAATGTGCTGCCAGGGAATTGTTAAGCATGCATGTGACAAAACACCATGGATAACCCCTCTCTCTCCATCGTGGAGTATTTCATATCTATATTTGTGAGTTTCATGTTAGGAAAGCTCACTCGATAGTCTAGGTTGTGATCACCAAGCTGGCATAACACAGCTCCCATGGCATTCAAGGAGTCAATGTTACTGTGGAAGTTTATGGTCCAGTCTAGGGCTCTTAGGATTGGCGCGGTGATTAGAGCCTTCTTCAATTCTTTGTGCACCACTAGGCTAGTTCTTTTTGTTGTTCTATACTACAAACATAGTTTTATTAAGCTTGTCTTGGGAGGGTTTTCCAAGTCTTTCTTCCACAAACTGGCATATGATACTCATTAATAATAATCGTTTTCTTTATATTTAGAGCTAGTTTTAAAAATGTGCAATTTTGTTTTCAACATAAATCAATTTTTGGAATGTATATGCACATTGTTTATTAAAATGAACTAATTAATGGGGACATTACAAATCTGGCTTCAATCTCTCTATGAAAAGATGTGTGGAAGGAGCTAAATAAGGATTTTCAAAACATAGTTGAACCAAGAGAAGTTTTGGAAGCATGTGACAACACTCCATTAAGTAGAAAAGGATATAGAGCAATTAACAAGGTGGTGGTACAAAACATTCATTAACATCATTAGAGTGGCTTGATTTTTCTTAGAAAATATATAATTATAGAAGAGAGACAAAGGCACAACATGGCAATCACAAGGCTCTTAGGTGCTTAGAAGCATATTAAAGATTCAATGCATTTTACAAATGGAAAGAAAAAAGAAATGTTGTTTTTCTACTACAACAATGTATGGGTGGACCTAAAAAGTATGCAAGTTGCAATGGTACATGCTTATGGTATGATTGTGAGAATATAGAGTAAAATCTTGTATTTGAATTGAAACTAAATGAGGCACAAATATTAAAATACCAAAAGATGAAATGTATGAGTATTGCACTCATAAACAGGGTTTCACAACATTCAAGGTATTTTTCATCCCAAGGAAAGGTTAAAAGCATTCAATCCAAAAACAATATATGGTGGATAGGTGCAACTCAGGTGCCCAACAAGAGCCATGAGACCCTCAAATGGATTTTTAATCACATAGACATCCCAACCACCATATAGTCACAAGAAAAAAGAGAGCTACTTGAGGTAGAAGGGATTGAGTCAATTGGAGTAGAATGGCAGCTAAATGCTGACTTGAAAGCCTTAAAATACATGTTTGTTGAGATTTTTGGTGGAAAAACAACACCACATCCATGGTTGTGTTGTTTGGATGGAATGAACTCCTTGGATTGGTCATCTGATGACACAAGAAGCAATGTAGGAAGAAGTTTACAAGATAAATAGTCAGCCTAGGACTTTGAATAGTGTAGGAAGAAGTTTACAAAGCAATGCCATCAATGAATTGCAAGATAGAAATTGGGAGGCTATCCTTAGATTTCCATTAGATAGAGTGCATAATTGTACATTATATGCAAAAATTAAAATTCTTGATAAGATTTTAGGGTTGCATTTAGATTATGCTTACTCTATCAATCCTACATCACTTTCAAATGCCTATCTCAAGAAATGTAAAAAACTCCTTTCAAGAATGGTCTTTTATGGTGGCCATGTGCAGCTTCAAAAAGATATATAATACTCTAGAAAAAGAGGCAATGTCTTAGCCCTTATATCAATGAAAGGGAAAAAGGCTAGAAGATTTCTCTCCAACTTTGATGATATCCAAAAAAATGCAACATGGGAATATTGGAAAGAATTGTGCTCATGTAGTAGCAAGTAATCCTTTAGTAGCAAATAATTGCATGAAGGTTTGGATGGAGCTCAATAACTTCTAAATACATTTTTTGTCAAAGAAAAAGTAGTGCAAGCTATTGTTTAGACTACAAGAAGGGTATAAAAATTTTTGTGGAAGCAATAGTTAAACCTTGGGCAAAGAAAAGCATCACATTTTACTTGGTGAGTATATACTACTAGGAAACTTTATCTTATAACTACATTTTCTTCTTGAAGTTGATATATTCCTTTTTTGTGCAGCACATTTGACTAAAGCATGGAATATAATTTGCTGATAATTATGGACCATTATCCATATGAAACACATAAGAAGTATCACTATTAAGCAAAAAAAATCTACGTTAGAACCATGAGACATGATGGTGGAGTAAGAAAATAAAAATCATGGTGTGAAATATTCAATACTTTTTATTAAAAATAACTTAGGCATGTTAAAACAATCAACACTACAAAGAAAATTGAGGAGACCATAGAAGATCAATATTATACTAAGAAATAATATTTTCACTAGCATAATGAGTATGTACATAATGTGACTATTTTCATCACATTTTTAAAGCTATCTTTAATAGATATTCAACAAGTCAAGTTATTCCTACCATTTTTATAGCTCCTAACATTTTTGCACTTTAGATTATATCTGAAAATACTACAATTCATGTTATTCATGTCATCTCTACAAATCCTTGACACTTTTGCACTTTAGATTATTCCCTTATTGTTGATTTCGGTTACACAAAATCCTTTATTCTCCTTATTCTTGATCTTATCTTCTTCTATATCTCCCTATTCATCATCTTAGCCTAATAAATATTTCCTACCAATCCATTCTTCGTTATTACATTTTCTTTAAGTTTCTCCTTCTTTGTTGGTAGCACTTTTATGACAAGCTTGGCAAAATAGTGCACAAGGGTAGAATCTTGCCCCTGTGTGCCACTAGAAAGGGTAAGGAAACAATTATCATTGTATACTAATACCTATGGAAAATATGATAGTATTATTGTCAATTCAAGATTCAAGAAATTAAAGAAAAGGGAAATGAGAAAAAAAGACTTACATTTGAAGGAATTTCTTCCTCGAGAACCTTGGATTTTTTAGATACTTCTTGGGTATTTAAGTGATAGAGACACCATATGGAATTTGGTTGATGCAAAGTTAAATACTCTTTGAAGATGTTGGAAAAGTATGGGATGACCTTAAGTAATCCATTTGGTACACCTTTTGATCAAATGTGAAGATGGTTGATGATGGACAAAGTATTGAAGACATTACTATGTCTAGAAAGATGGTTGGAAGTTCAATTTACGTGAATATAACAAGAACATACTTAATTTATGTAGTTGGAGTGATAAGTCAATTTATGAAAAATCCATGTAAAAGGCCATAGCCACCATAAGTCTAACTAGTCTTCATAATCATTGGTAAGTAAAGAGATAATAACACATTGACAAATACCATGGTATTAAGCAACTCATCAGACAAAATGATGCTAACATACATCCTCCATACATCCATAAGCAATAATGAGCACAAAGAGGTCATTGAAAGAAACATACAAAGACGACCAAAACATAGTAAGTATGTGATGAAATGATATTGTATTATATCCACATTATTTGATAAGATTACATACATCCCTAATCCACTTAGTGAGTTGCATATCCCTATGCATAATGATTATATGCTTGGCATGTAATATATAAAGAGATGAGAAATAAACTAGGTAAGATTTAGTTACTTCTTAAATTGCATCTAAATTTAATCCATTTTGTCATTTGTGTACTTCCACTTTCATGGTGCAAGAAAAATGTATCCATTGAATCAGTAGACCCATGCTCTTTTGATACTTCTTGATCTCTCATAAAGTAACCAAATGATAGTTTTTTCTCCTTCAAACACTCTTTCTATGAACATATCTTGTTAGAGGTCATTGTTGCTAAGGGGCTTGCTATATTTGTGCTTGTAGATGTTAGCAAAGTATTTAATAATCTTATTGAGGTTGTGCTACTTGTGCAAAAGGGTGGGAGGTTGCTTGCTAGTCTCCTATGCCTATGGGGTTGACTATAATTGGGGAGTAAAATTTGATATTACTTTTGGAAGAGCTTATTTGAGGCCATCGGTATCTATCATCCACAAATTGATGGGGGAAAACCAAACGAGTTAACCAAGTCATTGAAGATATACTTAGAGCTTACTACTTTAGGAAACCTAAGTGGTGGATACAATACCTACCTTTGTTAGAGTTTGCCTACAATGCATTCTATCACTAAGCATTCTGATGGCACCATTCCAAGATTTGTATGGGCAAGAATGCCTAATCCCATTCAACTTTTACAATCAAGGTAGAAGCTTCCAAGACGATATTGGAAGAGATGGATGAACAAGTGAAGGCTATCACACAAGATATCTAGACTGCCAAGGATTGGCAAAAAGCATATGCTGATCTAGGAAGACAAGAACATATCTTCAAGGAAGGAGACATGGTTTTTGTTCATGTCTATCCTAAAAAGTGTTCTTTAGCCTTGGGGAAATTCAAGAAGCTAAGCCCAAGATATTACGGGCCATACAAGATTTTTAAGTGGCTGGGATTCAATGCTTATAATTTATAACTTCCTCAACACTTGAAAGTTTAGAATATATTTGATGTTAGCCTACTAAAAGGTTATGTAGCCAATCCTGATCATGTTCTTGAAGCTAAGCCTTTGGGGAAATTCAAGAAGCTAAGCCCAAGATATTACGGGCCATACAATATTTTTAAGTGGCTGGGACTCAATGCTTATAATTTATAACTTCCTCAACACTTGAAAGTTTAGAATATATTTGATGTTAGCCTACTAAAAGGTTATGTAGCCAATCCTGATCGTGTTCTTGATTATTAACAAGCTACAATACCAAGCCAAGGAGACCTTAAGCTTCAACCTGACAAAGTACTTGATGTAAAAGAACTCGCCCTTTGAGCCCCAAACCTTAGGAAATATCTCATCTAGTGGAAAGACTATCCTAAAGAGGGTGCCACTAGGATGGATGAAGATACTCTATGTAAACAATATCTTGCATTTCTTTCATGATGAAGGACTAGAGCCCACTGAAATCTTTGAAGACAATTAGAAATCTTAGAAAGACCTTCATGAGATGTAATAAGCCCTACACTTGTAATAAGAACTACCTTGCAATGGCTATTTTACCTTCTCATTGTCATTACATTACCTTGAACTTTCAATGTTGTATGTAGTTAGAGCAGCACAACAGAAGCATGATGGGTCCCAACCCACATGTCTTGCAAGCCAACTTATTTCCTAACTTTGAGATGAGGACATCTCAATTCCTCTAATGGGGAGAGGATGTAATATCCCCAAAAATCGCATCTCAAGAAGGGATAAACTTACAAGGTTTTATAACCTTAAGAAATTTTATTTAAAAAGGAAAATAAAAAAAAGAATTGATGACTGATCGATCATGCAGTCATCACATCCCTCAAACTCGCCACCATCATCATTGTTGAATCCATCCACGTAATACTAACTCAAAGTCTGGGAAATCCTATGTTAGGAATGAGCCTCACAATCATCACTTAATAATATCCTCTAAAAGACCATCATAATATCTACCCATGCAATAGCAATTAACTTCAAAGCCTTAGTAACTAAGGCTATAAAGATTCATAGTATAAGCTTAAATGAAGTTTTTTTTCTTATTTGGCTACTAGTTACTACTATCATGTGTGTGTGTGTGTGTGTGTGTGTGTGTGTGTGTGTGTGTGTGTGTGTGTGTGTGTGTGTGTGTGTGTGTGTGTGTGTGTGTGTGTGTGTGTGTGTGTGTGTGTGTGTGTGTGTGTGTGTGTGTGTGTGTGTGTGTGTGTGTGTGTGTGTGTGTGTGTGTGTGTGTGTGTGTGTGTGTGTGTGTGTGTGTGTGTGTGTGTGTGTGTGTGTGTGTGTGTGTGTGTGTGTGTGTGTGTGTGTGTGTGTGTGTGTGTGTGTGTGTGTGTGTGTAGAGAGAGATAGAGAGAGAGAGAGAGAGAGAGAGAGAGAGAGAGAGAGAGAGAGAGAGAGAGAGAGAGAGAGGAGTGAGAGGAAGAAGAAGAAGGAGGAGGAGGAGGAGGAGGAGGAGGAGGAGGAGGAGGAGGAAGAAGAAGAAGAAGAAGAAGAAGAAGAAGAAGGAAGGAAGGAAGGAGGATAAAAGAAAAAGAAGAGAAGAAGGAGGTGATGAACCCTTATTTTAGTGCAAAATTTGTCAACAATCAATGCTATGTATTGCCGAATGTAGTGCAGACTGCATGGTCTTTTGGACATGTAAATCTCATTTGTACTTGGCCTAACAAACTATAAAGGCTATGAACCTTAGAATAATTTTGTATTTTGTGCTTCCATAAAATTAATTTTTAAAAAAGGAGGTTTGAAAGGTTGTGGGAGAGGAGGTTGGAAAAGGTGGTTTTAACTACCTCTCTCCTTTATCTTCTAATCTCATGATTCTCTCTCTCCCTCTCTCTCTCTCTCTCATTATACACAACTCTCATTCCCTTCCCTTGTGCTTCATGTATGATCTCTTGAGAGAGGGAGTGAGGAAGTAATTTATTATAAAATATGTTGTGCGCAGTGATTCATGGTTTTTGTGTGTAAGAAGAGAGGTTTGAAATGATTCTTTAATGGTTTCTGGGTCTATGACAGTACTCACAACCTCCCTTTCTTGAGGCTCTCTGTGCTTGGAGGGCAATTGTTCATTGGTGCATTTGTGGGGAGGGAGGTGATCTGGAATGCTAAGAAAGAAGCTGAAATTAGAGAAGGACTATGTCTGCTGGCATTCGATGTTGTTCATTAGAAGAATAAACTGATCTTAGCATCAATTTCCTACTGGATCAAAGCAAAGGCAAGATAATATGCAATCAAGGCTATGTAGTAATCACAAAAAGAAAAATAAGATGCCTTGAAAGAAAGTAATTGCAAGTGGCTTTCTCATTAGAACCATGTCAGGATAGCCTCAGGAAATTGCTGACCAAAAGCAAGCACAAAGAAAAGCATAAAAAGACCATACATATGAAAAGAAGGTATTTCTAGTGTATCATGATTCATGCTATAGCATGACAACAGGATCTGGGTGCAACATACAATCACATCATATATTTTGGGGTGGCTTGCAATCAACTACAAAAGATGTACTATGCCATATTTAGAGCACATCCATTGGTTTTCTCCATTCCCATCAATCGCAAAACACTTGCGCTGTAGCCAAAACGATAGATTCACAGAAGTCAAATATATATTTCCTCAATCTTGGTTGAAAAAACCCTATAATTAAAGTTCAATTCACATAATCCTTAGCCTCTTCTCTTTCCCACAAAGTAATCACGATAGTAGTTAAGCCTAAGCTGCAATCAAACTCATGTCCAAGATAACGAGGCCATAGGAGGAGATTTTCATCAACAAAATCATAAAGAGGGTATGCTACATTGCAAAATCTTTTTATGGGGCCTTTCTTGCATGAAGCTTCAAGGTGGCAAAGTCATTTTACCATGTTGTGGGATTTTTTCTCTTGTGAACCAAAGGCAGACGAAAGATCCTTTGTATGTTCTAGTGGAGTCTAAATAATTAGTGTGGGAGAATTCAAGATCAAAGAAGCCTTTTGATGAAGTAAAGTGATGAAGAGTTGCATGTCTTCACCAATCGTGGTTCGTAGGAGCTCACCTTTCCAGTGTGGGAGAAATGATGAACCCTTGTTTTAGTGCAAAATTTGTCAAAAATCAATGCTATATATTGTCAAATGTAGTGCATACTACATGGTCTTTTGGACATGTAAATCTCATTTTACTTGGCCTAACAAACTATAAAGGTATGAACCTTAGAATAATTTTGTATTTTGTGCTTCCATAAAATGAATTTTTAAAAAAGGAGGTTTGAAAGGTTGTGGGAGAGGAGGTTGGAAAAGGTGGTTTTAACTACCTCTCTCCTTTATCTTCTAATCTCACGATTCTCTCTCTCTCTCTCTATGCGAGCAGAGCTCGCCACACCGCCCATGCTAGTCGAGGCATTATTTCAGATAGTCTGCTTCCTACACAGATTTCAGGATATGGACAGAGATCCATTGCATACAGAGCATATATGGCATCTCAGGAGATGGCTCGAGCGGGGGATACCACATCATGGTATGCACAGACTAGAGCTTGGTTTGACAGACATGGGCTGGACATTGATAGACTCCCACCTCTTCTATATGATACTGAGGCTCCCACTTACACCCTCTCTCTCTCTGAGAGGAACAGAGCCATCAGACAAGAGATATGGCATATTTATATACAGAGGACATGGGTCAGCCTTGCACAGCCACTGCCATCGAAGATGGCACATTATTATACATAGTTCTTGAGCATATTAGAGCAGGGATTCATAGAGATTCTGAGATATATGCAGATCTATATGCCACATCGATTGAGAGTTCTTATTGGACAGCTCAGGGTATCATCACATCATCTTATGATTGAGAGTGGCAGAGCCAGTGGCATCCCACGGGAGGAGAGGATATGCCCCCTTTGCAGATCAGAGGTGGAGAGTGAGGAGCATTTTGTTCTCAGATGCCGGGCATACTCAGATTTGAGATCTAGATACACATTGAGCAGCTCACTTCAGGGATGTATGACTGATATGGATCAGAGATCATTTGGCCGTTTTCTGGGAGAGGCATGGCACATCAGAGAGCAGAGCACACATCGGGTCCCAGTCAGAGAGAACTGTGACAGAGTGAGAGCTACTATTCTAGCCTCCAGCTAGACCTCCGGGCTCACACTACAGCACGCTGAGGACCAGTGTACCCGACGCCGCACAAGGATCCATGGGTTTCGGACCCCACAGCCACACCGACAGGAGATCCGGAGGATTCTTGATCTACATCGACACCAGACTGAGATCCGATGACACTCAACACATTGGATCTCAGATCTCCAGTTTGCTCTTTCTCCACCGCCGATGTACCACATCCTGCATCCAGGAGGGATCACCTGCTATTAGCGACTTCGACGACTGCTACTACATCCCAGGATAGTATATCTCCCTGCATCTGTTACATATACACATCGCACCACTTTATCACAGAGGACAGTTGTTCCCCTATCACAGCCGACATTTGTTCCCCTTTTATAGCCATTATCTGGAGTACCAGAGCTACATACGCACATACACATACACGACACTTATCACACTCACAGCACCGTATTTTCAGTTTCCAGTTTTTAGCTTTTCATTCAGCACTTTTATTTTGGATAGCTGGACCTCATCAGTTGTATCACAATTTGTCTCATAGGCCAGTTTTGGTCTTTAGAAGACGTTAATATAACTTTCTTTCTTTCTTTCTCTCTCTCTCTCTCTCTCTCTCTCTCTCTCTCTCTCTCTCTCTCTCTCTCTCTCTCTCTCTCTCTCTCTCTCTCATTTTGCACAACTCTCATTTCCTTCTTATGTGCTTCATGTCTGATCTATTGAGAGAAGGAGTGAGGAAGGAATTTATAATAAAATATTTTTTGTGCAGTGGTTCATGGTTTTTTTGTGTGAGAAGAGAGGTTTGAAACAATTCTTTGATGGTTTCTGGGTCTGTGAGAGTACTCACAGCCTCCCTTTCTTGGGATTCTTTGTGCTTGGAGGGCAGTTGTTCAAGAGGAGGTAGGGAGGAAGAGAAAAGGGGAGAAGCAAGAAGGAAAGTGTAATTGAGAGAAGAGAGTAGGAGAAGAAGGGAGATAGAAGAGTAAGAGAGGGAGATGTAAGGGAAGAGAAGAACAAGAAGAGACCATCTTCAACGACAACCATTGCATACAAGAGCACCACTTCCAGCTTGAAGAAACTCTATCCACCCTCTTGCATCTAGCATCCATGGAATAGCTCTTTTTCCCTTCTACAAGGTCTCCCTCTCGTAAGGAATCCATCTAGGTGCTTGAGGTCCCCAATCATATTTTCAAGTCTGAAGGAAGACCAGCATATGAGGACCTTATTCACAATGGTCCAAAGATACAATAGTCTCAAGCGGGAGTGTAGGAGGTTACAAATGCAATCGCAAGTGCCAACAACACATTTTCACACACAACACCATCTTCCTTTCATAAGCTTATCATATGTTCTTCCAAATTTTAAATGGCAATTTTATAATTCACAACTTAAGTAAAATTTTAAAAAATATCTTAACAAGAAAGGAATATTAGACTAAAGTAGGAGCTATTCATTTAGATTTTTTAATTTTGAAAGGTAAGATAAAATGCATGGCATCGCAATGCATTGAATTGAATTCTTACTTTAGTTGCATATAAGCCAAGTGCATCAAATCAATTAGTTTTTAAATCAATAAGGATCATTAGAAAAATCCACAACAAATTTTAGTAAGAATTAGGAATCATGTAATTGCATCAAGAATATGTTTCTTAGCATTTACAAATCATGTGACTATAGGAAAAAGTGAATTAAGATAGTTAAAAGTAGATCATTACATTCATTGTGTAAAAGTACCCTCTTTAATAAAGAAAATCTCAATATTATTAGTTAAGTTGAAATCATTAAATTGTGTAAGTAGCCATTAGAAATTATTGAATTGCTTATGTAGCCATTAGAAGCCTAGGATATTTCAATCAACTCGCTTTTCCAACATAACAAAGTGAAGTATGAACACTAGTTTATGAAGCAACCAGAAAGTCGATATGATTCTTTTTCAAGAAAATAAAATATTAAAATTTCTAGGGAAGAAACTCAGCTTGTTGGCTTACATAGCTTCCAAGGTAAAAATCAAGATTCCAAGGTTTCAAACTTATCTTCCACAAGTTAAGACAAATCTTAACCATATCCTAGTTCATAGAAATCTAGTAAAATAGTCAATACTGGTAATAAGGTTAAACAACCAACCATCAACAAAGGTTTAGGTTGAAAAATATTGCGAATAAGGTCCAAAAAAAGTTAGAAAAATTAATAATAACCTAGGGAAGACCCAACAAAGTAAACCAATTAGAATTGAGATTTCAAAAGAAAATCTAGAAAAATACTAGAAAGCGACAAGACCAAGTTGGAAAGAATTGTTGTTAGGTTAAAATCTTACTTTGATTGCCTCCCTATTTGTGTAGAAATACTACTTGAAAAGAATTGCTTGTGGTTGCAATTGGTGCATACAAGTTTACTTGATGCACTTAGGAAGTTTGATTGAATTGATCAAAGCCCTAATGTACTAAATTTACAACACAATTTAAAAAAAGTGTGCTAGACCTCCCCAAGGCTAGTTATAGATCCCTTCACCAAAGGGGGATTGGTTTTTGCTAACTCTGAGAGTTTGGACTGACCATGATGAAGAGAGGTTTCTCTGTAGGGGATCCTTGGGCAAGAGGAGATAATGGTGCTAGGGGTACTCTAGCCAGTAAATTCTTAGGATCCTAGGAATAGTCCAAACCCCTGCATGACTCAAAATGGAATTCTTGAGGGCCCAATTACTAGTTAGGGACAAAATCTTGGTAAAAGAAAGGCCTTCAAGTCATTCTTCCATATGGGTGAAAGGTGAACACTTTTCTAAGATTGTCTAATAAATAAAGTTGTATTACAAAGGATTTTTCTTTGTTTTTTGTGTGTTGTGACTTAACTTACGTGAACGAGTACTATGGCTGAAAGGACTAATTAAGAAAGCTAATTTTATTTGTTCAACATAAATATATTAGGTAAATAGATAACTTAAACTATCCAACCAAGGAAAGTAAGAGGGCTATATTCCTAACAAATCCACCCTAAGGTAGGGTGGTCTCAATAAGTTGAGAGTTTCTCTACATTTTGATACGTTATAGTATAATAAACATTGATCAGAGTTAGCAACTTCACTCCCTATTTTTTTAGGGGAACAGAGTTAGACCTTGCCCTACGGGCAGAGGGGTCAATATATGTAAAATATTACACGGCGCAGTGAACAGAATCTGAGAAAGAGATAGAGAGTACACAACAGATAAGAGGAGAATCAGTAAATTCTTTAACTCCAAACAACTGATACAAAGATGGCTCTGTCCACCCGTGCGCTTCCACTATGTGAAGCTTAGATGGCAATCTAGACAGAAGATAGGTGAAGAGCTTAAGGCTAGCTGGAACAACAACTCTGACTGGGTGAAAGATGAGTGAGAGATGGCTGCGAAGGGGTTTAGCTTTTATAGCCCGCGATCGGCCGACCTACCATATGAGCCTCCACTAGTCGGCCAGGGAATATTTCCTTTACCATTGGGCCCACAACTCGATGCAATGAGCCTCGAGTTGCTACTAGCTTAACCACTTCGTCTAACCCAAAGATTAGACCCACAACAGTCACCTTTTTGCCATCCGGCCACATAGACCTCATCTGTTATACAAGTCAGGACTCAACCAATGTCCAGGCTCACATTTGGCGTCTCCTCATAATGGGGGCCTTACAACTTTGAGCACCATGGATCATTGGTAGCACCTAATGAGGGTGGGGCATTGATCATATCTAACACCCCACCTCAATGTCCACCCATATGTGAACTATCTCCTCGGCCCAATGCCGAGTCTCTGAAGATGAACTTGAAGCAGATCCTTCGTAAGTGCTTTGGTGAAGATATCTGCTCCATTCTCCTCTGTTGGACAGTAGACCAGTTCCACTATCCCATCCTCCATCAAATCACGCACATAGTGATATTGGATCTCTATATGTTTGGTGCATGCATGAAACACTGGATTTTTGGCAATGGCGATGCAACTCTGATTGTCACATCTCAGCACAATTGGTTCTTCATCCTGCACTCCCATATGCCATAGAATCCTTCTCAACCATATGGCTTCACATGCAGCAAAACAAGCTGCCTTGTACTCTGCTTTGGTAGAAGACAATGCCACTGTTGGTTGCTTCTTACTAATCCAAGAGAAAATTCCTGAACCCAAAGAGAAACAATAACCAGAAAATAACTTCCTGGAATCAATGTCTCCTGCCCAATCTGAGTCACAGTTCCCCACAAGAGAAGTTCTGAAACTGTATGTGATACCATAGTCAAGAGTTTTCTTCAAGTATCTGAGCATCCGCATCCCAGCCTTCCAATGACTCTCATGAGGTTTGTTTGAGAACCTTCTCAAAACACCAACAACAAAACTGATATCCGGTCTAGTGTTACACAAGTAGATCAAACTGCTGACCAACCTCCTATACCTCCCAATGTCTGCTAGTGCTTATGTATCCTCGACGGATAACTTTGCATTCACCTCCATAGGTGTAGCTATCTCCTTGCACACGGTCATGCCAAATGCCTTCAAGATCTCCCATGCATACTTCTTCTGAGAGATGAAGATCTTTCATGGCTCTTGCCAGACTTCAATCCCCAAACAATAGTGCAGCAAGCCCAAGTTTGTCATTTCAAACTCAGAACTCAAAGCCTTTCGAGTTTGGTTGATCATATCTTCATAGTCACCTGTAATAAGAACGTCGTCCACATATAGGACAATCACTACAGACTTTTTGCCATCCTTGTAAACATACAAGTTAGCATCTGAGGCACATCTTTTGAAGTTTAGGTTAAAAAAGAACTTATCTATCTGCTGGTACCATGCTCTGGGGGCTTGTTTCAGCCCATACAATGCCTTCTTCAACTTACACACTTTGTTCTCAGAATGGGGGGCCTCAAACCTTGGTGGCTGAGCCACGTACACCTCCTCCTTGAGGTCACCATTTAAGAATGCTGACTTAACATCCTTTTGGTACACTGGCCACTTCTTGTGGGCAGCCACTGCAAGTACCGTGCGAATAGTTGTCATTCTGGAAGTTGGGGCATATGACTCTTGAAAATCAAACCCTTCAACTTGTGAAAATCCTTGGGCAACCAGTCTAGCTTTGTACTTTTCTAAGGTACGATCAGCCTTGTACTTTACCTTCCAGATCCACTTGGTGCCAATAACCTTCTGCTTTGCTGGTCGATCCACTAGCTCCCAAGTGTCATTCTTCATTATGCTGTCATACTCTGCCTGCATAGCAGCCTTCCATGATGGATCTGCAAGTGCTTCTTCTAAGTCAGTTGGCTCCTTTACTTCTCTCATAATCTCAACCATCAAGGCCATATTGACTATGTGAGCAGAAGCCCTCCTTTGCTCCTCTATTCTCTGAGACCTCCTTGGTCCGTCTGCCTTCTCCTCAACAGATGCAGGCATAGGATTATTGTGGTCATAGAGCTGCTTCACCCAGTGCGGCAATGGCCTTTCCAGTGGGGTGATGTCAGGTTGGTGAACTTTTTCCTCATCATCTGAAGATGATGCTTCCTCCTCCTTAAGGATAGGGATAGCTCTCGGGACAGGTTCATAGTGGACTACTTCTTCGCTTGATGATAAAGTGGAAGAACTTTCCTTCTCCTCCTCCACTATATGCGGCTTCTCCTTGAACACCACATCATGACTCGCAATGATCTTCTTTGCCTCTTGGTCATATAACTTGTAAGCCTTCTGCTCATCACTATAACCCAAGAAGATACATTTTCTGCTTTTTGGTCGTAACTTGTTTCTCTTCTCATCTGGAACATGTGCATAACATTCACATCCAAAAATTGTGAAATGTGAGACAGATGGTTTCTTACCAGTGTAAGCCTCATGAGGTGTTTTCCCCTTGAGAGCCTTTGTGTAGCTCCGATTTAGAATGTAGACTGTAGTATTAACAGCTTCAGCCCAAAAATGGTTAGGCAATCCCTTGCCCTTTAGCATGCATCTTGCCATCTCCACAATGGTGTGATTCCTGCATTCCACAACACCGTTCTGCTGAGGTGTGTGAGACGTCGTCAATTGACGCTTGATCCCTTTGCTCTTGCAAAAGCCTTCAAACTCCTTTGAGTTGAACTCACCACCACCACCTGTTCTAAATTTCTTCACACTTTTCCCTGTTTCATTCTCAACAAGTTTTAGCCATTCTTTAAACTTACCAAAAGCTTGAGCCTTATCACGAAGGAAGTACACCCACATCTTCCTACTGTAGTCGTCGACAATCAACATAAAATAAGAAGATCCCCCCAAGGCTTGTGTAGGCATCTTACCACACAAGTCAGCATGCACCAACTCTAGAGGAGCCTGTGCTCTATTCTTGCTTTCTTGTGGAAATACCTTTCTCTGTTGCTTGCCCATCATACAAGCTTCACATGGTTCCTTCAATTCGGTTATTGTAGGTAGGTGAGCAACCATACCTTGCTTTTGCATCTCCTTCAATACTGCAAATCCAATGTGTCCAAACCTTTCATGCCAAAGCTTACTTGTGCCCACTCCAGCGGTGGCTGTAAGAGCACTTAGCTCATACATGTTGTTTCTTCTTTCTCCTTTGCCAACAATTGTGCCAGCACTATCAAGAATTTCTGCACCTGTCTTCTTGAACCTCACTTCATGACCAAGATCAGTTATGGCAGCAAACTGATAACAGATTTCTCCTGATTTCGGGAAGATACAACACATTTGAAAGCTTTTTGACTTCACCATTTGCAGCAACAAAAGAAATAGTACCTGTGCCCGTAGCAAGGCATTTAGTATCATTTCCAACCGTCACAGTGATGGATTCTTGTAGAGGCTGCATAGAACTATATAGACCTTTCTTGTTGGTCATGTGACGGGAGGCCCCACTATCCAACACCCATGAGTCAGTGGTAGATTCTTCTTGCGCCGAGGAGCACACTTCCTCAGTGGTCGCCATGAATAATTCCAACTCTACTTCAGCCGTATTGGCTGTCTCTTTCCCTTTACTTTTAAGGGTACCATTCTTTTCATCTGCCTTCTTGACACGACAATCTGCAATTGCGTGTCCTTTCTTCTTGCAGTAGAAGCACTCTCCTTGAAACTTCTTCTTGCCGCCCTTCTTCTTTTTGTCACCATCATTTTTGGTGGAGGAAGCACCTTTGCCTTTTGCATTGGCAGAGAATGCAGCATATCCATTGTTGCTTCCTTCTCGGGCTTTCAGCCTCAACTCCTCCTCCATTAATAATGCACAAAACTCCTCAAAAGTCAAATCTTGAGGTCTCACCTGAGTATTAAGGGCAGTTACTAGTCCATCAAACTTTTGTGGACAAATCCAAAGACACCTCCGAGCTAGCTCTTTGCTAGTCTTTTGTATCCCAGTGCCAGCCATCTGGTCGCGCAGATTCTTAATCCGAGTGATGAATGCTTCAAGCGTCTCTCCTTTAGCAAACTTCTCCGCTGCTAGTTGATTCTCCAAGTTTTGAATCCTTGTTTGTTTGCATGTTTCATACTGACTCCTTAGTACATTCCAAGCCTCTGGCGCTTTGGTTGTATGCTGAATCAAAATCAAAACACTATCAGAACAGCTTGTAACTAAGACACACAATGCATCTGCATTCCTTCGTTTCCAAGCTCGTAGAAGATCTGCATTTGGAGGAATCATCACACTAGGATTTGATGGGTCGGGGGTAGGCTGTGGTTCTGCATTACTCCCCAACACAGTCTCCAGAAGCTCATAAGAATCAAGGATAGTTGTAATTTTTAACTTCCACAAGGTGTAGTTTGTACCATCTAACTTGCCTTCGCTGAAGGTTGGTGGACGAATCCTCAGTGTTTGAATAGCCGGTACAGCAACACCACCTCCTGCACCGCTTCCTGATGCGCCAAAACTACTTTCGAAAGTTGACATAGTTTCTCTTTGCTGTTGAAGCCTTTGCCTCTTGCACACTCTCCGATCTCTAGAGCCCCCTAGGCTCTGATACCATGTAAAATATTACATGATGCAGCGAACAGAATCTGAGAAAGAGATAGAGAGTACACAGCAGATAAGAGGAGAATCAGTAAATTCTTTAACTCCAAACAACTGATACAAAGATGGCTCTGTCCACCCGTGTGCTTCCACTGTGTGAAGCTTAGATGGCGATCTAGATAGAAGATAGGTGAAGAGCTTAAGGCTAGCTGGAACAACAACTCTGACTGGGTGAAAGATGAGTGAGAGATGGCTGTGAAGGGTTTTAGATTTTATAGCCCACGAAGGTCGTTAGGTTAGCCCCGACCTACCATATGAGCCTCCACTAGTCGGCCAGGGAATATTCCCTTTACCATCGAGTCGGGGGCGCTGCCCCCGGACCCTCGCCAGGGGGGTCGCTGGCCCCCCTGGGACCCCCCAGCCAGGGGCCGCTTCCACGACCCCCGGACCCCACAATAGGGGCCCCTTTTAACTCCCTTACACTGCAACTCGATGCAATGCGCCTCGAGTTGCTACCAGCTTAACCACTCCGTCTAACCCAAAGATTAGACCCACAACAATCACCTTTTTGCCATCCGGTCACATAGACTTCATCTGATATACAAGTCAGGACTCAACCAATGTCCGGGCTCACATTTGGCTTCTCCTCATAATGGGGGCCTTACAACTTTGAGCACCATGGATCATTGGTAGCACCTAATGAGGGTGGGGCATTGATCATATCTAACAATATATCCATACTTCCCCTCATTTCTCACTCTCCTTGAACCAAGTGCGATAAGAGTCAACTTTAGTTAAGGTAATCTAACATAAGAAGATGCTCGAAGACCTTATGTGAATAGGTGAACTTAGTTTACTTAGAACTTGAAATTTAGGTCGATTCTCGTGGGAATGGTAAAGATCTTCCATTGTGAAGTGGACTCAAGATATTCTAGGTATAAAACCTCATGTTATTCAAAAGATTATCGAGCAATGCCACCTAAAAAATAATCTTGATGGACCACAAAAACGTGTGGCTGAAGATATCTCAGAGCAGGCACATTACAAGTAGTTTGAACCTAATTATTACTACTATTTATGAGCAGCCTAGGCAGCACAATTGTAAACATAATCTTCTATAGGTTGTACCCTCTTGCTCTTATTCATAGATAGCATAGGCAACATCATCAACAATATAATCATCATCATCCTCTCCAAATTTTTCATTCTACTTTTTGCTCTGATAGTGGGTAGCCTGATCATCTTCACCATCTTTGCCCTCATAATCAACATCGAGTTTATCTTCCTCTTCTTTATCTTCCTTGTTGCTTTCTTCTTGTTCCTATTGTCTACATCCTCTATTATTTCCCCTTCATCACCACTATCACCTACATTGCCTCCATCTCTAACATGGCAATCATCCTCTTCCTCTTCTTCCTTATGTTGAATCTACCACCATAGACCATCACATGCCATTGCCAAATAAGGAAGAACCAATGTGGAGAAAGAGGATCTACAATTAGGATCAAGAGGAGCCACCCTATTACAAGCACCATGACCCCCAACAACAATAGGTATGCATTAGAACCACCTACGCAAAGCATTAATTATATTGATTAGGGAAGCATAGGTTGACAAGAAGAACCCCCCAACAACACTCATGTGACTCTATCCCCTCTTGGTGGGAAGAAGTGTACTAAGGCAAGAAGGAGAGGACACTAATAGCTTGTGCATTGCATATGGGTAGGTATTAAATTTAGCATGTATAGTAATCTTGATCTAGGTACATGCATTGAAAGGGAAGAATTTAATGTACATGCATCTACCCTTGTGTAGCGCAATTATTGCTAGTGTGATTCTCCGTGTTGAATGGATTTTTATTTTTAACCTTTTTATGTAATTAGGAAAATAATATTTTATCTTTATGGCGTAGCCCTTGTGTGTATCCATATACACCCAAGTGTAGTAGTGTGAGCATAAAGCCACCTTCTCCCACATTCAACCATCCAACCTACTAGGAGGAAGGATTGGAAGAAGTGGCAAGACAAATTGAGGATTTGATACACCATTGCCTCACATAGGTGCATTCCAGTGACCTATACAAGAGTGCATGTGCTTAAGAAGTGGTCCATGAGCTTTATACTTTGCCTATTAGAGGAATATGCAAGCCCTAGTCACACTCTTGACCTAGAAAATACACATGTACTTGACCTCATAAATCACAACATCAACCTAGTGCACTTAGAGACCATGGGGACTGCATGGAACACTATGGATAACTCAAGAGGTAGTTTTGATGATTTCGAAGCCACAACTGATAGCTTCCAAGAAGCTACAAGCTTTGATATTTAATCAAGCATGACTCCCAAAAAATTGCAATGGAAGTTAATAAAGATGACATGACAAGGAACATTCACCCTCAACCGCTTGTTTGAAGTCACCTTTGTAGCTTGTCACCATGCAATTAAAACTGAATAGCATCTAGAGGATGTTGTTCAACAGAGGAAGCCACTAGCTCATCATCATAAGACTCCCTCTTTGATCTTGTGCAAACAAGATTTTTTGACCTATAAAACATGCTCCAAGTCAGAACACATATCACATGGAAGCACATTGACCCATAGAGACCAAGCAAATATCCCCTTATTAGCTAAACAATTAGATAAGTACCAAGCTAGATGAAGCTTACAGTTTCATAGAATAATTTGAACAAGCATGCAAGGAAAATTACCGTGTGAGTGATGCCAAGCATGCACAAGAATTTAGGCTTTGCCTAGGTGAAAATGGGCGCACCTGGTTCATATGTCTAGATTCCACATAGAATGCCTCCTTTATACTGCTAAAAGACTTGTTCACCAAGCGTTTTAGTGAAGCTAGCTATGGGGATAACCTTATTGTCTAGAGGGGTCAACACATTTTGGGAGGGAGTGGAGCAATATGTAGTGCTTCCCATGGAAATCCTTGGAGACACTACACACTGAGGAATTGTAGATATGGAAGCTAGTGCAAGTATGGTTAACTATAGCATACTCCAAGCTTGGGGCAATTGACCCATTGTACTGGTGTACTTCAATCTAACTGTAGTAGATGGATTCAATGTTCAACCATTGGGAGTGCTAACAAATTGGCCAAGTCAAAAGTAACTACATTGCTCAATGTTAACTTTGTTGTTATGAAAGGAGTTGACTACGATTTACTACTTGATTGACCATGAATATGCAATGCAAATATAATTAGACTAGGGCAAAGGTCTAGCTAGTATTTCTAGGTAATTAGAAGGAGACAGTACACATTGAGATGGAATATTGGAAAACAACCCATGTTGACTTGGATGCTATCTTGATACTATTAAAATGTGAGTCTAATGGACCTCCAATCACCTAAGCATTGGCTAAATATATTCCCTCCCCTGAGGATGAGCAAAATTGGATGCAAATCCTTGCAAGCTTATAATTTCCATTTTCTTTTGAGGAGTTGTTCACATAACTTAAGTCATAATACACAAACAATGAAAATAATCCTTTGAAATGCAACTTCTTTATTTATTAGAGAAACTTAAATAAGTATTCACCTTCCGCCCATAAGTAGGAACGACCAGAGACCTTTACTTTACTAAGATTTTGCCACTAACTAGTAATAGGGCCCTCAAGAAGTCCTTCTTGAGTCACACAAGGTTTTGGATGGTTCCTAGAAGCCTAAGAGTTTGCTAGCCTGAGCCCCCTTGACACCCTTAACTCCTCCTATCCTCCAAGGATCCCCTACAAAGCACCCTCTCACCATCGGGACTAGTTCAAACTCTCCCAAAGTAGCAAAAATCAATCCCTCTTGGTGAAGGGATTTGCCAGCTAGTCTTGGGGAAAGTCTTGCACCCTTTCCTTTTATCTTGTTATAAATTTGGTACATCAGCATTTTGATCAATTCAATCAAACTTCCTAAGTGTATCAAGTAAACGTTTATGCACCAATTGCAAGAATAAGAAATTCCTTTCAAGCAGTATTTTTACACAAAAAAGGGAGGCAATTAAAGTAATATTTTAACCTAGCAGCAATTCTTTCCAACTTGATCTTGGTCTCGTCTAGGATTTTTCTAGGTTCCCTTTTGAAATCTCAATTCTAATTGGTTTACTTTGTTGGGTCTTTCCTTGGTTATTAACTTTTCTAATGTGTTTTGGACTTTGGTTGCTGTCCTTTTTACCTAAACCTTTGTTGATGGTTGGTTATTTAATCTTGTTACAAGTATTGACTTTTTACTAGATTTTTATGAATTAGGACATAGTTAAGATTTGTCTTAACATGTGGAAGATAAGTTGGAAACCTTAGAATCTTGATTTTTACCTTGGAAGCCACATAAGCCAACAAGGAAACTATCTTCCCCTAGGAATTTTAATCTTTTATTTTCTTGAAAGATAATCATATCGGCTTTCTGGTTGCTTCATGAACTAGGGTTCGTACTTCACTTTGTTATGTTGGCAAAGCGAGTCGATTGAATTATCCTAGGCTTCTAAATGGTTATATACATAATGCAATAATTTCTAATGGCTATGTATGCAATTTCATGATTTTTACTTAACTAATAACATTGATATTTTCTCTATTAAATAGGGTACTTTTACTCAACGAATTTAATGACCTACTTTTAAATATCTTAATTCATTTTTTTCTATATTTACATGATTTGTAAATGCTAAGAAAAATATTATTAATGCAATTACATGATTCCAAATTCTTACTAAAAGTAAGGTGTTTTTTTCTAATAATTATTTTTAAATTAAAAATTGATTTATTTGATGCACTTATATTATATGCAACTAAAGTAAGAATTTAATTCAATGTGTTGCGATGTCATGCAATTTATCCTACCTTTCAAAATTAAAAAAATCTAAATTAATAGCTCCTACTTTATTCTAACATTCCTTTCTTATCAAGATTTTTTCTTACTTGCCTAAGTTGCAAATTTTAAATTTTCAATTTAAAATCTGAAAGAATATATGATAAGCCTATGAAAGGAAGCTAAGATGGTGTTGTGTGTGATGGTGTGTTTTCCACACTCACGATCGCATTTGTAAATCCGATGGTCCTTGCTCTAGATTATCACCTCTTTGGGGCCATCCTGAATAAGGTCCTCATATACTAGCCTTTTGAGCTTTGTCAGTCTTGAAAATATGATTGAAAACCTTGAGTGGCTAGATGGATTCCTTGTGAGACAAAGACCTTGTAGAGAGGAGGAGCCATTTCATGGATGCTAGAGGCAAGAGAGAGACAGAGTTTTTGTAAGCTAGAAGTGGTGCTCTTTTATTCGGTGGTTATTGATAATGGTCTCTTATTTCTCTTCTCTTCCCTTACTACTCCCTCTCTTCTACTTATGTCTCCCTTCTTCTCCTACTCTCTTCCCTCAATTATGCTTCCCTTCCTCTTTCCACATTCTCTTTTCCTCCCTACCTCCTCCTACTTCTCCCATCCTCCTTCCTTATTCTTTTTCTTCTTCCCTCCTATCTTCTCCTTCTTCTTCTCTTCCTCTCGCTCCTCCTCCTCTTTCCTCCTACCTTTTCCTTCTTCTTCTCTTCCTCTCACTCCTCTTATCTTCTTCTTCTTCTTCTTCTTCTTCTTCTTCTTCTTCTTCTTCTTCTTCTCTCTCTCTCTCTCTCTCTCTCTCTCTCTCTCTCTCTCTCTCTCTCTCTCTCTCTCTCTCTCTCTCTCTCTCTCTCTCTCTCTCTCTCTCTCTCTCTCTCTCTCTCTCTCTATGATAGTAACAATTGGTAGCCAAATAAGAAAATCAACTTTGTTTAAGCTTATACTAAGACCCTTTATAGCCTTAATTACTAAGGCTTTGAAGCTAAAAATGGTTGCACTAGGGATATGTTTTGATGATCTTCGATACGAGATTATCATTTAGGTTGACAAATGCTCCAGCTACCTTCAACAGGTTAATGTAGGACATTTTTAGACCTCATCTTGATGATTTTGTTCTTGTATTCTTTGATGATGTCCTAACTTATTCTAAGGAGGAAGAAGATCATGAACCACATCTTCGCATTGTCCTAGAGACAATGAGAACACACAAATTGTATGCCAAGAAGAAGAAGTGTGCGTTCTTGAGAGCAGAATTTTGGCACTGAGAAGTGCTTAAAAATAGCTAAAAATACGAATATCAAGGGAAAAATATTCAACATTGAAGGTGGCGGCTCGATCGAGGACAATTTTAAGAGCCAAAGTGCTTTAAAGGCGCCCGAGCGACACTTGTTGATTTTTCATAATTTTTCAGACTATCGTGCGGGTTGACAGGAGTTACTGGCCAATGCGGGATGTCAAGCTGGATGCCCAGGATTTTTCAAAGCTCGATTCGGAGTCCGGACAGGGAAATGGCTAAGAAACCGGTCAAGATGCGAAGGGGTGGACAAAATTTGGCCAAAATGGGCAAGTGACCTTTGGGAGCCCAAAATTTAATGTCACATGAAAGTTTGGAGGAGGGAGCATGCATCGAATCGTGGAGAGAAGGCGTGAGAAATAGGTGCCGAAAAATGTGCTTGGTGGATGGAGATGCATCATGCCTGCTACAAACAACCATGGCAATTGATCATTGCCCCTCATTCCCTCCTGGATGCCAATCATATCACCGCCTCTCGCCCGATAAATGGTGGTCTCTATGAAGAATTCTGATTTCAGTCTTTCTCTCTCCTCCCTCTCTCTCCCCTAAGGGCAGATTCATGTGGTGAAGAAGAAGAAGAAGAATGGATTACGGATGCTTGTCTAATGAAGACCGGATTGCTCTGTGGTGCAAGAGGAAGGAGGATTGCTGATTGTGGACTATCATGAGCATTAATGGTGGCTGGAAATCAATCCCAACATATGACAAATAAAAACCCACAACCCGCAAAGAACTGTAATCTCATTATTTTTTTCAAAGGAAATTGATGTTTTATGCAATTTGCTTCATGAATATTTGTTCCCATGGGATGATTATGCATTATAATGTTGTTTGCAATGTCTTCCAACTGTTTATGCTCAGAAAATCAGAAAATCATGAGTGTTGTGGATGAAATTAATAGTGTAAAACCCGTAAAACACGTGAAATATGGGGAAATTGGGTGTTTTTGAGATATAAATGGAAAATATAGTAAGACACGCCAACTAAATTTGTGTTTTTGCTGCAAATGAACCATTTTGTATTTGCCACAGCCCACAACTCATTTTGTATTTTTAGTTATTTAATATTGAAAAACAAATACAAAGAAAATAGGGAAAAACCACTAAAAATAGGGGAAAAATGGATTTTGAGTGCCGAAAATTAAGGAAAAATAAGAACCATGTTTGTGGATGTATGGGGGGTTTGAAGTATGAGGTTTGGCCTCAATTCAGCCCTACCTTTATGTTTTAGTGAGCTTTTATTGCTTTTCATACAATAAAAATGTGGAAAATGAACCCTAAACCTATGCACCATGCACAACCTAAACGGGTGAGGGGGTAGAGTGTATAAAAAGTGTTTAAATGCTGAATGAAATCATGAAAATCTTTCTGGTTTTTATGCATACCATTTAGGTTGGTCGATAATTTAAAATTAAGAACCTAGTAGCACGAGGGTTTCTCGGTGCTAGGTTCATGCAATACCGCATACGAGCGATAGTCAAAATCATTGAAAGAAATGTTTTCCACATGTGCACAAATGCTGAGTTTCTTAATTGTTTGAGCACATGGACATTCACAATTTGCATGAAACATGAAATGATAAAAGGTATCAGATAGTACCTCCTGGATACATGGCAATTGCTTTCTAGAGGAACATGACCAACGTTGAGTG
Organism: Lygodium microphyllum; assembly: GCF_053477565.2. Classification (NCBI taxonomy): domain Eukaryota; kingdom Viridiplantae; phylum Streptophyta; class Polypodiopsida; order Schizaeales; family Lygodiaceae; genus Lygodium; species Lygodium microphyllum. The sequence goes on from NC_141152.1 coordinate 40,947,884, forward strand.
AGTAAGGTTGTCCAAGCTGTAGGCTAGGCGTTGGGTCTAAGGGAAAGAAAGTGAGAAAAATGGTTTATTCTTGGATACGAATAATTGGTACCTTGAGGGAAATATGTGCGATATTGTGTTATATATGTTTAGGGATGCATCGAGGGGCCAATCCCCAAGGTGTAGGAGAGTCGCAGTGAGGTAGCGACAGTCAGTTGTGGGAGGACCTCCTATGTTTGTACTTCGTGCTATTTGGCAATGAGCTCGGACTCCCTCTGAGGAGTGTTAATTGGGTTAGCATTGGACCAGAGACGTGATACAAATGCAAAATGTCTAGGAAGATGATGTATGTGTCATCCACGCTCCTGGCCGCGAGGCCGTGGGGTTGTTGAGCGCATGATAGAGGTTTGGCTAGTGCATGAGCCAGTGCCGGCCCGTTTTAGGTCCCATCAGTGGTGCGTCTTTCGGGAGCCGCTTAGAAGTGGTGGTCCTCGAATCCTGGTTGTCTAGGGACTAGTTAGCAGTTTATGCCAAAGGATACTGAGATTGACCCGTTATTCATCGATAAGCATCGTCTAGCCGAAATCCAAAAGCAAGAGAGAGACGAAAGAGCTAGGCGACATGCTGAAATTTTTAGGAGGTATTCCCCTAAGTGTAGCGGTGCTGAACCCTTATGAGGGAGTGGATCTAGTGGTTTTGGTGCCACAAGCAGTAAGATAGGAGAAGGTGGAAGCTCTAGTGCTCCCCTTTCTTCCAGAAGGAAGTCCACATCAAGTGCAGGAGGCGTAACCTCACCGTCCCCTATTCCTAGTGCAAATCCAATTTCCGTCATGGCGCAGTCCATTGCAATTCCTGCAGGAACGACGGATTTGTCGGCTCTAGGTTACCCGCTACCCATTTTTAATGGGCTAGTTGAGGAAGATGTGGAACTCCACATCAGGGAGTTTCAAAAGCTGATGTTTAACTATCGCATCCAAGAAGAATGACATTTAATGATGTTCTTCAACATGACTCTCAAAGGAAGAGCTGCCATATGGTATCATGGTTTAGAAGCCGGAACCATATTGAATATTGATTCATTTTATGGAGCTTTTCAAAGGGAGTTTTCCCCTGAAAGGGGTGGGAAATATTGGTTGCGTGTACTCAACGTGACCCGCCAAGAACCACACGAAGATATTCGTGCTTATGCAAAGAAACTACAAGAGGTTTTCCGTAAGTTAGACACCTCTATTCCTATCCCTGCAGCTGCCCAATTGCAATATTTTCTACATGGTTTGGACTTTAATATCCAGTTGCAGTTGAGTAGTGTCCCTTTGGGGGATATAGATACTGCTATTACACGAGCACAAGAAGTGGAATCCCGACTACAAGCAGCCTATGCCTCTCGAGGCAATTCGAATATGGGTCTAGCATTGGGAAATAACATGGCAACGGCCAATGGCAATAGTAGCCAAGGGATAGCGATGGCTAATCCTAATGGGAGAGGGAACATGATGCAGAATGTGCCTTTATTACCAGCTCCTCCTAGCGTGACGATGCCTACGGGCAGTCAAATGGCTCCAAATGTTGGAGGCCAGGCAGTTAACCCTAACACTATGCCTGTGGCTCAACAACCAGTGCCTAATCGAATTGTTAGGCTGATGGAATGACAGGGTAATGATCAAGGCTACGAGTCGAGTGCTTCCAATGTTCTTGGCGAGGTTAAGGACATGATGAAGCATTATACCGACATGATTACGGAGCAATATCGACAAATAGCCGTTGATGTCAACTTTCTTAAAAAACAACAAAATTTGATAGGAAGTAGATACCCAGATGAGGGTGCACCTTCGAGGTTTAGTTGCAAATGGTGTGGTGGGCAATATTATCCAAGAAATTGCCCAAATGTCAAGTGCAAAATCTATGGAAAATCCAGCCATTTAGTAGCCACTTGCTGGAGTAAGATTAGTTCCCTCCAGCGAGGTAGTCGACAACCAGGGCCTGTTAATCATCGTGTGCAAGGAAATGATTCCCAGCGAGAAGACAGACCTAAAGAAATACTCCAACGATCAAAGACTACAGTGGAGGAGCTGCCTAGTGGTAGTGGGGTTTTTGATTGAGGCTGTGCGCGTTAGTGACGCTGAAACCTCTAATCTGTGAGCTATTCTTACAAGAGGTCAAAAGGGTAGAGAGGCCGACAAGGATAAGCTTGTCGACGAAAACCCTAAATAGGGCGACAAAGGAACGCAAGTTTTGGATCTTGCCATGGAAGGGGGACCTCTGAAGCCCGTGGAGAGTAAAGCCGATGTTAAGAAGGACAAGGAACCACCGAGGAAGAAGGTGAAAGTTAAAAAAGAGGCAATAAAGCCAGTTCAGTGACCTAAAGAGCATATGGTTTGGCGTGAAAAGCGAACTCTACCGAACTATCATGAATTCGATTTGGCGAGCTCTCTTTGCGAAGTAAAGCCAAATGTGAATCTTTTACAGCTTATTAAGCTTTCCCCAGGAGTACGCAAGGAATTTAGAAAGATCCTGCGTACTGGGTATATCGTAGAACCTTTGGGTATTGCGCGAGTTGGTGATGACTGGTTTGAGCATGCTGAGAAGCATTGCCCAAGGGTTGCAGCCTATGTCGATGGGATATTAGTAGATTATGCCATTGTCGACACAGGATCATCTGTTGACATTATGAGTTCTGAATTGATGGGAAGGTTGGGTCTTGCGATCCAGAAAGATACCTCCACAATTCTCAGAATGGCGGATGATAGTTTGAGACAGCCGGAAGGCTACATTACTAAGGTCCATGTCACTGTTGCAAATGTAGAATGCATGTTGGACTTTAGGGTGATTCGTTTTGCAGGGCATCCAAGTTACCAAGTATTACTTGGACAACCTTGGATCTTGCAAGCGGACTATCAAGTGGATATACCCGCGGGTTGGCTGATATTCGGCAGAGGTGCCTAGCACGTGGTGATTGATGCCTATCCTGAGTCCCCGCAGAGTGAGAGAGATCCTCTATCTTCCACAGAATTGGAGACATTAGAGGATTTATCCGCCAGTGAGACATCATCGAGTGACGAGTCCAAAGAGGGATCCACCACAGAAGACATCTATCAGATCACTTTGAATGAGCCGATAGAGGCCCAAGATCGTATAAGAGATGCAGATGTTATTGAGCTAGACCTTGGTACACCTGATGATTCGCGACCAATCAAATTAGGTTCTATGCTCAGTTCAGCAGAAAGGGAGGACTATGTGTCCCTAATTCAAGAATTCCGTGATATCTTCGCTTGGAGTTATGATGAGCTGAGAGGCATTCCTCCCAGCCTGGCTATTCATACTATTCCTGTAAAAGAGCGTAGTCGTCTTATACGACAGAAAGTAAGGCGTATGCCTTTTGAATTGAGGGACGGGCTGTTTGAGGAGTTACAGAAGTTGAGAAAAGCTGGTTTAATATTCCACGTTCAACACACAGAATGGTGTTCACCAAATGTTAGAGAAAATAAGAAAAATAATAAAATCCGATTGTGTGTAGATTTTAGAGAGATGAATAAGCAGACGGTTAAGGATTACTACCCGTTGCCATTCATTGACCAGATTTTGGATCAATTAGCGGGTAGGGAGATATATTCGTTTATGGATTGCTTTGCAGGATATAACCAGATGGCAATTGCAGAAGAGGATAAGTTGAAAACAACTTTTATTACTTTCTTTGGTACTTTTGCGTACCATGTGATTGCCTTTGGTTTATGCAATGCGCCTGGTTCGTGGCAACGAACAGCAGATAAGACATTCGGTGACATATCCCCTAAAGAGTTGAATGTGTTTATTGATGACTTAGGGACTGCCATCATGAGAGAAAGGCAGTTGATCATTTTAAGAAAATGCTTTGAGTGCTGCAGACAATTTTGTATCGCTTTAAACCCACGGAAGTGTGTTTTTGGTGTACCTTATGGGCTATTGCTGGGCCATGTGGTCAGTTCGGTAGGTATTGCGACGGATCCCGAGAAGGTCAAAGTCATAGTTGCCATGGGTCCACCACGCACTCCGAAAGAAGTTCATAGCTTTCTGTCTTCGGTTGGTTATTACTGTAGATTCATAAACGCCTTGGCAGAAAGAACGTTGTCGCTTACAAATCTATTGTTCTTTAGCTGTTTGTTTGTATGGAGCGACCCTTGTAAGGTAGCTTTCGAGGATGTGAAGCAGGAGCTAGTAAAAGCTCCCGTTTTAAAAGCACCTAAAAGAGGTGAGATGTTCTATATATTTTCAGCAGCCACCATGCATAGTATCAGCTGCTACTGTTTAGCCCAAATTTGGGAGGAAAAGTGGTATCATCCTATAGCCTTTGCTAGTCAAAAATTGGGCATTTCAGAGATCAATTATACCTACATGGAGAAGTTGTGTCTTGCGATGGTCTTTGGCACCAAGAAATTCAGGCATTATATTCTCTATGAGAAAGTTATGCTTTATACAAAGGCGGAGGGGCTTCGATTATTAATGAATAAGTTGCAGCCGCCTGATCGTCTAGCGAAGTGGTTAATCACTTTGTAGGAGTTTGATTATGAAATCAGGAGTAAGCCACCAAGGTTGCAAGGCATCGTGGAATGTCTTGTGGACTTTGGGGAGCCGAAAGAATTTGTGGCTGAAGGTAGTGACATGGAGTTGCTATTTAAAATAGATATGGCATCTATTCCCTCCTGGTATACTGCAATAACGCATTATTTATCGACAGGAGAGGCTGGATCTGAACTTTCTAAAGCTGAGAGAAGGAAAATTAAGCAGCAAGCATTAAAGTTTGCCTTGATCGCAGGTACATTATATCGGCAAGCGGTTGATGACATCTATCACCGATGTGTGATGCCTGACGAGGTGCCATTCATTCTGGAAGAGCGCCATGCTTCCGCTTGCAGAGGCCATTTTGTTGGATGGCTTACAGCACAAAAGGCTTTAAGAGTAGGTTACTGGTAGCCTGCCATCTTCCAAGATGCGTTCACGTATGTTAAGAGATGTGATATTTGTCAACGACATGATAGTCGAGAGAATAAGAAAAGACCACTCACCCCTATTATGGTGATACTTCCATTTGAGAAGTGCGGAATAAACTTTGTGGGTCCTATTACTCCGTCGTCGACTGCGCAAAAGAGGTATATTATTGTAGTAACTGACTACTTCACAAAGTGGTCAGAAGCATGTGCAACAAGGAAAGATTATGCTAAAGAAACTGCTAGTTTCCTTTTAGAGCAGATAATATGCCGTTTGGTCCCCCAAAAGAATTGGTGTCGGACCATGGAACCCATTTCCTGAACAAGGTTATCAAAATCTTGACTAAGGCTTGGCAAATCAAGCACAATAAAACGACTCCTTATAATCCGCAAGCAAATGGGCAGGTTGAAAGTACTAATAAACAGCTTGTGGGTATCTTGTCCAAGATAGTCTCCAAAAAGAAATGAGACTGGGACCAAAAGCTGTATGTGGCAGTATGGGCATATAATACCACGTTCAAGCGCGCCACTGGTCACACGCCGTTCAAACTAGTTTATGGTGAAGAGTGTGTTTTACCCTTAGAAATTGAGTTGCCGACCATTAGATTTGCAATAAACCATTCTTTGGGTAATGAGGATGCCCTATTAGAACGTTTTACGACCTTAGCGCACGTAGATGAAATTAAGTTGCAAAGCCTATTACACTAAGAGGTGGCTAAACGTCGCATGAAACAGTTGCACGACCTAAAAGCGAAGAAGTATACCTTTAAGAAGGGGCAACTGGTTTTGTACTACGATGAGCGTAGGGAGCTGTTTCCAAGAAAATTGGAACCTAAATGGGATGGCCCCTACAAGATTGTTAGGCTAGGGAAAAATAGGTCTACGGCCCTATTAGCTGATCTACAGGAAGTAGAGTTTAAAAATAAGGTTAGTCTTAATAAGATTAAACCTTATTACTTCTAAGTATGCTAATACCAAGAAAATGCATTGCAGGTCCATGCTAGGAATAATCTGAGACCTGCGGAAGAGCTTAAAGCTAGTTGATGGGTCGGTTAATCCCTTATTTGGAGCACCCATATCTAGAGCAAAGATACCATCAGGGGAAACTCATCTGGTGGAGCAAAGGGTATAACGCCATTGAGTAAGAAGACGGAACCTTTGTGTGGGAGATTAAAGTCTTCTGCCATCACTGTTTATGACTATTCACGAGTATCCCTGTTGAGTTCAATGAAGAAGGTGGGATGGAGTCGTCAGTTCATCCTCTCAACATGCTAAACTTTGATTACCATAATTACGAATAGAGGAGTTCGTGATGGCCGACTGTGTAAACCCATTATGGACGTATACATTATATTTTGACGGAGCGTCTAGGGGCCCTAATAAAAAAGGGAGTGTTGGAGTAGTAATCCGAGATCTCCGACGCAGAGTTGCGATGAAGTTAGCTGCTTATCTCGGGGTAGGATTCACTAACAATATGGCAGAGTATAAAGCCTTGATTATGGGACTGTATATTTCCAAACAAGGTGGTATTTGTCAGTTGTTAGTAAAAGGGGATTCCCAGTTGATCCTGAATCAGCTAGATGGGACATCCTTAGTGTGGAATCCCATTCTTTGTATGTATCATCGGACTGCTATGACCCTACTTGAGGAGTTTGAGAGCGTGTCTTTTTAGCCGATCCCATGTTACTGGAATCAGTTTGCAGATTCATTGGCAAATCTTGCTTGTGAGGAAGACCTCTTCTTTAATTGTGGTCCTAGTCTGGATATTGTTATCAATGATGAAAGAGGACCCGGTCACTTGAGGGGGATGTTATCAGAACATGCAGTATATGGCAGACGATGGTTGATATGGGTGATGCAAAGAGTAGCCGAGACCAATCTACCATTATTATCTGGGACCCATAGGTTAATTAGACGACATATTATGCATATGCCTCTTGCTATTTATGTAGGAGGGATGGGTCATAACCTTATGCATTTAGTTTAGGGCTATGAGCTTGTTTTTCCTTCTTGGGAGGGAGCCTATTATTGTATATCTGTGCTCTTCCAGGGAAGGGTGTGTAGATGCTATTTTGTTTGATCTCGTTAGGCCAAGAGGGCCAGTGTTGCAAGGTTTTGAATGCTTTATTTCATTAGGCCAAGAGGGCCGATTAAGTTTTGTGGTGCAGTGTTTTATTTCTTTAGGCCAAGAGGGCCCATTGTCTGTTTAGTGCCGATGCGATTAATGGTTTCTTGTTTGAGTACTGTGCTAGACAGGTCGGAAGAAGAGCTTGGAAGGAGCCTTTTGTTGCGTGGAAGCTTCTTGTGGCCCTATCCAAGTGATATCTTTCCTTTATGAGTACTGTGGTTTTCATGTTATATGTATTCGTGTACTTGTTAAGGGGGGTTTTCGTTTTGTTGGGGACCGGTGTCCAAGGCATGAAGCCCCGCGGGTTAGGTTCAGTATGTTTGAGGGAGGTCTGAGTAGTCGTTGCCTCCTGCAACGACATTGTCAGGCATTAAAAGACCTGTCTTAGAAGGGAGTTCTAGTGATCCTGTTCTGCTAGCCTGCTAGGCAGCCATTCTAAGAGTTCTTGTTAGTTGTGAGGCAATTAGAGAAGCCTACCAGAAGGAAAATAATGATGATAAAGGGAAATAAAACCCTGAATATCTTCAAGAAAATAAATAAATACAAAGGTGTGTAAAAAGGGGTTCTAACCCCTCTAAAAATAGAGCAGAACAGAAGTGGAAATGTATATGCAGTTGATCATCACCTTGTGAAGGCCTGGTAGGTTTCTGGGGACGAGTCAGACCTGGGGCCGATACCTTGTCTTCCTAGGGGTGGCATCTTGCTGGAAAAAGAAGAAAATAAGGAAGGTTGGAGGGAAAATAAAAGTGAGTGTAAAGAAAAAGGATTAAGTGTCACCTTGCGAGGGCTTGGTAGGTTCTTCGGTACCGAGACAGGTCCTGAGGCCGATGCCCTGTTCTCCTTGGGTCACTACGCTCAGCTCCCTCCTTTTTACACGCCCAAGTATGTTAATAAAATAAAACCCTAAAAGAGGGAATGTGCTGAAAGAAACTACTTCTTGATCAGGCTATAGGAGACCTCGCCTAGTAGGAGCTCCTAGTCGTGTTGTCCTTAGTTAGGTAGGTAGTTCAGACCACCACTTAGGGAAACCTCTTTGCCAGTTCTTTTTAGTTTGGCCGTGTTGGAGCGGTTGGTTAGTGACTAGCTTCAGACTTTTATTAGATTATGCTAGGCCTATTCCTTGTGGATGTCATGCCTTGGTTCTGTCAGGGGGTAGGGTGAGCATTGTGCTCAGTTTTATTGCATATTTGTTTTGTATCAGCTTGATACTTCCTTTGGTTGTGTTGTGCAAATCTGGTGTGGGATTCGACGAGCTGAGTCACCCTATCCCATGGTCGCCAATGAGAGCGGAATTTTGGTACCGAGAAGTGCTTAAAAATAGCTAAAAATTACGAATATCAAGGGAAAAATATTCAACGTCGAAGGCGGCGGCTCGATCTAGGACGATTTTAAGCCGCAAAGTGCTTTAACGGCGCCCGAGCGACACTTGTTGATTTTTCATAATTTTTCAGACTGTCCTGCGGGTTGAGAGGAGTTACTGGCCAATGCGGGATGTCAAGTCGGACGCCCAGGATTTTTCAAAGCTCGATTTGAAGTTCGAACGGTGAAATGGCTAAGAAACCGGTCAAGATGCGAAGGGGTGGACAAAATTTGGCCAAAATGGACAAGTGACCTTTGGGAGCCCAAAATTTAATGTCACATGAAAGTTTGGAGGAGGGAGCATGCATCGAATCGTGGAGAGAAGGCGTGAGAAACAGGCACCGAAAAATGCGCTTGGTGGATGGAGATGCATCATGCCTGCTACAAACAACCATGGCAATTGATCATTGCCCCTCATTCCCTCCTAGATGCCAATCATATCACCGCCTCTCGCCCGATAAATGGCACTCTCTATGAAGAATTCTGATTTCAGTATTTCTCTCTCCTCCCTCTCTCTCCCCTAAGGGCAGATTCATGTGGTGAAGAAGAAGAAGAAGAATGGATGACGGATGCTTGTCCAATGAAGACTGGATTGCTCCGTGGTGCAAGAGGAAGGAAGATTACTGATTGTGGACTGTCATGAGCATTAATGGTGGCTGGAAATCAGTCCCAAGATATGACAAATAAAAACCCACAACCCGCAAAGAACGGTAATCTCTTTTTTTTTTCAAAGAAAATTGATGTTTTATGCAATTTGCTTCATGAATATTTGTTCCCATGGGATGATTATGCATTATAATGTTGTTTGCAATGTCTTCCAACTGTTTATGCTCAAACAATCAGAAAATCATGAGTGTTGTGGATGAAATTAATAGTATAAAACACGTGAAATATGGAAAAATTGGGTGTTTTTGAGATATAAATGGAAAATATAGTAAGACACACCAACTAAATTTGTGTTTTTGCTGCAAATGAACCTAAGGGCCACAGCCCACAACTCATTTTGTATTTTTAGTTATCTAATATTGGAAAAAAATACAAAGAAAATAGGAAAAAACCACTAAAAATATGAAAAAAATGGATTTTGAGTGCCGAAAATTAAGGAAAAACAAGAACCATGTTTGTGGATGTACAGGGGATTTGAAGTATGAGATTTAGCCTCAATTCATCCCTACCTTTATGTTTTAGTGAGTTTTTATTGCTTTTCATATAATAAAAATGTGAAAAATGAACCCTAAACCTATGCACCATGCACAACCTAAACGGGTGAGGGGGTAGAGTGTATAAAAAGTGTTTAAATGCTGAATGAAATCATGAAAATCTTGCTGGTTTTTATGCATACCATTTAGGTTGGTCGATAATTTAAAATTAAGAACCTAGTAGCACGAGGGTTTCTCGGTGCTAGGTTCATGCAACGCCGCATACAAGCGATAGTCAAAATCATTGAAAGAAATGTTTTCCACATGTGCACAAATGCTGAGTTTCTTAATTATTTGAGCACATGGACATTCACAATTTGCATGAAGCATGAAATGATAAAAGGTATCAGATAGTACCTCCTGGATGCATGGCAATTGCTTTTCAGAGGAACATGACCAACGTTGAGTGAGTAAGGTTGTCCAAGCTGTAGGCTAGGCGTTGGGTCTAAGGAAAAGAAAGTGAGAAAAATGGTATATTCCTGGATACGAATAATTGGTACCTTGAGGGAAATATGTGTGATATTGTGTTATATATGTTTAGCGACGCATCGAGGGGCCAATCCCCAAGGTGTAGGAGAGTCGCAGTGAGGTAGCGGTAGTCAACCGTGGAAGGACCTCCTATGTTTGTACTTCGTGCTATTTGGCAATGTGTTGGGACTCCCTCTGAGGAGTGTTAATTGGGTTAAAGTTGGACTACGAGACGTGATACAAACGCAAAATGTCTAGGAAGATGATGTATGTGTCATCAATGCTCCTGGCCGCGAGGCCGTGGGGTTGTTGACTGCATGATAGAGGTCCGGCTAGTGCATGAGCCAGTGCCGGCCCGTTTTAGGTCCCATCAGTTCTTCAAAAGAAAGATTGAATACTTGGGATTCATAGTGTCTACTAAGGGTATATCAGTAGATCCTGCTAAGGTCAAGGATGTTCAAGATTGGCCACCCCCAACCACTATCAAGGAAGTATAGGATGTGAAGGCTTAGATTTGGGTTAGTTTTATTATTATTATTATTATTATTATTATTATTATTGGTTTTTTTATTTTTTTAAAGATTTGAAATTTATAATATATATATATATATATATATATATATATGGTTAATTTAGGCATATTTGTGTGAAAGTTGGAAGATTTTTGTTTGTTTGAATTAGTGTGGTTAAAATTAAATAGAAAGATACGCTTAATTTTCCATAACTTCTGGGAAATTTTCAGACATTTTTTGGAATCTTAAAAGATGGTTTTTTAAATAAATTGACTCCTTTAGGAGTTAATTTATTATGGACATAATAGTCTTTCAATGTGTTTTAGAGGTTTTAGTTCATGTCAACTGACCATAATGAAAGAGGGAAATTTTTGGAATTTATGGAAATTTCTTAGAATTTTTTTTGCTAGTTTTTAGTATTTTTTAAGGATTTTATAAAATGTTATGGTTTGATGAGATTTGTTTATGTTTTTTTACTTTTTTAGTGGCATTATTAGATGTTAGAAATTATACAAAATTTTCCAAACATTTTCGAGATTTTCAGCTATTTTTTTAGAAATTTTCTCATTTTAATTTTTTTTTCCATATGTTTAGAATGGTAAAAAATATGAAGGAAATTGTGTTTAAATTTCAAGAATTTTTTGAATTTTTCCTTATTTTTATTTTTAATTTTAGGTATTTTAGTGAATTTTTAATTAAATTTTATGCATTTTACCAAAAAATTAATGAATTTTGTGGGTTTTCTAATTTATGGGATTAAAATAATCAAAGTTGAGACAGTAAGGTATCCAACAACAGCTGTGCGCAAACGAGAGCTTCGTGAAATGGGCAAAATGAGACACACATTTGAACAGGCACTTCCAGCACGCAGAAAATCCAAAACACTAACCAGCCATGTGAATGGCCGCAAGAATGATGCTATAGAAGATTAGCATGGAGGTGGGAGGCGAAATGTGGGACCAAGAGGGTGCGAGGTGTGAAAGGGGGCATGCGGGGGTGTGTGGTGTTGGAAGGGAGGACTTGTCTTTTCATGTGGGGGTGGGGGTGGAATAAGGGGGTGGGGGGGGTGGGAAGGGGGGCCTGCGGGGGGGGGTATGGGAATGATGGGGCTGGTTCTGTGGTGGGTAGGGGTGTGAGGAGGTGGAGGAGGGGGGAGGAGGTGGTGGAGGGAGTGGAAGAAGGTGGAGGTGAAGGAGGTGGAGTGGAGGAGAGGCGGCTGTGGAGGAGGGAGCATGGACGGGAGGTGGCGGAGGCGGCATGGATGTGGTGCTGCGGCATGGAGGCCCCATAGGTAGTGGCAACGGAGATGTGGCATTGCGGGCGGGGAGGCCCTGCAAAGCAGCAACGACAGGGCGGAGATGGAGCATGGAGGGAAGGGCCATAGGCATGGACGTATGGCCATAGGTGTGGCACTGTGGCGTGGTCACAGGTGTGGCGCTACGGTGTGGCCATAGGGGTTGACGATGGCCACAATGAGGAGAACGGTAGGGAAGGAGAAGGGGAAGGTGGAGGAGGAGGAGGAGGAGGAAGAAGAAGAAGAAGAAGGGGAGGGAGGAGGAGGAGGGAGAAGGAGAAGGGGTAGCAGTAGGGGAAGGTGGGGAAGATGGGGAAGGAGGAGGGGAGAGAGAAAGAAAGAAAGAGAGAGGGGGGAGAGAAGAGGGAAATGGGGCGGTGAGGGGACGCGGGAGGGGTAGTTAGGGGGGAAATTGTAACTGGATTTTTTTATCATTTTAAAAAAATATTGAATTAACAAGGGGTTGTCCCCCTCATCTCGGAAGTGTGCACGGGCGAGGGGTTAAAAAAATTGTGTTGTCAGCAATGTAAGCCAGTGCAGGCATGCGCAGGGATGGAGGACGTCATGATGAATGTGACACATACGTTGAAAGACGGAAATGAGGGTGTTCAAATGCAAATCCCCGTGATGTCGAGACACAAAATTAGACAAAAATTAATTCTAAAAAATGCATATGCCAGAACGAAGTGCGAGAAGAAAGAAAAGTAGATGGGGCAATGTGTCAGATAGACCTATCACATCAAAATGCCATTTCGACAGAGATAGGACCTGTTCACGTGGAAAAAACCATAAAAACATTCTCGAAACGGGAAAGAGAAATTAATACAAAAAGATCCGACGATCAAAACCTGATGAAGTGAACACGGAAAAATGTCCGCAAGAATAGGACGGACAAGATGGGCAAGGTCGAACCCGATTCTGGAGATAGTAAGGCGCGTTTACATGGAAAAAATAAAAAAAACACAAATAAAAGCAGAGTCAAAAATTAATACAAAGAAATTCATGCATCGAAACATCATGCAATGAAAAGGAAAAACGTCAGGGGAAGTGAATGGAATAGGATGTCTAGTCAAAATGAAGTTCTGATGGTGTTAGAGGGCGTTCACATGGGAAAAAGATAAAAAAGAACATAAAAATGCATGAAAAAATGAATAAAATAAAATCAGTAGGCCGGATCAAGATGGGGGAAAGGAAAGTCATGCAGGGGAGCAAATGGACATGAAGATTCAACTAAATTTAAATTCGAAGGTGATTAAGGTAAGTTCACATGGAAAAACAATAAAACATGCACATGAAAATACCTGAAATTACAAAAAAATTAATAATTGATAAATTGTACATCAAAATGATGGGTAGTAAAAATAAAAAATGACTAGGGAAAGGTGTAGGTCAAGGCTAGCATGTCAAATTGCAGTTCTGATGTGAAAAAGGTGCATTCGTATGGAAACACACGAAATGGACATAAACTCCTTTCAAAAATTAATAAATCATGATCAGTGGCTCAAAACAGGGGGTTGTAAAAAGAAAAAGTGGCTAAGTCAAAGAGAGGAATCGGGATATAAGGTTGGATATGGGTTTCGGTAAACGGAGGATGCATTTCTATAGAAAAATCGCAAAACAAGGGATAAAGAAAAACGGAGAAGGAACGTCCTCGGGAAGGGGGTGAAGGAAGACGGGTGGGTGGGGAAGGGATCCCATCAAAGTAAAATCAAGACATGGCATACATGCATAACTAGATCATGGTAGATGCATAAGGGTAAGCAACATAGATGCGTAGGGATGTGTCCCCACACTTAAGACCTTTAATATGAAGGGCGAACTGAGAAACAAGGACCTAAGACCACACATTAGACCACCGCTGATGTCCCCACACTTAAAACATGACTTTCATTGAGAAACATAAGGTGTAGGGTTAGAAAAACTTGCCCCATGTTGTTGAGAATTGAAGTTGATTGTCGATGTCACGTGTTGTGTCGCAGTCGGCTCTACAGGAGGTACCAAAGTGTCTTCATAGCACATGTCTAGCATGTCAGGGACCACGTAGTAGCAACCAGGGAGGCAGCATTGGTAAGCAAATCATGGGAAATCGTCAATGGGGCAAAGGATATTGCACATGGCTCACAATCACTCAAATAGAATGAAAGAATAGTCACTCACATGTAAGAAGCTAGGAAGAATAAGGATTTAGTGTGCAAATAATATTGATGGTATGCCATGTCACATTGTCATTGGTATAAAAGGAGAGGACATGTAATTTTTCTTATCTTTTTGACACATTAATACATTACTGTCCTTCTCTCCCATCTTGCTCACAGCTTCCATGGCTTCTTTCTCTTTCCTGTCTTTCTCTCTCCAATTCTAGTATTTCTCTCTCCTCGTCACTCCCTTTCTCTCTCTTCCTATAGTATTTCTCTCTCTTCTACACTCTCACTCTCTCTCTCTCCTCTTTCTCTCCAGTCCACTTCTTAACTAGTGGTATTAGAGCATTGGTCTTTGATCCATTTTTCCTTCTATTTTCAGTCTTATTTTTCTCCATCAAAATCAATTTCAAACAAGTACTGGACAAGACAGTGACTAACGGAGGGTTGTAGACCATCTACAGTTAGTAAGAGACTACATTTGGAGATCTCCAAGGTTAGACATGGTGGCACGAGGTTAAAGTAGTAGGCTGTCATCAAAATTCCATGCAATTTGGAGGTAACCAGGGTAAAGGAGGGTTAACCAGGCTTAGTTTGAGAACAAATTGTGGTTACTTTGAAAAGAGGGAGTTCTCTTTCCCCTTTCTTGGAGTTTCATGCAGGTTTCATGGAAGTCTACCATCAAGATGTGCTCATCTCTCTCAAATCCCTAATCTTCTTGGCCAAGCACCATTTGGAATAGTTACCTTGCTTCAAGATCTACAGGTTGACTACCTATTTGACCAAGATTGGCTTAGCAATGGAGCTAGGAACAACCCTGAAAATTGCGGTGCAATTTTTGGGCTGATTCCAGCCTGTTCTTTGTATCATATGCTTCAGTTCCAACCTCTGGGACTCTATCTAACCTTTGGCAAGTGATAACTCTTAGCAAACTCTCAAGATTGAACTCCATTTGAGGACCTTCAACTCTCCTGTAAACCCCAGATGAACAATCCATGCCATGAAATCCAAACTTTCATTTCTTGATAATTTCTTGAAGATTCTTCATCAACGTAGCCCGTGGTACCATTTTAATAAGGATTCTTCAACAAATTGCAAAGATTTTAGCTCGTGGAGGACATTGGAGCTCATACTAAAGCTTTATTTCGGGGCTTTCCTTCAAGAGGCTTGAATCTTTGGTATTCAAGTGTTCAAGCAAGCTTGCAGCACTAATTCTTCACAGATTTGATCACAATGGAGCTCATATGGACTGATTTTATGGATATTTCAAGATTTATGGTGGATTCATTGTGGATTATGGGAAATTCTTCCATCAATGGAATTGGAGCTGACATTTATCATTCTCTTCAAGCTTAATCAAGGTATTTCTCTTGCTTAATCTTTGAAATCTCTCAATAATCCACTTGCTAATGCTTTTCCACTTGTTGATGAGATATTATTGATCAATTAATTCTTTGAATTGATCAATAGATCAAGATTAGTGTTATTCCCATTAATCTCATTTCATTGAATTTCAACATTGATTCAATCATAATCTCATCATAGGTATCATTTGCTAAGTTTGATGCATAACCTTGACTTGTTTGGTTGAATTCTTTTGCCCAAGATGAAAAATTGTAAAAGGGTAATTACTAGCAATCAGTGAGTCACTGATTTACATCGGTAAGACTCATCCTATCCAAATTTTCAAGAATTCATCCAATTGCATCTCATGAAACATGTTGAATGAATATTTCAGCAATGCATTTCATGCTGATTGATTAGCATTGAATGTTATTGCTATGTTGATATACCCACCAAGGAAAAAGGTGGATGCCAGGGGAGATAGTGGGACAAAAGAGAGGTGACCCTCCCTCACTATCAAAGATCGCAAAGGGGTGCAACCAACCGACCCAGGGGGAACTTTGCCCACCTCTCGGTGATTCCAAGCTTATGTAGGGATCATGTCCTACTGTTTTATCCCTCATATAGGTACAACGAGTGGAGAATTGAAGATTGAAGAGTTTCCAAAGGCTCAAATACTTTCAGGATCAAAATAGGATAAAACAAGGATTTTACAGGACACTATAGGGCATTTACAGGTCCATATAGGTACAAAATTCATTACTGAAGTACATGTGTAGGTACTACAGGGTACCCATAGGTCCTAGTCAGCTTTCTTCAGGGTTTGGTAGCCATTTGGGATTACTATTTTACCTTATAGGGTGTAAACAGGGTATTCACTGGTTAAAACAGGGTGCAGGCCTGGACAGTTCAGACTCAAAGATTGAGTTGTAGAATTTTTGGTCCTAAGCCTGTTATAACATGCTATAGCTTATCTCGAAGAGGGCATTCTTATCTTCGATTTGAACTAAATTTTTTTGGAATCAAAGCTCCCTATCTCAAGTTATATCCATTTGTCTAATAGGGGATACTACAGGACTACACTATTATGGCAAGCATAAATGCAAAAATAAAGTCCAAGATGATTATGCTTAGAAAATCAGATATTCTATGTTGGAGAATACACCTCAAGAGAGCCTTGAAGAGCCTCAACAACAAGGGGAAATCACTGTACTTAATAATACCTTGTGTGCACATGAACAAAGGCATAGAGAAGGTCATGAGGCCCTATTATCAAGAATGGAGCATATGGTTTTATCTACTGATCAAACAAAGTCTTCCGTTGAGAAGTTAGTGGATTCAATGAGTCAAAAAAAGGCTTCTATTGACAAGTTGGTGGAATCCAATGCTCAAATTGTGGCTCAATTCTCCCAATGGATGCAAATGCAAATGGGATCTAAAGAAGTGAAAGAGAAAGCTTATTCAAAAAGTGAGCCTTCAGTTCCACTTCAGCCACCTAACCAAAATGGTCATGGTCATGGATTTATTGGATGAAGAGGTATCCCAAATAGCCAGGTAAGACCTCACAAAGGTAATGGGAAGATTGCATAGTGGTTCTCATACTACAAGATATAGACCTTATACCAACGTTTAAAGCGACGAAAATACAAACAACAAAATTTGCCCCCGTCGTCGCAAAAAGCGGCGTTATTAATGACTCCATAGAAACGTCGCTATTGGCGTCGCTATTTGTGACGCTAATAGCGACTCCAATAGCGACGCAACTAGTAAGTTTGTGACGCGTATACCGACGGTAATAGTGAAGCGAGCAGTAAATTTGCGACGCCAATAGCAACGGTAACAGGGATTAAAAATTTTTTGTGGCAGGGCAGCAAGCTGTCCTGCCACATATAGCACTGTGTGTTATATGAGAGCCATACAAAATAGTTTCTGCACTATTGCATACAAAGCACTTGCAAAAAAAAAGAATGTATACTGAAATCATAAAACTAATACATGAAATAAATACATGATCACATAAAAAGTGATTGGTACAATCATGACAGGATATCAGTAATACATAGAAAATGTCTACATAGATCAGGCGACTAAAAAATAAAGGTGTGTGAGCTCCAAGGATCCAAGGGCGAGCTACAAATCCTCGTCCCCCGAAAGCTCGTCCCGCCGCAAAGGAGCATAGAAACGGATTCTGCAGAAAAAGAAACAACACATCAATCCACCATACAATAATGCATTCAAATATCTCATGGTAACTACGGACAAGAAAGATGAGTGACTTACAGGGCTGCCGCGTCTATACAATCGGTCGAACAATGCATTGAGATCGTGCCTCTCTGCATATCGAGTCTCAAGGCCTTGCGAATCACGATTTGTAATGGAGTGTTGCAAAGAAAACAAAATGCTAACAGTTAGAAACATGATTGTCAGTACAAAGAATATTTCAAAAAAACAAACAAGTAAAACAAAAGAAAAACTTACAAAGTCCTCCAAATATGTCCTATGGCCGCCACTCCCAAGATGATGGACCACTCCGGCCTCAAGTCGTACCCTCGCCGCCTCGCGCTACTGACTCCAACGTCCTGGAGAATCTGTAGCCTCCTCCCTCAGTCGGTGCCAGTCATTTGCATCTAACCACTCGGGCTTTGCAGCCCCACTCTTGATTGCCTTGCGTGCGTCGGATCATCTATGTGACATGTATGCACGTATGCAATCCATCATCCAGCCCGTAGAGAATCTATCTACTGCAGCTGGCACCGAAAACTCCTCATGCAAGGATGGTACTATGTAGTCCTTGCTCCCCTCCGGTATGTTCTTCCAATGATCCAGGACATTGTGCCGAAAAACTTGTTGGCACAACTCTTTCATGCGAGCCATCACCCTCCTCCCCTCATCATTCATGATGATGGCTCCTGACCTACTATCGACCAGATATCCATAATCTCTAGGAGTCTGCCTAAGATGGGTCCTCTCCCATCTGCATCCACGCTCCTGGGCATATCCAGGAGACCCCTCTACATCCGGTGTACTGACGGGGGTAACCTCTCTCGGAGTGGCACCCAAAGGGGTGCCACTTGCTGATGGTTGCACAAAAGCCGGAGTAACTGTAGTAGACGTCCCCACAAGTGTGACAAATCCTGGAGGTGATGCAGCTCCAGCTGAACGACGAGACGGAGACACCACATCCGTGTCTCCATAGCAACATCTCCCTGATCCCGATGCAAGAGAGAGGGAGAGAAAGAGAAAGTTAACATATATTGGAATGATAACATATCCATGATTATGGTAATGGTATGCACTTTGCTTTTTTTAAGGGTACCATTACATCAACTCCTTAAGAGGGCTAAAAATTAGTCATACACTTTATAAAGTCTAATTAGGAGATTTAAGATGCACGATAATAGACTTATCGATAATGGTATGCAATGTGCTTTGCCATGGGCCACGTACATTCGTGACTCTTTAAGATGGCTTAAAATTGGTCATATCCTTCATAATGTCCAAGTAGGGGATCTAATTGTGATATGCATAATTCATTATTTTTGTATTAACTTTATAGGCATAACAAATTAGAAATCATGCCAACTAGTCAACGGAAGGACTAAAAGAAAATGATACCCCAGCTAATGGTCATTATAGTACTTCATCAAAATGAACCCAAAAGTATTGCTATAGAAGAAGAATCCCCTAAATTGAGCATAGGATATTTTCTTCAAATGTTATGACTATGAGTAGAATTGATTGAAACAAATTTTATTACTATAGTTGATAAATTTCATAGATGGCATTAATTTTAATACATGGACCTAGGACAAAAAAACCACATTTCTAAGATGCTTTTTGTTGAGACTGATTTATTATTAGACTAAGAGATCCTCAATGATGCTCATAAATGGATTACTTATACTCAAAGCCCTCTAGTGCACTTGTATAAGTAATCCTAGTAGAGCCCCTCTAAGATACTCAAAGTACATAACCTAGAGACCATAGCTAGGTATATAAGGTATAATGGTTGTACAAGAAGACACCTCAATAATTGACTTATCACCATTAAATCCCAAAGAAGAATCGTGTTCCATCCCCTTCAACTCTATATTCACCTCGTGAAGAACTTCATTAATCATAGCATCCTTGTCACCAATCTTTTTGTTACAATGATGAAGTAACATATTCATCACTTTTCCTTTTAGCATCTAAGGCATTATCTAATCTTTTAGTCAAGTCCAAACATTTAGTCTTCGACTCATGAACCTTATGAACCAATGCTTTTTTTTTCTTTACAATAATGAATAATTATCTACCAGGACAAACAAATCCTTGAGCATGGTATATGGCCGAGACATAACATCAATAAATCTCTCAACTACTATGTCCAATGCATTCTTTACATCAATCAGTAAAGCATTTCTTATATCTTGAAGTTTAGATTTCAACACCATGGATGCATCAATATCAACCTCAATGTTTTACAAAATTTTCTTCTCAAGCTCTTGCAGAGGCTAAAACCTCTCAAGCAAGAGCTTATGGTCAACTTGCAACTTGACATACATCTCCATCAAGCTATCCATTTGAGCCTCGTTTGTTGTAATGTAGATAAGATGGAAAATGAAGAAGATCTTATTGATCAAGATCGCGAGGCGTATCTTAATTAGCGTGTCCCATGTCCTTGCTCTCAATGCAAGTTGGCAATTAGACGAAAACGCCGATTGTCTATAGAACACGTACGATGATTTGGCGAGTTTCAATCTGAGATAATTGATTAGGCGATTGCGGATTTTCAGTAAACGGTAATTTGAATTTAATATTAATCATGTATTGTACTCGCAAGCTAATTGAAAACCATACACAATAAGATTGGGTCTTGTTGGCAAATTTTCTATCCAGGGAGGTGATGTCTCATCCCAAAGGGGAGTGCACCCTTTGCGGCCAATTAGAAGAGTTTGTAGACGTGCGATGGATGGAGTACAGGAGCCAATCCACCACTCACAAGGACAATCTATACCGTCAATTCCAGAGAAGATAGACAACCTTCCAGACCTACCTACAATCTTGGAGCCTGAGATGGAGGCAATGATCGATGCATTGACTCCCATGGATGTCGAGACATCTGATCTGCTTAGAGAGGAAGCATCCATACCATTATATGATGGATGCCGAGTATCTTGGTTGAAGACATTGCTTGCACTCTTAAGTATGCAAGCAAAATACGGGTGGAGCGATACGAGTGTGATCGAGTTATTCAGGTACCTTGCACATAGGCTTCATTGATTTTTTTTTTGACACTATTATTACAAAAAATTGTGCTTTTTCAAGGTGTTTTATGATTTTTTTCAGGTTATTGAAATATCATATATTACCACCTACAAATACCATGCCTGAGTCTCATGATGATGCAAGACATGTTTTACGAAAGCTTGGCATGGACTACAATAACATCCATGCATGTATCAACGATTGCATACTGTTTTGAGAAGAATATGAGACTATGGAGACATGTTCAAAGTGTGGTGCTCACAGGTATCGACAAGACTTGCAAGGGCAAACCATCCTTCAAAAAGTTATTAGACACTTTCCGCTCATCCCCCGCATAAACCACATGTTTCGTACGTCTGGCATGGCAAGCTTGACAACGTGGCATGTGCAGAATAGGTCCAGGGATGGAGTTCAATGAATATCAGCAGATTCACGCGCATGGAGCCACATTGACTCTACCTTCCCAGGCTTTGCGCGAGAGCCAAGGAATCTTCAGCTCGGTCTCGCAATGGATGGTGTTAACCCATTCAGTCTGCGCTCAACTTCTTACAGTGTGTGGCCTATAGTCCTTGTCAACTACAACATCCCTCCATGGCTTTCTACGAAGAAAGGACATCTCATCCTTAGCTTGCTCGTCCCAGGCCGTTACAAAGTAAAAAATATGGATGTGTATCTTCGTCCATTAGTCGATGAGCTTAAGATTTTGTGGGAGGAGGGGGTCAATGTGCAAGATATGAGCAGGCACGATGGTCGATGGTCAGCCAACATTCGGGCCATTCTCATGTGGACGATGCATGACTTTCTGGGATTGGGAGAGTGCTCAAGTGAGCAGGCCTTCGTTCTCGCTGGTAATATCTATATTTTATCTCATTCAATCAAGTATTCACTGGGTCATGGTGTCCTTACAGGTCTGGTTACCTCAGGTTATCATGCATGTCCATTGTGTGGGCCACAATTAGACTCCCGAAGGTCACGAACCATGAAGAAGATGGCATATCAAGGACACACCACTTTCTTGCCGGAGGATCATGAACTCAAGGAAGGTTTCCTTGGATGACCTCCAACAGATATGAATGCCGCAAGCTGGTATGAGCTGAAAATGGTCAACCTAGAATCACATCCAAATGGAATGCGGCGGTTCTCAGTTTTCTACGATTTTCCATATTGGACCCACTTACAGGTCAATGGATCCCATGCATATTTTCAAGAATGTGGGTAGCTTGCTATGGAACCACATCACAGGAAAGAGAGACACTATAGGGGCATGAATGGATTTGAAGGAGGTAGGTAATATGGAGGCGCTTTGGCCGCAGTCGAGTGCTGATGGTCACGTGCAGCTTCCTCGCTCTCCTTGGGTTTTGTCCACTAAATAAGAGCGCATTGTGAAGCAACTAATCAAGTCTATATGCGCTCGACAGGTATGATGCGTTCTCTCAGGTCTGCATTTTCTAAAGATGACCAATTGTCGGGGCTAAAATCCCATGATTGGCATAAGATATGTCAGGTTTGTGCTATGAATGGATTGTAATTAGCGTGGGCATTTTGCAATTTGAAAAGTGGCCATTATTCATAATGCTTTCTCGTTTGTGGCAGGAGATTAACATAGAACCATAGGAGATTATTCATAATGCTTTCTCATTTGTGGCGGAGTTGTGTCAGGAGATTGACATGGGACCATAGGATACTTCATACTTGGAGCATCCACTTACTCAATTAGTTGACTAATCTCTTATAAAGGTACATAAGATATGCATTTTAAGAGGGATTTTTTTAAAAATGATTTATATTACTATGCTTTGTATAATTTAAATTGATTATTCTAACATCATTTTTTATCTGTGCAGGTGACATTTTCAGGATGAGTCGAGGGATGAGCGATGAGGAGTTGCAGGACATCTTCGCACGCATGTCTCCAGACCAGCTCGCGAGATTCAGAGAGATAGCAGACCAGGAGCTATCTTGTTCTTTATCAGGGCACTCTACTATATCTGCTTCAGCACGATCGGATGCTTCGGCTTCAAGCAGACGATCTCGATGCTCACGACTTGGGCCAGCGCATTTCCTCTCCCTCTCACAATATATCCTAACACTCTCCAAAAGCAAAAGGGAGAGGGAGAGAGAGAATGCACTCTCCCTCCCTCTCCCTCTCCCTCTCCCTCTCTTTCTCTTTCTCTCCCTCTCTCTCCCTCTTCCTCTCCCTCTCTTTCTCTCTTTCTCTCTCATTTCCTCTCCTAAAAAAGCAAAAAAGAAAGTGATTTAAACCTTAAACAAGCAAAAGGGAGAGGGAGAGAGAGAATGCACTCTCCCTCCCTCTCCCTCTCCCTCTCTTTCTCTTTCTCTTTCTCTCCCTCTCTCATTTCCTCCCCTCCCTCTCCCTCTCCCTCTCCCTCTCCCTCTCTTTCTCTTTCTCTCCCTCTCCCTCTCCCTCTCTTTCTCTCTTTCTCTCTCATTTCCTCTCCTAAACAAGCAAAAAAGAAAGTGATTTAAACATTAAACAAGCAAAAGGAAGAGGGAGAGAGAGAATGCACTCTCCCTCCCTCTCCCTCTCCCTCTCTTTCTCTTTCTCTCCCTCTCTCATTTCCTCCCCCTCCCTCTCCCTCTCCCTCTCCCTCTCTTTCTCTCTCATTTCCTCTCCTAAACAAGAAAAAAAGAAAGTGATTTAAACCTTAAACAAGCAAAAGGAAGAGGGAGAGAGAGAATGTACTCTCCCTCCCTCTCTCTCTCTCCCTCTCCCTCTCTCTCTCTTATTTCCTCTCCTAAACAAGCAAAAGAGAAAGTGATTTAAACCTTAAACAAGCAAAAGGGAGAGGGAGAGAGCGAATGCAATCTCCCTCCCTCTCCCTCTCCCTCTCCCTCTCTTTCTCTTTCTCTTTCTCTCCCTCTCTCATTTCCTCCCCCTTCCTCTCCCTCTCCCTCTCCCTCTCTTTCTCTTTCTCTCCCTCTCTCTCCCTCTCCCTCTCCCTCTCCCTCTTCCTCTCTTTCTCTCTCATTTCCTCTCCTAAACAAGCAAAAGAGAAAGTGATTTAAACCTTAAACAAGCAAAAGAAAGAGAGAGGGAGACTCACCGATGAGATATGGCGAGTGTGGGGCGGCTCCTCTTTGCGATGAAGGCTCCTCCTCTCCTTCGCGAACAACGGCGGTGGCGGCAAGTCTTCTTCCTCTCTTTCTCTCACGACGGTCACTCTCTCCCTCGCTCTCGCTCTCAAAACACAAAATGTGAAAATGGAAATAAAGCCGCGCTCGGTTTTGGCCCGATTTTTTCCCTGTGGACCGTCGCTATTTGCGTCGCTCAAATCCTTATAGTGTCAGCAACCTATTGGGAGATTTCAATGAAAGGGAATTGAAAGACAAGATCATTTTGGCCAAGTTCAATGGTTAATCATCTTTACCATCTAATTAGGAGTGGATCTCCAAAATAGAATCTTACTTTGACATATTTCCTAAAACCAATGACATGAAGATACATTTTTCTTCCTTGCATTTGGAGGGATTTGCGCATACCTAGTGGAGGTATATTAAAAAGGAGAACATATTTGTAGAGAATTGGGAAGCTTTCAAGACACTTATGGCTGAAGGCTTTGCCTCTCCTCTTAAAAAAGAGAAATTGGCACGCAGATAGTATGGTTTGGAGCAAAGAGACCTAAGTGTAAGGGAGTACACTAACCAATTTCTCAACCTAACCATGTATTTAGAGAGCATCATTGATGAGGCTAAGCTCCACAAGTATATGTATGGTTTAGAGCCATCTTTATCAACTGATATCATGGCACAAAACCCTACTTCTCTCTTTAAGGCTATTGAGCTTGCGGAGTGCTATGGAAGGAAATATAGAAGAGAATTTCATTTCAGCCTATTTTTGGACAGCCAAGGACTGTTTTTAAATAGGGACAAGTTGGTAACATTTATGGCAGCAATCATGTGCCAAATTGGGGGTTAAGAGTTCCAACTTATCCACCATTCAATGCTTCAAGACCTCAAAGCAATTTTAGGACAGTAAGTAGTCCTAGGGTTGACTTCAAACAAGGGGACATCAAATCCTAAATCCATTTTTGCCAACATGAATCTTAAGTCTATCCCTATGGATCTCTACAAAGAAAGAAAGGAAAAAGGCTTATGTTTCAAGTGTGGGGAAAAGTATACACTTGATCATGCCACAAAGTGTGTATACAAAAATGCGGTTTTTAAGTGGTAAAATGGTAGTTTTTCCATTTCGGGTGGGTAAAAGGTGTTCCCATGGGGGGAATATAGAAGATAAATTGAATGTTAGTAGGTTGAAGTGATTGGAATAATAAAAATAAAAAAATATATATTTTATTACCAATAAATCAAGAAATTGAAAAAAATAAGGGAAAAATAGAAATACGTCTTGAAAAAATAAAAAAAAATATAATGATTGTTTGTGGATGTATGGTAGTGGCAAAGCATGAGGTTTAGCCTCAGTTTTCCCTATCTGATGGGACCTCAAATGGGCCGGCACTGGCTATGGCACTAGCCGGACTTCATGCTCATAACCGACAAGCACATCGTCACGGCCTCGCGGGCCATGAGCGTCTATCTACTGCTAAAGGACAAACTGCCCTAAAGCCTAATGTATGTGTTTATAGTTTTATAGTTTTGTAGTCCAACATTTCCCTTTCTATAAACTCCAGAGAGAGAGAACCCATACACATTGGCAGTAAATACCACGATAATCACATACATGGGAGGCAACCTCTCGGTAGAAATCACCGCGGCCTCACTGCAGCTCTCCTACATTGCAAGGATTGGCCCCTTGATGCGCTGCTCAACATATAAAACAAACGAACAAACTCCACTCTTTCATTTCGAAAATACTCCAGGAGATACCTATTCCGATACCATGGTTTCATGCACATGCAAAGTGAATGATCCTAAAGTGCTCAAACATAATTTTAAAATTAGAGACGTGGTGTGCAACCAAGCTTTTCAAATGCTTATTCCCTAACCTGTTGCAGTGATGTAAGGATAGCACCGAGATAACACCCGTGCTACTATCCTCTTAATTAACATACCACGAACTCTATGTCATGGTATGCATAAGAAAATCAGCAACAATCAGCACGCAAATCACACCATTTAAACATCCCAACCCCCTATGTTTAGGTATTGCTTTCGTTGCATAAGTGTAGAGGTTCATTTTGTCATGTTTTGATGTATAAAAAGCGATAAATCACAAACTTTGACAAAGAGATAGGGCAAACTAAGGCTAAACCTCATGCTTTGCCACTACTATACATCCACAAACAATCATTATATTTTTTCTTATTTTTTCAAGACCTATTTCTATTTTTTTCCTTATTTTTTCCATTTTCTTGATTTATTTGGCAATAAAATATGCTATTTTCTAGTTTTTCTTGTTTCAATCACTTCAGCATACTAACATTCAATTTATCTTCCATATTCTCCCCATGGAAACACTTTTTGCCCACCCAAAATGGAAAAACTACCATTTTACCACTAAAAAAACCGCATTTTGGGTTTATGGAAATTAAATGAAGCATGTAAATCATTGCAAAATCAGAACTTCCTGATACACAGCAATTACTCATAATGCAAATAGCACACAAACAAACTTTCATCCAATAAGAACATAATTATCATCATAAACTATAAAAAATCCTTCATTTTCTTTATAAAAATGGTAATACCGTGTTTTTACGTAACCCGAGACGCCTTGAATAACTACATAACCAATGGACGGAGCCTTCATTGCTCTCAATCCAATGCTTTACATCAATCTTTAGCATCTCCATCAATTTTCATCACCATTTTCTTCATTCTCCCTCCCCGGTTCCTCCTTCAAGATAGTATACATGAACAGCCCATAGAGAAGAGAGAGAGGGACGAGAGAGAAAGGCTAGAATTTGTTCTCTTTATCCGGACAGCCATTCCTCACTCGAAGACCGGCGATATGATTAGCCAAGAGGGAGAAGTTGATGCCCAATGTCAGTTGCATAGGTTGCTCTCAGCCTGCCATCATGATCCATGAGGATGATGGCGCAAAAATCAGCGCCCTGTTCACGCTTTCTTCTCCACGATTTGGTCACATTTTTTTTCATGCCTCTTGCATAAAATTTTAGGGGGGGGGGGGGGGGGGGGGGGGGTTAAAATTTCAAAGGGCACCCCCCCTTTGGTCCTCAAAGTTGTCCACCTCTTCAAATCTTGCCCATTTTGTGGCCCCTTTCTCGTCCGGCCTCCATTTCAGCCTCTGAAAAATCTTGCGCGTCCGTCTTGATATCCCGCACTGACTGAAAGCTCCTAACATCCTGCATGGTAGTCGAAAAATTTATAAAAAGTCCACAAGTGTTGTTCGGGCACCTTTTAAAAGCCATCTTTTACTTAGTGCTTAAAATCGTCCTAGCTGCAGCCGCCGCCTTCGATGCTAAATATTTTTCCCCTAAATTTCATATTTTTTGGCAAATTTTAGGCACATCCCGGGCTCAAAACTCTGCTCTCATTGGCGACCACGGGATAGGGCGACTCAACCCATCGAATCCCACAATAGATCTGCACAAAACACCAAAGGAAGCATCAAGCTGATACAAAATAGACACATACTAAAACACAACACAATGGTAACCCTACCCCCTAACAAAACCAAGGCATGAAATCCATAAGGAGTAGGCTAGCATAATCTGATAGAAGGTCTGAAGCTAGTCACTAACCGACTGCTCCAACACGGCCAAACTAAAAAGAACTATCAAAGAGGTTGCCCTAAGTGGTGGTCTGAACTACCTACCTAACCAAGGACAACACAACCAGGAGCTCCTACTAGGCGAGGACTCCTATAGCCTGATCAAGAAGTATTTTCTTTTAGCACATTTCTTCTTTTAGGTTTTTATTTTCCATACTCGAGCATGTAAAAAGGAGGGAGTTGAGCATAGTGACCCAAGGAGAACAAGGCATCGGCCTCAGGTCCTGTCTCGCTACCCAAGAACCTACCAAGCCCTCGCGAGGAGACACTTAATCCTTTTCTGATGCTCACTTTTATTTTCGCTCCAACCTTCCTTACTTTCTTCTTTTCCGGCGAGACGCCACCCCTAGGAAGACAAGGCATCGACCCTAGGTCTGACTCGTCCCCAGGAACCTACCAGGCCTTTGCAACGTGATGAGCAACTACTTATAAATTTTCCTTTCTTTTCTATTCTATTCTAAATAGGGGTTAGAACCCTTTTTACACACCTTTGTATATAGTTATTTCTTTGAAATATTTAGGGTTTTTTCCTCTCTATCATTATTTTTCCCCGATAGGCTTCTCTAACTGCCTCACAACTAACAAGAACTACTAGAACGGCTGCCTAGCAGGCTAGCAGAACATGGTCACTAGAACTGCCTTCTAAAACAGGTCTTTTAATGCCTGGCAATGTCTTTACAGGAGGCAACAACTACTCAAACCTCCCTCAGACATACCTAACCTAAACCTGGGACTTCATGCCTTGGACACCGGTCCCCAATCAAAAAAAAAATCCCCTACAAGTACACAGACACATATAGCATAAAAACACGGTATTCATAAAGGAGAGATATCACCTGGATAGGGCTACAAGAAGTCTCCACCGACATAGGCTCCTTCCAAGCTCTTCTTTAAACCTGTTTAGCATAGGACTAAAACAAGAAACCATTAACCACACCCGTACTAAACAGATGACTGGTCCTCTTGGCCTAATGAAATAAAGCAGTTAAAACCTTGCAAAACTGGCCCTCTTAGCCTAACGAGATCAAACAAAATAGCATCTACACATCCCTCCCCAAAATAATACATATATACAATAATATGCTCCTTTCCAAGGGGGAAAAAATGTCTCATAGCCCTAAACTAAATGCATAAGATTATGACCCATCCCTTCTGCATATATAGCAAGAGGTGTACGCATAACATGTTGTCTAATCAACCTATGGGTCGAGGATAACGTCTCGGCTACTCTTTGCATCACCCATATCAACCTCGCCTGCCATATATTGCATGCTCTAATAACATTCCCCACAAGCAACCATGTCATATCTCATTATTGATAGCAATATCCAAACTAGGAACATAGTTGAAGAAAAGGTCTTCTTCATAGGCAAGATTTTCCAGTGAATATACAAATTGATTCCAGTAACGTGGAATCATCTGAAAATACACTCTCTCAAACTCCTCAAGTAGGGTCATTGCAGTTCAATGATACATACAAAGAATGGGATTCCGCATTGTGTATGTCCCATCTAGCCGATTCAAGATCAACTGGGAATCCCCTTTTACTAACAACCGTCGAATACCACCTTGCTTGGCAATGTGCAGTCCCATAATCAAGGCTTTATACTCCGCCATGTTGTTAGTGAATCCTACCCCGAGATAAGCAGCTAACTTCATTGTAACTCTACGTCGGAGATCTCGGATTACTACTCCAACACTCTCTTTTTTATTAGGGCCCCTGGACGCTCCGTCAAAATATAATGTGTACGTCCACAATGGGTTTACAACATAGCCTGCCATCACGAACTCCTCTATTCGTAATTATGATAGTCAAAATTTAACATGTTTAGAGGATGAACTAACGGCTCCATCCCACCTTCTTCATTGAACTCAACAGGGATACTTGTCAACAGCTGTAAGTAGTGATGGCAAAAGACTTTGATCTCCCACACAAAGGTTCTATCTTCTTACTCAATCACTTTGTATCCTTTGCTCCACCAGATGAGTTTCCCCTGATGGTATCTCTGCTCCAGATATGGGTGCTCCAAATAAGGAATTAACCGCCCCATCAACTAGCTTTAAGCTCTTTTGCAGGTCTCAGATCAGCCCCAACATGAACGTGCAATGCATTTCTCCATGTTAGCATACATAGAAATAATAAGGTTTAATCTTATTAAGATTAACCTTATTTTTAAATTCTACTCCCCGCAAATCAGCTAGTAGAGCCGTATACCTATTTTTCCCTATCCTGACAATCTTGTATGGGCCATCCCATCTAGGTTCCAGCTTCCTTGGAAACAGCTCCCTATGCGCATCATAGTACAGAACTAATTGCCATTTTTTAAAGGTACATTTCTTTGCTTTAAGGTTGTGCAATTGCTTCATCCGACATTTAGCTACCTCTTGGTGTAATAAGCTCTGCAATTTCAGCTCATCCAGGTGGGCTATGGTCATGAAATGTTCAAAGAGTGAATCCTCATCTCCCAAAGAGTGGTTAATTGCAAACCGTATGGTTGGCAACTCGATTTCGAGGGGTAACACACACTCTTTCCCATAAACTAATTTAAATGGAGTATGGCCAGTAGCTCGCTTGAACGTTGTATTGTACGCCCATACTGCCACACACAACTTCCTCTCCCAGTCTCATTTCTTCTCAGAGACTATTTTAGACAAGATACCCACAAGCTACTTATTAGTACTTTCGACTTGCCCATTTGCTTGCGGATTATAGGGGGTCATTTTATTATGCTTGATTTGCCAAGCTTCAGTTAGGCTTTTAATCACCTTATTCAAAAACTGGGTTCCACGGTCCGACGCTAGTTTCTTTGGTGGACCGAAACGGCAGATAATCTGCTCTAAAAGAAAACTTGCAGTCTCTTTTGCATTGTCCTGCCTCATCGCCCGCGCTTCTGACCATTTTGTAAAATAATTAGTTGCTACTATAATGTACCTCTTCTGAGTGGTAGACGATGGGGTGATAGGATCCACAAAGTCAATGCCCCACTTCTCAAATGGAAGGATAGCCATAATAGACGTAAGTGGACGTTTCCTATTCTTTGTGCTGTCATGTCTTTGACAGGTATCACTTCTCTTAACATACTCAAAGGAGTATTGGAAGATGGACGGCCACCAATATCTTGCTCTTAAATCTTTCTGTGCTGTCAACTGTCCAGCGAAGTGCCCTCCACATGCAAAGTCATGGCACTCTTCCAAGATGAAAGGAACCTTGTCAGCCATCGCACATTGGCGATAGATATCATCAACACCTTACCGATATAGTGTTCCTACGATCAAGGAAAAGTTCAAAGCCTATTGTTTGATTTTCCTCTTTTCAGATTTTGATAAACCAGCTCCAGTCTCTCCCGTTGATAGATAATGCGTGATAACAACATACCAAGATGGGATAGAAGCCGTATCAATTTTAAACATTTCTTCAATATCACTTCCTTCAACCAAAGTCTATTTCGGCTCTCCGAAATCTACAAGGCATTCCATAATACCCTGCAACCTCAGTGGCTTACTCTTAATCTCATAATCGAACTCCTGCAAAGTGATTAACCACTTTGCCAAACGATTGGGCGGTTGTAGCTTGTTCATAAGCAATCTAGTCCCTTTCGCCTTTGTATAGAAAACTACCTTCTCATAGAGGATGTAGTGCCTGAATTTTTTAGTCACAAAGACCATTGCAAGGCACAACTTCTCCATGTAGGTGTAGTTGATTTCTGATATGCCCAGTTTTTGACTAGCAAAAGCTATCGGATGATACTACTTTTCCTCCTAGATTTGGGCTAAACAATAGCTGATACTATGCATGGTGGCTACTGAAAATATGTAAAATACCTCGCCTCTTTTGGGTGCTTTTAAAACTGGTGCTTTTACTATCTCCTGTTTTACATCCTTGAAAGCTACCTTACAGGGGTCGCTCCATACAAATAGACAGCTAAAGGATAATAAGTTTGTTAGTGGCAACATCCTTTCTGCCAAGGACCTCTTTTGGAGTGCGTGGTGGACTCATAGATACTATAACCTTGATCTTTTTAGGGTCAGTTGCAATCCCTATTGAACTGACCACATGGCCTAGCAATAGCCCATAAGGCACTCCAAAGACACACTTCCGTGGGTTAAGAGCGATACAAAATTGTCTGGAGCGCTCAAAGCACTTTCTTAAAATAATCAACATCCTTTCCCTTATAGTGGCTGCCCCCAGATCATGGATAAATACTTTCAACTCATCGGGGAAAATGTCACCAAAGGTCTTGTCTATTGTTCGTTGCCATGATCCAAGTGTATTGCACAAGGTACGCAAAAGAACCAAAGACAGTAATGAAAGTTGTTTTTAATTTGTCATGTTCTACAATTGCCATCTGGTTGTATTCTGCAAAGCTATCCATAAATGAATATATTTCCCTACCCGCTAATTGATCCAAAATCTGGTCAATAAATGGCAATGGGTAGTAATTCTTAACCGTCTGCTTATTCAGCTCTCTAAAATCTACACATAGTCGGATCTGGTTGTTTTTCTTCTTCCCGATGACAACTGGTGAACACCATTCTGTGTGTTGTACATGGAAAATTAAACCAACTTTCTGTAACTCCTCAAATAGCCCGTCCCTCAACTCAAAAGGCATACGCCTTACTTTCTGACGCACATGATGACTACCTTCTTCTACAGGAATAGAATGAACAGCCAAGTTGGGAGGAATGCCTCTCAACTCATCATAACTCCAAGCAAAGATATCGCGGAATTTTTGAATCAAGGACACATAGTCCTCCCTTTTTGTTGAACTGAGCATGGAACCTAATTTAATTGGCCGCGAATCATTCGGCGTGCCAAGGTCTAACTCAATCACATCTGCGTCTCTTATCCTATCTTGCGGCTCTATCAGCTCATTTAGAGTTATCTGATAAATATCCTCTGTAGTGGACCCCTCTTTAGATTCATCGTTGGTGGATGATGTCTCACTACCCGATGGATCATCTACTGTTTCTAATTCAGTAAAGGATAAAGGAGCTCTCTCACTCTGAGGAGACTCAGGGTAAGCATCGACTATTACTCAATTAGCACCTCTACCTAGAACCACTCGACCGGCGGGTATATCGACTTGGCAGTCTGTTCGTAAAATCCAAGGCCTACCTAGAAAGACTCGATAGCTAGGACGTCCTACAAATCTTATCACCCTAAAGTCCAAGAAGCATTCTACACTTGCAACTGTAACATGGACGCAACCTTCTAGTTGCCTTAGACTATAATCAGCCATTCTAAGAAGGGTGGAGCTATCTTTTTGGATGCCTAGACCCAACCTCTCCATCAACTCTGAACTCATGATATTGACGGAGGACCCAGTGTCTACTATAGCATGCTCTACTAATATTCCATCTACGTATGCTGGAACCTTAGGGCAATTCTTTTCAACGTGATCAAACCAATCTTCCCCTACTCGTGCTATGCCCAAAGGTTCTACAATATACCCAATACGAAGGATCTTCTTGAATTCCTTGCGTACTCCTGGAGATAATTTAATCAACTGTAAGAGGTTTACATTTGGTTTGACTTCGCAAAGAGAACTTGCTAAATCAAAATTATGATAGGTAGCCAAAGCTCTATTTTCTCACCAAACCATCCTTTCTTTTGGTCTCGGGACCGGCTTTGGGTCTTCATTGTACTCTACCTTAAAGATGGGAAATGGGACTACATTTTTTGGCCTGTCATTAATATTTCCAGGAGAGATTTGATTAGGAAGGGGACCTTGAGTTGCTATGGGGACTTCTGTAAAGAGTGCTTTTAGGGCATCAAAGGAGGCTTCTACTACAAGCTCGTTCTTGGCCTTGATTTTTGCCTTCTCTCTTCTCACATATCTTTGGACTCATTCTAGTGCTTGCCTCTTGATTGCGTCATTCATCAAGGAGTTAGCTTTGCCCAATCGGTTTGTACTCAACAGAACAGAATCAGGGGGGCTTCAATCTCTAGAGTACTCTCTAGCCAACATCTCTTCTACTTCTTGCTTCTCTACATCTCTGAATTTATCTTTTAGACTGCTACATAAGGGAAGATATTCCGTT
Source organism: Lygodium microphyllum (assembly GCF_053477565.2). NCBI lineage: Eukaryota > Viridiplantae > Streptophyta > Polypodiopsida > Schizaeales > Lygodiaceae > Lygodium > Lygodium microphyllum. Next base: position 40,981,270 of record NC_141152.1, read on the forward strand.
CTGAAGGTATCAAAACTCATTCTTTTGAGGATCATTCTGGTACCATCATCATAAGAATGCCAAATTATAATGGTTTCAACAGTGTATGTTGTGAAGAAAACTCCATCTACCAACTTCCAATGGGTTGCTAATTGGACAAACAGCAAATTGTCAGTGCACCATGCATCCCACGCATCCTGCTGTTGAGCATCGACGAACAAAGCTCACTATGCGAGCATACAGCATCCGATCTGTGCACCAGTGGTATCAGAGCGAAGCTGAGATTGAGAGCTTCCAATCGCTACCCATCTTGTGCGAAGGCGGAGCTCCTGGAACAATTGAGCTCTACAGTCAGTTTCATCGCAAACTGTCAGAGAGAGAACCAGGGAGAGAGAAAGAGGAGAGAGAAGACTGTAGAGAAGAGAGTAGATACCCTATTTCTTTGGTGTTTCTTTTGGGGATCCAGCTAGAGACGAAGGTGTAAGAAGGTGTTGGAGAAGGGGGTAGTTGCAAGTTGGGGCCCCATACTCATCGACGATGATTGCGGGTGTAGTGGGCCTTGCCCTTAAGGGACTGGTCCTTGGAGGGTCAGCTTGAAGGGGTTCCTTGTTGGGGGGCTCAATGTGGAGAGGCTTGGTCCTTGGGGGAATCAGCATGAAGGGGCTTGTCTTGGAGAGTGTTGAGGGACTCGGGGTGGCAGAGCTGGGGCTCGTGGACATGGATGGGATCACTGTGATGGCACTCTATCTGGCGCATCTCGCCTTGAGGGGCTTCTCTTGGAGGGGCTCATCCTAGAGGGCCTTGAGGGGTGGAACCTAGAGGGGCTTGGAGTGGTGGGGCTTATCCTAGAGGGTCTTAGAGTGGTAGGGCTCATCTTAAAGGGCATGGAAGGCATGGAGAGTCCAGTGGGGCTATGTTCAAGTCTTGGTCACCTATTGGGCTATTGCTCCTACTCTTTATAAGCATGTGTCCCCTATGCGGGACAAGGGATGTCGACATGGATCATTGATGATGAGGAGGCAAGATGGCAAGAACTTCCTACATGTGCCAATTTGAGATATCAATAGGATTCAGTAGTTTGTCATACTGTATCTGCAAGTGGTGCAAGATATTGAAATCTCTCAAAATGACAATCACCCTGTAAGCATGGGCTATAAGAAAATATGCATCCTTGAAAAACTCCATGAGGAAGTCCTTTGCAATCTCATGAAGAGATAGAATTGCAAATATGCTCCATCTCTGGTAAATGCCCCATTTCTTACAGATTTCATGTACCAACCTTTGGAAGTGGAGGTGTGGTATTGTAGGCTACATGCAATTTTTTATCTTGTCTAGATCTCCAAGTACTGCCCAGTGAGCCTAATATCTTATGCGCCTTGAGCAAGATGGAGGTATCACACCTGAACCAAAGACCAAATAGAGTTAGAACATGTGCATATACTTGGGCCATTGATCCCCACTCTTTCTTGATCAATTTGGGCCATTGATCCTCATGGAAGATAGTGTTGTAGTCCACCACCACCACCAAGAGAAAGGGAGATAGAAATTGGAATCCTAAGAAGAAGTGCCCTTGTCATTATAAGTATTGTTTGATGAGGGACCATTGAGCGCATATGTGTGAACAATTTATGGTTTAGGGTGTGCCTTATACTCATTCTTTCTCGACCTCCTTCGATTACGCATGATCTCTTGCACCTGGTGCATCTGCTCTCATCTTGCTCTCCTGGTTCAGGCTTACTTGATTGCTCTTGCTTCCTCAACGTGGTAGATCAAGGAACCAACCCATCCACTAAGGGACCCTGGCTCTTTGTACAAGGTGCCATCAGATAACATAGTAGGTGTTGGGCTACTTCTAACTTTGTTCTATTTATAATTCTGTGTAGGCCAAGTGAGAGGTGCCTCCATAAATTTGAAGGGTCAGGGGACCCCCATGCGCTAACCCCACATGGGTTGCTTATTTTTTACCCAGGCATGCACTAAATGCTACTTGGATTGACTCTCAAGTTGTCGGGACCTAAAATGGGCCAACACTGGCTCTAAGCACTAGTCACGAGCCTCTCTATACTCAAAGAACACACCCTCTCGGCCCTCGTGACTAGGAGCGTCTAAGGGACGAGTGCTTTCACACACATAGCATTTGAGTACATTCTTTCATAGCAAAATGTTGTGTCATGGATGGCAATTTTGGTTCAGAAAAAAGCTTTACAGATATGTGAAATGCACGAGTATTTTGTCCATAGACTCATGGTAAATATTTTACTTACATCTATAATAAATGAACACACCAACATCATATGAGTTAGATATCTAAAATAACATAAGGTTTACATATCATGCTAACAATGTATGCTATATATGTCAACACGTTGTAGTTGATCTAACAAGCATATAGAAGACAATAACCATGTATGCATACAAGTATACACATTTACACAATTATTTATCTAATTGATGGAGTCTACATGCTCTACCACTTACATTTATATGGCATATGTGTTTGTACGTTTAACTATGTAATTATAAACAAAACCATGCAAGAGGGATTATTGTATCTCAAATTAAACTATATGCTCATTAGTTTGTTCACAACTAGCAACTTGAGTAAGGAACATTGATCCATATGTACATTTAGTTTATACTTGTAGTTATATGCTTGTTTAACTTAGCAATTTACTGCATTTTCTTAGGATGCATTAATTTAAGATACATAATGTTCCAACCTACAAGTGATTAACCAACTTTTGTAACACCAATGTAGCATGTATAGAATGTGTGTATGCATGTGTTTATATATGTGTCCATGTGTTTGAGAGAGCATGAGCAAGAGTATTTGAAAAAAATTATCTCACAAATGGAAGAAACATAGACCCTATCTCAATCGAATCAACTTTACTCATATCAATCTTTACACATGATAGCCCTTTAAGACAAATATTAACAAAACATTCAAAAAAATATCGATAAGTAATAAACAATAATAGTGAGAAGGAAAGAAAAGGAAGTAATAACAAAATATATGATTACAAAAAGAGGGAAAATAAGACAGGATGGGAGTGAGTGAGTGAAACAGCTTATGAGAGAGATGGAGGGAGGGGAACATCACATATCCATGCTCATTAGGAATCTCATTAGGAACCTTGACATTCGCACTTTGTATAAGTCCATTGCAAAGCAAAATATATATTACAAGAAGCAAGTTACAAAATTGTAAGATATAGTTCATAGAGAATGTATATCATGTGAACTAATTGGGGTATACATTACAATATTTACCATGTTCTAGTCATAACATGTTGACAAGTGTCAATCTACAATCCATGCACATGGCCCTTTTCTCAAGATCTTGCTTCTATTATTGCCTATGTAAGAGAGAAGTATTACCGATAATGTAATGTGTCTGACAACTAAGGATCCCTCAATAACATGATTTATTGATCCATCAAGAGACGTTTCCTAAGTGACATTGCCTAGTACTAGAATAACATGGTGTTTACTACTTAGGCTCTCTTGAACCCACTTTTCAATAAAAGGTTCTAGCCATAACCCATAAGGATCGACCTGAATTTGAGCTCCTAAATTAAGCTAAAGTCAGCTATTTGACATCTAGCATTGGTCTTAGAGCCACTACATTCACATATCAACTCAATCCAAAGCAAATCAATGCCACACTTGGTTCATAGTGAAAGAGAAATGAGAGGAAGTGATACGTGTTGACCCCTCTACCCATAGGGTATAGTCTCAACTCAAGTCCCCTAAAATTGCATTGATCAGGATCTCAGATGACACACTAGGAATTCAAGAATTTGGCCCTTTCCTAATTTCCATCACCTTGAAGGAAAACTATGGATTAGCCATCTATAGGATGGCGGACTTATTGAGACCACCCATCTATAGGATGGACTTGTTAGGGGTTCCACCCTCTTGCTTTCCTTGAGCATGTGTTTTAGTTATTTAATTATCATAACACTTTATATTTTACATGCAAAGATAACTTCTATTAACACTAGTTCCTTCACATAATTTATTGTCACCAAGACAAAGAGATCAATATCAAAGAATCCTTTGAAAGCAGTTGCAACACAATGTATAGTATTCTATGTCTTCTTCAAGGTAAAATGTCACCTCGGCAATTTGTCCCTTAATTTGAGTCTCTTGTCCAAATCTCTTGACATACAATCCACCAATCCATCCTTATCTAGCATCAAGGTCTTCCAAAATTTTGATCCTAAAATCATAGGGTTTAGGCTAGTCAGACCCAAGGGATTTATAATTAGAGCCCCCATGGCACCCTTGATACCTCCTAGCCTAACATCCTCAACCTCTCGCATTTGGGGTATAACTATAAATCCACCCATGAGGGCACAAGAGCTTTTGTACAAATACACAACCAAGTAATCAGCCTATTAGCTAGGAAAACATTCCTTTTCCATAACATCAACCAAGCAATCACTTGAATATCCACAAAAGTTAACCAACTTATCCTAGCTAGGGAGACCATCTCCTTCCCAGAACAATCAGGATTTCTTTTAAAAGATATATGTGACAAACCAAAACAATGTCCTTTGAATACTTCCAAAAAAGATGTAATCCATAACAACTTATACTTTCTTATAGTGCAACCACAAAGTGCTATGTGTTGGCCACACATTAAAATAATACATCTTGAGTCTTTTATTTATATCACAAGTGTCAACACTTTATCATGCACATCCCATGCACCATTTTTCTTCCTTCTATTCCCATGCTTCTATAACCTTCACTTTCAACGAACCCTCATCCCATAAATTTTGCACAAGGATATAGTAACTTAGGTGCTGATGAACTTGAGCTAAGATTCATGAGACAAAAGGTCCTTGAGAGAGCACCATAGACTGTTCATGGTCTCAACTCAAAGAAATAAGATCCATTATAACTAGCCTACGACAAGTAAAAGAAGAAGCATATGGAAGCACCTGGAATCCTTTGCAAGTCATGGACTTAATGTGCTTCCCTATTCATAGGAATAGCAGGATCAAAGTGTGGTCGAGGAACCACCCTCTAGCTTGGTATGACCTAATTTTAGTGGTGCTATTGCTTGCCAAGACTCAGTAGTTGAACCAACTAAAGCCTAGACTCAAAATCTTGTATTGATGACTTGCTCTCCTATTCCCCTTCATGTGATGATGGGAGTCAATGAAGGGACTACAAGTATTGGAGCTTGCTAAAAGATCTATCATCCTCTCTTTCTTTCTACCTTATTTTTCTCATTTCTCCTCTTCTTCTATTCTCTTTCTTTCCCATTCTATTTATTGCTATCTCTCCTTCTCTATCTCCCTCTTTCTCCATGAAAATAATCACTTGAAATATAACTTCTTTATTTATAAGATAGCCTTATAAAAGTATTCACCTTTCTCCCATACAGAAGAATGACCCCCCGAATGCCTTTATTTTACCATGATTTTTGTCCCTAACTAGTACCAAGGCCCTCAAAAAGTCCATCCTGAGTCATGCAAGGGTTGGGATGGTTCCTAGGAGCCTAAGAGTTTACTAACCAAAGCTCCCCTAGCACCATCAACTCCTCCGACCTAAGGATCCCCCTGTAGAGCAACCTCTCACCATCAAGGTCAGTCCAAACTCTTTGAGGCAACAAAACCAATCCCCCTTGGTAAAGGGATCCATAGCTAGCCTTGGGGGAGGTCTCATGTGCTTTCATTTTATCTTTTTGTAAATTTGATACATTAAGGCTTTGATCAATTCATTCAAACTTCTTAAGTGCATCAAGTAAACTTGTATCCACCAATTGCAAGCATAAGCAATTTGTTTTCAAGAAATATTTCTACACAAATAGGGATGCAGACTTTAACTTAGTGACAATTCTTTACAACTTGGACTTATCCCCTTCTTAGATTTCTCCTATTTTCCTTTGGATTTTCTCAATTCCCTTCTAATTAGTCTTCCTTCATTGGATCTCTCCTTGGTTATTATTTATTTATTTTTTTTGTTTGTCTTTGTTCGTAATCTTCCTCGACATAGTCTTTTTTGAAGGTTGGTCCATTGATCTTATTATAAATCTTGACTATTTTTCTAGACTTCTATGTGGTGGTATAGTTAAAACTTTTCTTAATTTGTGAAAATTGGGTTGGCACCTTGGAATTTTGATTTTTAATTTAGAAGTTATGTAAGTCAATGAGGCAAGTATTTTCTCTAGGAATTTTAGGCTTCTATTTTTCTTGAAGGAGAATTATATCAACTTTTTGGTTACTTCATGAACTAGGGTTTGTACTTCAATTTTCTATATTAGCAAAGTAAGTCAATTCTAATATCACAACTTATAATAGCTACGTATGCAAGACAATTTAATAATTACAACTTAATTAATAATAACAAGATTTCTCTATTAAAGAAGGTACGATCTAATGACCTACTTTAATGATCTTAATTCACTTTACATGACTAATAAATACCCAAAAAATATTTTCTTATGTTTACAAGATTTGTAAATCCAAGAAAATATTTATTTATATTTGCATAATTAAAAAACCCAAGAAAAGATTTCTTATATTTACATAATTTATAAATGCCAAGGAAAACATTCTTGATACAATTACTTAATTCTTAATTTTTGTGGATTTTTCTAATGGATCTTCCTAAATTAAAATTTGATTTCCTTGATGCACTTTGTTTATATGCTAGTAAGATAAGAGTTTAATTTAATGCATTGCAATGTCATGCAATTTATTCTATATTTCAAAAACTAAAACTCTAAATTAATGGTTCTTACTTTATTTCTTTTTTGTTGAATTTTTATTTTTGCCTATTTGTTAATCTATAAATTATTAATCAAATATTGAAAATATTTTATTTATGTTCCTAATCTTTGTATTGAATGAATGTTAATCTACAAAAGAACCTAATTTTGTATTGTGTATGATGGTATGCTATCCATGTTCGCAATTGCATTTGTAATGTAATGAATGAGATTAAGAGGAGAGAGAAAGTGAGGAAGAAGAAGAAAGAGAAAGACTAGAAGAGGAGAGAGAAAGACATGAAAAAGGGGAGGAGGAAGGAAGTCATGAAAACTCAAGGAGAAAGCGAAAAGTTAGTTTGAAATTATATCTAGGTGCCCTAAACTAGGTCTCTTACAACTTATATACCCCAATCAATGTGACTTGGTGTCAGGACGAAAAAATGGGCTCGACACTGGCTCTAAGGCTCTAATTGATCCTCTATGCTCAATCAAAACATCCCATGGCTGGCTCGCACTCAAGAGCATATGGACACTATGAATTGATTAAACCAAAGAATGCGTTGTAGATACTGTTTCTAAATCGTAGTCCAACGTGTTGCCAAACATAATGGTGCCTAGCACTTCATATTACATACATAGGGAGAACCCCCTAGCTTAGCACTGTGACTCCACTATAGCTCTCCTACAACTCAGGGATTGGCCCCAAGATGTGCCATCCAAACATATAGCATATATGCAACATAGTCCTCTTTGTTTTTTTTAATAGAGCTTTCTAGGAGATAATATAATCCATGCCACATCATTCCCCAAAGGAAACAAGTGTACTATTCTACACATCATAGAACTCCTTACGCTCAACATAGGTCAATCACTCAAAAATAAGTGCTCTGCATCTAAGATTTGTTTTTTGGATGCCATGTATATGTAATGCAATGTAAAGGTGAATGCCCTTAAGTGCACAAACATGTAAACTTATGGATCAAATAGTGTGGATTGTGTGCAAGCAATTCTTTTCATGATTTCATCCTAATGTGATGCGTCGTTTTGCTAAGGCAACACTGAAGCAATTCATGCTACTACCTTTCTTTAAACATAAAATACAAAATCCATTGAAATCATGTGTCAAGTTATACATAAAAAATCAGATTTCAATGGATATCCTTTTTCCCTACCGTTTATGGTTTTGCATTCGTTGGTAGGTGTAAAGAGTATTTTTCATGTGTTTTTAGTATAAAAAAAGCAATAAATATGCACTTTAACATAAGAATGGAGATATTGGTTGAGGCTAAACCTCATGCCCTAAACCCACATGCACTCATGGACACATTCATAATTTTTGGTAATTTTTTCATACGTAAAATCTATGTTTTTTATTTTTCTTTATTTTTCTAACTTTATATTATTATTTATTAATAGTTTTTTAATTTTCAGATGTAGAGCTTGCATGAACCAAGATACATCATTATAGTTCATAAGACCCCATGTGAATACTAAAAGAACCATGAAAATGCATAAAACCCTTAATTTTTCCAAAATCTTGTCATTCTTGTATTGCAGGTTTTCTCGATTTTCATTTTAATTATGTGAACAATAAGAACCAACTAAGAATTCTACTTTTTCAAGCACTAGAAATCACATTCAAACATTTGAAACAATTTTCCATAATATGCGTAGAAGATTCATCATAAAATAGTAAAATCGAGCATTTAGGAGTTTAATTTAATACAAATCCCCATGTATTCTAAAGTCACAAAGCTGCTGACGCTCTTCCATGGCCATTGAGGCATCCTCAACCTTTGATTTATGCTCCATAACACTTAGGCATTATCACACACCCAAAATACATTGCTTCATCCCACCCCTCTCTCATATAGATTGAACCATGGGAACAAGGTGCAGAGAGGAGGGATAAAGATTGAAATCAAAGATTTTCATTCCTTGCATTATATTATGCATGCATACAGCCAGATTCAAGTCTTCAATGTGTACATTAGTGAGGATATGCCTTCCATCTCTAATGATCTTTCTTGAATTGAAAAGCCACACTTGATGAATCGAAGGGGCATTAAGAAATTGCGATGCTTTCTCCCCTCCCCTCCCTCCTCCATGCTGAAAAAATATTTTTTGTTTAATCCCTTAGCTTAATCATTAACCTTAGAAGCTAACTAGTTCAATTTTTGTATGTTCACATAGATGGATGGCCAAATGAGCTGGGAATTGCAAATGGACTCAACGCTGGCTTCGTGGCATCAAAGTCTATTAATCTAGCCTCCATCATGTACTTTCCAACTCCTAGATCTAGTAACTGCTTCATAACACCAAAAATTGTAGGGATTAAATGCGGGGGTTAAACGACCTCCATTGAAGCATGGAGACTTGCGTTGGGATCCTAGCGTCGAAATGCATCTAGGGAAACTCTAGCTCCTTGATCCACAACTGTTTCATTTTCCATGAAAATGTACTCTTTTATGCCTCCCAATGTCTTTAATCACTTTAAATCAAGGCACATAAATAAACCATAAATAGTATCAAGGTGCTTCAAAGAAGAATACACAACAAAAACATAAACATAGCTCTCACCCTACTCGTGACCAAATCAAGGCATGAAGATCCACAAGGGATAGGCCAAGTATAATTTGATAGAGATCTAGAGCTAGTCGTTAACCAACTACTGCTCCAATACAAAATGGCTAAAAAGAACTATCAAAGGAGTCATCCTAAGTGGTGGTTTGACCTACCTACCTAACCTAGAATAACTGGACCACGAATTCCTATTAGGCGAGGACTCCTATAGCCTGGTCTTGCATTTTTAGATCCTTTTAATTTACCACTTTTTGATACTTCTAGACTTAATACTTGGGTGTGTAAAAAGGAGGGAGCTAAGCATGTTGTGACCCAAGGAGAACAAAGCATTAGCCTCAAGTCCTATCTCAATATCTAAGAACTTACTAAGTGCTTGCAAGGCAACACTAAAGCCTTTTCTTTTGCTAACTTTTATTTTCACTTCAACCATCCCTATTTATTTTGTCCGACTAGACATCACCCCAAGAAGACAAGGCATCAGCCCTAGGTCACTCTTCCCCAAAAACCTACCAGGCCTTCACAAGGCAATGAGCATCTGCTTTTGAGATTTTTCTTTCATTTAATTTATTTTTCTTTTGTTCAGGAGTTAGAACCCCTTTTTACACACCTCCGTATACTATAGTCTTTAAATATGTGCATTGTTTCTTCTATTTCTTTTATTTTGTGGGCTTCTTTACCTGCCTCACAACTAGGTGAGACTCCTAGAAACAATTGCCTAGTAGGCTAGGAAAATAGGATCACTAGGACTACCTTCTAAAATAGTTCTTAGAATGGCCAACAATGTCTTTATAGGAGGCAGGACCTCCCTAGACACATTTAACCTAACCCTAGGATTTCATGCCTTGAATGCCAGTCCCCAACAAAACAAATATCCCCACATACACATAACCATTTAGTATAAAGGGAAATAACTCATAAAGGAAGGATATCACCTGGACTTGGCGCCACAAGAAGCTTTTGCGCAACAAGAGGCTCCGTCGAATCTGTTTAGTGCATCACTAAAAAAAATCCATTAAGCACACTTGCACTAGACAACCAAATGGCCCTCTTGGCCTAATGAGATAAAACATTTCTCTATAAAAACAAGGGCCCTCTTGGCCAACGAAAATCAAGCATTAAATTCAATAGAAATGGCCCTCTTAGCCTAACGAAATAAACCAAAAACTACACCATTTAGCATCTTACTGTTGAAAACAAACCCTTAGTCTCCACATGACCCTAGTGAAGCACAAAACTAGACCAAGGATATGGGCTACTCATGCCCTACCCTAAGTGCATCAAATTATTGGCCAACCCCCCCGAATAAATAGCAAGGGTTGTTCGACGAATATGGTATTGAATGATCCTATGTGTCCATGAAAAAATAGGAAGGTAATTAGTTGCTACTCAACTCATATATTCCAAACTCAATGGCCAAAATAGGATGTATCAGCAATAAGAAGTCCCCATAGTAGTCCTAGGCTAATATCTAAAGGCAATTGTAAGAGCTCCTCAGTACCACAGTTAAAAAAGGCATCTTCAACAAAAGCATGATTGGCCAAGGAATCTGGAAAGCGATTCCAATGTTGAGGAATTAGTTGGCAAGTCACTATCTCAAAAATATGCAACATATCTAAGGCCGCATGATGGTACATCTGCAAAATGGGATCCTTCAGACTATAGGTCCCATTCAATTGGTTGATCACTAGTTGTGAGTCACCTTTCAATAATAAATGGTAGATATCACCATGTTGGACTACTTTCAACCCCATAATTAAGGCATTATATTCCACCATATCATTACTAAAGGAGTTTCCTAAATATACTCTTATTTTCATAACAATTCTTCAGCGAGGATCTTTAATGACCATCCCAACACTTGCATGCTTAGCGGACCCTCGAGAAGCTCCATCAAAATACAAAGTATAGACCCATTATGTATTGATAGGCCATGCCATACCAATCATCCTACTTGTACTTATGCTAGTCAAAGTCGAGCCAAGAGAGAGGATGTATAATATGTATAATCCCTCCTTCCTCACCAAAATCAATAGGGACACTAATAAGAATCCTATGATAATGGTGGTAGTGGACCTTAATAACCCAAGTAAAAGATCCATCTTACCACTCAGTAATATGATAACCTTTACTCCACCAGATCACTCAACCTTGGTGGTAACACTGCTCTAAATACAGATGTTCAAGATAAGGAATGAACTTGCCCATCCCAATGCCTTGGTACCCACTACATGTTTAAGCTAAATCTTGAAGGAGACATGCAAAGGCACCAAGTCTAATGTTAGCCTTACATATAGTAAGGCTTCAACTTATTTAAACTCTACCCCTTGCAAATCTGCTAAAAGGGTTGTAGAGTCATTCTTTCCTATACAGACAATCTTATATGGGCCATCCCATTTGGGTTCGAGCTTGCTAGGGAATAACTCTAAGACAAGCATCATAATATAGCACCAACTGACCCTTCACAAATTTATATATTTTAGCTTGAAGATCATGGAGTGCTTTCATCCTTTTCTTCCCTACCTCTTGATGTAATAGAGCTTGGAATCGTATTTCATCAAGATGTGCAAGGAAAGTGAACCTTTCTTGCAATGCTTCTGCCTCACCTAATGAATGATTTAGGGCAAACCTCACAATGGGTAACTTGATTTCCAAGGGTAAGACACACTCCTCCCCATATATCAACTTGAATGGGGTGTGGCATGTTGCTCTCTTGAATGTCATATCAGAAGCCTAAATAGCCACATGAAGTTTCTTATTCCAATCATGCTTATCCTCAAATACTGTCTTGCATAAAATCTCCACGAGAAGTTGTTTGTTGGTACTCTTTACTTATCCATTCACTTGGGGATTATATGGGGTAGTCTTATTGTGTTTAATTTTTAGAGCTTTCGTTAAGGCTTCTATGACCTTGTTCCGAAAGTGTGTCCCACATTAAGACACTAACTCTTTCGATGGACCAAAACGATAGAAATTTTGTTCCATGATAAAACTAGCTTTCTTCTTGGCATTCTCCTTCATCATATCTCAAGCTTAGATCACTTTGTAAAGTAGTATGTTGCGACAATGATATAATGCTTTCACATAGTCTCGACGAAGGATGTATAGGTCCAATGAAATTGATGCTCCACTTCTTGAATGGTAGTATAGCCATGATAGAAGTAAGTGGGTGCTTCATGTTCTCCCTACTGTCATGTCTCTCACATGTATCACATCTCTTGACATATGCAAAATCATTCTAGAAAATGGACAGCCACCAATATCTAGCTCTCAAAACTTTATGTGCAAAGTCGCCCATCCAGAAAAGTTCCCTTTATAAGCAAACTCATGGCACTCCTCCAAGATAAACCGGACCTCATTAGGGAGGACACATCAGTGATAAATATCATCGACACCTTGCCAGTATAGTGTTCCTACAATCAAGGTAAATTTCAAGGCTTGCTACCTAATTTTCCTCTTTTCAAGCTTTGATAAGGCAACTCCATCCTATAGATAAATAGTGCATTATGGTAGCATACGAGGATGGGAGGGTGGCCATATCAATCTTAAATAGACCCTCAAGGTCATTACCTTCAGCCAAGACTTCCTTCAGCTCCCCAAAATCGAGAATACACTCTGCAATGCCCTACAACTTTGGTGGCTTAGTCATAATTTTATAGTCAAAATCCTACAAGGTGATCAACCATTTTGTTGGTGGATGGTCGTAGCTGCAACTTATTTATCAATAGCCTCAAACCCTCCACCTTCGTATAAAATAGCATATTTTCATAGAGGAAGTAATGCTTGAACTCCTTTGTCACAAATACCAACCCAAGGCACAACTTCTCCATGTAGGTATAATTAATCTCTGATATCTCAAATTTACAGCTAGAAAATGAAAATTGGATGATGCCACTTTTCTTCCCATTGATGTGAAAAAAAGCTATGCACTTCTTTAGGAGTACATGGTGGACTCATGGCGACAATAACCTTTACCTTATTAGGATCAATCACTTGCAATTCCAACCAAGCTAACCACATGGCCCACCAGTAAAAGGCTCACTTTCTTGGATTAAGAGCAATGTAGAATTGCCTGCAATTCTCAAATTTTTTTCTTAAAATAGATGTCTCTCTCTTATGGTGGTTGCCCCTAGATCATCAATAAATATTTTCAATTGCTCTGGGAAAATATCACCAAAAATCTTATTAACTATACACTATTGCCAAGAACATGGTGCATTGCATAATCCAAATGCCATAGCATGATATGCAAAGGTACCAAACAAATACAATGATAAATGTCATTTTCAACTTATCTTTCTCTGCAATAGCCATTTGGTTGCAAAGAATTCCATAAATGAATAGATATCTCTACCCGCTAACTGATCTAGAATCTGGTCAATGAATAGCAACAGATAGTAATCTTTGACTGTCTATTTATTGAGCTTCTTACAATCTACACAAAGCCGCATTTGATTATTCTTCTTTTTCATAATATACCAGTGAACACCACTCCGTGTGTTGTAGAGAAAATATTAGGGTAGTCTTATGCAAAATTTTCAGCTCCTCAAATAGTCCCCTTAGCTCAAAATACATACGCCTCACTTTTTGTCGCACAGGGTAGCTACCTTCCTTCAAAGGAATGGTATGCATAGCTAAAGTGAGAGGAATCTCCCTCAACTCATCAGAACTCTAGGAAAAAATGTCACAGAATTTATGGATCAAGGATAGTAGTTGTTCCTTTCTTCTAGACTGAGCATAGACCCTAGTTTAATTGGTCATGGATCATTCATTGTATCGAGGTCTAGCTCAATAACATCCGCATCTCTTATTCTATCTTAAGCTTCTATCAGCTAATTTAGAGTCAACTGGTAGACATCCTCTGTAGTGGACCCCTCTTTTGATTCGTCACTTGTTGATGAAGTCTCACTGCTAGATAGATCCTTTGATGCATCTAATTCTGAAAAAGATAACGGTACTCTCTCATGTTGAGGAGATTTAGGGTATGCATCCATTTTCACACATTTGACACCCTGCCAAAAATCAGATGACTAGCGGGTATATCAACTTGACAATCAAATTGCAAGATCCACAGGCTTCTTAGCAATACTTGATAGCTTAGTCACCCTGCAAACTTGATAATCCTAAAGTCCTCAATGCATTTCACATTAGCAATAGTCATGTGGACTTTGGTAATGCAACCTTCAGGTTCCCTTAAATTGTATTAGCCATTCGGAGAATTGTGGAGGCATCCTTTTGGATTTCTAGTCCCAGCCTTTCCATCACTTTTGGACTCATAATATTGATGGACGATCACGTGTCCATAAGGGCATGTTCCACTAATATGCTGTCAACATATGTTGCTACCCTTGCGAAATGCTTTTTTAGCATGTTTAAACCAATCATCTCCTATCCAAGCTATTCCCAAGGATTCAACGGTATACTTAGTGCAAAGAAACTTTTTAAACTCTTTATGCACTCCTGAAGATAACTTGATCAACTGGAGGAGATTCACATCAGGCTTTACCTTGCAAATAGAACTCGGTAAATCAAATTCAAGATAATTAGTAATGGTTCTCTTCTCTTGATAGACCATTCTTTCTCATTGATCACTTTTCTAAATAGTCTTTGGTGCCTCTTTCTTAGCTTTTACCTTCTTCCTTATGGCAGCACCTTATTGGGGTCATCTTTTCCATTAGCAGCTTTCAAAGGATCAGCTTCTACATCAGGGTTAAGGACTTGCGTCCCCTTATCATCTTGTTTAGGGTTTATCCCAATAGGTTTTACATTATTCCGATCACCTGGGGGAGCTCAAGAGACACTTGTCATTCATATGAGAGGGTTCATTGACATCATTAGTGGAGGGAGGAATACTCTTGGCTCCAAGAATGCCCATGTGGACCATGTAGTGGCTCCAATGGTGGAGGCTATCGGGACTCATTTGCCATTTCTTATGCCGAGTGGTGGCTAACTAGGCTACAAGAGTGGTGAGGTACTCAAGGGTCAATTGAGTTTGAGAATTTGAGAGGATCAATTTCTCAATCACTAAATTTAATTTAGCTAGTATCTGGTGATGATTGGCAACCATGTCATTATGCCTCTCCATGTGACGAAGCTCATGTCAATATAGAGTGTGATTGAGCATACTGTAGGGATCCATATTGGGCACTTTCTCTTGCATATCACCATGATAGTCTTGTGCCAAGCTATATTCATCATTCATTGAGGTCTTGGAGTCCCTAATCTCCCTTTGAACCTCCTCATGGACCTTTTTTTTGTCCTTTTGTCTTGCCATTTAAGAGCAGTGACCCACCATTAGTGGAAAGGAGCATAGCTTCTAGTAGGAAACTCTGATCGTGGAGATTTTTCATTTAAATCAAAGGGGAGGAATCCCTCTTCAAGATTAACTATCAAGATTTGTGACAAAAAATGATTAGAGAATTCTATACTTGGATTTCTGTGATCTATACCCCTATCCATAGTGACCTAAGTGCACAAAGATGGCTATATATTTTAGACTGTAGCTATGATTGGGGAGATTTTTTATTCAAATTGAAGGGGATAAATCCCTCTTCTAGACAAGCTATAGGGTTGACTTTGAGATGAAATATAGAGTTTACTGCAACAATCTTTCTGTGAGTGACTGTTCTTGAGTTCCTGTGACTAAAACACTATTTGTCCCAATTTCCAGATGCATTGTATGAGTGGCTCATGGACTGAGGAGCCTGAGCATTAGAATAAGAAACATCCTCAGCATACTAAGCATGATCTTGATTACATTGAAGTATCCATTTTCTCTACCATCACTGCATAAGAAAGTCTTAGTATCATACATCTTACTTTGGCTACATAGTACATACAAGTACCATACATGGCAAGTCATCTTCTATAGAAAATGATTCTTATTTTTAGTTGAGATCTAATGGTATTAAATTACTCGAGACTATTACATGAAGGAACAATCACTCATTGAAAGTAAAGGTTGTTCATGTCATGGGGTTAGAATAACTATGCATGGTTTATGTATGATGAAATGTTGAAGCATTTAGGGAATAAGCATGTGATATTGTGGATTGCATGTGATAACTATGTATGGTTTATGCATGATGAAATGTTGAAGCATTTGGGGAATAAGCATGTGATATTGTGGATTGCATATTCTTTTGCAAAGTATTCAAGGACATTATTTTGGGATATTAAAATAATATTTATAAAATATTATTTATTGATTTGGAAAAGAGATAGTTTTCCTATCTAAAGGTAAATTGGAATTCACTCTTATGGAATATTTAAAGTGACAGTTTGGTTCAAACCATGGAAAAATGATACTTTCTAAATGTTGATGATAGGTTTATTGCTTGGTTGTGTATTTTTTAAGAAGTTATTATGCCCTTATGGGTAGATTTTTTGCTACACACTAAACAATCTCCAAGGTTAGTGGTGGGAGCCCTTCACCAAGGCCCGGCCAATTTGATTACACTATAGCCTAGATGCGAGATACCTCTCTATAGGGAGGATGTTGTGGATTAAGAGGTGACTAGGGTGCCAAGGGGGATCTAGTCATAGATCCCTTAGTTCTTTTAAGGACCATCCTAATCCCTACATGTCATGAATCGCATGGTGGGGGGACTTGCTTGAGTTGCTATGCCAAACACACACCATACACGTAAGAGGAAGCTCACTCAAGAACACAAGAAGAGAAATGGATGCTAAAATATTTTCTTACTTGTTTTTTCTTCTTTCCTCACACAATACAATGTAGACAAATTATAGATAAGATACTACATAAAGAAGAGTTTCCTACTAAGTCAAATAGTGTATAACCGACTACACTAATCAACCTGCACTATAACTATGTCAGCTACTACTATAGGTGGATGCAACAAACTAAATATAATATGTCAGTGGCCATGTGAGAATCATAATGATCACTAACTAATAGAACCTACTCTTAGATTATAATGACCATCGACTAACAAAACCAACTGATTATAATGACCACTTTCAAATAAGGGTTAAAAATTTAGCCATGTGGCTAAATCTAAACCCATGCTTGAAAGTGGGACTTGGAAAGACAACCTATATAGTAATTAGGGTAGATTCCACTTTCAAGTAAGGGGACAAGATTTGATCATGTGGCCAAATATTAACTATATTGGAAATTCCCAAACTATATGAGAATTTTCAAATTCCCTAAAGTAGTGTTATAATCAATGCCATATGTTTGAGCATAGCCTTTTGCAACTAGCCTAGCCTTATACCTGCTAATAGATCCATCTGGATTATTCTTGATTTTGTAAACCCACTTACAAACAATAGCTTTTTTTCCCTTAGGCACAAGGTTATTAGATCCCAAGTCTTATTGGCTTCCAATGTAGCCATCTCCTCATCCATTACTGCATCCTAATGAGCATGACCAATATCATCCTCAAAGTAAGTGGGCTCAAAATCCTCAACCACCTATACCATATAAGTATAATGGTGAGCTGCATAACCTACAAAATCAAATCTTTTAACAAGGTATCTAACCCTACTAGACCTACGTACCACAGGATTACTCAATGGAGCCTTCACATTACCATGTGCTTTCTATATACCTAGTGTCTTGACTAAAGGAATACAAACCTCATCATCCAATCCCTCTAAATCATTGGAATCTCCATCAAATCCCAAATGACTCATAGATGCATCATTACCATTTGACACTTTATTCTTACATTTGTCTTTATCTGCAACACTTGTAGATACATCTAAAGATGTGGGGCTACTCCTTAGTCTCCTAGACTAAAGGTTAATTGTAGGTGTAGTACTAGATGATGTTTATAGTCCACTAAGACTATGTGATTATTACTTTTTTTTTTGCAGAAAACTATCATGATCATCATTGTCATCCAATGCATCACCATTAGATATATACAACTACTCATCTCATAAAAAATAACATCCCTACTCACTTTGAACTCACCTATGATAGGTATAACAACGATATCATTTTTTCTCTAAAGAGTATCCAATGGAAATATATTTTTTAGCCTTTGGATTAAGCTTCTTTCATAACTCATTTAATACATAAACATATGCAATACATCCAAACACTTTCAAGTGTGACATATTGGGCTTCTTACCTATAAAGCATTCTTCTGGGGTAATCCCATGAACTACAACTATGGGAGTTCTATTCATAATATAGACAACAATATGGAGAGCCTCAAACAAAATATATTTAAGCATATTTTTTCAGTCATTAATGCTCGTGCAACTTTTGTAATAAATACAATTTTAGTGAATTTGAACATCTTTCAAATCCCATTCTTTATGATTCAGAATATTGAGACTCCAAAAAGACATCTTTAAGTTTTACAAAGCTATCACGTGACACACAATTGAAAACCTTATGAAAAATGGAATCTATTGAGCTATTGAATAATAAATTGAGATCAATGGTGTGATAATTATAGCAAAGAGAAAGTTTTAACCATGAGTCCTAAACTTGTGAAAATTTTTCAAATTCACTAATAGTGTGTTATATATCTATTTTTTCTTTCTACAATCCCATTTATTTGTGGAATATACCCACAAGTAAACTATCTCTTTATTCCATGAGACTTCAAGAAGTCACTAAACTCATTAGAGAGGTACTATCCCCCTCCATCTAACTCAAACAGTACTTAAATTTCAAAATTGTTTCTATTTCAATAGCAGCCTTGAAAGATTTGAAGACCTCAAATATATCACTCTTTTCCTTCATGAGATATACTCATAACTTTCTTGAACAATCATCAATAAACATGTCAAAATAGTTATTGCCACCAAGAGATGTTTTATGTACGCCCCCAAACATCTCCATGTACAGCATCAAGTATATTTATGCTCACATCTCTGTCATGTGAAAAAGGTTGTCTTGCATGCTTACCAAACTAACATGCTTTACACACTTTATGAAATTTTGCAACTCTAAAATCCTTTGGATTGCATTAATTTCAACCTTTGCACATTTGTATATCCAATACATTTGTGCCATATTTCAATGTTTGATGACTCCTTTTCCATTAGCATACATAGCAACATTCATAGAAGAAATTCTAGTATTTAAAGTGAACATGCGGTCAACTCTACTTACTTTTGTGAACTAACTTGCACTTGTCAATTAAGTCTCTACAAAATAATATTTTATATTAAATCAAAACTACAACCCTTGCTCCACTATTTGGCCAATAGACACTAAATTCTTTGTCATTGGTGGTATATTAATATGTCTGACACACTCTTTCTTTGGCCATCCTACAAGGATAAGGGAACCTTTTCAATGTGTGAAATTGGGTGGCATGAATCATCACCTATCTGTACATAGTCTCGATTTTGTAAATCCTACATCTCTCCAAATCATTCACCATGACTAGTCATATAATTAGATGCACTTAAATCTAACATACCATACATCATTATGTGTCCCCTTTCCTATAACAACATTCATTACATGCTACATAACAAGCAGATGCTCATTTTTGTCTTCCTTATGTCATGAAGATTATGCATAGTTTCCTTGCTATAATTTATCATTATAGATATCATCTTTCTTAGCATAACAATGGTTTGTAATATGGCTTATTTTTTTACAATATTTTTAAATAATATTAGAATTTCTTCTAAAGTTTCCACGGCTTTTTGAAACCTATATTTTATAGAATTGTTGATTTGACTTGTTTTGTTGGTTATGATCAACATGTCCCATACTATGGCCTCTTGAAGAGGATCCGTCACATCCCCTTTCTAAACTTGAGTAAATTGTTTTTGGACTTGTTTACCACTTCTTTCATATGATCCACCCTAATTATTGATCTCTTCGGTGATCATAAGAGAGATCATCAAAAACTGAAAATGACTTCCATACATACACAGAAGTGACAAATGATTTCCAGGCCTTCTCATTATTAGGGCCACCCAAAGTAGATGAAGCCAAATCATCATTATTAGGCATTGAATTAATAGCTATTAAGGCATCTACAATGCTTCTCACTTTAAAAACATACTCATTTAGAGACAACTTCTCTTTCTTAGCAAGAGTTGAATCTTTCATGCCTTTGTATTTACTAAAAACATGTTCCCAAAAATCTCCAAGCTGCATATGAAGTTTCTACATTTCTTATATGACCTAGCATAGTATTATCAATGATTGCAAATAGCCAATAGATCACATTTTTTGTATTTTTTATTCTACTCTTTCCATGCTTTAATTAATTTTTGTAGTTGTAGGGTTCTCAACTCGCTCCTTTTCTTCACATGAAACAAACTCATAAAGACCTTTTCCAATAAGGAAGAAGTTTTTCACACAAAAGTTCTATGACGGATAACTGTTCTTATCTAGCTTCTCAATGATTGGGTTTCCATTGTTCTCTGCCATCATCACAAAATTGATACAAAATAGCAAAAGAAAGTCTTCTCTATAGCCTTTCATAATAAGTATACCACAATACACAAGTAACTTTTTTCACTAACTACTCAATAGTACATGCAATGTGCAACTTGTTTACATATAAAACTTGTGTTTGCTTCATGGCAAATACCTCAAAACTTACAAATTTAAAATCTATATAACTATGTGCCCACTTTCGATTGACATAGCCAAAATTGCAATATACCTTGAAACTACTATCCACAACATTATGGGTCTAAACTGAGACTCAAAACGGCCTCAGATGACCAAGAAAGCAATGGTAAAGCCCTAAAGGGCATAGTTGTAAAATATAGAGTGTCTTGCTCGCACATAAAATCTCACATCCATTTGAGATTGGGTACCAAATGAGGGAGGAACTGGATGTCGGGCACTTTGGGTACCGGACGAGGAAGGAACTGGATGTCGGGCACTTTGGGGGGTCAAATAGTGCAAGATTTGAAAGGGTTTGGCCTTTGGAGGAGCCTTGGGTCCCCAAAAAAAAAGATGATTATGGGGGGGAGGGGCATTTTTTCAAACAGCGTAATGCAAGAAACAAGGACCATGGCGATTTGATGGAAGGGAGGGTTGGGGCCTAAAAGCAACCCACTAATATGAAGACATAAGCCTATTCCACCAATTTTTTGCTCTCAATGGCCAGTCTCTGTGTAGGAAATGGTAGACTATAGAGAAAATGCAAAAACTAGTCTTTCTCTCTCCTCCCTCTCTCTGCTTTTGAAGGTGGTTCATGCGCAAGTAAATGGAAATAGATGGGAATGAATATTAGTTGTCTGTCTTGCATCGGATTGTGACACGATCATGTGGATGCCAAGGAATAATGGCTAGCATGGTATGAGGATCAATGGCGGGTTCATTGCCTACCCGAAAATGCAAATATTAATTCTCGAAACCCTAGAAAAGGCGATAAGCACTTTTTCAATGAAAATTCAAATCTTTTTTGACAATTTATGTGCAATTCTTGTTCATGTGCAACAAAATTTTCTTTATGCTTGGTTGAAATATTTTTGAAGGCTACGTGTCATAAAATTCAGAACCCATACTGGTAATCATAAGTTATTAATTTCTAAAAATCCAAAAATGTATTTTTAAGAGGAAATTTGATGTTTTTATCATTTCGAGCAATCAAATTGTGTTCACGTGGGATAAATTTGAATGTTACAATGGATTAGAGTGTGAATTAATTTTTTGATTGAGAAAAATCAAAGAAATACATAATTTATTTATAATAAATCAAGAAAAATTAGTTTTACATGGAAAAAAATAAATTTTATATGCAAAAAAATTTCAAAAAATTCTAAATGTGTTTGTGGATATATGATGGGCCTAAGGCATGAGGTTTACCTCAAATTAGTCTCATTTTTCATGTTATAGTGTGTGATTTATTGCTTTTAGACAAGAAAATGACATGAAAACACTCTTTACACCTACCAATGAAAGCATAATATTAAACGGTAGGGAGGGGAGGGGTCATGAGTGGTAAATATAGGTTGAAATCTGATTGTTATAATGCAGTTTACATATACGAAATGTTTATTTTAAAAGTTAAAGGGTTCAACAACATGAGTATGCTCGATGGTGCTATCCCCTATGCAATAAAGCAAATATGCTAGTAGTATGAAAATCATGAAAAGAATTGATTGTACACATCCACATTGCTAATTTGATTAAATAAATTATTCGTGCACTCATGGGCATTCACCTTTGCATTGCATTCCATATACATCCCCTTCTCCTACTTGAATCCCTTGGTCACCAATCTTGCCTTGTACCTAGGCAATGCATCAAATGAAGATGCCTCCAAATTGTAGATCTACTTACATGTAGTACATATTTGCCTTTTGCTAACTCCCATGTAGCATTTTTTACCAAATGAATCCACTTGCATGACAGTACATGTTTGCATTTAGGAAAACAAACTAACTCCCAGGTACTTGGTTTCATAAATGCTAACCCACATTGAGAGCATGGAAAGTCCCAAGTTGTAGATTTAGTACATTTTTTTCTTTGGGGATTGATTTAGTGAGGATTATACTTCATCTCCTAGAACATTTTTTATAACGAGAGGATTATGTGTCATATGTATTATATGTTTGAACAGTGCATCTTGGGGCCAATCCCCAAAGTTTAGGAGACCCATAGTGGGGCCGTAGGGTAGTCAACCAAGGGGTGCTCTGTGTGTATTGCTACAAGGTGCTAGACACCAATCTATTTGGAAAATCCAATTATTTGGATTAAATAAGGGATTCATTGAGCTAGATTTGTTGGACTATGAACATTACAAACACGTATATAAGTTAGATTAGAGAGTGTATTCTCTAGATGCTCCTGGCCATGAGTCCATGGGGTGTTTTGGTTGAGCATAAAGGCCCAGATGACTACAGCCTTAGAGCCACTATTGGGCCCAATTTTGGTCATGATAGGTGGTTTGTTTTTGTTAGGAGCCGCTAATAGTGGCAGTTTTCAAATCTTGGTTGATAGTAGGGACTAGTTGTTTAGTGTATGCCAAAAGATAGTGAAATAGATCCAAAAGATGTCAAGCTAAGATTCAAAAGTGAGAAAGAGCCAAAAGGGCTAAATGGTGGGCTGAAATCGTTAGGAGGTATTCCTCGCAATGGAGCAGGCCAATATCCCTAGGAGGGGGACCCTTAGTAACCCTAGTTCTACGAGTAGTTCTTTAGGAGGAGGAGAAAGCTCTAGTGCTTCCCCTCTCCCAATTGGTCAGCCCACTTTGAGTGGGATAGTAGTTCCACCAACTCATAGACCCTTAGCACATCCGATTGTCATCATGGTGCAACCTATTGCAATCCCTATAGGGACACTGAATCTGCCAACCTTAGGATTTCCTCTATCCATTTTTAATGGGTTAGCAGAGAAAGATTCAAAGCTTTACATTAATGAGTTCCAAAAGTTAATATTCAACTATCAAATCCAAGATGAGGGACATCTGATGATGTTCTTTAATATGACTCTAAAAGGAAGAGCTGAAGTACGGTATCATAGCTTAGAAGCTTGAATCATAACTACAATTGATCTTATTTTTGCAGTCTGCCGAAGAGAGTTTGCCCCTCAAAGAGGTACTTAGTATTAGCTATGTGTTCTCAATGTAACATGTGAAGAACCTCGCAAGAATGTTCGAGTGTATGCCAAGAAACTAAAGAAAGTGTTTTGTAAATTGCAAACCTATATTCCCATTCCAATTTGTTGCTCAGCTGCAATACTTTATACATGGGTTGGACTTTAATATCGAGGTGTAGTTGAGTAGTGTTGCTCTTGATTGCTAACACTGAAACTACTATTACATGAGCAAAGGAGGTAGAGTCATGATTACAAGTGGCCTACACCTTTAGGGAAAACTTGAATTTGCGTCTAGGGTTTGGAAATAATTTGGAATTAACTTGTGGAACTCAAGGAACACCCATGAACAATTTGAATGGGAGAGGAAGCATAGTGCAAAGTGTGCCCATGCTACCAACTCCTTCTAATGTGACCATGCTGATAGCTAGCCTGATGGCTCCACTAAATAATGAAAGCCAAATGACAAACCCTAATGTCATTCCAATTAATCGAAAGAGTAGTCGATCCCTAATCAACTAGTCAGACCAAGTGAATGGCAAGTAGATGATCGTGACGATGAGAATAGTGCATCAAATGTCCTTGGAAAAGTCAAGGACTGATGGACCTAAAAACGGGCCGGCACTGGCTCATGCACTAGCTGGGCCTCTATCTCACGCACTCAACAACCCCACGGCCTCGCGGCCAGGAGCGTCTATCAAACTCTTTGCCTTCCTAAACATTGCATTTGTAATACGTGGTAGTCCAATTGATCCTAACCAAATATTACTCCTCAGAGGGAGTCCCTTTCACATAGCCAAAAGGCTCGAATCAAATACACATGGGGTTTCTCCTACGGCTGAATGCCGTCAACCCTCTGCGACTCTCCTACACCTTGGGGATTGGCCCCTCGATGCGTCGCTCAACATATAAACATTTCACACAAAAGTCACACAAGGTACCAAATAAGCGTGTCCAAGAGTGTACCATTTCTTCCTCACTTGCTTTCCCCTTTGGGACCCGCGTCTACCTACAGCATGGGTACCTCACTGCCTCTCAACATAGGTCATCTCCTAATAAAACAATTGCAATGCATGTCTAGGAGCTGGTCTCTGATACTTTTAAATTCTTTTCATGCTCTATGCATTTGGTGGATGCCTAGTGCTCAAACATTTAGCAAAATAGTATCGTGCACAAGTGCAAAAAAATTCTTTTAATGATTTCCAACTACCGTTCGTGCTTCGTTGCATGGGCCTAGCACCGAGGTGATCCTCGTGCTACTAAGCTCTCAATTTTAATCATTATCCGTCCTAAATGCTATGCATAGAAATAAGCAACTTTTCCATCATCTCACACGGCATTTAGACATATTTCAACTTCCCTACCCTTCCCCGTTTAAATATTGCATCATTGCATAGATTTATAAGGCATTTTGCCATCATTTTATGTGTAAAAAGCGGAAAAAACACACTAGAAAAAGAAGATGGGGTTGAACTGAGGCAAATCCTCATGCTTCAGTCCCCAAAACCATTCACAAACATTGTTCTTAATTTTCATTAATTTTTCGCACCCAAAATGTATTTTTTCCATATTTTTAGTGATTTTTCTCTATTTTTCTTATATTTTTCCTTTTTTTTGCACTATTTAATTACTAAAAATTCAAAATAGGTTATGGGTTGTGGCCCTTAGTTCCTTCTTGCAGCAAAAATGAAAATTTAGTTGGTGTTCCTATTCACTCTTCCATTTTTATACCCAAAAACATAATTTTCCCTTGATTTTCCATATTTTACGTATTTTAGTGTATTATTTTGAACCTCAAGATGTATATTTTTCTGATTTTCTGATTATGAACAACAAGTACTCATGGGAAACAACAACATATAAAAAATTTTAGCCCACATGAACAACATTTTATCAATCAAAAGCCATGCAATCTTAAATTTCATTTGAAAAAATTGAATTACCGCTTATTTGCGTGTTTCGGGTTTCGTGTCCATGGCTGCAAATCTGAAAATCAATAGCACTTCATGCTCATGACGATCACAAGTCACCATTCGCAGCCCGTGGAGCAATCCGATCAATGCCGGACAAGCCTCCATCATTCTTTCTTCTTCCTTCCTCTTCCCACATGAACTTGCCTTTAGAAGAGAGAGAGGGAGGAGAGAGAAAGACTAGATTTCCATCTTAGCATTCAGGCCATCAATTGACGGGCGAAGGGCGGCGATAGAGTTAGCATTCAGGAGGGAATGAAGCCCCATAATCCATTGGGGGGGTTGTTTGCAGCAGGCAAGTTGCCTCTCCATCCTCCATGGCGCATTTTTCGGGCACCATCTTCCTCCACGTTTTTTTCATCCCTCTTCATTCTCTCTCCACGTTTTTTGCTTCATAAGGTGCATAAAATTTTTGGGGCGGGGGGGGAGGGGGGGGGGTGGTGTTGGGGGGGTGTCCAAACTCAAAAGGCATGCTCAAATTTGACCTCCCAAGTGTCCACCTTTTCATATCTTGACCATTTTGTGGCCATTTTCCTGTCCGGACTCCGAATTGAGCTCTGAAAAATCCTGGGCGTCCGGCTTGGCATCCCGCATTGGCCGATAACTCTTGCTAACTCGCAGGATAGTCTGAAAAATTATGAAAAATCAACAAGCGTCGCTCAGGCACCTTTAAAGCACTTTGGCGCTTAAAATCGTCCTAGGTCGAGCCGCCGCCTTTGATGTTGAATATTTTTCCCTTGATATTCATAATTTTTAGCTATTTTTAAGCACTTTCTGGCACCAAAATTCCACTCTCAAGTACATGATGAAGCATTATACGCATATGATAACGGAACAATACAGACAAATAGCCATAGATGTTAATTTCCTAAAGAAGTAGCAAAACTTGATAGGAATTCGATGCCCTGAAGAGGGTCGTCTATCAAGATTTAGTTGCAAGTGGTGCGGTAGTCAACACTTTCCGAGAAATTGCCCTAATATCAAATGTGATATATGTGGGAAGTTCATTCATTTAACTAGTACTTGCTAGAGGAAGATAAGCTCTCTTTAGCAAGGGAGTAAGCAACCAAGTCCGATAAATCATCGAGTATAAGGAAACAACATTTAGAGAGATGAAGGCCCAAAACAAATACTACAAAGAGGAAAAGCTGCCTCAGAGGAGCTACCTAGTGGTAGTGGTGTTAGCCTTATCGATGCTATGTGTGTTAACACCATGGAGGCTTCCAATTTGTGAGCTATTAGAAGAGGAAAAAGGGTCAAAGAAGGTGGCAGAGATAATGTAAAACCTGTTGAGACAAACCCTAAATAGAATGATAAGGGAACACAAGCCTTTAACCCAAATGTGGAAGATGGTTCTCTAAAAGCTACTGATGGCAAAACCTAAGCATGTAGCAGAATATGTTGATGATATATTAGTGGAACATGCCATTGTGGGACACGGGATTCTTTGTCAATATTATGAGTTCAAAATTGATGGAAAGATTAGGATTGGAAATCCAAAAGGATGCCTCCACAATTCTTTGAATGGTTGATGATAGTTTAAGGCAACCTAAAGGTTGTATCACCAAAGTCCATGTGATGTTTGCTAATGTGGAATACACTGTGGACTCTAGGGTTATTAGGTTTGCAAAGCAGCCAAGCTATCAAGTATTGTTATTAGGAAGGCCATGGATCTTGCAATCTAACTATTAAGTTGATATACCCACTAGTTATCTAGTTTTTGGCAGAGGTGCCTGGGATGTGATAATGGATGCATATCCTAAATCTCCTCAAGGTAAAAGAGTACCTTTATCTTTGTTAGAATTTGAGGCATTAGAGGATCCATCTGGTAGTGAGACTTCATCAAGTGATGGATCAAAAGAAGGGTCCATTATGGAGTATGTCTACCAGGTGACTCTGAATGAATCGATAGAAGCTCAAGATAGAATAAGATACATGGATGTGATTGAGCTCAACCTTGGTACATTGGATGATCCACAACCTATTAAATGAGGATATATGCTCAGTCTTGAAGAAAGGAAGGACTATGTGCCCTTGATCCAAGAATTCCGTGACATTTTCACCTAGAGCTATGATGAGCTGAGGGGTATTCCTCCTAGTTTAGCTGTGCATACGATTCCCTTGAAGGAAGGTAGCCACCCTGTGTGACAAAAAGTCAAGTGTATGCCTTTTGAGCTAAGGGATGGACTATTTGAGGAGTTAACAAACATTGCATAAGGCTGGATGGCCTGATATTTCTTGTAGAACACACAAAGATATTGATTTATTATTGCCTACGTAAGAGAGAAGTTACCACATGATCTTGAAGAGATAAAGAGAAGAAGAGAATCTTATGTTACCACATCTCTCACTTCCTCATACTCTCAATTTCATGTACTCTCACTAGCATACTCAACTCACCAAGAATATGGGAAGGAGAAGAAGAGAAGAGGATACAAAGAACTTCATAACACCATATCCCTCACTCCACATACTCTATTACACTCCCTCTTTTAATTTCCAAAAAAATTCTAAGGCATTTTGCATTTTGCAAAGGCTTTTTGCACTTTGTAGTCAGCATTGAAAAAGAGATGCAAGCACGTAATCAATGTACAAGCACAACTGCCACCATAGAGATGATGACAGGAATACTCAGAGTTGACACAAATAGACACCAACATCACTTTTGACATACAGTGCTGAGGTTGGGGAGAGAGATACAATTAGAGCATAGAGATCAAACACAAAGTTTACTCAAACCCAATCAAAATGTATTACCAAGATAGAAACTAGTACATCAATTTAGGACCATATGGTCATAACACAATACAAGGGACTAGACAATTGTATGATACAAGGACCAAGGTATAACTACTGCCAAACACAAGGATTGGGGAAATAATACAACATAGGTTCTATTGGGAGAGTACCTAGGATGCCAATCAAAGAAAACTCGGTAGAAAGTCTTAGGTAGGGTATGGCATGGAGAAAGAGGACTACTTTGCTAATTAGCCTTCATGACTATGAGTATGCTCAAACAACAACCAACTATCATGCTTTTGCTTCCAACCATTATATAGGTCATTGCCTAAAATGGGATGTTCTCTTTGTCCATGTGCAATGTCAAGCGATGATACATTCTCTCCACTCCTGTGTCGTATTCAATGTCCTTTATTGCATCTACACCCATCGGCTCCTTAATGTGCCACTGGCTCCTCTAGCATAAATGCCACAGACTCTCGGCACGCTTTTAACTGTAAAAATTACACGGCGCAGTGAATAGAATCTGAGAAAGAGGTAGAGATAGAGAGTAACAAAAAATAAGAGGAGAATTAGAAAATTTCTTTAGCTCCAAACAACTTATACAGAGATGGCTCTGTCCAGGTTGAGGAAGTATATATGGAGCAGCATGAAGGCTATGTTAACCCGGACTTTCCTACACATGTATGTAAGCTGAAAAAGGATTTATATGGACTGAAACAGGCACCTAGAGAATGGAATGCTCAGATCAGCAATTATTTACAGCAACATGGATTTAGATTGGGTGATGTAGATCACAGTCTATTCACGAAGAAGATAGATCATGGATATGTGTTTCTAGTGGTTTATGTAGATGATCTTATCATCACTGGAGATGATGAAGAGGGCATTGCTGAAATTAAATCACGTTTATAGGCTTAATTCAAAGTCAAAGACCTTGGTGAACTAAAGTATTTTCTTGGGATTGAGGTAGTCTCTACACCTCAAGGTATATGGCTGCTACAAAAGCAATATGCTCATGACATGTTATAGAAGTATGGTATGGCTGAATGCAAGGCTATGGAGACACCTCTTAATCAGAATGTCAAGCTACAAATTGATGTTGGGAATGACATAGAGAATGTGATGATGTATTGACAGATGGTGGGTAGCTTGATATACTTGACTATTACCCATTCTGACTTATGTTATGTAGTGGGGCTGATTAGTCACATGCAAAAGCCTCACAAACCACATTTAAATGCAATCAGGAGGATCATGAGATATGTAAAGGGTACTACAGAGTATGGTTTGTTTTATGCATATGGAAAATCTCTTGACTTGACAGGGTTTACTAATGCCGATTGGGCCGATTGTGCCTATGATAGGAGGTCAACCAGTGGTTATGCATTTGGATTGGGCAGCACTATGATTAGTTTGGCAGAGTAAGAAACAACCTAGTGTTCCATTGTCTAGTACAGAAGCTTAGTACAGAGGAGCTACCTTAGCGGCTTGCGAAGCAGTTTGGTTGATGAAACTGCTAAAAGACTTGGGAATACAATTGGAAAGCAGAGTGAGATTGCATTGTGATAACCTCAGCAGTGTTATATTGGCTAGTAATCCTTTCTACCATGCTAGGTCCAAGCATATTGAGGTTCACTACCATTTTTTAAGAGAAATGGTTCTTATAGGGAAGATTGACTTGATTCATGTGAAGACTAAAGACCAGGTATAGCAGACATATTTACCAAGTCTCTTGGTAAAGAAAAGTTCATATATTTCAGGCAACTACTTGGAGTTTATTAGATGGTTTCAGCTTGAGGGGGAGTGTTAGAATATCAAGCTCACGTTACTCTTCAGTCAGTCTATCTTTATGTGTATGACCGATATAACTATACACATGTGTGACATTTAATAAGTCGATGTAGTCAGTAACTTAACCACAGTTAGTCTTGGTTAGTCATACCTATGTGTGTAAGTCTCTTTCAATTAGTATGATGGAAGAATAATGAAAGAAGAACAACAATGAGCTGAGGCTCATCTTTCGCTCCAGTCTGTCTCTCTCCCTCTCTTCCAACACATGTGGTCTTATCTGTGAGTGTGGTGGGATTGTTGCTATTCACACGCAGTCAACATGCACTCCAACCCCCTGAGTATACTCGTTCTCATAAATTTATATCGTGAAAAACACTAAAAACATTTAAAAAATTAAAAACCATAAAAATTTAAATTAAATGAGAAAAATTGTAAACATAGTTTAAAAAATCTAAAAATTCTTTGAAAATTTTGATCATGCATATCATGAAAAAAATAAGAGAAAAAAATAAAAATCTCACAAAAATCCAAAAACTCTCTTAAAATTTCAAAAAAATAGCCAAAACTTTACCAAAAATTTTGGAAAAATCTACAAATTTTCATGATCAATTTTCAACATTTGTCTTGTTTATTGAACAAAATATATATTTGTTAAAAAACTCAACATATCCAAAAAAAAATTAAAAATGAGAAAAAATCCAAAATAATTCGAACAAAATACACATGGTGTTGTGGTAATTTTCCTTATAATATAAAATTTTCAGCTAGTTGGAGTGTATTTTGGATTGTATCGTGGTCATAATCCTTTCTCATCACATCAATTGATTTTTTTTGTGCACATTCAAACCCACTTGCATTCACACCCCCTCTAGGTACCCCATTTCTTTTTCTTATTTTCTTTTTTGTTGCACCAAATATCACAACTAATTGCTAAAAGGAACCAATTGACCACAATTCTCATGCGCACCCGTGCTATACACAAATATAATTTAATTAAAATGAACCAACCATTCACATAGCATGCACTTCGTGCAATAAACACACATTTTTAATTTGTAATAAAATAAACCTGTCATCACAAATGCACGTGCTAAAAAACAAGCACTCTACACACATTAAATTTTTAAAAATGAACCTACATTTAGAGACCTTGAGTGTCAAGAACGACATTCGAGAAACGTTAAAGCACTATGAAACTTAATAATTTTTAATTAATGGGTAAAATAAATTGTCATTTTCTTACTAAGATTTATCACTTAATAAAACTCACCCATTGTTAATTAATTATTAAAAGTTACAATCAATTAAATTTTTCATTTCTCTCACATTGCACAATTCCCCTTCTAAATGAAGCATTGATGTGGTTATCAATCTCAGTCCTTGTTGACCATCTTAGTGAGATGTGGTTTGGTTGTCAGTATGTTGCGATTTGGTTTAGTCCAGTTTTTTTTTGTCATATTGATTTGAGTTAGGGTACAGTGTGTATTATTGTTATTATTTTTTACATGATTACGGTGCATATTAGGGTGCTTGTATGTTTGTACTTGAGGAAGCTTTCAATCGCATAAGTGAAGAGGTCATGCCAAAAACTTTCAAGATGTGCATTGCTTGGGGTGGTCAATCAGTCATGTCCATGTGAGTCTTTTTTTTTTGTCGATATCTTATCTGTTTTTCTATTATGCTATTTTACAAGCATTTCTTGTGATTGTATGTGTGTGCACTGTTGTGTGTGATCCATCTAAATGGCGCCTCTCATACTCCTCCCCTAATTCAGTATATTCCACTGGTTTCTCATGATTATTTGCAATTGCTAGAATCGGATCTTATTTCTAAGGTCGGGTTATCCAAATTTGTGGTTCTTCCATTGCCACTTGTCCCTAATGGTCCTCACATGTGTGATCAGTTCTTAACTTCTTACAATAAGAGGTATGTCTCTGTTTGTGACAAAAATTATCCTCATGAAGCCTTAGAACCTAGGCAAAGCTCTTTCTTTACCCTACTACTGAGAAACCTTTTCTTGCGGCCCATTAACTTTTCTCAAATGAGGACATTTTAAAGCTTTTCCAGAAGCAGACCATGGATGTTTTGGATCCTAAGTGGGTCATTTACTTTGGGAGTTAGTGTGTTTAAGATTTCTAACCCTTTTTGGAAACAGTTGTGCCAACTCTTTCAGGATAGGTTCATATGCCAAAACCACTTCTAATTATCTTTCGAAGGAATTATTTACAGCTTCCCACATGGTGTTGAAGGGTATCACTATTGATCAGAGGTCATATCCCTTCGCAGAGAAGATGCATTCCCAAACAAAAGCATGACATACTTTATAAATTTTCTACCAAATCCCATATCATGCAAAGATTGAAAGATAAAATCCCACTCTAGCTTGTCATATGCCTTGTCAAAATCTATCTTGAAGAAGACAATGTCCTGCTTGGTAGATTGGGCATGTTCAAATCCCTTTGCAGAGACCAATGATAGTTTCTAGGATGAACTTGCCTTTAATAAAACATTTTTTCTCTTGTCTAATCCGTTTGACCAAGTGACCACTTGGAGCCCCAAGAGGAACACCAAGAAAATATGTAAACTAGTGCAAGATGCAAGAAAATCTATCTTGTCACACCAAGAAGCATGTTCTTCATACTTTAATCAACCACAATAATAAAAAGAACACCAAGAACTCCAAATCTTCACACAACATCATTTAGTAAATCTCCCATGGATTTATCACAACAAATCTTCAATATATTCTTCATATTCTCCCCTGAGAATCTGTATCCAATGTCTGTAGCCTTCTCCTTGAGTCTTTGCCAATCATCTATGTCTAGCCACTCTGACTTTGAGGTGCCACTCTTAAAGGATTTGTGTGCGTTCGATCGTCTATGTGACATGTATGCATGCATACACTGCATTATCCACCTAGTGGAAAACCTCTCTACTGTGGTAGGTGCCAAAAACTCCTCGTGCAAGAATGCCACTATATAGTCCTTACTCCCCTCAGTTATATTCTTCCAATGGTTTTAACATCTCCAAGAGGTTGTGCCAAAAAACTTGTTGGCATAACTCTCTCATGCAAGACCTCACCCTCCTGCCCTTATAATTCATGATCACAACACTAGTCTTGTCATCTATGAGGTATCCATACCCCTCTCAGGTATGTCTAAAGTGTGTCTTCTCCCACCTACAACCCCACTCTTGGGCATGACTAGGAGACCCCTGTACATTTGGTGTACCCACGGGGGTAGTATCTCTCGGAGTAGCACCTATAGGGGTGCCACTTTGCAGGGACTGTTGAGCAAAATGTGAGGTGCCTCCTCCAATAGACCTGAATGAGTCCTCTTAGCAGTTGATTGAAATTCATATCCATGCACATCACCATCCCTTCTCCCCATGGTAAACCTTGGACTTAGTTAAACATGGGAATTTCAGTTCTACTTCACAAGGAAAGATGGACAAGTCACCCCTAACAGAAATCTAATTACCACGTAAGAAAGACCACTTTGTACTAAATCGAAGACAAAAGTGAGGTTAATACCGCACTTTGTTCAAAGAGAGTGAGAGTCAAGGGAGAGTGTGACTCGATCCCCCTGCCCATAAGGTAAAATCTCAGCTCCCCGACCCCCTAAAATGGTGTTAAACCTGGTAACTAATCCTACTGATATTGGGAGGGTCATGATTTAATCGGCTCTATCTAATATTGAAAAGTTACCCGGACTTATTGGGTCCACCCAGCCATAGGCATTCAATCATGAGGATCAAAGCCTACCACTTTCCTCGATGGATTTGCTTAGTTTTCTAATTAGTAAAGCATACTACCACGTTGTTTTGAACATATAAAATCAACTTCCTTTTATTGCTTTGTTAAATTGGATTCGTTAAACTCCATCTTTAGCACATAATAAATAATTCAAAAATCCGATACTTTATTTAACTTGACGGATCTCTTCAAAGGACATCAACTAACAAGTAGGTCCCAAGAGACCCTAGATTCGGAAACCACCACTTTGAGGCGGCTCCCGGCAAATGCACCACTAATGGGACCAAAAATGGGTCGGCACTAGCTATGGCACTAGCCAGACCTCATGCATATAGCAGACACCTCCACCACCACACAGCCTCGCAGAATAGGAGCATTTGTAATAACTAGATGCATAGTAGATACATCTAATATTGTGTTTGTAGTTGGATAAGAGTCCAACGGCACCTTCCTCAAAACCCCTCAAAGGAGGTATCCCACGTATATTGGCAATAAGTGCCACGTATCTATAACGTGCCCGCTCCTCAAATCGTGGGACACATCTTACTAGTCCATCGAGAGATATATCTAGAAGACGCCACCGGCACTCCCAAGGAATGACATGGGGTTTGCCAACTAGGGTCTCTCGAGTCTGCCCCGCAATGGAACTTATCCGGCCATTCCCACTAGGATTGACTTGAAGTCCGGGTTCCTAGTCAACATTGTCTAAGGTCATAGACCAACTTTTTCCTAATATTTCCTTTGAGGAAAGCTCTTAGCTAACCGAGACTGGCCTTACGTAGGATAGACCCATTGGTCACATCTACCACGCTCCCCTCGGGGGTTGTTTTAGTTATCCAAATACCTACCACATTATGTTTGACACATAAAAGAAGCTTCCTTAATTATCCCGATAATCACAGGTTCCTTTACGTAATTTAGGGCACTGACACGAAGACAAGATAAAACAAGATCAAACACTTCCTTAACTTATCTTCAGATTAATGTTTGTCTCCCGCCCATACAAGAGAATTAAGTGTTCATTTCTGCCTCCGCAAAAAAAATCATTATGTCTCCTGGCAATAAAACCCGAAGGTTTATCCTCCCAAGATTTCTCCTTGTAACTAGTATCAAGGCCTCGAGATCCCATCTCAAGTCACGTAGAACACTTGTGTAGGGCCCGGAGGCATTGGGATTTATGGCCAAAGCCCCCACTGGCACCTAAGCATCCTCCTACGCTAAGTAATTTCCACGGAGAGACCTCTTGCGGTGGGTTCGGTCCACATTCTCGACGCGGATTCACAATCCCCTTGGTTAGGGTTTGGCGATTCGCGGGGGGTAGCTAGCGCCATCCTTCTTTAATTATCCCTTTAAGAAATCGACCACAACTAAAGCAACCAGATTAAAAACAATTACTAGGGAAAACATCCCTTTTGTTTCCATGGCAATCAGTCATCTCAAACTTGGCCATGCAATCATCAATCACACCCCACTTGGGTTAACATCCAAAACCACATTAACAAATAATTGAATGCACAACCTCTTGCTTCAAGGCATCGCAATCCCATTGCATGCACAACCAAAATTTAACTTGGATGTATCAACACACTTTTATAACCTTTTCAACAACCAAGCATAACTTGGGTCAACAATCCATTTAGGGTTAGGTCACCAGCTTCAATTAGGCTAGGAGTGTATCCATTTGCGATAGTCCACAGCAAGATCAATAAAACAATTCGCAAGCAATTATACTTATTCCTAATGCAAAGAGAATCACGATCATTGTGATGAACCTTTTAGGATATCCATGTAGCCTAAAGTTCTCTTTCACAAAGATACTTGCAATATTATCTAAACCCTTGTAGTTTGTTTTGACAAGCAACCTTAGTTGGCATATCCACAATCACTAGGATTGAATTGTATCCTCCTTGGACACAGGG
The DNA here is from genome assembly GCF_053477565.2 of Lygodium microphyllum. NCBI lineage: Eukaryota > Viridiplantae > Streptophyta > Polypodiopsida > Schizaeales > Lygodiaceae > Lygodium > Lygodium microphyllum. The sequence goes on from NC_141152.1 coordinate 41,017,235, forward strand.
TAATCCAACCACAAAGTCCATACTAATATATTCCCACTTCATTTATCTTACCTTAGAGGGTTCCTCTAAGACAAGGGCATTGAGAAATGCTTTGTGGCTTAGGGCCTCCGCAATGGCATTCTCCTTACCTGGCCTATACTTGATCTCAAATTTATACTCTTGCAAGACTTCTATCCATCATAGATGCCCCATGTTTAAATTTGGTAGAGTGAAGATCTATTTGAGACTCTTATGGTTAGTAACTAGTGAACTTGTTGCCAAGTAAATAATGTCTCCATAATTTGAGAGCATGAATTACAACAAGTAGCTCTAGATCATGGGGTAGAATAATTCTTCTCATAAGTCTTCATCTTTCTAGAAGAGAATATGCATTGAATGGCGTTCTTGCATAAGTATACATCCTAAAGCAAGATTTATAGCTCTGAATCCCATGTTGGAAAGATTGCCTCCTAAGTTAAATTCCACTATCCTAGTCTATTGAGAAGAAATTACCTCTTTTACTTTTACTACTTCTACTAATAACTTAGTTCTAGGTGTGGTGACTATTTTTAGTTTCTTTACACACTTCGATGAGATAAATGAGTGGATACTTCCAGTGTCAATCAAAATCTTAAAATCCTTACCTTGATAGATTGTGAGGGTCTAGATCACTAAGAACATGTGATTAGGAATCTTCTTGTTGAGAGTAGCATGTACTATTGCTCTTTTTATGTTTGATTCTAAAGTTGGGTCTTCACCTTTATCTATTTCTTTGTCCATTCCTTTGAAGGTTAATGTAAACACTTTTTCTTTTGTTGTTAAAACTACTCAATTTTGATTAGGAATCTTCTTGTTGATAGTAGCATGTACTATTGCTCTTTTCATGTTTGCTTCTAAAGTGGGGTCTTCACCTTTATCTATTTCTTTGTCCTTTCCTTTGAAGGTTAATCTAAACACTTTTTATTTTTTTGTTAAAACTACTCAATTTTGGCCATGAAATTATCCTTGATGGATTGTTTGGCCTAATTTTGGGCATTTTCTTTTGAGGTGGTTGTGTTCATTGCAATGTAAGTAACTTGGTGTCTCTTTGTTTTCGATCACAAATATAAAGTCGAACTGCACTTGTCTTGGCCTTCTTCCTTTGATAGGTCTAGCTTTTTCATTGGATTCTTTTGATAAATCCATGTGGTCCATTGTATGGAGAACCATGTCCCCTAAATCTACGACTCTTAGATGTTTTCTGTAACTTCTAGATAATGGTCTTACTTGAATCAATGCATCTTGTAAGTCAAATGGGTGCATTACTTCGAGCCGAGTACCCAAAGGAGGGTTAGTCCGTGGCAAAACTTTTACACTTACTAGGTAGGGCATACTTCAAAAGGGATACAAATCTAGAATACTAGGGTTCCAAGCTTAATCTAGATTGCTTCAAACTAAAGATTTAATTCATCTTTAAGGTGCAGTATGATGGTGGTATAGCTTGTGTACAACTTCCTTTAGCTTTACCCAAGTGATGGTTGTTTCCCAAACCCCTTGATCTTTACACCATTGCAAAGTAATCCTCCATAGTTTCAATCCAAATTTTTGCTTCAAACTCAATATCCTTAAGGTCCTTTGCCAATCAAAATTGGGTGATTTTATTTTCTTGAGAAGGAATTTCTTCTCCTGCACTTCAGTCGTCGGGGTAAGCATAGGCATGGAAGGAGTAATACCCTAGAATTATTAATGTTTCCAAGATTAGATATATATTTTGTATGCTACAACTTTCATCTCTCTCTCTAGGGTTTTTGATAATTGAATCCACATTTTTTAAATTTACAGTATAAGTCTAATATGAAGTATATAATCTTGAAAATAATTCAAGACTCTTTTGTTATTCACGGCTACAATAATGCTATTCAATTTTTTTAATTACATCAAATAGAGATAATTGAGATTAAGTTAGGAAGGTTTTTTGTTACAATAGTTCTAACTATGAAATTCAGATACATCCATGATTTTGTAGATTGGAGGGTCATCAAATATATTTAGGACTTTGTATTTATGGGGGAGATTTGGAAAAAAAAATCACAATAATTATTGAAGCATGAGCATCTTGAAATGGCAATGCGCCATTGGGAGAATACAGAGTACTTAGTCATAAAGATAATGGTTTTGGTAAATCCATTATTTGCCTATGTTGAGGATGGAATTTAGGTGTGGTTCTTTAAAGATAAGTAGCTTGACCAGCTTAAGGTCTTCCATCCACTTGATTCTTTTGAGATTGTTTTGAAGATAGGCAAGTTGATTAGCATTGATAAAGCTGTAGACTCTACTTCATGTCCATTGATGCTCTCGATATAGCAACGAGGGATTATACATACGCTTGCATCATGGAGGTAAACATTACTCAAAACACCAAGAATTTTTCCAATATTTATTATTCTTAAAACTATTTCATTGATTGTTAGAGGGTGAATCATATTTGCATGAGGGTGAATCATATTTGCATCGAATGTTTTCGTTAACAAGGTTGCAAACAAATCTTTCTTTGCATTAATTTAGTTTTTGTTCTAATACCACGAGTAACATGCCTACTTTGAGACATCTTCAATGGCATGATTTACTGGTCCATCGATATGATTTTCTAGAAAATGCTCGGGGGTTCACTGTATATATATTCTCTATAAATGTGTGTTCATGGCCTATTTATAAATATCCTAATCTGTGAATTTTTCTTGAATAAAACACAACCCTTTTCATATCAATTTGTAAGTAACCCCTTTGTATGACACCCTTCCGTAGGTAAAAAATAAGTAAAAATGGTGTTTTAAAAACCCCTTATTTTGAACTTAGGTTATATATACATATATTCATGAGTGACGCCCCTTCACCCCCCCCCCCCCCCCCCCCCAGAGAGGCAAGGCAAAAGTGATCCACCAATTTGCCACCACAACACGTACCTTGCTATGATTCTTGGCTTAAAAGCCCTTTTAATCAAGGAGAAAATACTGCACACCATCACAATATTGGCTATCATAACTTGGAGGGTGTTGATTTGTTGATCATCAAGCTACACTAAAGGATTGGCCTTCATTTTTTAAGGAGACATTGCCTCCATGGCACCTCAGCTTTGTAACACCATCATTGAGTCTGTGGCCCTAATTGAGGCATGCCATAGAAAGGCACCATTGCTACATCATAACACTCTAGTAGAATCAATTGGGTAAGCTACTTCTTGAGGTGTAGCGCCACCATCAAGCTCGTGATCTGCAATGGACAACATCACAACTTGCACAAATACACCATGAACACCTTTATGGTCACACAATCACACATATAAACTCTACATTTTTTGCACTTCATCCCCTTTTCCTATTCATGTTTGATAACTCTTCATTCTCTTGAAGTAGGGAAGAAGTAAATAGGTTGGGGGAAAGGCTTCTTCTCTCTCTTCCTTCCTCTTTTGCTCCCACCTTATATGCAAGGGAGAGTCTAGGGAGAGTTAAGAGGGGAGAGAAGGGCCTAGCCTATGGAGTCAGATTATTACAAGAGAAAGGGGAAGGTTTCTTTTGAATAATTCTCTCTAACTTTCTACTTTTTTTAATCTTTAATACTAGGTTGGTTACTTGTCAATTAAATCTCCACTATTTGGCCACCATTTAATTTTTTTCATTTACTTTTCTTTAAGGTCCACTACTTACGAAGGAATGACTAAGGAATTAAAGAGCACCCATTAGTACTCTATGCACTAGTGCACAAAGTCTAGTGCTTTGTATCTTAGTGTACATGTTGTAGTGCACCTTGCACGCACCATTATGCATCCCCCACATGCACTATCCTAGTCATACCTTCATACCACTAGCGGGAGTTTGAGGTCACTTTTTGGCCTTTTAGCATGGAGAGAGAGAGTATGCTCCACCAATGAGGAGTAGGATTTTGTGTGACAAAAATTATTTTCCAAAAATCATTTTTGTATTCTTGGAAAGTAAATTTGGTATTTTTTATCTTGCTAGTTTTATTGAAATTAGTAGAGTAATTGTCTCTTTCCAACAGTAAAGCAGAGTATTGTCATTTTCTAATATTAGTGTTTTTCCATCGTATTTCAGTTGTTTCTCTTACTAAGGGGGAAAAAGGTAGCAAAAGCCTCTCCTCATTTCAAAATCTTTGAGTGCTCAATGCTTGCATGTTTCTGCCCTCCATCTTCCTACTCCATGGAGGCATCTTCTCAATGTGGAAGACCTAGTGCTTCCATTGAGTCCATAGTCACTTTCAATACGCTCAATGAGCAAGGCAGGTGAGTTTCCTTGACCATAATGAAGGAAATTTGGATAATCATGCAACAAAAAAAATGAAAGCGATCTTTGACAGCCAATCCTTTTTTATCATGTTAGAAGGGCAGGGTAATAGATTTTAGGCTTGGTGGCTCCAAAGAGATAGTCAAATAAGTGCATGTGCAGCATGTTTTCATACATAAGGAGCTTCACCTTGAGCTCACTACCTCTAATATCCCTCTTCATAGATCCAAATGCTAGTGCATTTTGGTTGCATCTACTTTCTCATATGAATAAAGGTTTGTGTTTCTTATTCACCTTGTAACTAACAAGTCCGTTTGATATTAACAAGTCCGTTTCAAAAAATAAATCTAGCTTCACTCCTATAAATAGATACAATTAGTGCAATGATAGTGACAAAGATAGATAGAGGCAGAGAGCGAGAACATGAAATATAATAGAAGTTGTATAGCATAAAGTAGAATAGGCTAAAGTTTAAGCATCACAATCCACACTTGTATAGCACATTCCCTAGCTCCCAACACTTATTTTGTATCTAGAATCATTCCATACTTCTATCCAAGACTATCTTTACTTGTGATTTTCTATGTTCTAGGTTACCAAAATTGGTAGTTTTGGGTACTTCCTTAGTACCATTATTGTCTGTTTCACTGTACCATTATTGGTAGTCTTGGTACTTTCGAGTACCACATCTGGTAGTCCCATAGTACATTTTTTTGGCATCTAGGTACTTTTTGTACATGATAAATAGGTTCATAAATGCATGTTCCTTGTGCCTTATTTGAGTAATCTCTCATATTAGTGTGTATTGGTCTACTTTGGGCCATGAGAAAATCACATTAGAGCTAACTATCATTGAGAATGGCACTAAATTTGAATATCCTACACTTAGAGGGTCATGAACAAGAGATACGGGGGCCATGGTTGTAGGGAGGTATCTCTCTCGCTCAATGGTAACCCATATAACATTCACTGTACACAAGGGTCAACACCAAGCAAAGTGGGGGCCCTTCGGCCTAGCGAGGGGTCTCCTTTGCTTGTCGGTGGTGACGCTCATGGGGTTCATCACACATGGTAAATACTTCAATTAGCCCAATGATAATCAAAATGAACTAGATTTTTCACAATTATAGACACTTGCATTTTTCTCAAAAGAAAGGTAAATGTTTCATGGGACTTTTGTACTCAAGAAAGACCATACCATCAAAAAAATGTTAACAAGTATAGCAATACGTATGAGAACATTTTCTTTTCTTTCTTGTTGCAATTCCATTTCCATTTATAAAATGGAAAATAAGCACAAAAAATTTGCTATGGAGAGGTCTTGAAGGCCAGGTTCAAGGGTCTCTCCTCGAGGGTAAGGGCTGAATCTTCGAGAGCAAGCTTGACCACAAGTATGGCTAGGTTGTTCGTGAGGGTGGCAAGGTTTTCGAGGTTGTCGTTGGAATGGGGGGAGCTTGTGGCTAGGGCTCAAAGGGTTGATAAGATTTCTCCTTATCATGCCAAAGAGCTTCCAATCTCTACAGTCCTCTCTCAACTACATGTGACCTACTCTCTTCCATGACCTCCTCATGACCTTGTACAACATCTACCACCACTTCTAGGGCCCTTATCTACTCTTTTTCTTGCTTGCACCTCCTCTACAATCTCTCTCTCTCGTGAACTCATCTTTTCATAACACCTCCTCTCCCTACACGCTCAGAAATTGCAGATGAGTTCTCTATATTAATATTTTGCACCAAAGAAGAAATTACAAATTGCGAGCTTCGACTAGAAAAACAAGCTTGCATCAATAAAACCTCTCACATTTGGAAGACCGTATATAAACTTCAGAAGGAGAAGCACATTGAGGGATGTCCTTCATCCACAATTGACGTTTCCAGGGCCCTATTGTGGGACCCAAACAATCCTTATATTTGAATTGCACAAAAGGGTTGTTACAAAAAGAATGCCCTCCATGCATACCATAATTTTGCACCTATCCCTAGAAACACAGGTGAAGTTAGTTTAGGGTCGACATACTTACTATCAAGCACTTCCATGGTAGTAGCCCTTTGTTGAGTGTTGAAATGACTTGTTTTTTGGATGATTTTTGTTGTTTTTGAGAGCTGAATGGTTGATTTTATGGGATGATTGGTTGATTTGGAAGTGGATTGAGAGTGTTTTGGATGATATTGATTGTGTTTTGGAAGTTCATGATGTTTGTTGATGGTTCTGTGATGTTCTGATAGGTTCTGATTGGTTCTGTATACCTTCTGTTTTGTTCTGTTTTGGTCTGTTTTGTTCTGATTGTCTTCTGTAAGGAGGGATGAAGTATTGATTGATGAAGAATGAGATATTGTGAAAGTTTATTTAATAGTTTTTGAGAGTTTGAAATGGTTTGAGAGTGAGTTATGAGGTTTTGATGACCTTCTGTAACCTTCTGTAGGTCTTCTGTAGAGCTTCTGCTTCTGTTCTGTTTCTGTTCTGTTCTGTTCTGTCTCTGTTCTATAGACTGTTCTGTATGCTTCTGTAAGTGTTCTGTGGAATGTATGTGTGACTTTGGGAAAGTTTTCTAGCCTTGGAAAGAGGTGAATACAAGTGCAAAAGAGCTGAAAGAAGTGGAAGAAGTAGCTGCTAAAGACTCAAGGGAAGACTAGAGTGAAGTGATAGTAGTGAGCCGTGAAGAGACACTGTAGTGGCTCTGGTGACCCTTCATATCAGACATACCTCTTGGGAGGGGTATCCACGAACTAAGAGTGATTATTGAGAGTAATTTTGAGAGATTGTAGTGAGGATATGATGTATTATTGATGGAGTGAGATAGAGAGAGTCAGAGATAGCCAATTCTACTCAAACAGAGTGATTGTATATGAGAGATTGAGAGAGAAGACTATGAAGATATTGAAGATGAATATTATGTGATGTATTTCCATTCAAAAATGGTGTATTCCTTTGCTTTCTTTGTTCTATTGATGGATTTTGTGAAGATATTGAAGAATGTGGTTGATTCTATTAAAAACCGTGGGAGATTTACATGATGCTGCATGAAGATTTGTTGTGCCTGGTGTTCTTTTCTTCATTGTGATCATATGAAACATGATAAACAAGCTTGTTGATGTTACAAGATAGATTTTCTTGCAAGAGAATTCCCTTTTCCTTGGTGTTCCTCTCGGGGCTCCACCCTTGCTAAAAATATTTGTAAAATAACAAATGTTTTCTTGCACATTATACAATATCAAATTCTAGTGAGAGCTATGCAATCATCAAAGAAGATAAATCACCAAAATAAAGATAAAAGAACTAGGTCTACACAAACAAGCAATGCTATTTAATCAAGCACTGTTTTGATGGTACGAAATGAAGACAATTTGCACATCATCGGTCGAGATGTAACTCACAACTTCTTTAAAGCATCTATCCATGAAACTTTGTTATCTTGTAGAGGATAGGATAAGACAATATATGGATCTTTGGATCTCTAGTGATAGTAGTGATATTACATAGCTATCAAACACAGGGGGCATGAAAATAGGATATTAAGGCAACATACCAATGAGATCAATGATTGAGATGCTTAAAAAACAAACATCTAGAAATTACTATTGGGGGGCAAGAAGGATGGAGTCAATGATTAATTCCTCGTCATTAGGGCAAGCAAGCACTCCAATGTCCACTATCTCTAGCTCCATAACTTGTTGCTACCCTCTCAAAGATACAATTGCCTTGGTAGGGGCCAATACCTCCCCCATTGCCATTGAGAACTCATTGAGGATGAAGTTGAGCTCGTTAAGGGTGAGCTCATCCTTCATTAGAACCAATGGATATTGAGGAGCTGAGTTAGTGTTTATTTTTGTTGTTTTTGAGGCCTGAATGGTTGATTTTTTATGTATTTTCAATGATGATTAGTTGTTTTGGAAGTGTTTGAGAGTTTTTTGGATGAGGTTGGTTATGTTTTGATAAGTTCATGATACTTTATAGAAGATATGAGGCTTTGTGATGTTTTGATAGGTTTTATTAAGGTTTGATTGGTTTTGTTTCGTTCTATTTTTCTTATGTATGAAGGATGGAGTAACGGTTGATGAAGTTTGATATTTTTTGAAAGATCATTGAATAATTTTTTATAGTTTGGAATGGTTTAGTATGAGTTATGTGGTTTTGATGCTTTTTGTTGACCTTTTGTAACCCTTTGTTGAGCTTCTATGTAGAGCCTCTATTCATGTTCATGTTATGTTCTATATGCCTCTATATGTGTTCTGTTGGATGAGGGTGTACTTTGGGAAAGTTTTATAGCCTTGGAAAGAGGTGAATGTAAGTTCAAAAGAGCTCAAGGAAGTGGAAGAAGTAGCTATTGAAGACTCAAGAGAATACTGGAGTGAAATGACAATGACTCATGAGCTATGAAGAGTCACTATTGTGGCTCTGGTGACCGTTCATATCAGACACACCTCTTGGAAGGGATATTCAAGACCAAAGAAGGATTATTGTGAGTGATTATTGAGTATTATAGTGAGTAGATGATGTACTATTGATGGAGAGAGAGAGAGAGAGAGAGAGAGAGTCAAAGATAGCCAATTTTATGCCAAACAATGTATATGAGAGATTGTGAGAGGAAGCTATGAAAACTTTGAAGATGAATCATATGTGATATCTTTCCATTCAAAGTGGAGTTTTCTTTTGTGTTTAAATGTCTATCAATGAAATCTATAAAGAATATGAAGAGAATGATAGATTTTGTTAAAGTTAACGCCGTGTGGGAGAATTGTTTTTATGAAGCTGCATGAAGATTTTTTGTTTCTAGTGTTCTTTTCCTTATTATGGACATACAAAAGATGGTTGCTGATGATACAATATAGATTTTCTTATAGTAGAAACCCTATTTTCTTGGTGTTCCTTTTGGGGCTCCATGTTTTTGGTGTGTGCAACCGAGGAAGCTTGCCATCAACAAGCATCAAAAGAGGCTAAAAATGAAGGAAATGGCATTGCCAAGAGGAGAAGAACTCAATGGAAGCTTGTAAAGTTCTTTCAACCACTGAATAATTGGAGATTCTTATTGCCAACACCACTTTCCACAATAACTTCATTCCACAATGGCGAAAACATATTTACATCATGATGTGGGCTCTATATGGTGGACTATTTTCTCTCCTTGTTGAAGCAACAAAGACGTGCACCTTGGTAGCAAACTGAAGTGTAGAAGTTGAGAGAATGATCATCCATGGGAGATTTGACATTCATTGAGAAGTTTCCAAACATCATCAAGTGGAAGATCTTGAATTGCCCTAACTTCTATTGTGAATTTTGTGTTTATTTTGGATTGTAATCCAATGGTTAAGCCTTCCCCACACTCCTCAGAGGGATTCCCTACACATACATGGGTGTAAAACACCTCATAAGCATAGACAGAAGGAGACACCCCTCGGCTGAATGTTGTGGCCCCACTATAGCTCTTATACACCTCAGGGATTGGCCCCTCGATGCTCCACTAACACAAATAGCACGTACGTCACAAACTCCACTCTTGTTTTCAAATGGTCCAGGAGATATAGATATTTTCCTCACTAAATAGTCCCCAAGGAAACCGGTCATCTAAACCTACAGCTTAGGTATCTCGCACACTCCATGTGGGTCATATGTATAAGAAAACAATTGCAATAGAATTAAGTATTTTGGTGATGCTCCAAGACACAAAGATTCAATAATGGATACTTGTATTTCTACAATACTTATGCATTAGTAGTTAATCCTCAAAAGAACCCCCCATTGCAAGGTTGCAAGAGGCAAAGATACGTCTTGTAGAATAAGAAGAGCACATTCTTCCTTGAAAACAAAGAGAGAGATGGGAAAGGCAAAAGTAATAAGACAATTACTTTGAGCAATGCAAAAGGAAAAAAATATGTATTATAGAGACAAGGCTAAGAAAAGTATTATTCCTCATGCTCCAACCATGTCATACATCCATAACATATTTTTCCTTAATTTTCTAATGCAAAAACCTAAATTTTCTCATTTTTTCACTATTTTTCTTCACTTATTTAGATAAAAATTTTGATATTTTTGATTTATGGGTTGGGGCTAATCACAATCATTGAGAATTGATTCATTATTCATTTCTAATCCAGATGAACCCCAAAATCACAACAAAATCCCCAAAATTTATCATTTTAATGAAAAATGCATAATTGTGAGTTTTGTGTATTGTGGTATAGATTATTATATAACTAAATTTTCCTATTTTCTTCACGATTTTTGATAGATTTAAGCATTATCAAACAAAGACGACCATCTCCAAACAATTTCATCAAATATTTATCATAAAACAAAGGAATCTAACTTACATATAGAATCACGCTTTTGGAGACTAGTATTTCATGGTTGGGAGGCCATTGACACTCATTCTTGGCCGTTGATGCTCTCTCACAGCTCGATCTACAATCTCCTTCGCTCTAGCACTATCATTCCATCAGCATCTTTCATCAAACCCCACCCCCTTCTCTCATGAATTGATTTATAGAAACAAGCAATAAGAGGAGAGAGGAGAGAGGAGAGAGAAAGACTAAAAATAGGTCTCTTTGTTTAATGCATCAAATTCCATCATTTCTGGAGCGATGATGGGCAAAAAATTTTAGGATTTCATGCCCCAAAGCATTCCTCCAGATTCCCATGATAAAAAGAACTCATTTTTTGGCCATGACAAATGCGTTGAAAAAAGGAACCCCCTCCTCCCCAAAAACATTTTTTTGTGTTTATGGCCCCCTTAACCAAGTTATTAAGGCATAACATTAAAATATCTAGTTCAATCCTCAAGTTTTCACACTGTAGGTAAGTGGATTTTTTTTTTGGGGGGGGGGGGGAGGCAAACAAGCTCGGATTCGAGATTTGTTTAGGTGACTGGCTTCATGACATTGAAATCTATAAAGATGCAACCCGTGACACACTTTTCGACTTTTGGATCATGTAATTGCTTCATAACGCGAAACCTTGTGGGGATTAAATGGGGGTCAAATGGACTCCAATCCACAAGCTAAGACTTGTGTTGGCTTCCTGGCATCAAACTCCATCTAGGAAAACTCCAGCTCATCCATCCACAACCGTTTCATTTTGCATGAAAATTTGGTCTTTTACAACCTCCTGGGCTATTTTTCACTTCAAAAATGGTCTTTAAAATCCATTCTCATTGGTGACCACGGGATAGGGCAACTCAGCCCATTGAATCCCACAAACTGATCTACAAAAACAACAACCAGAGAAAGTATCAAGCTGCCACAAAAAATATACTCAACAAAGCACAAGAACAACTCTCACCCTACCCCCTTACAGAATCAAGACATGAGAATCCACTAGGGATAGGCCCAAGATAATCTAAACAAAATCCAGAGCAAGTCTCTAACCAATTGCTCTAACACTAAATTGGCAAAAAACCCTATCAAAGAGGTCATCCTAGTGGTGGTCTGAACTACCTACCTAACTTAAGACAATTGGACCAGGACCTCCTACTAGGTGAGGAATCCTATAGCCTAGTCATCATAGTTTTCTTGTAACACATTTACTTCCCAAGGTTTCCATACTTGGGCATGTAAAAAGGATGAAGCTGAGCATAAAGTGACCCAAGGAGAATAGGGCATCGACCTCAGGTCTTGATTTGGTACCCAAGAACCTACCAAGCTCTCGCGAGGCGACACTTAATCATTTTCTATTTCACTCACTTTTGTTTTTGCTCCAACCTTCCTTATCTTTTCTTTTGTGGCAAGATGTCACCCCAAGGAAGACAAGGCATCGGCTTCGGGTCATGACTTGTCCCCAAGAACCTACCAGGCCTCCATAAGGCGATAATCAACTCCTTGTAGGAATTTTCTTCATTTTTCTTTTCTAATTGAGGGGTTAGAATGCCTTTTTACTACACACCTTTGTAATTTTTATCCTTAGATATATTTAGAACTTTCTCTTTGGTGCTATTTTTGCAAGCTTCTCTAACTACCTCTCACACTAGCAAGGACTCCTAGGACAGCTGCCTAGCAAGCAAAAAGGACAAGGTCACAAGGACTACCCTCTATCATACGTCTTTAATACCTGACAATGTCCTAATAGGAGGTAGACAACTACTCAAATCTCCCCAAAATATACCTAACTAGTCCCTAGGACTTTATGCCTTGATTGTTGCCAGTCCCAACAAACGAAAATAAACTAATCCCCACATACACATATAACACTATTAGCTTAAGAGGAAAACTTGAAAAGGTGACGACACCACCTAGAATGGCCACAAGAAGCTCCTGCACAGCAAAGGCTCCCTCCAAGCACTTCATCCAACCTATGTGATGCAATCACTAAAACAAAAAACCATTAAACATACCTGCACCAAACATACATATGGCCCTCTTGACCCAAAGAGATAGAATATTTCACAACCAACAAAAGAGCCCTCTTGACCTTATGAAGTAAAACATTAGAACTCAACAGAGATGGCCCTCTTGGCCTTATGAAATAAAACATTTTACTACCATTCAGCACAGCGTATTGTTAAAACAATCCCTTGTTCCTAACATTACTCTACTAAAGCACAAAATTGACCAAGGATAAGGCCTCTTAGGCCCTACACTAAGTGCATCAGGTTATTAGCTAACCCCCTGCATAAATAGCATGGGGTGTCTGATGAATATGATGATACGTAATCCTATGCATCCATGACAGAGTAAGAAGGTGCTTACTTGCTACTTGACTCATAACCCAAACTAACCATTGGCAGCTGAAATATGATGTGTCAATAGCAAGAAGACCCCAAAGTAGTCTAGGGCTAATGTCAGGAGGTAATTATAAGGGCTCCCCTGGACCACAATTGAAAAAGACATCTTCCATGAAAGCATAGTTAGCCAAGGAATCCGCAAAGAGATTCCATTGTCGAGGAACTAACTGACAAGTCACCGTCTCAAAGATATGCAACAAATCCAAGACTGCACGATGGTACATCCATAAGATTGGATCCTACACACTATAGGTCCCATTAATTTGATTGATTACTAACTATAAGTCACCCTTAAACATAATATTAGTGAGTTTGGGAATCTCCCAATTCCCATTTCTTGAATACTAAAAAGGTGGTGCCCAGATAACATGCCCATAAGTTTCTCAAAACTATATGATCTGACCTATTATTGGAAAGCGCTTGAAAAATGGAATCTATTGAGCTATAGAGTGCTCAATTTGGAGTTATGGTGTTCAAGTTATGAAAAATCCAAAGATTTGACCACGTGTCCCAAACTTATGGTAAATTCCCATATTCCCCAATATGGTGTTCTTAAATAACCAGTAATCGGTAGATACCACCACATTGGGCTACATTCAGCCCCATGATCAAGGCCTTGTATTATACCATATTATTAGTAAAAGAGTGTCCTAAATAGACTCCCATCTTCATGACAAACCTACGTCAGGGATCTTTAATGACCACACCAACACTCGCATGTTTAGCGGTTTCACTGGAAGCTCCATCAAAATACAAAGTATAAACCCAGGCTTCATTGATAGGCCACACCATAATAATCAACTCATTCGTATGTATGATAATCAAAATCAAGCCAAGAGAGAGGAAGCATAACATGCACAATCCCTCCTTCCTCGCTAAAATTGATAGAAATGCTAATCAAAAGTCATCGGTAATGGTGGCAGTAGACCTTAATCTCCCACATAAAGGATCCATCTTGCCACTTAATAACCTAATACCCTTTGCTTCATTAGATCACATGACCTTGGTGGTAATGTTGCTCAAGATACGGATGCTCCAGATAGGAAATGATGCATCCCATCTGCTCATCTTGGTACCTACTGCACGTCAAAGTTGAATCCTAAAGGACTTGCATAGGCACCAAGCCCAATGTCAGCCCTTACACATAGTAAGGCTTCAGCTTATTAAAGTTAACTTTAGTCTTAAACTCTACCCCTTGCAAATATGTTAGAAGAGGTGTAGAGCCATTATTTCCTAAGCATACAATCTTATATGGTCCATCCCATTTAGGTTCTAATTTTCCTGGAAAGAGCTCTTGAGACAAGCATCATAATACAACACTAACTGACCTTTCGCAAATTTGTACTTCTTAGCCCGAAGATCATAAAGAGCTTTCATTCTCCTCTTTCCTACTTTTTTATGTAATAAAGATTGCAACCAAATCTCATCAAGATGTGCCAAAGACATATATTGTTCCTGTATTAACGCTTCTTCCTCTCCCACCAATGAATGATTGAGGGCAAAACACATAGTGGGGAGCTCTATTTCTAACGGAAAAATGCACTCCTCCCCATACACTAGCTGGAACAAGATGTGGCATGTGGCTCTCTTGAATGTCATGTTGTAAGCCCACACTGCCACATATAATTTCTTATCCTGATCGCACTTGCTTTCCGATGCTATCTTGGACAAGATTCCCACCAGTTGTTTATTTGTACTCTCAACCTAACCATTCGCTTGAGGATTATACACGGTAGTCTTATTGTGCTTAATCTTCAAAGCTTTAGTCAAAGCCACTATAACCTTGTTCAAGAAGTGTGTCCCTCGATCAAACACAATCTCCTTTGGTGGACTAAAACGACAAACAATTCACTCCATAATGGAACTGGTTGTCTCCTTAGCATTGTCCTTCACCATTGCTTGAGCTTCGGACCACTTTGTAAAGTAGTCCGTTGCTACAATAATATACTCCTTTTGTGTATTTGATGAAGAGTATATTGGTCCCACAAAATCAATACCCCATTTTTCAAAGGGTAATGTAACCAAAATGGGATTTAGAGGTCACCTACGATTTTCTCTCACATCGTGTATTTGATAGACATCACAGCACTTAGCATACCTAAAAGCATCTTGGAAAATCGATGGCCACCAATATCCAATATGGAGAGCTTTTTGGGCAGTAAGTAAAGCCATCAAAATATCCCCCACATGTTGAATCATGGCACTCCTCAAGAATAAATGGTACCTCATCGAGTACTACACTATGATATCTGCTATAATCAAAAATCATAATGCTTGGTGCTTGATCTTTCTCTTTTTAGACTTCGATAAGAAGCCCCAAATCCTCCTATAGATAAATAATGTGTTACAGCCACATACCAAGAAGGGATAGAAGTTGTATTGATTTTAAATAGACCTTCAATATCATTTCCCTTAGCCAGAATTTCGTTTGGCTCCCCAAATCCACAAGACATTCTACAATACCCTGCATCTTCTGTGGCTTGCTCCTAATCTCATAATCAAACTCTTGCAAAGTGATTAACCACTTTTCTAAACGGTCAAGCGGTTACAACTTGTTCAACAAAAATCTGAGTCTTTTTGCCTTCATAAAGAATACTACCTTCTTATAGAGAATATAATGCCTAAATTTCTTTGTTGCAAAGACCATTCCAAGGCACAATTTCTCCATGTGTGTATAATTAACTTCAGATTTCCCCAATTTCCTACTAGCAAAGGCAATTGGATGATACCATTTCTCCTCCCAAATTTGAGCTAAATAGACTTGTTACTATGCATTGTAGCTGCTGAAAATATATAGAAAACTTCACCTCTTTTGGGTGCTTTTAAGATTGACTTTTGTTAATTCCTGCTTCACATCCTCAAAAGATACTTGACAGGCCTCATTCCACTCAAAAAAATAATTAAAAGATAGAAGATTCGTCAATGGCAACACTCTTTCCACCAATGCATTGATAAATCTTTGATAATATCCCACTGATGACAAAAAGTTGTGCACCTCTTTTGGAGTACGCGACAAGCTCATAGAGATTATAACCTTTATCTTTTTAGGGTCAGTCCCAATACCAGCTGTACTAACCACATGGCTGAGTAACAACCCATAGGGCACTCCAAATACACACTTTCTAGTGTTAAGAGCAATGCAAAATTGTCTACAATGCTCATAACATTTCCTCAGAATAATTAGTTGTCTCTCCCTTGTGGTGGCTCTTCCCCTAAATCATCAATAAAGACTTTTAACTCCTCTAGGGAGATATCACCAAAGGTCTTATCAGCTGTTCATTGCCAAGATCCACACACATTGCATAGACTAAAGGCCATCACATGATACACAAAGGTACTGACGACAGTAATGAATGTCATTTTTAATTTTTCTTCCTCTGCAATAGCCAGCTGGTTATATCTAGCAAAGCAATCCATAAATGAATAGATTTTCCTATCCGCTAATTGATCCAAAATCTAATCAATGAATGGAAATGGGTAGTAATCCTTAACCATCTGCTTATTAAGCTCTTTGAAATCTAGGAAAAGCTAAGCCTGATTTTTCTTCTTCTTCTTGATAACAACTGGGGAACACCATTTTTTGTGTTGAACCAAAAATATTAGGTCAATCTTTCGTAGCATTGACAATTCTTCGAATAGCTCGTCCTTTAATTCGAAAGGCATACACCTTACTTTCTGTCACACAAGGTGGCTACCTTGCTTCAAAGGAATAGTCGAAACAGCCAAGCTGGGAGGAATGCCTCTCAGCTCATCATAACTCCAAGCAAAGATATCGTGGAATTCTTGAATCAAGGACACATAGTCTTTCCTTTCTTTCGAACTGAGCATGGACCCTAATTTAATTGGTCATGAATCATCCATCATACCAAGGTCGAGCTCAATCATATCCGCATCCCTCATCCTCTCTTGAGCCTCTATTGGCTCATTCAAAGTCACTTGGTAGATATCTTCTGTAGTGGACCCCTCATTGGATTTGTCACTTGATGATGTCTCACTACAGACGGATCATCTAGTGTATCAAAATCTAACCAAGATAAAGGAACTCCCTCACTCTGAGGAGATTTAGGACAGGCATCTACTACTACACATCTAGCACCTCAACCAAAGATCAATCGACCAGCGGGTATATCAACCTGATAGCTTGCTTGTAAGATCCATGGTCTACCTTGCAATACTTGATAGTTAGGTTTTCCTACAAAACTAATGACCCTAATGTCCAAAATACATCATTGGCAACCATCACATGGACTTTAGTAATGCAACCTTCAAGTTGTCTTAAATTGTCATTAGCCATTTGGAGGATTGTGAAGGTATCTTTTTTTATTTCTAATCCGAGTCTCTCTATCAATTCAAACTCATAGTGTTGACAGAGGATCCTATGTCCACAATAGCATGGTCCACTAGTATTTCATCAACATATATTGCTACCCTCAGACAATGCTTTTCAGCATGCTCAGACCAATTATCTCCTACTTGTATTATTCCCAAGGGCTCAAGAATATACCCAGTGCATAGAATCTTCTTAAATTCCTTACACACTCCTAGAGATAATTTAATCAACTGTAGAAGATTTACATCTGGCTTTTCAACATGCTCAAACCAATTATCTCCTACTCGTGTTATTCCCAAGGGCTCAACAATATACCCAATGCATAGAATCTTCTTAAATTCCTTACGCACCCCTTGAGACAACTTAATCAACTGCAGAAGATTTACATCTGGCTTAACTTCACAAAGAGAACTCACTAAATCGAATTCATGATAACTAGCAAGAGCTCAATTTTCTCGTCAGACCATTCTCTCTTTTGGTCTTTGAACCAGCTTTGGTGCTTTTTTCTTGGCTTTTGCCTTCTTCTTTAGCAACTCCTTATCCTTCTTGGGGTCGGCTTTACCATCTATGACCTTGAGAGGTCCACCTTTTGACGCAAACAACTTCTATAAGGCTAACTCCACTGCCACTAGGTAGCTCCTCTACCATAGCTTTCCATCTTTGTAATATTTGTTTTGGTCCTTCATCTTGTTGGAGATTATTCCCTTGCACTCAATGATTAATTGGATATGGTTATTTACTTCCTTCCTGAAGAGAGCTAATCTTACTCCAATAGGTACTAGCTAAATGGTCGGATTTCCCACATATGTCACATTTAACATTTGGAAAAATCCTAGGGAAATGTTGGCCACCACACCACTTATAGCTGAATCTTGAGGGGGCATCCTCTTCAGGGCATCGATTCCCTATCAAATTCTGGTGCTTCTTAAGGAAATTAACATCAATGGCTATTTGTCTATATTGTTCGCTAATCATATCAGTATAGTACTTCATCATATCTTTAACTTTGCCAAGGTCATTCGAGGCACTTGACTTAGAGCCGTGATCGTCTGCTTGTCATTCTATTTGCCTAATCACTTGATTAGGGATTGACTATTGATTCCCTAGACAACAGTAGAATTTATCATTGGGCTTCTAACAATCGGTGCAGCCATCTAACTAGTCATATGCATGGTCACACTAAGAGGAGTTGGCAACATGAATACATTTGTAATTATGCTTCCTCTCCCATTATGAGGACTCATGGGCATCCCTTGATCTCCATTCGTCAGTGCTAAATTATTTCCAAACCCTAAACTCGGATTCCAGTTTTCCCTAGAGGTATAAGCCACTTGCAATTGCAATTCTACCTCTTGTGCTTGTGTAATAGTCGTACCAATGTCGGAAAGAGGCACTTGAATATTAAAGTCTATCCCATTCAAAAATTTCAAATTGAGTAGCAAAAGCTAGAATAGGATATAGGTTTGCAACTTACGAAATACCTCCTTCAGTTTCTTGGCATACGCACGGACATTCTCTCGTGAGGTTCTTGACCTATAATGTTGAGGACACGTAGCCAATACTGACCTCCCTTTTCAGGGGCAAACTCTCTTTGAAAGGCCACAAAGGATAAGTCGATTATAGTTATGGTTCTAGCCTCTAAGCTGTGATACCACATTGTAGCAGTCCTTTCAGAGTCATGTTAAAGAACATCATCAAGTGTCCTTCATCTTGAATTTGAGAGTTAAACATTAACTTTTGGAATTCATTAATATGAAGCTCTGCATCTTCCTTTGCTAACCCATTAAAAATGGGTAAAGAAAACCCTAAGGCTGGCAAGTTCAGCATCCCTACTATTGGTATTGCAATGGGTTGCGTCGCCATGGTAACAACTAGATTCGCTAAAGGAGTTTGAACAATTGGAACTATCACTCCACTCGAAGTGGATGAACTGATTGATAGAGGGAAGTACTAGAGCTTCCTTCCCCTAGCAGACTATGAGTTGAGCTAGGATTACTAGGACCCTGCCCTTGTAAGGATATTGGACCACTCCTTTGTGGAGAATATCTTCTAATTATTTTGGCCTGCCGTCTAGCCCGTTCAGCTCTCTCTTGCTTTTGAAGCTCAGCTTGATGGTCTTGTGAGTCTATCTCACTGACTTTTGGCATACACTAAAATGAATTGATCCCAATTGTTTGAGATTTGGAAACCGCCACTTATTAGTGGCTCTCGGCAAATGCACAACTTGTCGAGACCTAAAACATGCCCAACACTGGCTCTAAGCACTAGCCGGGCCTCCCTATACTCAAAGAACACACCCTCTTGGCCTCATGGCTAAGAGCGTCTAAGGGGGATACTGCCCTTACTTCTATCATGAATTTTTCATTTGTTTTGGATTGTAATCCAATAGTTAAGCCTTTCCCACACTCCTCAGAGGGTGGTGCGCAGATCGATCGTAGAATGCTCACGTAGTGAATCCCGGAAGGTCCCCAAGAACAATGAACTCTACCTTTTTGCACAAAAAAACAATGTAAAAGCATGAACGACAAGAAGCAAGTCCAATTGGGTTCAATCTCCCCCCATGCCTTGTGTGAGCGCTTCACAAAGCATGTATTTTATGTATATTTCCATCTTGATGCTCAATAATAGCCCAATTTACAAAAATATGACAAGCTTTTAGCTTTTGAGTTTGCTTTCTACAAAAATAGGAAATAAAGCTAATGGACGATGCCCATAGAGTCTGGCACGCCCAATCTCAATGTGCAAAATAGAAATAACATATCCGTGCGCATAGGCGCATACAAAATAATAATCAATAATCGATGTCTCAATAGACATAACAAAATATAGGCGTGGCGCCTATCAAAATATAATCCAAAGGTCGAATACTCGCTAAACTCCAATGCTTTCCTCCGCCACTGCTGCTATCTCTACACATCAACTGAAGCATTCACAATCGTTAGTAAAATAATACAATTAAACCGACAAAAGTGAATACCTAGCAGTCTTCAGCTACATAAATAAATCAACTGGTTAGAAATAACTCCTAACTTTAATTTATTACGAGTGCGCACTCCAAACTCATAAACGTTTATTAATTTAATATGCATTTTGTGGAATCACCCGCTATGGAATCACCCATGCACACACTAAATTAATGAAATGCCCGAAAAGGATAGGCGTCCCCATCAACTTCTCGCACAAAGAATCCTCTTTGTGTATGAGCCCCGGTCATCTAAGTTTACGGAATCCACCGTAAAACCTCACGGAATCCACCGTGGCACAGAATCCACCGTGGAATATGCCTCCTGGCATCATACCCCCGGGGTGGGATAGCAATTGACCTCAATTGCTATTAGCTCAATGTGGAGCTAACAGAGTGGGGAAAGCATTTAAGTCTCTAGCGTGCATCCATTGTGCTTCCTCTACAGGATGGTTCTTAAATTTAACTAGATATCTAGAATACCTTCGGCCAGTTCTAGTGGTCATATAGTCAGTGTCTATGATGGCTTCTGGTTCAAGTATTTCAATCTCTTCCTCTAATAAAGGTGGGTTTTCATAAACAGGGTGGATAGGTAATTGGCCTCTAAATGGTCTCAATAAACTAATGTGAAATGTATTGTGAATTTTCCAATGAGATGATAATTCTAACTTGAATGCATTATCATTAATCTTATGAATGATTCTAAATGGTCCATAGAATCTAGGAGCTAATTTGACAACTGGATGTCTATCTACACTTTGCAGTCTACGCTTTTCTATTCTAAGCCAAACATAATCATCAACTTTGAAATTCATGGCTTGTCTTTTCTTGTTGGCTTGTTTAGTATATGATTGTTGGGCTTTAGCAATCATATCCTTAACCTCATCAAAAATATTATTATGCATAGTAGCAATATCATCAACACTCTGAATTCTATTAGACAATGATGCAACAGGTGTAGATAATCTATATCCATAAATGACTTCAAAAGGTGCTTTCTTTGTAGATGTGTGCGGTGTATTGTTATATGCAAACTGTAATAAATGCAAATGAGTGTCCCATGTCTGAGGTTTAGAGATAGTATATGCACGTAAAAGATCTAAAATGGTGCTATTTGTGGCTTCTGTTTGTCCATTTGTTTCTGGATGAAATGCAGATGAGAAATCAATCTTTGTGCCTAGATTTGCAAACAGTGTAATCCAAAAGTTATTACAAAATCTAGAATCACGATCTGAAATAATCACTTTTGGCAAACCATGGTTAGTAAAAACAGTTTTCAAAAATAACTGTGCTGCTTGTGATGCTGTTAAAGTTTTCTTACATGCAATGAAATATGCTTGCTTACTAAATCTATCTACAACTGTCCAAATCATGTCATGGTTAGATTTAGTATTTGGTAAACCAGTAATGAAATCCATAGAAATATGTTCCCAAGGTTTAGATGGAATAGACAAAGGCATTAGTAATCCATACTATTTACCATGATGTCTTTTTATTCTTTGACAAATCAAACATTCAGAAACGAAATTAGATACATCTGCATCCATATGCGGCCAATAAAAATCTTTAGTTAACATGCATAATGTAGATATGATACCTCTATGACCTTGATATGGGGGACAATGAATTTCATTCAAAACAAAATATCGGAATGGAATAGTAACACACAGTTTCTTTTCAAAAAACATAAATCCATCATTATATGACAATGAATCAACAGGAATAAAATTATTTTGAACTAATTTTTGCCAATCAGAATGAAAAGTAATATCCTGGTGATATGTATCTTTCATAGCAATCAAAGAATCAAAAGATATGATAGAAATATTATGAATTGCAGGTCTTCTACTCAATGCATCAGCAACTACATTTTCTTTTCCAGGTTGGTATTGAATGATAGGATGGAAGCTTTGAATGAAGGAAGCCCATTTGATATGACGGTCAGAAATTTGGGGTTGGCTAAGTAGATGTCTAATGCTTTGCTGGTCAGTCTTTATCATGAATTCTAAACCCATTAAATAGTGCTTCCACTGTTTTAATGCTTGTACAACTGCTAATAGTTCTTTGTCATAAGTGGAATATTTGAGCTCAGAGGGTTTCAGCTTAGAACTAGAATATGCTATTGGATGATTGTCTTGCATTAGTACGGCTCCTATTCCTGATCCGCTAGCATCGGTCACAACTAAAAAGAATGGTCTATTAAAGTCAGGCAATTGTAGAACAGGGGCATTGGTTAATGCACGTTTCAGTAAGTCAAAGGATTTCTGCTGAGTTTTAGTCCATTGATAAACAATTCCTTTCTTAAGAAGTTTTGTTAATGGTAAAGCAAGTAATGAAAAATTACGTACAAACTTCCTATAGAAACTAGCAAGACCAAGAAATGAGCGTAATTCATGCACGTTTTTAGGAACAGGCCAATGCAATATTGCATCAATTTTCTTAGGATCAACTTTTATTCCTTCTTTTGATACAATATGACCTAAATACTCAATTTCTATCTTAAAGAATTCACTCTTTTCAGGATTTGCAAACAATTGATTTTCTTTCAGTAATTGAAAAACTAATGATAAATGCTCATAATGCTCTTTTTCACTTTGACTAAACATCAAAATATCATCAAAGAAAACAATCACACAATACTGATATTTCAGAAAGATACGGTTCATCATTCTACTGAAAGTAGCAAGTGCATTGGTCAATCCAAACGGCATGACTAAGAATTCGTAATGGCCAAACTGTGTCCTGAATGCAGTTTTAAATATGTCAGATCTATCTAGCCTCACCTGATGATATCCAGACTTAAGGTCAATTTTACTAAATATAGAAGATCCTTGCAGTTTGTCCATAAGGTCATCAACTCTAGGTATAGGATACCTATTCTTGACAGTGATCTTATTTAATGCTCGGTAGTCAATACACATACGATAGGTATTATTCTTTTTCTTGACTAAGAGTACAGGTGCACTGAATGAAGAACTGCTAGGTCGAATTAAGCCTCTATTTAGTAATTCTTCAACTTGGTTTTGGATTTCTTTTTGCTCTATTTGATTGTGCCTATATGGTGCTTTGCAAGGTGGTTGTGTACCAGGGATTAAATCAATCTTATGGTCTTCTGGTCGTGAAGGTGGTAAACCTGGTGGTAGGTCTTCCGCAAAACAGTCCTTAAAATATGCAAGAAATTCCTTATGCCTAGGGTGCATATGATTTTCTTTTGCGTGCAATTCATTCACCCAAATGAGATATGATTTAGTATTCTTGCGTAGTGCACGTTTTGCTTGAGTATGCGAAAGCAGGGGAAAAATACTAGATGCATGCATACCATATAATGTAATAGATTTTCCTTGAAAATTAATATTCATTGTGTGCGTGGAATAATCTATATTTGGATTATGCTGGTGTCTCCAAGGCATTCCTAAAATAATGTCGCTTGACTGTAATGGGACAACTAAGAAATTTCTTCTTTCAATATATGAACCAATTTGAATCTCTAAATCTTGTACTTCTTGTGTGCCATTGTACCTAGTGCCTAAAAATGCAGCTTTTATGCGATAATGCATAGGTACAGTATGTAATTTTAATTCCTTTACCAATTTTGCTGAAATAAAGTCATGAGTACTACCATCATCATGCAAGATAGTTCTTTCCTTTCCATGCACCAAACATTTCATAGTCAACAATGAATGTGGAGTAGGCATACCTGGTAAAGTGTCGGAAGTAGTAGTAGGATCATCCTCATCTTCAGTGAAACCAGGCATATCCTCATGCTCGTCTTCGTCCATGGCTCCAAGATAGTTGATATGTGCTGGTGGCTTCTTTGAATGACAATTTGCTGCGAGATGCCCTTGCTAGTGACACTTATAGCATACTATTGGTTTGGCTTTGGTTACATTATTTGCAATGGCTGGAAGTCTGGGTACATTTGGATTTGCTTGTGGAATAGGCTTAGGATTTGGATTGACATTGGATGGTAATGCAGGTGGTTTAGGCCAATTCTTGCGGAAAGATGGTGATGAGAAACGACCTGGATTAAACCTTCTAAAATTGGAATTGAATTGTTTAGATCCATAATTACCGTTGGCTTGGAATTGCTGTGGTCATCTGTCTCTTCCGCGTAACTTATCTTCAGTGTCGTGAGCTAGTGAGATGGCATCTTCAAGGGTAGCAGGCTTGAACATGTTCACTTCAACATAGTAATGTCCAAGAAGTCCAGACATATACTTCCGCTTATGTGTCGTCTCTGGTACGTCTTCAAGCATGCGTAGCTGTAGGAGTGCATTCCAAAAACGCTCTGTATACTATGAAATAGGCTCATGATCCCGTTGTTGAAGTAAATCCCATTGCTTGATAGCCTTCTCATGAAATTGCGGTGGAAGGAAATTCTGTATGAAATTCTTCTTGAAATCTTCCCAAGTAGCAGGACATTCTATGCTCTTGCGTACTACAGTCCACCAAAGTGATGCTCTGTCTACACACTTGATTTTATCTTTTTCTGGATAAGTTTCCTCATGGAAATAGTCATCAAACTGGCTAATGAATGATAAAACAGTCTTTCCTTCTCGTATGCCATTGAAAGTGCGAAATTTGAAACTTCGTTTACTTATCTTTGATTCCTTGCGAATGGTTTGTGCTTCAAGAGTGGCGTCGATGGTACGTCGAATCAAATCTTCAGCTTGAGGTTCTTCTTTGTCGGTGGACGCTCTTTGTAGTTTTGTCAATTGCGCTTGCAATGCTTGCCTAGCCCTTCGCTCTTCTTCCAATTGTAGCATGATTAGATCCAGCTTTTGTTCCATGGTAGGCTCAGGTAAGTCGTCTTCAGCCATAGGATCATCCATATGTGGGGTCGTCATCCTGTAAAACTCTAACCTTTCTCAACAAAAATCAGGTTAGCGGGATGAGCGTAGCTCAAGTTCGGGGTTACAACGCTATGTATTTTTGGATATTTCTTTCTCAATTTTCAGAAAATCTGCCATATTTCCGTCTTCGTTTGCTGAAAGTACTTCAGCGGACCTGTAGATAGGTAGAACACCTTGCCACGAACAACTTTTCAGTTCAGAGTTTTTGCATAGGAACAAGCCTTCTAGGAGTTTTAAGCACTAGTCAGTTCTGACTCCAGTTGACTAGTCTGACTTGTAGAGTTGCAGACTTAACCGACTTGCAGAGTTGCAAACTTACAGAACTTATGCCGACTTGATGAACTTGTAGGACTTGATTCCACTTGACTTGCAGAACTTGACTTTTGATGCGCAGGACTCGGAGTTTAGTGACTTTGTTGCCCTGTGTGACTGGAGTGACTTAGCTTAGACTTAAGTGATTAAGCCTTTAAGCTTAATCAGTCATCGTTAGATTTCGTAGGGGGGGACCGTTTTTCGTGACGGCGCGTTTTTCGCGGAAGGATCTTCTGATATCACGACTGAATTTTGTGGAGCTTGAAGCTTTTTTTAAAGCTTCTAAGCTTAAGATTAAGCCTTGATGAAGTAATTAACTTGAATATGAAGAAAGCTTATCTCTGGTTTTCAACGACTTGATGAAGGAGATGGATGCGTGGTCCTCCGCCTGCAGAGCCTGGTCCTTCGTGATCTGACAGTAGAAACAGGGGTTCTTGATCGCCAGAAGTCTGCTTGCATCGACGGTTCGCGATGAGATTGACTGTAGAGCCCGATCATTCCTGGAGCTTCGCCTTCGCTCGAGATTGGTAGCGATTGGAAGCTCTTGATGTCTGCTCCGCTCTGATACCACTGGTGTGCAAATCGGTCGCAGAATGCTCACGTAGTGAATCCCAGAAGGTCCCCAAGAACAATGAACTCTACCTTTTTGCACAAAAAACAATGTAAAAGCATGAACGACAAGAAGCAAGAGACCAATTGGGTTCAATCTCCCCCCATGCCTTATGTGAGCGCTTCACAAAGCATGTATTTTATGTATATTTCCATCTTGATGCTCAATAATAGCCCAATTTGCAAAAATATGACAAGCTTTTAGCTTTTGAGTTTGCTTTCTACAAAAATAGGAAATAAAGCTAATGGACGGTGCCC
Source organism: Lygodium microphyllum (assembly GCF_053477565.2). Lineage (NCBI taxonomy): Eukaryota > Viridiplantae > Streptophyta > Polypodiopsida > Schizaeales > Lygodiaceae > Lygodium > Lygodium microphyllum. The sequence goes on from NC_141152.1 coordinate 41,043,534, forward strand.
ATAGAGTCTGGCATGCCCAATCTCAATGTCCAAAATAGAAATAACATATCCGTGCGCATAGGCGCATACAAAATAATAATCAATAATCGATGTCTCAATAGACATAACAAAATATAGGTGTGGCACCTATCAAAATATAATCCAAAGGTCGAATACTCGCTAAACTCCAATGATTTCCTCCGCCACTGCTGCTATCTCTACACATCAACTGAAGCATTCACAATCGTTAGTAAAATAATACAATTAAACCGACAAAAGTGAATACCTAGCAGTCTTCAGCTACATAAATAAATCAACTAGTTAGAAATAAATCCCAACCTTAATTTATTATGAGTGCGCACTCTAAACTCATAAACGTTTATTAATTTAATATGCATTTTGCGGAATCACCCGCTATGGAATCACCCATGTACACACTAAATTAATGAAATGCCCGAAAAGGACAGGCGTCCCCATCAACTTCTCGCACAAAGAATCCTCTTTGTGTATGAGCCCCGGTCATCTAAGTTTACGGAATCCACCGTAAAACCTCACGGAATCCACCCTGGCACGGAATCCACCGTGGAATATGCCTCCTGGCATCAGAGGGATTCCCTACACATATATAGGTGTAAAACACCTTGTAAGCACAAATAAAAGGAGGCATCCCTCTGTTGAATGCTGTGGCCCCACTGCAGCTCTCCTACACCTCGAGGATTTGCCTCTTGATGCGCAGCTAACATAAATATCACGTACATCACAATATCCACCCTTGTTTTCAAATGGTCCAAGAGATATATATATTTTTATCACTGAATAGTCCTGAAGGAAACCAATCCTACAGCTTAGGTATCTCGCACACTCCAGGTGGGTCATATGTATAAGAAAACAATTGCAATGCATCCAGTAATGACAAGATGAGTTACATGCAATGTGATTGTGTATAAACCCTAGTGCTCAATCATTTTATGATTTAGAAATCAGCATTGTGAGGTGCAAAGATATTTCTTTTAATGATTTCAGCCTACATGTAATGCTGCATTGGTAGACCCTCTTAAACTTAAATTACAAATGTCTTATATGATATGCACAACAAACAAATCAGAATTTCAAATGTTATCAGCAACTAATCACCCTCAAAACCCCTCCTTCTGCCTACCATTTAGGTTATGCATGGGTTGGTAGATATATAATACATTTTTTCATGTGTTTTTTTTTGTAAAAACGGTAAAAACTATACTTTAACATAGAGACAAGGCTGAATTGAGACTTATCCCTCATACTCTAGTCATGTCATACATCCATGAACATAAAGCATATTTTTTCTTAATTTTCTAATGCAAAAACTTAATTCTCTTTTTTTCACTATTTTTCTTTATTTATTTAGATACAAATTCTGATATTTCTAATTTATGGGTTGGGACTGATCACAATCAATGAGAATTGATTTTATATTCATTTCTAATCCACATGAAGCCCAAGATCACAATAAAACTCCCAAAATTTATCATTTTTATGAAAATCGCATAATTGTTGGTTTTGGTATAAATTATTATATGACTAAATTTTTTGGTTTTCTTCAAGATTTTTGATAGATTTCAGTATTATCAAACGAATACAACCATCGCCAAACAATTCCATCAAACATCTATCATAAAACAAAAGAATATACTACTTACGTATAGAATCACACTTTTGGAGACTTGTATTTCATGATTGGGAGGCTGCTGAAACTCATTCTTGGCCGCTGATGCTCTCTTGCAACCCGATCTATGATCTCCTCTGCTCCAACACTATCATTCCATCAGCATGCTTCATAAAACCCCACTCGCTTCTCTCATCGATTGATCCATAGAAACAAGTAATAAGAGGAGAGAGGAGAGAGGAGAGAGAAGAGAGAAAGACTGATTTCGGATCTCTTTGTTTAATGCATCAAATTTGATATTTTCCAGAGTGACGGCGGGTGAAAAAATTCAAGATCTCATGTCCGAGAGTATTCCTCCTATTTTCCATGATCAGAAAAATTCATTTTTTTTCCATGGAAGGATGCGGCAAAAAAATGACACCCCCTCCTCCCCAAAAACGTTTTTTTGTATTTATGGCCTCCTTAATCAAGTTTTTACACTATAGGCAAGTGGATTTTTCAATTTCGGGGGGGAAAATGAGCTTGGATGCAAGATTCATCTAGACGGCTAGCTTTGTGACATCAAAATCTATAAACTTGAGACCCGTGACACACTTTTCGACCCTCTGATCATGTAGCTACTTCTCATAATGTGAAACCTTGTGGGGATTAAACAGAGGGTCAAACGTACTCCAATCGACGAACCGAGACTTGCTTTGACTTTCTAGCATCGAACTCTATCTAGGAAAACTCTAGCTCAAACTCTAGCTCATTGATGTGCAACCGTTTCATTTTGCATGAAAATTTGGTCTTTTACAGCCTCTCGGGCTCTTTTTTGCTTCAAAAATGGACTTTAAAATCCGTTCTCACAAGTTCACTTGAATATGGTATGGGACACCACCAAGCGAGGGAGGATTCTTCCTCGGCTTTAGAACTCCCACATTGCTTCGTTTTGGCCCTCGTGTACACTGTGAACAGAGTATGGATCACCACCAAGTAATGGGGTCCTAAGCTCAAGGGCCCTCATATTGCTTGGTGTTGACCCTCATGTCCACTTGAACAAAAGGTGGGTCATCATCAAGCAAGGGAGGCTTCTACCAAGGCTAAAGAGCTTCCACATGACTTGGTTTTGACATTGTGTCCACTTGAATGCAGTATGGATCACCACCAAGCAAGGGAGGCTTCTCCCTATGATTAAGGGCCCCCTTATGGCTTGGTGTTGACCCTCATGCATCACCACCAAGCTGCGAAGGATTCTATCTAGGCCGCCAAAGAACTTCCACATTGCTTGTTTTTTATGTAGTGTTCACTTGAATGCATCATGGAATACCACCAAACAAGGGAGGCTTCTACCTAGGCTTAAGAGGGCCCACGTTGCTTGATTTTGACCATCATATGCATTGAAAGAAATATGGGATTCCAACAAGTGAGGGGATCCCCTCATTAGGTTGGTGAGCAAAGAGTGTCACTTGTATTGACTCTCCCTAGCACTGAACATAGTATGGGTCACCACTAAGTGAAGGAGGCTCCTCCCTATGCATGAGAGCATCCACATCACTTGGTGGTGAACCTCGTGTGTATTGAATGCCATATGGGTCACCACCGAGTGAGGGACCCCTCACACTAGGACAATGGCAGGCAAAGAGCATCATTTGGTGTTGATCCTCATGTACACTTGAATACACTATGGGTTACCACTAAGTGAGGGAGGCTTCTATCTAGGCCAAAGAGCTCCCACATCACTTGGTTGTGATATAGTGTTCACTTAAATGTAGCATGGGATAGTGCCAAGAAAGGGAGGAACCTCATTGAGGTGAAGCATCCTAATTGGCACTTAAATGCAGTGTGAGTCACCGCCAAGAAAAGGAGGCTTCTCTCTAGGCTTAAGAGGACTCACATTGCTTAATTTTGACCATCCTATGCACTGAATGTAGTATGGGACACCACCAAATGACGAGGGCTCCTCACCTAGTCAATGGACAAAGAGCATCACTTAGTGTTGACTCTCTCTGGCACTGAACACAATATGTGTCAAGGCTAGGCAAAGGAGGATTCTCCCTAGGCCTGAGAGCACCCACATTGCTTGTGGTGACTCTCTCATGCACTAAATGCCACATGGGTCACTATTGAGTGAGAGAGGTCTCTCACTCAGCAATAGGCAAAACAGGTAGCTTGGTGTTGACCTTTATGTGCACTTGAACGCACTAGGGGTCACCATCAAGCAAAGGATGCCTGATTTAAAGTGGTTTGTTTGGTTTTGAGAATTATTTTCTACTTTTGGATTTTCTATTGGGTACAAGAAACATGAAGATTAAGTTGATGGTTGAGGGTGATGGGGAAGAGACCCTGGATGTAAAACTATATACGTTCCTCTACAATGATGGTACTCACTCCCATGTCTTGAGCTTTTGCGCATGTTCAACTTGCCACTTCTTTAAGAAAGTATCACGATCCTGTGGAAACATGCTAGTTGAGAAAATGGAGGAATTTTGAAGAATCACATAATCTAACACGGTGACTATTGATGCAAAGGAATATGTTCACCCAGATGGTTTTGTGACCAACAAAATTGCCAAGAGAAAGTTAGCCAAGGTGCTAGACAAATTGCCTACCAGTGCAAACAGGGGCATAGAGGATGCCGAATGCACCCGAAGAGGTGTCATCTACTACATTCTTCCGTTGCATTCATTTGCTACTTGCATCTCCTATCGGATGGAAACGACTTGCAAGAGACGTTACAAGCACTGCACGCTAGTGATAAGAAACAACTTGCTATTACTAATAGAGAGGTTGAAATACCATATTAGAGAATTTGGGAATTTTCCAAGTCCCAACTTTAAATAAGTGATAAATATTTGACCATGTTGCTAAATCTTGATCCATATTTGAAAGTGGGATTTGGGAGGGTAGCTTATATACTATTTAGGGTAGACTCCACCTTTAAGTAAGACAACATGATTTGACCATGTGGTCAAATCTTGATCCATATTTGAAAGTGGGAAAAGATAAAAAATAATAAAAAGGCTTGGCATAACGAACATGAAACATCAACACCACAAGAATCCAGGGGTGGCACAATCCCTTTGTTGATGTCATGGGTGGTTTCTTGAAAGCGATGAAAATCAAGGGGTACTCCATTTGTGTGATCTTCTTATACTTGGTGTATAATGGTTCTTAGTTTCTTTTCTAAGAATGCTTATTTCCAAGGAGGTGCTAGTTGAGAGTGATGAATTCCTTACGTGAGCAGGGGACTCAAGGACATCAACTATAACAATAGGTCCAAGACAATAAGCCAAAAAAATATGTCACTTTCTCACAATACATTGGCAAATTGGATCGTACAAAGGTATGATACATGTAAACACACTGTCATATGATGTATTACAAAGCAAGATTGTGTATGCATAAATCACTTTGATATTACAAATTGTAATTTTCATAGTGAACAGTGCAAGGCTCCCCATTTTTGAACTCAAGGTACTGATTAGGTTTTATGGAGGATATGCATTTCTAGTGATTTCAAAGAAAGTAATTTTGGTCAAGAAGTGGCATGCATTACGGGTGTTTGGCATTGAATACCATATTAGATAATTGGAGAATCTCCAAGTCTCTCTTTCAAATAAAGGGTAAAGATCTGGTCATCTGGCTAAATCTTAACCCATGGTTCAAAGTGGGACTTGAAAAGACAACCTATATAGTAATTAGGTAAGACTCCACTTTCAAGTAAGGGCACAAGATTTGACTATGTGGCCAAATATTAAATATATTGGGACTTCCCAAACTATATGAGAATTCTAAAATTCTCTAATTTAGTGTTATTGGATATTGATGGCAATCTTTGAGGGCCCCTTACTATGTATCAGACGCTGCTCATGCCATTGCAGTGGGGGTTCCTGAATTTAAGTGACTTGCATCCTTACGCAAATTCAGAATTATTGAGGTGACAAAGTGTAGGGTTCCTATAGAGCTTGCCCCTCCAAGAGTGCTAGCTATAGTCATTGCCTCCAATGAAGCCATCACCACTTATACACATGCCAACCTTGGGTGATGAGGATGATGAGCATGATGAAATTTCGACAAAGAATATGAAATCATCCCCTTCGAGCCCACAAAATGAGGGAGGGAATGATCACTTGTAGCCTTTACACAAATGGGATCATGTCTTTGAACCTTAAGGGATGCAAAAGGGGCACCACCTAACCAAATTGGAACTCGACTAGGGTACTTTTACACACATGAGTAGAGAGGTGATGATATAATTGTTGGGGAGCACAAGGTTGTTCTACATGAAGTGGTGGAGTTACAAGGCTTGACGTGTTGGGACTGATGTAGTTGACAAAAAGGGAGATGAGATAGTTGTCGAAGAGCCTGTGGGTTTCCAGATGCTGCTGTTGGATGAAGGCGTGCAATTTCTTGGCATGGTAGGACCTGTGGCGAGCTCTGATTGATGGAAATTAGTAGTTACATGACTCTACACATGACATCCTTGATCATCCTGGAAGGGAGATGTTTGGCTTTGTGAAGAATTGTTAGAAGTTGGTTGCATCTGGGTATTAACTTGTGAATAAGAATTAGGATCGACAAGGCTGGCACTGTTATTACCTCCTCTCAGAGTGTGGATCCAAATGAGCTTCAATGATCTAGTAGTGATGGATGCTAAGTTGGTTTGTAGGTGTTTGAGCATGGTTTTCTCGGTTCTCAACTTCAATGATCTTGGTTCCGAGGTCTTGTTGATCAAATCACTGGAAAACTTGCCTGATCATTCATGGGATGATGGAACATTCTCTTGTTGCAGCTTGCAATGTAGAAGGCCTAAAATGATTTGATTGAAGAGCAGAGAGGACCCTTGAAACAAGAAAACAAGTAGCCTATGTCCTTGAATGTGAAATCAAGTTGTAGATGGAAGGTGCTGAAGCTCACAGAACAAAACTTCCAATCAAATCATGAAAATTTTACTCCTAGAGGACAAAAACTAAAACTATTCTCGTTGAGAAGATCTATCAGTTCGTTTTGACCCTAGCCTATGATTAGTTGAGAATACCAATAGTTGCATGTTGAACAAGTACAAGTGGTCAAATATATGTATGTCTCATATGCATACTTGGGAACAAAGCACATGTATTGGCTAAGAATGTAATAGTGTTTATTGCTGCAAATTTTTAGTAAAAATTGGTTGCACTATAGGTCATTGAAGTGCATTGCCTACTGGAATTTTGGGGTAATTGACTATACACATCAAATCTTGTTTTGCAAAGATGAAGACTTTGGAATGGCAAACACAAGAGAGAAGGATACTATCACCCAAATAGTAGGTGAGAAGTCGGACTACAACAACTTTGGAAGTTCAAGATGCCAAACTTCTTAATTGGAAAAGGCTATTGGGATCTAGTCACAGGTCTTGAAGATGAGCCCAAGCTACTGGAGGATAGACCTCCAACACATGATCAATTGAAGACACATAAGACATGGTTGGAAAAGGCTAGCAAGGTCTTGCATTGGCTCTCCTTATGTGTGTCAGACACAAAATCTATGAAAATTGTAAATCTTACATCACCAAAAGCCACTTGGGGACTTGCTGATGAAGAATTATGGCCATGTTACTCATGCAAGAAAGACACAATTGAAGCAAAAATTCAGCCACGTATCTAGGAATGGAAGGTCTATTGAAGACTATGTGACTAAGATTAGAACCATTGCAGAGCAACTAGGCTCAATTGGAGCTGAAGTTGAGGATGATGATTTGGTGGCCACTACCCTCCATGGTCTTGGAGAGAAGTACAAGTAGTTTGACACTTCCATATTAGTGCGTCAGGATCAACCTAACTCTGATGAACTTGTGGCACTCCTTTTGCATGAAGAAGTGAAGCTTGAACTCAATACAAGTTCCAGTGGATCTAAGAATAGCAGGGACAATGTCTTCTACTCAAATCAAAGGGGTAGAGGCGAAAGAGGAAAGTCAAAATTTAGAGGAAGAGGGGTTGTAAATGCATATGCAACCCATGGACAGCAAGGTACTGGATGGAAAAATAGGCATCCTCAAGAAAATATAGGTGCCTCTAATGCTCATGGAAGAGGGGGTTACTCATCTAGAGGAAGAGGTACTTGGCAGAAGCCCCAAATGAGCCATGGACAACAATCAAATGCAAATAAGGATTGTCATTATTGTGGCAAATATGGGCATGTAGCTAAAGATTTCTACAAGAAGCATAATGATCGGAGAGCAAGAGGAAGGCAACATGGTAATTATGCTTCTTCTAGTTATATGCAATAGGATGACAGGTTGTTTGCTATGCAACATGTGAAGAAAGGGTTGTCTACACAAGGCAAAGCAAATGATGTATGGTATATAGACTCAAGGGGATCTAATCACATGACTCCTAATGGAGAGTGGTTTGACACATTGGTAGAAGTTGCTCATGGATATGTTTGCATAGGGGATGATACGTAGCATGCATTAAGCATAAATGTATTGTTCCCTTGATGATGTACGATGACAAGAAAAAGAGTCTATGTGATGTGTTACATGTACCCTCCATTATCAAAAACTTGCTTTTTGTGGGACAAATGGCTAAACAGAATCTACAAGTGAGACTCAATAGAGATGGATGCTACATTAAAGATTATGGTCAAGGATGAAAACTCATTTTCTAAAGGCAAAAGAAATGGCAGGATGTTTGCATTAGATACAAAAATTCCAGCCTTGAATGCTACTATGTATTCACATGACAATGTTGCAATAAGGGACATTGAGATATGGCATAAAAGGATTGGTCATGTAAATGTTCACAAGCTTAAAATTATGCAACATAAGCAAGTTGTACTTGGAATCCCTGAGTTCAAGCATGTGGAATTGGGACATGTATGTCAATCATGTCAATTTGGGAAGCAATCAAGGCTTCCATTTATGAGGCATGTAAGCACCACTACTAGACCATTAGAATTATAGACTAATGTATGGGGACCCTCACAAAATGCATCTCTTGGGGGATCACGCTACTATGTGTCATTCATAGATGACTATTGTAGGTACACATGGTTGTAGGTCTGAAACACAAGAGTGGTGTCATGGATGCTTTTCAAGACTTCAAGAGACATGTGGAGAAATAAATGGCTTGTTACATCTCATGCTTGAGATTTGATAGTGGTGGAGAATATGTCTCTAAAGACTTTGATCACTTCTTGGCAGCCCATGGAATAACGAAGCAATTAACATGCATGTACACACCACAGCAAAATGGTGTGGCAAAAAGGAAAAACAGGGTGATCATGGAATCGACTAGAGCCATGTTGAATGAGAATAGCCTACTAAATGCATATTGGACAAAAATTGTAATGATTGTTGTGTATGTCATGAATCATACATTAATAGCAGGGATACATGAGGTGACTCCTCATGAGAGGCTTTATGGGATAAAGCTTGACATTAGCCATCTTAAGGTCTTTGGATGTTTGGCATATGTACATGTTCCAAATGAGAAAAGGAAGAAGCTTGATCCAAAGGCAGAAAAGGCCATCTTTATTGGGTATGCACAAGATAGGAAGGCTTACAAATGCTACAATCCTTCTACTCATGAAACATTGGTCTCAAGAGATTTAGTATTTGATGAGTTGAATTCATGGCATGAGAAGAAGACCATCTTGATAGATGATGATAGTGTTTGTCAAGAGACTTATGTACATGCAGGTACAAATGAGAGTGCAACAATTTTTCGTCCTTCTAAATATGTTACTCATAGCCTATTCACAAAGAATACAAGGGCTGGTTATGTGATATTAGTCATATATGTGGATGGATGACTTGATCATTACAGGTGATGATGCCACTGAAATTGGAGAGATCAAGGAAATGTTACATGCTGAATTTCAGGTCAAAGCTTTGGGTGAACTGAAGTATTTCCCTAGGACTGAGGTTGTTTCTACACCTCGTGGTACTTGGTTGTTACAAAAGTAATATGCACAAGACATGTTAACCAAGTATGGTCTGTTGGATTGCAAGCCTTTGAGCACTCCATTGGAGAAAAATGTTAAGCTATTTGCAGATGTTGGGCATGAGATTGAGAATGTCACTATGTATAAACAGATGGTGGGTAACCTAATTTACCTTGCCATTACTAGACCGAACCTTAGCTATTCAGTCACACTGATTAGCCAATCCATGCAGAAGCCAAGGAAGCCTCACTTGGATGCAGTGAGGAAATCTTTAGATATGGGAAGGCTACATCAGATTATGGTATTTTCTATGAGCATGGTAAGCCTTTGGAGATTACAGGATATATAGATGCTAATAGGGTAGGAAGTACCTATGATAGGAGATCCACTAGTGACTATGCATTTTCCCTTGGTAGTAGTATGGCCAGCTGGAGTAGTAAGAAGCAACCTATAGTTTCACTCTCTAGTATTGAGGTAGAGTGTAGAGGTGTTGCACTTGTTGCATGTGAGTTAGCATGGCTCATGAAGCTTCTTGATGATTTGGGCATGCAAGAAGTCAGGCCTATCACACTCTATTGTGACAACATGAGTAGTGTGCTCCTAGCCAGTAATCCAGTCTATCATGCTAGGACTAAGCATACTGAGGTACATTATCACTTTATCAGAGAAAAAGTGATTGCAAGTGACATTGATTTGGTCCATATAAGTCATCGGGTAAAGATAAGTTTGTGCATTTCAAAGAGCTACTTGGAGTGAAGTATCACACTTGAGCTTGAGGGGGAGTGTTGAGAGTCAATCTTATGAACCTTTGGTTTGGTTTGATTACCTTAGTTGAATAAGGTTTGGGTCACATTGACTCAACCATGGTTACATCTAGGTTACTCTACTTCTATATGGTTTGGTTGTATGAACACTATAAGTGTGTGGAAGATAATGGAAGATAAATAGAGAGCACAAATGATTTTCTCTAAATGGGACATGTCAAGAGCCCCATGAAAATGCATGAGCATATGCCAAGAAGATGAAAGAGGTTTTTCACAAGTTGCAAGTCTCTACTCCTATCCCACCCGTTGCCCAACTATAATATTTCTTGCATAGATTGGAATTTAATAGCCAAGTGCAGTTGAGTAATGTCCCTCTAGCGGATATAGATACTGCTATAACCCAAGCAGAGGAAGTAGAGTCATGCTTACAAGCGGCCTACACCTCGAGGGAAAATTTAAGTTCAAGCCTTAGTCTTGGAAATAAATTGGGATTGGTTAGTGGAGATCAAGGTGTGATCATTACCCCTATGATGATCAACTTGAATGGTAGAGGAAGCATGATGCAAAATGTATCTTTGTTGCTAGTTCCTCCAAATGTTGTTAAGACATTGGTGAGCTAAGGAGCTTCTCTTGTAAAACAAGGGTCAGAGTCCAGATAGCAACCCTTTGCAAGTTGTGCAACCTAGTGAGAGGGTAGCTCTTGAAGCCACGGGTTATGAGTCCTCTGCATCAAACTTTGTAGAGGAAGTAAAAGCTATGATGAAACATTATACATATATGATCACTGAGCAATACTACTAGTTCACCATAGATATTAATTTTTTAAAGCGTCAGCAAAATCTAATGGGTACTAGAAAGCTCAATGATAGGGGCCCATCACGATTTAGTTGTAAGTGGTGTGGTGGGTAGCATTCCCTCGTAATTGTCCTAATTCCAAGTGCAATATATGCAGAAAGTTTGGTTTCTTAGCCATCACTACCTATTGGAGTAGGGTTGGTTCTCTCCAATAGTAAGGTAGTCAACAACCTGGGCCTCAAAACCATCGTGTGAATAACCGTAATACCAAAGAAGAGGGCCCTAAGAAAATTTTGCAAAGGGATAAATCCACACTTGAGGAAATGCCTAGTGGGGTAAGTTTGGTTGATCTCCTAACAATGTTAGGGTGCTAAGGAGGGGTCAGAAATTGAAAGATGCTCAGAAAGATGACCCTAGTACAAGCAAAGTTAATCCTAAACCTAGTAAAGATAATAAGAAGATGTTGGATACCCAAGTGGGTCCTCTTAAAAATGAGGGTGTTTTAGAGGAGTCATAGTTAAAAGAAAACTCAAATTGAAAGAAAACGAGGGCACCAAGGTTATCAAAAAGCCAAAAGAATGGCTGGTGTGGAAAGAGAAGAGAGTAGTGGCAAACTTCCGTGAGTTTGACCTAGCAAACACACTATGTGAAGTTAAACCATATGTGAATTTTCTCTACATCTAATTCAATTATCACCGAATGTTTGTAAGGAGTTCCAAAAAATCCTACGAATAGGTTATGTTGTAGAACCTTTTGGTGTCCATCATCTATAAACATTATGAGTATGGATTTGTTAGAGAGACTGGGTCTACCAATCCAAAAGGATGTCACGACAATTTCAAGTGGCTGATGATAGCCTAAGACAACCAGAAGGAATGGTAATGCAAGTACATGTGATGGTTGCTAATATTGAGTGTGTCCTTGACTTCAGTGTTATTTGATTTGTTGGAAGACCAAGCAATCAATTGTTGCTTGGACGTCTGTGGATATTACATTCTAATTATTTGGTGGATGTCCCAACTAATTGACTAATTGGGCTTGGGTTAAAGAAGATAATTCTAAATGCATACCCTAAGCACCTGTTGGATGAAAAGGTAATATCTCCCACTACAAAATGGGAAGCACTCAAGGGAACTTCAGTTATGTTGGAACCTCAAGTTCTAGTGATTCTCAAGAGGGTTATACCACCGAGGAGGTTTATCAAGTATGTTTAAATGAGCCAATACGTGCCAATGATAGTATTCATGATGCTAATGTAATAGAGGTGGATCTTGGGACTCCCAATGATCCATGCCCCATTAAACTCAACATTATATTATTTGTGGACGAGTGTGCATATTATATAGCACTCCTATAGGAGTTCGGGGATGTGATTAATTATGAGAAGTCTATTTTATCCTTATGAAAAATTTAATATTTCCACCCTAAAAGATAATACGGGCATTTATGCCTATGGCAAGCAATTCATGCGGCGCTGCCTTGCCCTAATCCGCACTTAGCAAGATTTCAAATGTTTTTCTAAGTGTATTTTTAGACTTTAGAATTTGTATCGAAAAATTATTATCAAGTCAAATAAGTCCTACAAACTTTCGATATTTATTTAATTTCTTAATAATGATAGTTTAAGGTTTCTTGAGTATTTCATAGTTGTTTTCACTTCAATATTCTTGATATTTTAGGTTAGGTTTTCTCATTGATTCATATGTGGGTCAACTCATGGTATTGATGCACTCACTAATATAATCATTAATATTAATATTGCATATTTTTTTAGCAAGAAAATAATTTTTATTTTATTCGACTCATATTCTATGGTTTAATCAATGATGTCTAACCATTTGTCATACTTTCAACGTTATCTAAAAATATCAATTTTCATTTAGCTATATCCTAAGTGCAATGTTGATTGTTTTTTTGAATATTTTATTTCAAGAAATGCAAAAATCATAAGTGTAATTTTTTTTTTCATATTTCAGACATCAAATTATATTTTCATGTACCTAATTTATGTGTGTCTAGTATATATTTTCCTATATAATTTTTTTTGTTGATTCAATATATTGATTATTTCATGATATTATATAAATGGTTTTCCATAAATTATTATAACATTCATATGCATCTATTTATCATTAGCAAAATGAAATTAAGGTAGTCACTTTCAAAAACAAATTATAAAATATTCCCTTCTCTAACAACGTTTACCATTTTTTCGTTATTATAATCAGATGCGTCTTTAACTAAATTATAATAAATATTGCAAAATAAACCATAATTAAAATATTTTCTTAATAACAAGAATGTAATCCTTATCCAAGTGAAAGAGTCTTTTCATTGAATATTTAATTATCATTTTAGTTAGGCTATTTTTCTAAGCGACAGTTCATATGCATTTTCATTAGAATGTGTTTATAATTGTTTAAAGCCAAATAAAGTGATAAGCTTACAAAATATTATTTTTTTCCAAACCAACGAGATGTTACCTCTCTCAATTTTGCTGTGAGATGGGGGGTCTCGCTAATTCCTACCACGTCATTTTCTCCATCAACCGCGTTCCTTGCTTTCCTGCTTCATTTAGTGTGCTTTTTGAATTTTTGTGACCTCGCGGAGCCATCAGATGTCAAGAGAAATTGACGTGGTAGGTCATGAGAGTTGGTGGTCGTCCAAAAAAAATTCACCAACATTTTGTCTAGGGATATGGCTGTATGGGACAAAGGCATATTAGGGGGTAGAGAAAATGAAAATGAGGTAGAAGTTTAGCAAGAGGAGATCAAAATGGCCTCTGCCCCTGACGTTTGAGAAGGCCTATCTCTCTTCTACACTCTCTCACTCTCCAATTTCCACAATGTGATGGCCTATGAATCTCTCTCTCTCTCTCTCTCTCTCTCTCTCTCTCTCTCTCTCTCTCTCTACATGAAGGTTGGGTATTTTTCTCTTTAAAAGCTCAAAACTTCAATGGATAAAAGAAGTAGAGAATTTTTTCCATCATGAGGAAGTCTTCATTCTTGCTTTTTTTGTGAAAGAGAGGCGATGTATTCCTAGGCATGAGGAGGAGTATGCAGTCAATTGATTCATTTTGCTACTTGTTAAGAGACAATTGAGCTTTATTAAATACATTTGATTGCTTACTTGTTGGATGATGGCATGGGGATTATTATTTAATGCTTTCTCTCTCTCTAGTAGTCAAAAACGTCATGTATTTTGGCCTATTTGTTCAAAAACTTATTTTTCTTTTCAAAATGACTTCTTCTTGTAGTTTTTGGCCTACTTACTTCATGACTTATCTAGTATATAAAGTCACGTCATACTCTTTGATACTTAACTTACTCAATATCATGCTCTTTCTTGCACATTCTTCGTCTAACTACTGATCGAGGCTTTTGTGAATTGTCTTGCAGTTATGAAATCAATGAGATCCTTGACGCATTAAATGGAATCGAGAATATCAAATCAAATACAATTCAAGAAAAATTATACGATCAAGTTGTTGTGATATTATTTATGAGGCATTTTTGCTTTTTGTTGGCTAGGAATATTGAGGTGTCTTCTCGTGTCAGATTGCGAAATTGATTTAATGCGAGACTTGATATCAATGAAATTAAGTGCGGTCACTTATGTGACAACTTGACGATTAATTTTTAAAACGCCTCAAGTCCGAATTTGTTTCTTGATATGAATTGTGGTGGTAGGAATATTACACATCCTTCCTATTTTCAAACATGTTATTATACCTAAGCACTAGAGACCCTTTCATAATCTCCTTATTTGAGAGCTTGTCATTGAACTTCTTCCTTCTTTTCCCTACTTGGATAGTATAATGTTGGATCATCTTTTCCCTGTCTAATTGTATTCTTTCAAGGTCTAGAATGTGTTGTATGATCTCTACTTAGGTCTAAGATTGTTTCTCTCAAGCACCCACAAGCTAGCTGGCTCTATCTCAATGGGAAAGAGTGCCTCTTGGCCGTAGACCAAATAAAATGGAGTGAACCTCAAAGATGTCTTGAATGAAGTGTGGTAGGTCCATAAGGCTGCATTCAAATACTTATCCCAAGTCTTAGGCTGATCATAAACATGTTTAGTGATGATTTCACAAATCATTCTATTAGCCTTCTCTACTAGCCCATTGTATTCGGGATAATAAGGAGTAAAATGTCTATGTTTGATGCCCGGCCTCCCTACTATGAGATCCTTCACAAGGTCTCCACAAAAGCTTGGTCCCCTATTTGAGATCATTTCTAGTGGAGTTCTAAAAGCCAAATTTAAACACCTAAGAAGTGTAAGAAATGGACAAATTTTTGTCAATTCAAAGCAGATATTAAAGCTCAAGGAACCAACGGTCACGAATCTGAAAATTTTAAGTAGTCGTAAAAGATGGAAATTTAAATTACTTCAAAAGCCAGACTTTATAATGCTTGTAGATTTTTCATGATTTTTCCAAGTATGTTGGAATGAAGCAAAATGAGTTCCAGGTATTTCAAGACCACGATAGATATGCACGATTTTTCAAACTATGAATTAGATGTCGGATGTAGGAGAAGTTGAAGATCATGGCAAAGGTGTAAAATGACTTGGAGAATTTGAAGGGCCATTGCCCTTGGAGGCCTTGGGGCCCCAAAAAAATACGAGTTGGGGGGGGGGGGGGGTGGGGAGGGGAGGGGAGGGGGGTGTTTTTTAGATGGCTGCAAAGCAGGGAAAAGGCACCATCATGTTATTTATGGAGGGAGACCTATGGCACTTGAGAAGAACCTTATGATTCAGCCATACCAGCATTTTGATTGATTTTTTTTCTTGCAATTGCCTATCTCCAATCAGAAAATAGTGGATTGTAGAGAGAGAACCAAAATTAGTTTCTCTTTCTTCCCCCTCTCTCCTCTTGAAGGTGATTCATGCGCAAAGGAATGGGAATAGATCGTGGATCGATTGTCCGCCGACTTGAACTGGATTGATATCAAATCATGCCAACACTAAGGAGTGATGATTAGCATTGTTTTGAGATCAATGGCAGGTTTGATGGCTACCCAAAAATTCAATTTGGTGAGACCCAAAACATGAAAAATGATAATATCTTTTTAATGAAAATTCGAATCTTTTTTACTTATTCGTGGTGCAATCATTATTCATATGATGAAAATTTATTTGAATCTTGGTTACAATATGTTTGAGAGCTATGTATCATAAAATTTAGAATCCATATGTGTGTTCATGAGTTATTAATTTTTGAAAATTCAAAAAACATGTTTTTAAAGGAAAAATAATGGTTCTCTTAGTTTCACGGATTCAAACCATGTTCATGTGGGATAAAATTAAATGTGAAGGTGGATTAGAGTGTGAATTAATATGTTGACTCAAAAAAATAAAAAAGCAATATTTATTCAAAAAAAAAGGAAAAATAATCCAAAAATATGATTTTGGCCAAAGAAAAATGAAAAAAAAATGCATGTAAAAATTTACAAAAAGTTATGCATATGCATATAAATATATGGTGGGGTTAGGTCATGAGAATTAGTCTCAAATTATCCCCATTATTTTTGTTTTAATGTGTATTTAATGTTTTTTACACAAGAAAAACATATTAAAAATGCTCTTTATATCTACCAATGCAACAAAACCTTAAGCGGTAGACCTAGAAAAAGGTAGCATCAATAACAATAGCACCAAGACAGAGATGTAAAATAAGTTAATCCAAAGTAAAGCATTGAATGGCAAGAAGGGAAGTACCTCACCGGCACACAGAAGTACATTCAAGAGATGAAACGATTTTTGTAACATCCATATTCCCGCACTCTAATGTGAATCCGGAACAGTTGTATCTACAGATTACAGTAGTAGAGAGATTATAATTAGAACATCTCTCCTCAAAAGAGGTGATAGAAATTATGAATGTATTCGGGATAATAAGGAGTAAAATGTCTATGTTTGATGCCCGGCCTCCCTACTATGAGATCCTTCACAAGGTCTCCACAAAAGCTCGGTCCCCTATTTGAGATCATTTCTAGTGGAGTTCTAAAAGCCAAATTTAAACACCTGAGAAGTGTAAGAAATGGACCAATTTTTGTCAATTCAAAGCAGATATTAAAGCTCAAGGAACCAACGGTCACGAATCTGAAAATTTTAAGTAGTCGTAAAAGATGGAAATTCAAATTACTTCAAAAGCCAGACTTTATAATGCTTATAGATTTTTCATGATTTTTCCAAGTATGTTGGAATGACGCAAAATGAGTTCCAGGTATTTCAAGACCACGATAGATATGCATGATTTTTCAAACTATGAATTAGATGTTGGATGTAGGAGAAGTTGAAGATCATGGCAAAGGTGTAAAATGACTTGGAGAATTTGAAGGGCCATTGCCCTTGGAGGCCTTGGGGCCCCAAAAAAATACGAGTTGGGGGGGGGGGGGGGGGGAGGAGGGGAGGGGAGGGGAGGGGGGTGTTTTTTAGATGGCTGCAAAGCAGGGAAAAGGCATCATCATGTTATTTGTGGAGGGAGACCTATGGCACTTGAGAAGAACCTTATGATTCAGCCATACCAGCATTTTGATTGATTTTTTTTCTTGCAATTGCCTATCTCCAATCAGAAAATAGTGGATTGTAGAGAGAGAACCAAAATTAGTTTTTCTCTTTCTTCCCTCTCTCTCCTCTTGAGGGTGATTCATGCGCAAAGGAATGGGAATAGATCGCGAATCGATTGTCCGCCCACTTGAACTGGATTGATATCAAATCATGCCAACACTAAGGAGTGATGATTAGCATTGTTTCGAGATCAATGGCAGGTTTGATGGCTACCCAAAAATTCAATTCTTGATGAGACCCAAAACATGAAAAATGATCATAAGTATCTTTTTAATGAAAATTCGAATCTTTTTTACTTATTCGTGGTGCAATCATTATTCATGTGATGAAAATTTATTTGAATCTTGGTTATAATATGTTTGAGAGCTATGTATCATAAAATTTAGAATCCATATGTGTGTTCATGAGTTATTAATTTTTGAAAATTCAGAAAACATGTTTTTAAAGGAAAAATAATGGTTCTCTTAGTTTCACGGATTCAAACCATGTTCATGTGGGATAAAATTAAATGTGAAGGTGGATTAGAGTGTGAATTAATATGTTGACTCAAAAAAATAAAAAAGTATAGCAATATTTATTAAAAAATAAAGAAAAATAATCCAAAAATATGATTTTGGCCAAAGAAAAATGAAAAAAAAATGCATGTAAAAATTTACAAAAAGTTATGAATATGTATATAAATATATGGTGGGGTTAGGTCATGAGAATTAGTCTCAAATTATCCCCATTATTTTTGTTATAATGTGTATTTAATGTTTTTTACACAAGAAAAACATATTAAAAATGCTCTTTATATCTACCAATGCAACAAAACCTTAAGCGGTAGACCTAGAAAAAGGTAGCATCAATAACAATAGCGCCAAGACAGAGATGTACAATAAGTTAATGCAAAGTAAAGCATTGAATGGCAAGAAGGGAAGTACCTCACCGGCACACAGAAGTGCATTCAAGAGATGAAACGATTTTTGTAACATCCATATTCCCGCACTCTAATCTGAATCCGGAATAGTTGTATCTACAGATTACAGTAGTAGAGAGATTATAATTAGAACATCTCTCCTCAAAAGATGTGATAGAAATTATGAATGTATTCGGGATAATAAGGAGTAAAATGTCTATGTTTGATGCCCGGCCTCCCTACTATGAGATCCTTCACAAGGTCTCCACAAAAGCTCGGTCCCCTATTTGAGATAATTTCTAGTGAAGTTCTAAAAGCCAAATTTAAACACCTAAGAAGTGTAAGAAATGGACCAATTTTTGTCAATTCAAAGCAGATATTAAAGCTCAAGGAACCAACGGTCACGAATCTAAAAATTTTAAGTAGTCGTAAAAGATGGAAATTCAAATTACTTCAAAAGCCAGACTTTATAATGCTTGTAGATTTTTCATGATTTTTCCAAGTATGTTGGAATGAAGCAAAATGAGTTCCAGGTATTTCAAGACCATGATAGATATGCACGATTTCTCGAACTATGAATTAGATGTCAGATGTAGGAGAAGTTGAAGATCATGGCAAAGGCGTAAAATGACTTGGGGAATTTGAAGGGCCATGGCCCTTGGAGGCCTTGGGGCCCCAAAAAAATACGAGTTGGGGGGGGGGGGGGGAGGAGGGGAGGGGGGTGTTTTTTAGATGGCTGCAAAGCAGGGAAAAGGCACCATCATGTTATTTGTGGAGGGAGACCTATGGCACTTGAGAAGAACCTTATGGTTCAGCCATACCAGCATTTTGATTGATTTTTTTTTCTTGCAATTGCCTATCTCCAATAAAAAAATAGTGGATTGTAGAGAGAGAACCAAAATTAGTTTTTCTCTTTCTTGTCAGAGAGAGAGAACTAGGGAGAGAGAAAGAGGAGAGAGAAAGATTGTAGAAGAGAGATAAAAACTACAGGAAGAGAGAGAATAAGAGTGACGAGTAGAGAGAAAGACTAGAATTGGAGAGAGAAAGACAGGAAAGATGAAGAAGCCATGGAAGCTTGGAGCAAGAAGGGAGAGAAAGATTGTAAATGTATTGATTTGTCAAAAGATGTGGAAAATTACAACTTATCTCCTTATATACCAATGTCAGTGTGACATGGCATATTATCAACATTTTAACTATTTCCAACTTTTTACAATCCATCCCTTCCCAAAAGTTTTTGTCCTCAAAAACAAACCTAGAAACAAGCTAAAGAGGAGATGGATAGAATAGAGTACTACTCTGTACAGCATTACAAGGGATAAAAGAAAAGATTACCTAATACTCAATAGTAGTACTAATCTATACAGGAGGTCAAAATCAGCCTGTAGCCTCCCGGATCAAAAGGAAAAGTTGTATCTTTGCCATGCATAGGATCAACTTTCATAAGATCAAAATCAAATACTGCTGGAAACACGATCATCATGATAGTACTCACTAACAAAGTCTCCATTGCATGATGGTCTTCCAAGTCCACATGTTGTCCATACCACTTGTCAGAGAGAGAGAACTAGGGAGAGAGAAAGAGGAGAGAGAAAGACTGCAGGAAGAGAGAGAATAAGAGTGATGAGGTGAGAGAAAGACTAGAATTGGAGAGAGAAAGACAGGAAAGATGAAGAAGCCATGGAAGCTTAGAGCAAGAAGGGAGAGAAAGTTTGTAAATGTATTGATTTGTCAAAAGATGTGGAAAATTACAACTTATCTCCTTATATACCAATGTCAGTGTGACATGGCATATTATCAACATTTTAACTATTTCCAACTTCTTACAGATGTACAATAACTTAATGCAAAGTAAAGCATTGAATGGCAAGAAGGGAAGTACCTCACCGGCACACAGAAGTACATTCAAGAGATGAAATGATTTTTGTAACATCCATATTCCCGCACTCTAATGTGAATCCGGAACAGTTGTATCTACAGATTACAGTAGTAGAGAGATTATAATTAGAACATCTCTCCTCAAAAGAGGTGATAGAAATTATGAATGTATTCGGGATAATAAGGAGTAAAATGTCTATGTTTGATGCCCGGCCTCCCTACTATGAGATCCTTCACAAGGTCTCCACAAAAGCTCGGTCCCCTATTTGAGATCATTTCTAGTGGAGTTCTAAAAGCCAAATTTAAACACCTGAGAAGTGTAAGAAATGGACCAATTTTTGTCAATTCAAAGCAGATATTAAAGCTCAAGGAACCAACGGTCATGAATCTGAAAATTTTAAGTAGTCGTAAAAGATGGAAATTCAAATTACTTCAAAAGCCAGACTTTATAATGCTTGTAGATTTTTCATGATTTTTCCAAGTATGTTGGAATGAAGCAAAATGAGTTCCAAGTATTTCAAGACCACGATAGATATGCACGATTTTTCGAACTATGAATTAGATGTTGGATGTAGGAGAAGTTGAAGATCATGGCAAAGGTGTAAAATGACTTGGAGAATTTGAAGGGCCATGGCCCTTGGAGGCCTTGGGGCCCCAAAAAAATACGAGTTGGGGGGGGGGGGGGGGGGGGGGGGAGGAGGGGAGGGGGGTGTTTTTTAGATGGCTGCAAAGCAGGGAAAAGGCACCATCATGTTATTTGTGGAGGGAGACCTATGGCACTTGAGAAGAACCTTATGATTCAGCCATACCAGCATTTTGATTGATTTTTTTTCTTGCAATTGCCTATCTCCAATCAGAAAATAGTGGATTGTAGAGAGAGAACCAAAATTAGTTTTTCTCTTTCTTCCCTCTCTCTCCTCTTGAAGGTGATTCATGCGCAAAGGAATGGGAATAGATCGCGGATCGATTGTCCGCCGACTTGAACTGGATTGATATCAAATCATGCCAACACTAAGGAGTGATGATTAGCATTGTTTCGAGATCAATGGCAGGTTTGATGGCTACCCAAAAAT
Organism: Lygodium microphyllum; assembly: GCF_053477565.2. Taxonomy (NCBI): domain Eukaryota; kingdom Viridiplantae; phylum Streptophyta; class Polypodiopsida; order Schizaeales; family Lygodiaceae; genus Lygodium; species Lygodium microphyllum. Next base: position 41,065,044 of record NC_141152.1, read on the forward strand.
TCAATTCTTGATGAGACCCAAAACATGAAAAATGATAATAAGTATCTTTTTAATGAAAATTCGAATCTTTTTTACTTATTCGTGGTGCAATCATTATTCATGTGATGAAAATTTATTTGAATCTTGGTTACAATATGTTTGAGAGCTATGTATCATAAAATTTAGAATCCATATGTGTGTTCATGAGTTATTAATTTTTGAAAATTCAAAAAACATGTTTTTAAAGGAAAAATAATGGTTCTCTTAGTTTCACGGATTCAAACCATGTTCATGTGGGATAAAATTAAATGTGAAGGTGGATTAGAGTGTGAATTAATATGTTGACTCAAAAAAATAAAAAAATATAGCAATATTTATTCAAAAATAAAGAAAAATAATCAAAAATATGATTTTGGCCAAAGAAAAATGAAAAAAAAATGCATGTAAAAATTTACAAAAAGTTATGAATATGCATATAAATATATGGTGGGGTTAGGTCATGAGAAATAGTCTCAAATTATCCCCATTATTTTTGTTATAATGTGTATTTAATGTTTTTTACACAAGAAAAACATATTAAAAATGCTCTTTATATCTACCAATGCAACAAAACCTTAAGCGGTAGACCTAGAAAAAGGTAGCATCAATAACAATAGCGCCAAGACAGAGATGTACAATAAGTTAATGCAAAGTAAAGCATTGAATGGCAAGAAGGGAAGTACCTCACCGGCACACAGAAGTGCATTCAAGAGATGAAACGATTTTTGTAACATCCATATTCCCGCACTCTAATCTGAATCCGGAACAGTTGTATCTACAGATTACAGTAGTAGAGAGATTATAATTAGAACATCTCTCCTCAAAAGATGTGATAGAAATTATGAATGTATTCGGGATAATAAGGAGTAAAATGTCTATGTTTGATGCCCGGCCTCCCTACTATGAGATCCTTCACAAGGTCTCCACAAAAGCTCGGTCCCCTATTTGAGATAATTTCTAGTGAAGTTCTAAAAGCCAAATTTAAACACCTAAGAAGTGTAAGAAATGGACCAATTTTTGTCAATTCAAAGCAGATATTAAAGCTCAAGGAACCAACGGTCACGAATCTAAAAATTTTAAGTAGTCGTAAAAGATGGAAATTCAAATTACTTCAAAAGCCAGACTTTATAATGCTTGTAGATTTTTCATGATTTTTCCAAGTATGTTGGAATGAAGCAAAATGAGTTCCAGGTATTTCAAGACCACGATAGATATGCACGATTTTTCGAACTATGAATTAGATGTCAGATGTAGGAGAAGTTGAAGATCATGGCAAAGGCGTAAAATGACTTGGAGAATTTGAAGGGCCATGGCCCTTGGAGGCCTTGGGGCCCTAAAAAAATACGAGTTGGGGGGGGGGGGAGGAGGGGAGGGGGGTGTTTTTTAGATGGCTGCAAAGCAGGGAAAAGGCACCATCATGTTATTTGTGGAGGGAGACCTATGGCACTTGAGAAGAACCTTATGATTCAGCCATACCAGCATTTTGATTGATTTTTTTTTCTTGCAATTGCCTATCTCCAATCAGAAAATAGTGGATTGTAGAGAGAGAACCAAAATTAGTTTTTCTCTTTCTTGTCAGAGAGAGAGAACTAGGGAGAGAGAAAGAGGAGAGAGAAAGATTGTAAAAGAGAGAGAAAAACTACAGGAAGAGAGAGAATAAGAGTGACGAGGAGAGAGAAAGACTAGAATTGGAGAGAGAAAGACAGGAAAGATGAAGAAGCCATGGAAGCTTGGAGCAAGAAGGGAGAGAAAGATTGTAAATGTATTGATTTGTCAAAAGATGTGGAAAATTACAACTTATCTCCTTATATACCAATGTCAGTGTGACATGGCATATTATCAACATTTTAACTATTTCCAACTTCTTACAATCCATCCCTTCCCAAAAGTTTTTGTCCTAAAAAACAAACCTAGAAACAAGCTAAAGAGGAGATGTATAGAATAGAGTACTACTCTGTACAGCATTACAAGGGATAAAAGAAAAGATTACCTAATACTCAATAGTAGTACTAATCTATACAGGAGGTCAAAATCAGCCTGTAGCCTCCCGGATCAAAAGGAAAAGTTGTATCTTTGCCATGCATAGGATCAACTTTCATAAGATCAAAATCAAATACTGCTGGAAACACGATCATCATGATAGTACTCACTAACAAAGTCTCCATTGCATGATGGTCTTCCAAGTCCACATGCTGTCCATACCACTTGTCAAAGAGAGAGAACTAGGGATAGAGAAAGAGGAGAGAGAAAGACTGCAGGAAGAGAGAGAATAAGAGTGACGAGGAGAGAGAAAGACTAGAATTGGAGAGAGAAAGACAGGAAAGATGAAGAAGCCATGGAATCTTGGAGCAAGAAGGGAGAGAAAGTTTGTAAATGTATTGATTTGTCAAAAGATGTGGAAAATTACAACTTATCTCCTTATATACCAATGTCAGTGTGACATGGCATATTATCAACATTTTAACTATTTCCAACTTCTTACAGATGTACAATAAGTTAATGCAAAGTAAAGCATTGAATGGCAAGAAGGGAAGTACCTCACCGGCACACAGAAGTACATTCAAGAGATGAAACGATTTTTGTAACATCCATATTCCTGCACTCTAATCTGAATCTGGAACAGTTGTATCTACAGATTACAGTAGTAGAGAGATTATAATTAGAACATCTCTCCTCAAAAGAGGTGATAGAAATTATGAATGTATTCGGGATAATAAGGAGTAAAATGTCTATGTTTGATGCCCGGCCTCCCTACTATGAGATCCTTCACAAGGTTTCCACAAAAGCTCGGTCCCCTATTTGAGATCATTTCTAGTGGAGTTCTAAAAGCCAAATTTAAACACCTAAGAAGTGTAAGAAATGGACCAATTTTTGACAATTCAAAGCAGATATTAAAGCTCAAGGAACCAACGGTCACGAATCTGAAAATTTTAAGTAGTCGTAAAAGATGGAAATTCAAATTACTTCAAAAGCCAGACTTTATAATGCTTGTAGATTTTTCATGATTTTTCCAAGTATGTTGGAATGAAGCAAAATGAGTTCCAAGTATTTCAAGACCACGATAGATATGCACGATTTTTCGAACTATGAATTAGATGTTGGATGTAGGAGAAGTTGAAGATCATGGCAAAGGTGTAAAATGACTTGGAGAATTTGAAGGGCCATGGCCCTTGGAGGCCTTGGGGCCCCAAAAAAATACAAGTTGGGGGGGGGGGGGGGGGGGGGGGGGGAGGAGGGGAGGGGGGTGTTTTTTAGATGGCTGCAAAGCAGGGAAAAGGCACCATCATGTTATTTGTGGAGGGAGACCTATGGCACTTGAGAAGAACCTTATGATTCAGCCATACCAGCATTTTGATTGATTTTTTTTCTTGCAATTGCCTATCTCCAATCAGAAAATAGTGGATTGTAGAGAGAGAACCAAAATTAGTTTTTCTCTTTCTTCCCTCTCTCTCCTCTTGAAGGTGATTCATGCGCAAAGGAATGGGAATAGATCGCGGATCGATTGTCCGCCGACTTGAACTGGATTGATATCAAATCATGCCAATACTAAGGAGTGATGATTAGCATTGTTTCGAGATCAATGGCAGGTTTGATGGCTACCCAAAAATTCAATTCTTGATGAGACCCAAAACATGAAAAATGATAATAAGTATCTTTTTAATGAAAATTCGAATCTTTTTTACTTATTCGTGGTGCAATCATTATTCATGTGATGAAAATTTATTTGAATCTTGGTTACAATATGTTTGAGAGCTATGTATCATAAAATTTAGAATCCATATGTGTGTTCATGAGTTATTAATTTTTGAAAATTCAAAAAACATGTTTTTAAAGGAAAAATAATGGTTCTCTTAGTTTCACGGATTCAAACCATGTTCATGTGGGATAAAATTAAATGTGAAGGTGGATTAGAGTGTGAATTAATATGTTGACTCAAAAAAATAAAAAAATATAGCAATATTTATTCAAAAATAAAGAAAAATAATCAAAAATATGATTTTGGCCAAAGAAAAATGAAAAAAAAATGCATGTAAAAATTTACAAAAAGTTATGAATATGTATATAAATATATGGTGGGGTTAGGTCATGAGAATTAGTCTCAAATTATCCCCATTATTTTTGTTATAATGTGTATTTAATGCTTTTTACACAAGTAAAACATATTAAAAATGCTCTTTATATCTACCAATGCAACAAAACCTTAAGCGGTAGACCTAGAAAAAGGTAGCATCAATAACAATAGCGCCAAGACAGAGATGTACAATAAGTTAATGCAAAGTAAAGAATTGAATGGCAAGAAGGGAAGTACCTCACCGGCACACAGAAGTACATTCAAGAGATGAAACGATTTTTGTAACATCCATATTCCCGCACTCTAATGTGAATCCGGAACAGTTGTATCTACAGATTACAGTAGTAGAGAGATTATAATTAGAACATCTCTCCTCAAAAGAGGTGATAGAAATTATGAATGTATTCGGGATAATAAGGAGTAAAATGTCTATGTTTGATGCCCGGCCTCCCTACTATGAGATCCTTCACAAGGTCTCCACAACAGCTCGGTCCCCTATTTGAGATCATTTCTAGTGGAGTTCTAAAAGCCAAATTTAAACACCTGAGAAGTGTAAGAAATGGACCAATTTTTGTCAATTCAAAGCAGATATTAAAGCTCAAGGAACCAACGGTCACGAATCTAAAAATTTTAAGTAGTCGTAAAAGATGGAAATTCAAATTACTTCAAAAGCCAGACTTTATAATGCTTGTAGATTTTTCATGATTTTTCCAAGTATGTTGGAATTAAGCAAAATGAGTTCCAGGTATTTTAAGACCACGATAGATATGCACAATTTTTCAAACTATGAATTAGATGTCGGATGTAGGAGAAGTTGAAGATCATGGCAAAGGTGTAAAATGACTTGGAGAATTTGAAGGGCCATGGCCCTTGGAGGCCTTGGGGCCCCAAAAAAATACGAGTTGGGGGGGAGGGGGGGGGGGGGAAGGAGGGGAGAGGAGGGGAGGGGGGTGTTTTTTAGATGGCTGCAAAGCAAGGAAAAGGCACCATCATGTTATTTGTGGAGGGAGACCTATGGCACTTGAGAAGAACCTTATGATTCAGGCATACCAGCATTTTGATTGATTTTTTTTCTTGCAATTGCCTATCTCCAATCAGAAAATAGTGGATTGTAGAGAGAGAACCAAAATTAGTTTTTCTCTTTCTTCCCTCTCTCTCCTCTTGAAGGTGATTCATGCCCAAAGGAATGGGAATAGATCGCGGATCGATTGTCCGCCGACTTGAATTGGATTGATATCAAATCATGCCAACACTAAGAAGTGATGATTAGCATTGTTTCGAGGTCAATGGCAGGTTTGATGGCTACCCAAAAATTCAATTCTTGATGAGACCCAAAACATGAAAAATGATAATAAGTATCTTTTTAATGAAAATTCAAATCTTTTTTACTTATTCGTGGTGCAATCATTATTCATGTGATGAAAATTTATTTGAATCTTGGTTACAATATGTTTGAGAGCTATGTATCATAAAATTTAGAATCCATATGTGTGCTCATGAGTTATTAATTTTTGAAAATTCAAAAAACATGTTTTTAAAGGAAAAATAATGGTTCTCTTAGTTTCACGGATTCAAACCATGTTCATGTGGGATAAAATTAAATGTGAAGGTGGATTAGAGTGCGAATTAATATGTTGACTCAAAGAAATAAAAAAGTATAGCAATATTTATTAAAAAATAAAGAAAAATAATCCAAAAATATGATTTTGGCCAAAGAAAAATGAAAAAAAATGCATGTAAAAATTTACAAAAAGTTATGAATATGTATATAAATATATGGTGGGGTTAGGTCATGAGAAATAGTCTCAAATTATCCCCATTATTTTTGTTATAATGTGTATTTAATGTTTTTTACACAAGAAAAACATATGAAAAATGCTCTTTATATCTACCAATGCAACAAAACCTTAAGCGGTAGGGGGAAGGGTTGTGAAAAGTTGAGCATCATGTGGAATACTTATTTTTATGTATGTCTTGACACAAAGTATTCATTTGTTGTAAGTCTAAAAAGGGTAGTAGCATGGATTGATTTGGTGTTGCCTTGGCCCAACAATGCAGCACGCTAGGGTGAAGTCATGGAAAGAATTATTTGTGCACATCCATGTTGATTGTTTTTTGAATTTCTTGTTTGTGCACTCTATGGCATTCACTTTGCATCCACATTTTCATACGTGGTATTAAGAGAATTATCTCTTGGATGTATAGTACTTGTTTTTGAAAATTTGATCCACGTTGAGTGTAAGGTTCCCTTATCTCTAAACACTATATTAGAGAATTCAAGAATCTCCCAAGTTCAACTCTCAAATTAGAAATAAAGAATTGACTATGTGGTTAAATCTTAATCCCTTTTTTGAAGATGGAACTTGGTATTATCATCTATGTAGTATCTAAAAAAAATTCACCTTAAAGAAGGGGCTAACAATTGGACCATGTGACCAAATATTAACCATCCTATAAATTCCTAAAGTATATGAAAATTCCCAAACTCCCTAATATAGTGTTTGTAGGTCTAGTGTTATCATTTCCTTTGGGAGATTGATGTGGTAAGGACTAAGTTATCTCCTGGAACATTTCATTAAAAGAGAGGACTATGTTGCGTATGTGTTATATGTTGAAACTGTTAGATATGATCAATGCCCCACCCTCATTAGGTGCCACCAATGATCCATGGTGCTCAAAGTTGTAAGGCCCCCATTATGAGGAGAAGCCAAATGTGAGCCCGGACATTGGTTGAGTCTTGACTTGTATATCAGATGAGGTCTATGTGACCAGATGGCAAAAAAGGTGACCGTTATGGGTCTAAACTTCGGGTTAGATGGAGTGGTTAAGCTGGTAGCAACTTGAGGCGCATTGCATCAAGTTGTGGGGTAAGGGAGTTAAAAGGGGGCCCTATTTTGGGATCCGGGGGCCGCAGAAGCGGCCCCTGGCTGGGGGGTCCCAGGGGGACTAGCGGCCCCCCTGGCGAGGGTCCAGGGGCAGTGCCCCCGGCCCGATAGTAAAGGGAATATTCCCTGCTGACTAGTGGAGGCTTATATGGTAGGTCGGTCAGGCCAACCTAACAGCCTTCGCAGGCTATAAAAGCTAAACCCCTTCACAGCCAATCGATCACTCATCTTTCACCCAGTCAGAGTTTTTATTCCAGCTAGCCTTAAGCTCTTCACCTATTTTCTGTCTAGATCGCCATCTAAGCTTCACACAGTGGAAGCGCACGGGTGGATAGAGCCATCTTTGTATCAGTTGTTTGGAGCTAAAGAATTTACTGATTCTCCTCTTATCTGTTGTGTACTCTCTATCTGTTTCTCAGATTCTGTTCGTTGCGCCATGTAATTTTTACATGGTATCAGAGCCCAAGGGGCTCTAGAGATCGAAGAGTGTGGAAGAGGCAAAGGCTTCAACAATAGAGAGAAACTATGTCGACTTCTGGAAGCGGTTCTAGCGTATCAGGAAGCGGTGTAGGAGGTGGTGCTGCTGTACCGGCTATTCAAACACTGAGGATTCGTCCACCAACCTTCAGCGAAGGCAAGTTAGATGGTACAAACTACACCTTGTGGAAGTTCAAAATTACAACTATCATTGATTCTTATGAGCTTCTGGAGAATGTGCTCGAGACTGACGCCAACAGCCTACTCCCGACCCATCAAATTCTAGTGTGATGATTCCTCCGAATGTAGATCTTCTACTAGCTTGGAAACGAAGGAATGCAAATGCATTGTGTGCCTTAGTTAGAAGCTGTTCTGACAGTGTTCTGACTTTGATTCAGCATACAACCAAAGCGTGAGAGGCTTGGAATGTACTAAGGAGTCAGTATGAAACACGAAACCAAACAAGGATTCAAAACTTGGAGAATCAACTAGCAACGGAGAATTTTGTTGAAGGAGAGACGGTTGAAGCATTCATCACTCGGATTAAGAATCTGCGCGACCAGATGGCTGGTGCTGGAATACAAAATATTAGAGAAGAGCTAGCTCGGAGGTGTCTTCGAACTTGTCCACAAAAGTTTGATGGACCAGTAACTGCCCTTAATACTCAGGTGAGACCTCAAGCTTTGACTTTTGAGGAGTTTTGTGCATTATTAATGGAGGATGAGTTGAGGCTGAAAGCCTAAGAAGGAAGCAACAATGGAGATGCTGCATTCTCTGCCAATGCAAAAGGCAAAGGTGGTTTCTCCACCAAAAATGATGGTGACAAAAAGAAGAAGGGCGGAAAGAAGAAGTTTTAAGGAGAGTGCTTCTATTGCAAGAAGAAAGGACATGCAATTGCAGATTGTCGTGTCAAGAAGGAAGATGAAAAGAATGGTACCCTTAAAAGTAAAGGGAAAGAGACAACCAATACGGCTGAAGCAGAGCTAGAATTATTCATGGCGACCATTGAGGAAGTGTGCTCCTCGGCGCAAGAAGAATCTACCACAGACTCATGGGTGTTGGATAGTGGGGCCTCCCGTCACATGACCAACAAGAAAGATCTATACAGTTCTATGCGGCCTCTACAAGAATCCATCACTGTGATGGTTGGAAATGATGCTAAATGCCCTGCTGCAGGCACAGGTACTATTTCTTTTGTTGCTGCAAATGGTGAAGTCAAAAAGCTTTCAAATATGTTGTATGTTCCCGAAATCAGGAGAAATTTGTTATCAGTTGCTGCCATAACTGATCTTGGTCATGAAGTGAGGCTCAAGAAGACTGGTGCAAAAATTCTTGATAGTGGTGGCACAATTGTTGGCAAAGGAGAAAGAAGGAACAACCTGTATGAGCTAAGTGCTCTTACAGCCACCGCTGGAGTGGGCACAAGTAAGCTTTGGCATGAAAGGTTTGGACACATCGGATTTGCAGTGTTGAAGGAGATGCAAAAGCAAGGTATGGTTGCTCACCTACCTACAATAACTGAATTGAAGGAACCATGTGAAGCTTGTATGATGGGCAAGCAACAGAGAAAGGCATTTCCATAAGAAAGCAAGAATAGAGCACAGGCTCCTCTAGAGTTGGTGCATGCTGACTTGTGTGGTAAGATGCCTACACAGGCCTTGGGGGGATCTTATTTTATGTTGATTGTCGACGACTACAGTAGGAAGATGTGGGTGTACTTTCTTCGTGATAAGGCTCAAACTTTTGGTAAGTTTAAAGAATGGCTAAAACTTGTTGAGAATGAAACAGGAAAAAGTGTGAAGAAATTTAGAACAGATGGTGGTGGTGAGTTCAACTCAAACGAGTTTGAAGGCTTTTGCAAGAGCAAAGGGATCAAGCATCAATTGATGATGCCTCACACACCTCAGTAGAACGGTTTTTGTGGAATGCATGAATCGCACCATTGTGGAGATGGCAAGATGCATGCTAAAGGGCAAGGGATTGCCTAACCATTTTTGGGCTGAAGCTGTTAATATTGTAGTCTACATTCTAAATCGGAGCTACACAAAGGCTCTCAAGGGAAAAACACCTCATGAGGCTTACACTAGTAAGAAACCATCTGTCTCACATTTCAGAATTTTTGGATGTGAATGTTATGCACATGTTCCAGATGAGAAGAGAAACAAGTTAAAACTAAAAAGCAGAAAATGTATCTTCTTGGGTTATAGTGATGAGCAGAAGGCTTACAAATTATATGACCAAGAGGCAAAGAAGATCATCGCGAGCCGTGATGTGGTGTTCAAGGAGGAGCTGCATACAGTGGAGGAGGAGAAGGCAAGTTCTTCCACTTTATCATCAAGCGAAGAAGTAGTCCACTATGAACCTGTCCCGAGAGCTATCCCTATCCTTAAGGAGGAGGAAGCATTGTAGTCCACAATAATCCTATGCCCCCCATTCAGAGAACAAAGTGTGTAAGCTGAAGAAGGCATTGTATGGGCTGAAACAAGCCCCCAGAGCATGGTACCATCAGATAGATAAGTTCTTTTTAAACCTAAACTTCAAAAGATATGCCTCAGATGCTAACTTGTATGTTTACAGGGATGGTAAAAAGTCTGTAGTGATTGTCCTATATGTGGACGACCTTCTTATTACAGGTGACTATGAAGATATGATCAACCAAACTCGAAAGGCTTTGAGTTCTGAGTTTGAAATGACAGACTTGGGCTTGCTACACTATTGTTTGGGGATTGAAGTTTGGCAAGAGCCAGGATAGATCTTCATCTCTCAGAAGAGGTGTGCATGGGAGATCTTGAAGGCATTTGGCATGACTGAGTGCAAGGAGATAGCTACACCTATGGAGGTGAATGCAAAGTTATCCGTCGAGGATACATCAGCACTAGCAGACATTGGGAGGTATAGGAGGGTCTGATCTACTTGTGTAACACTAGACCAGATATCAGTTTTGTTGTTGGTGTTTTGAGCAGGTTCTCAAACAAACCTCATGAGAGTCATTGGAAGGCGGGGTACGGGTGCTTAGATACTTGAAGGAAACTCTTGACTATGGTATCACATACAATTTCGGAACTTCTCTTGTGGGGAACTGTGACTCAGATTGGGCAGGAGACAGTGATTCCAGGAAGTCAGTTTCTGGTTATTGTTTCTCTTTGGGTTCAGGAATTTTCTCTTGGATTAGTAAGAAGCAGCTAACAGTGGCATTGTCTTCTACCGAAGAAGAGCACAAGGCAACTTATTTTGCTGCATGTGAAGCAATATGGTTGAGAAGGATTCTATGGCATATGGGAGTGCAGGATGAAGAACCAACTGTGCTGAGATGTGACAATGAGAGTTGCATCGCCATTGCCAAAAATCTAGTGTTTCATGCACGCACCAAACATATAGAGATCTAGTATCACTATGTGCGTGATTTGATAGAGGATGGGATAGTGGAACTAGTCTACTGTCCAACATAGGAGAATGGAGCAGATATCTTCACCAAAGCACTTACGAAGGATCTACTTTAAGTTCATCTTCAGATACTCAGAATTGGGCCGAGGAGATAGTTCATTTATGGGTAGACATTGAGGGGGGGTGTTAGATATGATCAATGCCCCACCCTCATTAGGTGCCACCAATGATCCATGGTGCTCAAAGTTGTAAGGCCCTCATTATGAGGAGAAGCCAAATGTGAGCCCGGACATTGGTTGAGTCCTGACTTGTATATCAGATGAGGTCTATGTGACTGGATGGCAAAAAAGGTGACCGTTGTGGGTCTAATCTTTGGGTTAGACGGAGCCCGATGGTAAAGGGAATATTCCTTGGAATATTCCCTGGCCGACTAGTGGAGGCTTATATTGTAGGTCGGTCAGGCCAACCTAACGGCCTTCGTAGGCTATAAAAGCTAAACCCCTTCACAGTCCCATCGATCACTCATCTTTCACCCAGTAAGAGTTGTTATTCCAGCTAGCCTTAAGCTCTTCACCTATCTTCTATCTAGATCGCCATCTAAGCTTCACATAGTGGAAGCGCACGGGTGGATAGAGCCATCTTTGTATCAGTTGTTGTCAAGATTGTGGGAGAGAAGGAAGGAGTCTCACTTGAAGCTTTCTTGCTTGCACAATGGGGGAAGACACACAAGGGTGGAGGCTGAAAACAGTTTTCCTCTTCTTAGTTGTGTAAGCCAAAATAACTCTAGTACAAAGAAATAGAAGAACCCTCTATATGGGTCTCAAACCAAACTCAACTAACTAAGGTGGCATACTAACTGGGCCACGAACTAGAGTAGATAAGGATTGCTATCATGTAGCTATTATTCATGGGTCGTGTACCAACCGCGTCTGCAACTCACAAGTCGGTGACATAAATACACAACGGTCACCCTGGCGTATCACGAGTGGAGCTCGATATCTCAACACTCCCCCTCGAGCTCAATCCCAATTCCTACACACCAAGCAGGTCTCTGAACTTGCGCAGCTTCTCTGCGCCCAATGCCTTCGTGAATATGTTAGCTACCTGATCCTCTGTGCTGACATAAACTAGATCAATAAGACCTAGTAAAACCCTCTCTCGCACATAGTGATAATGCACCTCAATGTGCTTTGTTCTAGCATGATAGATTGGGTTATTTGCCAAGTGTATACTACTCATGTTGTCACAATAAATGACAACTGGTCCATCTGTAGACTGATGCATATCATAAAGTAGCTTATGCAACCAAGCTACCTCACATGCAGCCATTGCTGCACCCCTGTACTCAGCCTCTGTGCTCGACAAGGCAACTGTAGGCTGTTTCTTGCTGCTCCAAGTGACTACAGCACTCCCAAAAGAGAACACGTATCCACTGGTAGATCGTCTATCAGAAATACTACCAGCCAATCAGCATCAGTGTATCCATGCAACTGTATTCGAAGGAATAGGCAATATTTTTTATACGATGGGTGCTTTGATTCAGCAAACAAGCAATCTGAACCCCAGTCTCATAAAATAGTCCATACTGCAATGTGGACTTCAGATACCTAAGTATGCTAGCTGCATCCAAATGCGGTTTCCTTGGAGCCTACATAAACTGACTTACCAATCCAACATCATAACTAAAATCTGGCCTAGTAATAGTCATATAAATCAAACTTCCTACTATGCGTCTGTACATAGTAGGGTCTTCGAGAAGCTCACCTGCATCTGCGCTCAGCTTCACATTCTGCTCCAAAGGAACTGAAATAGGCTTACAGCCTGTCATCCCATATTTGGATAGCATGTCCAATCCATGCTGCCTCTGCAAGAGCCGTATCCCACTTGGTGATCTAATCACCTCAATGCCCAAGAAATAACGCAGCTCTCCCAAATCCTTCATCTCAAACTTCTGCTTCAATAGCATTTTCACATGAAGGATATCTTCATCACTATCACCTGTGATAATCAAATCATCAACATAAATGACAAGCAGCATAATACCTTTCTCTCTTTTTCTCACATAAAGTGAGAAATCTGCCTTGGAAATCTGAAAGCCAATAGTGACAAGATACTGTCCTATCTTGTCAGATCATGCTCTAGGTGCTTGCTTCAAGCCATACAAGGCTTTCTTCAACCTGCAAACAAACTCAGGATGAACAGCATGCACATAACCTGGTGGCTGCTCCATATAGACCTCTTCTTGCAAATCACCATGCAAGAAGGTATTCTTTACATCTATCTGATGTAAAGACCATCCCTTTGATGCAGCCATAGCAATGACCGCTCTTACGGTTGCCATCCTTGCAACCGGACTGAATGTTTCTTCATAGTCAATACCATATGTTTGTGCATACCCCTTGACTACTAATCTTGCCTTGTATCTGTTCACAGAACCATTTGCATTGTGCTTCACCTTATAAACCCACTTACAGCCAATTGCATTTTTACCTTTAGGCAAAGGTACCAATTCCCATGTAGCATTAGCTTCCAAGGCATCCATTTCTTCATCCATGGCTTTCTCCCATTTTTCTTTTCCCATTGCTTCCTCAAAAGAAGTGGGTTCTGGTTCCTGTATCACTTTAACCATATATGCATAGTGAATGGCTGTAAATCCATCATATTTCAGCCTATCCACAGGATACCTAGCTCTCGTAGACCTGCGCAAAGTAGGTTCACTCCCAGGTGCTCTCAAAACATCCCTGGTCTTCCTTACTCCAGGTGTAACAATAGAAGGAATACCCAACTCATCATCAATACTCTGTTCTGAGCCACTGGATTCACCATCCACATAAGAGTGACCTGCATTCACATCAAACATGGGCTGATCAACCTTCTCTTTTCCTTTTCATGATACGTGCATACCACTATCTGCATTACTTTGAGAAGATTCTCCTGATCTCAATCTGCCTGTCCATGGCATAGAATGTGAACCACTACTAGAGGATGCTCCAGGTCCACTAATATTTTGTGACTGCTGCTGTGAATTTTGTGCAGCATTACCATTTTGTGCATCTACATCATCAATCACATTTACTGGTTTATACCAGCTACTCATCTCATCAAAAACAACATCTCTGCTCACTGTAAACTTACGAGTAGAAGGGTTATAGCATCTATACCCTTTTTGCTGCAGAGGGTAACCAATAAAGATGCACTTCTCAGCTTTTGGATCCAACTTGGATCTCAACTCATCTGGCACATGTACATAGGCAATGCAACCAAAAATTTTCAAATGAGAAATATCTAGTTTCCTACCAGTATACCTCTCCTCTGGAGTCATTCCATGTATTGCTGCAGTGGGAGTCCTGTTCATTATATAGACTGTTATAGCAACTGCTTCAGCCCAAGAAAAATCTGGCAAGTCTTTTTCATTGAGCATGGCACGAGATACCTCTCCAATATGCCTGTTTTTCCTTTCTGCAATTCCATTTTGTTGTGGGGTATAACTGCATGAATATTGCTGCTTTATGCCATGCTCCTGCAAGAACTTTGCAAACTCATTTGAGAGGTACTCTCCCCCTCCATCTGACCTTAGGCATTTTATTTGCAGACCTGTTTCTTTTTCAGCCATAGCTTTAAGGGTTTTGAAATGCCCAAAAACTTCACTTTTCTTTTTCATAAAATACACCCAAACTTTTCTGCTATAGTCATCAATAAACGTGACAAAATAATGACAGCCTCCAAGAGATGCAGCTTTAGTAGTCCACACATCAGAGTGGATTAATTCCAATGGCTTCTCACTCTCTTGAACATGTCTAGGAAATGGTTTCCTTGCCTGTTTTCCAAACTGACAGGCTTCACATACCTTATGCATTTCTGCAACCTTGAATTTTGGCAATCCTGCAACAATATTTTGGGCCTGCATTGATTTAAGTCGCTGTACATTAACATGACCAATGCGTTTATGCCAGATATCAATATCTGCAACTACACCGGTCCCATGTGCAAACATTGCTGCACTCAATTCAGACATGTCTGCATCCAACGTAAACATTCTTCCCTTCTTCTTTCCTTTTGCTATCAAGCGACCTTTATTTTTCATATCCTCAACAAAGCATCCATGAGGATTAAATCTGACCTGCAAGCCCTGCTCAACCATTTGACCGACAGAAACCAGATTCTTGGTGATATTCGGGACATGAAATACATCGGACATGTATTTCTTTTTCCCATCCTGCATAGACAATGGAATTTTTCCAATCTGCACAATAGGATGTGCAGTATCATCACCAGTCTCCACAAATCCTGGTTTTTCCATTTTCCTTGCATCCTCCATCCATTCTGCATGACCTGTCATATGGTTTGATGCACCTGAGTCAACATACCATACATCGTTGCTTTCTTCTGCACTTGCCACAGAATTGTTCATGTGCTGCACCATAAACAGATGCTCATTTCTGTCATCACCCTGTCTACTAGAAGATGCATAATTTCCTTGTTGCAGTTTTCCATTCATGATGTCATTCTACTTTTTATAGCAGTCTTTAGCCATGTGACCCATTTTACCACAATAGTAGCATTCAACATTACTGTTTGCATTTTGACCTCTTTGCCATCCACCACGACCTCTTTGGCTCCCCCTGCCTCTAGAGTTACCACGTCCTCCTCCATAGGACTGGTTTTCTTGAGTTTGCTGCATATTCTGATTTCTACCACGGCCTCCATATCGGCCTCCTCTACCTCTACCTCTACCTCTTCCAGCATTTGAGTAGAAGACAGCTTCTTTTGAAGTTCCTCCTGAAGAAGATGCACCACCATTTCTCTGTTCCTCAGAAATTAGAAGAGCAATCAGCTCCTCAAAATCAGGAAATCTTTCACGAACTGAAATGGATGTCCGAAACTGTGCATAATCCTTTCCTAGACCATTCAAGGTCACAGATACTAAATCATCATCTTCCACTGGCGACCCGATGGAAGCAAGTGCATCTGCAATCTTCTTCACCTTCATGTGGTAGTCATTGATGCTCATATTTTCTCTTTGTACATTATGCAACTCTTGCTTGAGCTGCATTTTCCTGGCTTGCGTATTTGTGCTATACATTTTTGACAAAGTATCCCATGTCTCCTTTGGCGTACTTGCATCCTGAATATGCACAATCATAGAGTCTGAAATGCTGATAGACAGCCAGTACATAACTTTCCTGGCTCTCTCATGCCATGTTTTAAATGCCTGCATTTGCTGTTGATTGGGAACATCAGGAAGAACTGGTTCTTCTTTATTTCCTGCAACAAATTCCCAATATTCTTTTCCCATAAGGAAATTCGTCATTCTAAACTTCCATGCTTGAAAGTTGTTCTGGTCAAGCTTTTCAGTGACAATCTGTGAAAGAGAATAAGATGCCATTATAGAAGACTGCAAAAAATTCTGTCACTGCAAAAACCACAGCTTCACCCTCACAAGGAAAAATCTGCAAAACTGGCGAAAGTGGTATTTGACCACAGTCACTTCCTAGTGACGATTTTGCATCAACAGGCAACAGGGATGATTCTGTAACTCCCAATGTCTCTGCGCACAAGCATACAATGCAATTTTTACAGTAACTATTCACCGACCTGTAGAACAGTGGTTGCACAGCATAAAACTAAGCCTTTTCCTGAGTGCGTGCAGAAAACTTCCACCTCCAAAATAGGCCCCGAACTGCATATACTGTCCTCTTGCTTCACCGCGAAGGGCGTCTCAACCTGAGACAATGCACTCCTGCACTTTCCGGCTGTGCTACCTGCAGAGATCTGCTCCCAAAACAGAAGATGAAAGCAACACTGCTCCTCTTACCAGAACACCGCGAGCTTGGCTTGCTTTCTTGAGCTCCTTACTACGAACAAGGCTCTGATACCATGTCAAGATTGTGGGAGAGAAGGAAGGAGTCTCGCTTGAAGCTTTCTTGCTTGCACAATGGGGGAAGACACACAAGGGTGGAGGCTGAAAACAGTTTTCCTCTTCTTAGTTGTGTAAGCCAAAAGAACTCTAGTACAAAGAAATAGAAGAACCCTCTATATGGGTCTCAAACCAAACTCAACTAACTAAGGTGGCATACTAACTGAGCCACGAACTAGAGTAGATAAGGATAGCTATCATGTAGCTATTATTCATGGGCCGTGTACCAACCGCGTCTGCAATTGACAAGTCGGTGACATAAATACACAACGGTCACCCTGGCATATCACGAGTGGAGCTCGATATCTCAACAGTTGTTTGGAGCTAAAGAATTTGCTGATTCACCTCTTATCTGTTGTGTTCTCTCTATCTCTTTCTCAGATTCTGTTCGCTGCATCGTGTAATTTTTACAGAAACGATGCATCCTAGGGCTAATCCCTAAGGTGTAAGAGAGCTGTAAACGATCCGCAACAATAAGCTGGGAGGTGCTCCCTTCCTTTGTGCTATGAGGTGCTAGACACCATTATGTTTGGATACTCCAATTTCTTGGAGTCAAGAAGGACAACACATTGGACTATGATTTAGAAATAGTATCTACAAATGCATTATTTTGATAAATCAATTCATAGTGTATGTATGCTCTTCACCACGAGGCCACGGGGTGGTTTTGGTAAGTGTAGGAGGCTTGGCTAGAGCCCTAGAGCTAGTTTTTAGCCCATTTTTTGTCTCGATAGGTGATGCATTTTCCGAGAGCCCCTAATAAGTGGCGATTTTCAAATCTCGGCTAATTAGAGACTAGTCTGGGGGGTCCACTAGGGTTTACCGTATGGTACCACGTGAGTGTAAGGGAGGGGATTATTTAAGGGAAGGTAGATACATTTTATGAGGTAAGGTCCCATAAATCGGGGGTGGATAAGGGGTATTTTCATATATTTCTTGCACACAGGTGACGTCTCCTTATTACTACTAGTGATTCCCTTTGTGGAGACTAGCGAGTCAGTGTATGCTAAAGAGCATCGAGATTGACCCATTTTTTCTTGATAAACACCATCAAGTCAAGATTCAAAAACAAAAAAGGAATTGAAAGAGCTAGACGACGGGCTAAAATCATTAGAAGGTATTCCCCTCAGCATAGCAATCTAATACCCCTACGAGGGAGAGATCTTAGTGACCCTAGTACCATAAATAGTCCATTAGGAGGAGGAAGTTCTAGTGCATCCCTTCTCCTAGTAAGTCAACCCACTTTAAGTGGAGTTGTAGTTACATCATTACAAACTCCTACAACAAATCCGATTGTCCTAATGGCACAATCTAATGCAATTCCTGTAGGAACGCTAGATTTTCCAGACTTAGGTTTTTCCCTACCCATCTTTAATGGTTTAGTGGAGGAGGATGCAAAGCTTCACATAAGTGAGTTTTTGAAACTCATGTTTAATTGTCAAATTCAGGATGAGGGACATCTTATGATGTTTTTCAACATGGCCCTAAAAGGAAGGACTGCAATGTGATATCACAGCTTAGAAGTGGATACCATAACCACAATCAATCTATTCTTTGCAGCCTTTCAAAGGGAATTCGCCCCTGAAAGAGGTGGTCAGTATTGGTTACATATTCTAAATGTGACATGTCAAGAGCCCCATGAAAATGCTTGAGCCTATGCTAAGAAGATGAAAGAGGTCTTTTGCACGTTGCAAGCCTCTATCCCTATTTCACCCGTTTCCCAACTGCAATATTTCTTGCATGGATTGGACTTCAATATCCAAGTGTAGTTGAGTAGTGTCCCTTTAGTGGATATAGATACTCCTATAACCCGAGTAGAGGAAGTAGAGTCCTACTTACAAGGGGCCTATGTGTTAAGGGTAAATCTCAATTTGAGCCTTAGTCCTGGAAATAATATTGGATTGGCTAGTGGAGATCAAGGTGCAATCAGTACTTCTATGATACCAACTCGAATGGTACAGGAAGCATGGTGCAAAATGTGCCTTTATTGCTAGCTCCTCTAAATGTCATTAAGCCATCAATTAGCCAAAGAGCTCCTTATGCAAACCAAGGGTTAGTACTGCATGTAGCAACCCCTTTGCAAGTTGTGCATGAGAGGGTATCTCCTAAAGCCATTGGTTATGATTCCTCTACATCAAACATTGTAGAGGAAGAAAAATATATGATAAAACATTATACAGATATGATCATTGATCAATATTGCCAAATTTGAATAGATGTTAATTTCTAAAAGCATCAGCAAAATCTGATGGGCACTAGAAAGCCCAACGATGGGGGCCCATCACGATTCCAGATGTAAGTGGTGTGGTGGTGGGCAATATTTCCCTCATAATTACCCTAATATCAAATGTGATATATGTGGGAAGTCTAATCATTTAGCCACTACATGTTGGAGTAGGGTTAGTTCTCTATAACAAGGTAGCTAGAAACTTGGGCCTATGAATCATCATGCAAATAACAAGAATACCAAAGGAGAGAGACCTAAGCAAATTTTGCAAAGCGGTAAAGCCACACTTGAGGAAATGCCCACTGGGGTGAGTCTCATTGAAACTTTGCCAATCGGTTGAGAGTTTATCTCCTAACAATGTTAGGGTAGTAACTAAGGGTTCAAAAATTGAAAGACGGTCAGAAAGATGACCTTAGTACAAGTAAAGTTAACCCTAAACCCAGTAGGGATGATAAGAAGGTGTTGGATGCCGAGGTGGGGCCTCTTTAAAAAAATGGTGTTCTAGAAGAGCATGTGATCAAAAGAAAATAAAAATCGAAAGAAAAAGAGGGTACTAAGATTATCAAGAAGCCAAAAGAGTGGTTGGTGTGGAAAGAGAAGAGAGTAATGTCAAACTTCTGTGAGTTTAACCTAGCAAATACATTATGTGAAGTCAAACCGAATGTGAATCTATTACAACGAATCCAATTGTCACCAAATGTTCATATAAGGAGTTCAAGAAAATTCTACAAACATGTTATATCATATAACCTTTTGGTATCCATCGAGTGGGTAGTGAATGGTGGGATCATGTAGAGAAGCACTACCCTAGGGTGCATGCATATGTTGATGGAAACTTGATCATTTTAAAAATGGCTAATGATAGCCTGAGATAACTAAAAGGAATGGTAATGCAAGTACATGTTATCATTGCTAATATTGAGTGTGTTCTTGACTTCCATATTATCTTATTTACTAGGAGGCCAATCTATCAGTTGTTACTTGTACATCTGTGGATATTACATTCTGATTGTTTAGTGGATATTCCAGTTGGTCGATTGATTTTAGGGCATGGGTTAAAAGAGAATAATTCTTGATGCATACCCTGAGCACACATTAGATAAAATGGCATTAGCTCCCACTACAGAATGGGAGGCACTCAAGTGAACTTCAACTCTTATAACCTCAAGTTCTAGTAATTCTGAAGAGGGTTCTACAATTGAGGAGATTTACCAAGTATGTTAAAATGAGCCAATAGAGGCAAAGGATAGGATTTGTGGTGCTGATGTGATAGAGTTGAATCTTGGGACTCCCAATGATCCCCAATCCATTAAACTTGGCACTATATTATGTGCCGATAAGCATGTAGACTATGTCGGACTCCTACAAGAGTTCAAGGATATATTTGCATGGAGTTATGATGATGAATTGAAGGGGATTCTCTCCTCTATTGCTATGCATACAATTCTGAATATTAGATGCATGCCTTTTGAGCTGCGAGAGCCTCTTTTTGAGGAATTGATGCGTTTAAGAAAGACTAGTCTGATCTTTCCAATTGAACATACAAAATGGTATTCAACGGTGGTAAAAAGAAAGAAAAAAAACAATCAAATCCACATGTGTGTTGATTTTAAGGAATTAAACAAGTAGATGGTGAAGGACTATTACCCTTTACTCTTTATCAATTAGATTTTAGATCAGTTGGCAGGGTAAGAGATATACTCTTTCATGGACTATTTTGTGGGTTATAATTGGATGGACATTGCTAAAGAGAATAAGTTACAGACAACGTTCATTACAATTTATGGTACTTTTGTGTACCATGTGATGGATTTTGGCCTATTTAATGCTCTTGGGTCTTGGCAAAGAATGGCAGATAAGACCTTTGCTGATATATTATTGAAGAATTGAAGGTTTTCATAAATGATTTGGGAGTAGCTACCATGACTCATTATAGACACTTGATTGTTCTACATGCATGCTTTGAGTGATGTCATGAGTATTGTGTAGCGTTGAATCCTTGAAAGTATGTATTTGGAGTGCCTTATGGTTTGCTACTCGGTCATGTGGTGAGTGCAGCTAGTATTACCACACTGACCCTAAAAAAGGTGATTGTTATTATGGCCCTAAGCTCACCCACTTGCCCTAGGGGAGTTCACATTTTGTTTCATCTATGGGGTACTGTTATCAATTTATTAATTCATTGGTTGAACATTTTTTACCCTTGATGAATATTTTATCTCACAGCCATGTATTTGAATGGACACAAGCATGTAAAGTGGCATTTGAATGCTAAAATATAATTATCCAAAGCACCAATTTTAAAAACTCCAAAAAGAGGTGAGATTTTCTATATTTTCATCATTGGAACAAGGTGTAGTATTAGTTATTGCCTATCCCAAATTTGGGAGTTGCAACTTTATCATCCTATTACATTCGCAAGCCAAAAGTTGGGAATTTCATAGCTTCGTTATAGCTATTTAGAGAAGGTTTGCTTGGCTATGGCATTTGCCACCAAGAAGTTCAAACACTATATTCTTTATGAGAATGTGGTGTTCTTTACTAAGGCAAAGGGATTACACTTATTACTGAATAAGCTTCAACCCCCTTGATCCCCTAGCCAAGTGGTTGATCTCTTTGCAGGAGTTTGATTATGAGATTAAGAGCAAGACACCAGAGCTACAAGGTATTGTCAAGTGTCTAGTAGATTTTGGTGAGCCTACGGACGAGTGGGCTAATTTTAGTGATTGCGAGGATATATGTAAAATTGATGCAGCCTCTATTTCATGATGATATATGTTGATTACACATTATTTATTAATAGGCAACCCGGTAGAAACTCTTTCTAAATCTGAGAAGAGGAAGATTAAGCAACAAGTAGTTTGCTTTTCAATAATAGGGGGTGTTTTATACAAGAAAAGTGTGGATGAGATTTATCGACGTTGTGTGGTACTTGATGAGGTACCCTTTATTCTAGAGGAATGTCATGATTCAACATGTGGAGGCCATTTTGTTGGATTGCTCATTGCCCAGAAAGCTTTACGTGTTGGTTATTAGTAGTGACCAATGGTTTTCCAAGATGCTTTTACATATGTTAAGCATTGTGATGTTTGTCAAATACATGATGCTAGGAAAAATCGTAAGTGACCGTGTAATCCTATTTTGGTGACTTTGCCCTTTGAGAAGTGGGGCGTTGATTTTGTTGCACCTGTACATCCTTCATCTACTATGCATAGGAAATAGCTAGTCTTATTTTATGGAATAGATTGTTTGCCGTTTTGGCCCACCTAAAGAACTAGTGTCTGACCGTGGGACACAATTTTTGAACAAGGTTATAGAAGCCTTGATTGAAGCTTTGAAAATTAGGCATAATAAACCATCCCATATAATCTCCAAGTGAATGGACAAGTAGAAAGTACCAACATGTAGCTTGTAGGGATTTGATCCAAAATTGTATTTGAAGGTAACTGCGACTGGAACAAGAAACTTTTGTGCCTGTCTAGGCTTATAATACGACGTTCAAAAAAGCAACATGCCACACCCCATTTAAGTTGGTCTATGGGGAAGAGTGTGTCTTGCCCTTGAAAATTGAGTTGCTTATTATGAGGTTTGCATTGAACCATTCTTTAGGAGAAGAGGAATCATTGCAATAAATGTTGGTCTCCCTAGCACATCTTGATGAGATCCAATTGCAGGCTTTGTTACATCAAGGGTAGGAAAGAAGAGGATAAAAGCGCTTCATGACCTTCATGTGCTAAAAGATATAAATTTATGAAGGGTCAATGTGTTATATTATGATGCACGTCGCGAGTTATTTTCTCACAAGTTAGAACCCAAATGGGATGGCCCTTATAATATTGTTAATATAGGAAAGAATGGCTCTACAGCCCTTTTAGCATATTTGCAAGGGGTAAAGTTTAAAACTAAAGTAAACTTTAATAAGTTGAAGCCCTATTATGTGTAGGGACTGATGTTGGACTTGGTACCTTTGCAAATCTTCAAGGATCCAATTTAAAGTTGTAGTAGGTGCCAAGGCCATCGGATGGGCAGAATCATTCCTTATCTAGAATATCCATATTTAGAGTAGCATTGCCACCAAGGTCAAGTGATCTAATGGAGTTATCAGATTATTGAGTGGCAAGGCAGATCTTGTGGTTGGGATATTAAGGTATACTACTACCATTGTCTCATAGAGTTCTCGTTAGCTTCCCTACTGAGTTTAGTGAGGAAGGTGAGATTGTACTTGTCATATGTCCTCTCCCCCAGCTCAGACTTTGACTACCATAAGTACAAGTAGGCGGATCGATAGGGCATGGCCTATCAATGAAGCATGGGTCTCTATACTTTGTATTTTGAAGAAGCTTCAGGAGGGCCCACTAAGCATGCGAGTGTTGACATGATTATTAAAGATCCCCAATGTAGAGTCGTTATGAAAATGGGAGCCTTTTAGGCGCTATTTTTACTAATAACATGGCAGAATACAAGGCCATAATCATGGGATTGGATATAGCCTGATGATTTGGTATCCACCCTTTTTTAATGAGAAAGGTGACTCATAATTATTAGCAATCGACCAATTTAATGGGACTTATTGTGTGAGAGATTCCATTCTATAGATATATCATTGTATAGGCTTGGATATACTTGAGCTTTTTGAGACAGTGACTTGTCAACTGGTTCCTCATCGTGTGAAACCACTTTGTGGATTCGTGTGGTAAATTATGTCTTTATTGAGGATGTTTTTCTCAATTGTGGTCTTGAGGGGTTATTAGAATTTTTGGATCTTATTAGCCTAGCACTACTGTGGAGATTGCTTGCTAACATGTCCAGTTATGGCCGCCGATGGTTAGAATGGGTGATGAGTCAAGTAGTGATTGACCATCTTCCTATTCTTTCATGGACACATAGGATCATTAAATGAAATATTTGTCAGACACCCCTTTCCATTTATACAAGGGGGCTAGCTAATAATTTGATGCATTTGGTGTAGGGCTGGCCTGAGCGGCCCAATCCCTTGGTCTAATGTTGTATTTCAGTATGACTTGTATGGGGACCAAGGGTTTATTTTTAGCCATAAGATGATGTATGGTGTGCTTTATAGCTTTGATTTAATTAAACTAGGAGGGCCATTTATTTTGCAAAGCATTGGTTGATTTCATTAGGCCAAGAGGGCCATGTATTTGTTTGGTGTAGGTACAATTAATGGTTTCTTGTCTTAATGTTGTACTAAATAGATTCAATGGACTACTTGGAGCAAGCCTCTCGTTGCATAGAAGTTTCTTGTGGCCAAGTCTAGGTGATGTCATTCCTCTATGAGTTCTTTCCCTTTGTGCTATCTATGTAAATGTGTAGTGGAGAATTTCCTCTTTTTTGGGGCCGGCAAGTCAAGACATGACATCGCACAGTTTAGGTTATGTGTGTTTGGGGAGGTCTGAGTAGTTGTCCGCCTCCTATAAAGACATTGTCATGCATTTAAAGATGTGTTTTGGGAGTAGTCCTTAGTAACTCTATCTTGCTAGCCTGTTAGGCAATTGTTGTGGAGGCAGATAGAGAAGCTTTCCAAGTAAAAGAAAGAGAAGAAATAATGAATATATCCAAAAAAATCTATATAGTATATGAAAGTGTATAAAAAGGGGTCCTAACCCTTGGATAAAAGAAAAGGGAAAGAAAAGAATGAAAAATACCAAGAGCAAATGATTGTTGCCTTGTGAAAGCCTGATAGGTTCCTAGTGATGCTAGGAGGCATATTCCACAGTGGATTCCATGAGGTTTTGCGATGGATTCCGTAAAATTATATTTGTTGCTAGGGCTCATACACAAGGTGGATTCCTTGTCAAGATTGTGGGAGAGAAGGAAGGAGTCTCACTTGTAGCTTTCTTGCTTGCACAATGGGGGAATACACACACAGGTGGAGGCTGAAAACAGTTTTCCTCTTCTTAGTTGTGTAAGCCAAAAAGAACTCAAGTACTTAGAAATAGAAGAACCCTATATATGGGTCTCAAACCAAACTCAACTAACTAAGGTGGCATACTAACTGAGCCACGAACTAGAATAGATAAGGATAGCTGTCATCTAGCTATTATTCATGGGCGGTGTACCAACCGCATCTACAGCTAACAAGTCAGTGACATAAATGCACAACGGTCACCCTGGAATATCACGAGTGGAGCTCGATATCTCAACACTCCCCCTCGAGCTCAATCCCAATTCCTGCACACCAAGCATGTCTCTGAACTTGCGCAGCTTCTCTGCGCCCAATGCCTTCGTGAATATGTCAGCTACTTGATCCTCTGTGCTAACATAAATTAGATCAATAAGACCTAGTAAAACCCTCTCCTACACATAGTGATAATGCACCTCAATGTGCTTTGTTCTAGCATGATAGACTGGGTTATTTGCCAAGTGTATAGTGCTCATGTTGTCACAATAAATGACAACTGGCCCATCTGTAGGCTGATGCATATCATAAAGTAGCTTATGCAACCAAGCTACCTCACATGCAGCCATTACTGCACCCCTGTACTCAGCCTCTGAGCTTGACAAGGCAACTGTAGGCTATTTCTTGCTGCTCCAAGTGACTGCAGGACTCCCAAAAGAGAACACGTATCCACTGGTAGATCGTCTATCAGAAATACTACGAGCCAATCAGCATCAGTGTATCCATGCAACTGTATTTGAACCCCAGTCTCATAAAATAGTCTATATTGCAATGTGGACTTCACATACCTAAGTATGCTAGCTGCATCCAAATGCGGTTTCCTTGGAGCCTACATAAACTGACTTACCAATCCAACATCATAACTAAAATCTGGCCTGGTAATAGTCATATAAATCAAACTTCCTACTATGCGTTTGTACATAGTAGGGTCTTCGAGAAGCTCACCTGCATCTGCGCTCAGCTTCACATTCTGCTCCAAAGGAACTGAAATAGGCTTACAACCTGTCATCCCATATTTGGACAGCATGTCCAATCCATGCTGCCTCTGCAAGAGCCGTATCCCACTTGGTGATCTAATCACCTCAATGCCCAAGAAATAACGCAGCTCTCCCAAATCCTTCATCTCAAACTTCTGCTTCAATAGCATTTTCACATGAAGGATATCTTCATCACTATCACCTGTGATAATCAAATCATCAACATAAATGACAAGTAGCATAATACCTTTCTCTATTTTTCTCACATAAAGTGAGAAATCTGCCTTGGAAATCTGAAAGCCAATAGTGACAAGATACTGTCCTATCTTGTCAGACCATGCTCTAGGTGCTTGCTTCAAGCCATACAAGGCTTTCTTCAACCTGCAAAGAAACTTATACCTCTTCTTGCAAATCACCATGCAAGAAGGCATTCTTTACATCCATCTGATGTAAAGACCATTCCTTTGATGTAGCCATAGCAATGACTGCTCTTACAGTTGCTATCCTTGCAATCGGACTGAATGTTTCTTCATAATCAATGCCCTATGTTTGTGCATACCCCTTGACTACTAATCTTGCCTTGTATCTGTTCACAAAACCATCTGCATTGTGCTTCACCTTATAAACCCACTTACAACCAATTGCATTCTTATCTTTAGGCAAAGGTACCAATTCCCATGTAGCATTTGCTTCCAAGGAATCCATTTCTTCATCCATGGCTTTCTCCCATTTTTCTTTTCCCATGGCTTGCTCAAAAGAAGTAGGTTCTAGTTCCTGTATCACTTTGACCATATAGGCATAGTGAATGGCTATAAATCCATCATATTTTAGCCTATCCACAGGATACCTAGCTTTGGTAGACCTGTGCAAAGTAAGTTCACTCCCAGATGCTCTCAAAACATTCCTGGTCTTCCTTACTCCAAGTGTAACAATAGAAGGAATACCCAACTCATCATCAATGCTTTGTTCTGAGCCACTGGATTCACCATCCACATAAGAGTGACCTGCATTCACATCAAACATTGATCTACTTTCTCTTTTCCTTTTTGTGAAACCTGCATACCACTATCTGCATTGTTTTGAGGAGATTCTCATGATCTCAATCTACCTGTCCATGGCGAAGAATGTGAACCACTGCTAGAGGACACTCCAGGTCCACTAATATTTTGTGACTGCTGCTGTGAATTCTGTGCAACATTACTATTTTGTGCATCTACATCATCAATCACATTCACTGGTTTATACCAAGTACTCATCTCATAAAAAACAACATCTCTGCTCACTGTAAACTTACGAGTAGAAGGGTTATAACATCTATACCCTTTCTGCTCTGCAGAGAGTAACCAATAAAGATGCACTTCTCAGCTTTTGAATCCAACTTGGATCTCAACTCATCTAGCACATGAACATAGGCAATGCAACCAAAAATCTTCAAATGAGAAATATCTGGTTTCCACCCAGTATACCTCTCCTCTGGAGTCATCCCATGTATTACTGCAGTTGGAGTCCTGTTCATTATGTAGACTGCTGTAGCAACTGCTTCAGCCTAGTAAAAATCTGGCAAGTCTTTTTCGTTGAGCATGGCACGAGATACCTCTCCAATATGCCTGTTTTTCCTTTCTGCAATTCCATTTTGTTGTGGAGTATGACTGCATGAATATTGCTGCTTTACGCCATGCTCCTGCAGGAACCTTGCAAACTCATTTGAGAGGTACTCTCCCCCTCCATCTGACCTTAGGCATTTTATTTACAGGCCTGTTTCTTTTTCAACCATAGCTTTAAGAGTTTTGAAATGCCCAAACACTTCACTTTTCTTTTTCATAAAATACACCCAAACTTTTCTGCTATAGTCATCAATAAAAGTGACAAAATAATGGCAGCCTCCAATAGATGCAGCTTTAGTAGTCCACACATCAGAGTGGATTAATTCCAATGGCTTCTTACTCTCTTGAACATGTCTAGGAAATGGTTTCCTTGCTTGTTTTCCAAATTGACAGGCTTCACATACCTTATGCATTTCTGCAACCTTGAATTTAGGCAATCCTGCAGCAATATTTTGGGCCTGCATTGATTTAAGTCGTTGTACATTAACATGACCAATGCATTTATGCCAGATATCAATATCTGCAACTACACTGGTCCCATGTGCAAACATTGCTACACTCAATTCAAGCATGTCTGCATCCAACATAAACATTCTGCCCTTCTTCTTTCCTTTTGCTATCAAGCGACCTTTATTTTTCATATCCTCAACAAAGCATCCATGAGAATTAAATCTGACCTGCAAGCCCTGCTCAACCATTTAACCAACAGAAACCAGGTTCTTGGTAATATTCGAGACATGAAATACATCCGACATGTATTTCTTTTTCCCATCTTGCATAGACAAAGGAATTTTTCCAATCTGCACAATAGGATGTGCAGTATCATCACCAGTCTCCACAAATCCTGGTTTTTCCATTTTCCTTGCATCCTGCATCCATTCTACATGACCTGTCATATGGTTTGATGCACCTGAGTCAACATACCACACATCGTTGCTTTCTTCTGCACTTCTCACAGAATTGATCATGTGTTGCACCATAAACAAGTGCTCATTTCTATTATCACCCTGTCTACTAGAAGATGCATAATTCCCTTGCAATTTTCCATTCATGATGTCATTCTGCTTTTTATAGCAGTCTTTAGCTATATGACCCATTTTACCACAGTAGTAGCATTCAACATTGTTGTTTGCATTTTGGCCTCTTTGCCATCCACCACAACCTCTTTGGCTCCCCCTGCCTCTAGAGTTACCACGTCCTCCTCCATAGGACTGGTTTTCTTGAGTTTGTTGCATATTCTGATTTCTATCACGGCCTCCAGATCGGCCTCCTCTACCTCTACCTCTACCTCTTCCAGCATTTGAGTAGAAAATAGTTTCTTTTGAACTTTCTCCTGAAGAAGATGCACCACTATTTCTCTACTCAGAAATTAGAAGAGCAATCAACTCCTCAAAATCAGGAAATCTTTCAGGGACGGAAATGGATGTTCGGAACTGTGCATAATCCTTTCCTAGACCATTTAAGGTCACAGAAACTAAATCATCATCTTCCACTAGCGACCCAATGGAAGCAAGTGCATCTGCAATCTTCTTCACCTTCATGTGGTAGTCATTGATGCTCATACTTTCTCTTTGCACATTGTGCAACTCTTGCTTGAGCTGCATTTTCCTGGCTTGCGTATTTGTGCTATACATTTTTGACAAAGTATCCCATGCCTCCTTTGGCGTACTTGCATCCTGACTATGCACAATCATAGAGTCTAAAATACTGATAGACAGCCAGTACATAACTTTTCTGGCTCTCTCATGCCATCCTTTAAATGCCTGCATTTGCTATTGATTGGAACATCAGGAAGAACTAGTTCTTCTTCATTTCCTACAACGAATTCCCAATATCATTTTCCCATAAGGAAATTCATCATTCTAAACTTCCATGCTTGGAAGTTGTTCTTGTCAAGCTTTTTAGTGACAATCTGTGAAAGAGAATCAGACGCCATTACAGAACACTGCAAAAAATTCTGTCATTGCAAAAAACAGAGCTTCAGCCTCACAAGGGAAAATCTGCAAAACTAACAAAAGTGGTATTTGACCACACAATCACTTCCTAGTGACAATTTTGCATCAACAGGCAACAAGGATGATTTTGTAACTCCCAAAGTCTCTGCGCATAGGCATATGATGCAATTTCTACATTAACTTTTCACCAACCTGTAGAACAGTGGTCGCACAGCATAAAATAATGCATTTTTTTGAGTGCGTGCGGAAAACTTTCACCTCCAAAACAGGCCCCGAAATGGTCTCTAATAAAAAAAACAGGACAACCAAGAGCCCTTGCCCACAACATATACTGCCCTCTTGCTACACCGCGAAGGGCGTCTCAATCTGAGACAATGCACTCTTGCACTTTCCGGCTGTGCTACCTGCAGAGACTTGCTCCCATACTCGAAAAATGAAAGCAATACTGGTCCTTTTACCAGAACACTGCGAACTTGGTTTGCTTTCTTGAGCTCCTTACCATGAACCAGGCTCTGATACCATGTCAAGATTGTGGGAGAGAAGGAAGGAGTTTCACTTGTAGCTTTCTTGCTTGCACAATGGGGGAATACACACACAGGTGGAGGCTGAAAACAGTTTTCCTCTTCTTAGTTGTGTAAGCCAAAAAGAACTCAAGTACATAGAAATAGAAGAACCCTATATATGGGTCTCAAACCAAACTCAACTAACTAAGGTGGCATACTAACTGAGCCACGAACTAGAGTAGATAAGGATAGCTGTCATCTAGCTATTATTCATGGGCGGTGTACCAACCGCATCTACAGCTAACAAGTCGGTGACATAAATGCACAACGGTCACCCTGGCATATCACGAGTGAAGCTCGATATCTCAACATTCCTTGTGCAAAAAGTCGATGGGGACACTTGTCCTTTTTGGGCGTCTTGTTAATTTAATGTGCAAGTGGGTGATTCCATAAATAGCGGGTGATTCTACAAAATACATATTTAAATTAATGGATGTTTATGAGTTTAGAGTGCGCACTCGTAATAAATTAAGGTTAGGATTGAGTTCTAACCAATTTATTTATTTTGTAGCTAAAGATTGCTAGGTATTTACTTTTTTCGATTTAATTTTATCATTTTCTAACAATTGTGAATGCTTTAGTTGATGTGTAGAGCAGGCAGCGGTAGCGTTGGGAAGCACTGGGCGATAGAGTGTATTCAAGTTATTTAGAAGAAATTATCATTTTTTATGGGCGCGCATCTTAGGTGTGGCACCAATATTTATTTTGATACACTTATTTATTGAAGCGCTTGACATTTATTTACTATTTTGTACGCGCATGGGCGCACGATTTAAATATTTGTTATTGGACATTGTATTTGGGCACAACCTGACTCTTTGGATGCCCAACCTCTTTATTCTTTAGTTGGACAAAAGCAAACAAAAAAGCTAAAGCGTGCTAATTGTAAATTGGGCTATTTTTTGAGCTTGGAGATGGATAATATATCAAATACATGCTTTCTGGAGCGCTCACACAAGGCATGGGGGGAGATTGTACCCAATTAGTCTTTTACTTCATGTCGTGCAAGTCTTCTCTCTTGTTTTTTGTGTAAAAGTAGAGTTCTTTTGTTCTTGGGGACCTTCCAGCGCTCGTTACATATGCATACAACATCCGATCTGTGCACCAATGGTATAAGAGCAAAGCTAGTCGAGGGCTTCCAATCGCTTACCATCTCATGCAAAGGTGAGCTCTTCGAACGATTGAGCTCTACAGTCACTCTCACGGCAATCCGTTAATAGCAGTGTGTTCTTGCTAGTGAAGAACCCCCTACTATGCACTTGGATCATGAAGGACCAGCCACTATAGACGGAGGACCACTCGAGAAGTTTCTTTGTTAACTCTTCTACTTCTCAGAGAAACATGCAAGAAATTTTATGAAGATTAAGTTTGAAAGCTTAAAGAGAAAGCTTTAAAAAGCTTAAGCCATAAAATTCCACCATGGGCGGCGGCAGCATGTACTAATCACCACCGTCGCCATTCAGAAGTTGCAAATGTCCTCAGAGATCCACTAATTAAGTTAAAAACTTTTATTACTTAAAGCCTAAAGGTTTTAAGCTTTAATAAGGCTCAAAACTTCAATTCCAATCTTACAATAGAGGTTGTTCACACTGCAATACTTCCAAACCAGTTTTGTACTTCTTTGCAAGCCCTTGTTTCCGCCTAGGGTCTGACAGAGTTCAATTCCAGCAAACAGATTGCTACTTATACGCAGTCTACACGCATGAAGTATCCTCTTGTAAGAAGATCGTGACATCAACTTCAGCATCCGCAAAGAAGAAATACTGCAAAAAGCCATTTTAAAAAAAAAGAAATAAGCCTTGTAAACCCAACTTTGAGCTACTCTCATCTCGCTAACAAGATTTCAAGTGTGTGAGGTTGTTTGAAATTTTACAGGATGTCTGATCAAACCATGGAAGATTTTATGGCTGAAGGTGATTTACCAGAACCAACGATGGAGCAAAAATTGGACCTAATTATGATGCATCTTCAAGAGGAATGAAGAGCATGTCAAACTTTGCAAGTTCAATTGGCCAGTCTGCAACGATCTAGCACCGACCAAGATGGACCGCAGTCTGAAGATCTTATACGACGTATGATCGATGCGACACTTGAAGCGCAATCTATTCAGAAAGAAACAAAGATATGTTAAAGAATTTTCAAATTTTTTACTTTCAATGGGTCACACGATGGAAAGACTGTACTTACTTTTATCAGTCAATTTGATGATTATTTCTATGAAGAACAGTATGCTGAGAAAGACAAAATTAAGTGTGTCACTAATCATTTAGTGGACAGAGCATCCCTATGGTGGACTATTGTTCGCAAAAGCATTGATTGTCCTACTACTTGGGAGAATTTCCAAAAGAAAATTTTGCAAAAATTTCTTCCACCCCAATTCCACGAAAAAGCAATCGAACAGTGGGATCTTCTACAACAGAGGGATCGTGAGCCTATTTCACAATATACTGAGCATTTTTGGAATGCTTTATTACAACTTCGAATGCTTGAAGATGTACCTGAGGCAACCCATAAACGCAAGTTTATGTATGGCTTACTTGGACATTTTTATGTGGAGGTGAACATGTTCAAGCCAACGACTCTCGAAGATGCAATTTCCTTAGCCCATGATGCTGAAGACAAAATTCTAAGACGAGAGAAGCAACCACAACAATTTCCAACTAATGGTAAATTTGGTTCAAAATAATTCAATTCAAATTTTTGAAGATTCAATCAAAATCATTTCCTTCCATCTTCATTCCATAAAACCTAGACACACGACCCCCTACTTTACCATCAAACACAAATCCAAACCCTAAGCCATCTTTCCATCCAAATCCCAACATTCCTAAACTTCCCGCTATTACCAATAATGTGTTTAAGGCCAAACCCATAGTAGAGAAAAGACAGTTTTACATGATGATGGGAGCACACACAACTTTATTTTTGCAAAATTGGTCAAAGAATTGAAATTACATACTGTTTCTACTCATTATCGTATCAAGGCTACATTCTTAGGCACTAGATACAATGGAACACAAGAAGTATATGACTTAGAAATTAAAATTGGTGATTATGTTGAACGTAGAAATTTCTTAGTTGTGCCTTTACAATCTAGTGACATTATCTTAGGAATGCCTTGGCGTCATCAGTATAATCCCGATATAGATTATTCCACGCATTCAATGAAGATTCATTCTAATGGAAACCAAATCACATTGCATGGTATGCACACTTTCGACAATTTTTCCTTGCTTAGTCATACACATGCTAAACGTGCATTATGAAAAGGTAGAAAATCCTACTTAATATGGGTAAATGAAATTTAAGTTAAGTTAAATCGTATGAATTTTAAGCATACACAATTTCTTTCACAATTTCAAGATTTTTTTGCTGTTGACTTACCACCTAGCTTACCACATATATGTCCCGAAGATCACAAAATAGACCTAATTCCTGGATCACAACCACCACATAAAGCACGATATAGACATAACCAAATTGAACAGAAAGAAATTCAAGTCCAAGTTGAAGAATTGTTAACCCGAGGACTCATTAGACCTAGTAGTACTCCATTTGGTGCACCTGTCATATCAGTGAAGAAGAAAAACAATACCTATAGGATGTGCATTGATTATCGTGTCCTAAATAAGATCACTGTTAAGAATAGATATCCAATTCCTAGGGTAGATGATCTTATGGACAAACTACAAGGGTCTGCAATATTTAACAAGATAGACCTTAAATCTGGATACCATCAAGTACGATTGGACACATCTG
Source organism: Lygodium microphyllum (assembly GCF_053477565.2). Classification (NCBI taxonomy): domain Eukaryota; kingdom Viridiplantae; phylum Streptophyta; class Polypodiopsida; order Schizaeales; family Lygodiaceae; genus Lygodium; species Lygodium microphyllum. The sequence goes on from NC_141152.1 coordinate 41,098,799, forward strand.
ATATTTTCAAAACTACATTTAGAACACAATTTGGACACTATGAATTCCTTGTTATGCCTTTTGGTTTAACTAATGCACCAGTCACATTCAATCGTATGATAAATCGCATAATTTTGAAGCATCAGCATTGTGTCATTGTTTTCTTTGATGACATATTGGTTTTCAGTAAGAATGAAAACGAGCATTATGAACATTTATCTTTGGTTTTCAAATTATTGAAAGAGAATCAATTATATGCTAATCCTAAAAAGAGTGATTTTTTCCAAACACAAATTGAATACCTATGACATATTGTTTCATCTGAAGGTATTAAAGTTGACCCTAAAAAGATAGAAGTAATTTGAATTGGTCGATACCTAAAAATGTGCATGAGTTACATTCTTTCTTAGGTCTTGCTAGCTTTTACAGAAAATTTGTGAGAAATTTTTCATTGCTTGCATTACCTTTGACAAAATTATTAAAGAAAGGAATTGTGTATCATTAGTCCGATAATCAACAAAAGTCCTTTGATTTACTGAAATATGCTTTAACTCATGCTCCTGTATTGCAATTACCTGACTTCAATAGACCATTTTTCCTAGTAGTCACTGATGCTAGTGGATCTGGAATAGGAGTAGTCCTTTGTTAGATATGATCAATGCCCCACCCTCATTAGGTGCTACCAATGATCCATGGTGCTCAAAGTTGTAAGGCCCCCATTATGAGGAGAAGCCAAATGTGAGCCCGGACATTGGTTGAGTCCTGACTTGTATATCAGATGAGGTCTATGTGACCGGATGGCAAAAAAGGTGACTGTTGTGGGTCTAATCTTTGGGTTAGACGGAGTGGTTAAGCTGGTAGCAACTCGAGGCACATTGCATTGAGTTGCGTGGTAAGGGAGTTAAAAGGGGCCCCTATTGTGGGGTCCGGGGGCCGCGGAAGCGGCCCCTGGCTGGGGGGTCCCAGGGGGGCCAGCGGCCCCCCTGGCGGGGGTCCGGGGGCAGCGCCCCCGGCCCGATGGTAAAGGGAATATTCCCTGGAATATTCCCTGGCCGACTAGTGGAGGCTCATATGGTAGGTCGGTCAGCAGGCCGACCTAACGACCTTCGCGGGCTATAAAAGCTAAACCCCTTCGCAGCCATCTGACACTCATCTTTCACCCAGTCAGAGTTGTTGTTCCAGCTAGCCTTAAGCTCTTCGCCTATCTTCTGTCTAGATCGCCATCTAAGCTTCACTCAGTGGAAGCGCACGGGTGGACAGAGCCATCTTTGTATCAGTTGTTTGGAGTTAAAGAATTTTACTGATTCTCCTCTTATCTGTTGTGTACTCTCTATCTCTTTCTCAGATTCTGTTCGCTGCGCCGTGTAATATTTTACATGGTATCAGAGCCCAGGGGGCTCTAGAGATCGGAGAGCGTGCAAGAGGCAAAGGCTTCAACAGCAAAGAGAAACGATGTCGACTCCGGGAAGCAGTTCTGGCGCATCCGGAAGCGGTGCAGGAGGTGGTGCTGCTGTACCGGCTATTCAAACACTGAGGATTCGTCCACCAACCTTCAGCGAAGGCAAGTTAGATGGTACAAACTACACCTTGTGGAAGTTCAAAATTACTACTATCCTTGATTCTTATGAGCTTCTGGAGACTGTGCTGGGGACTGACGCAGAACCACAGCCTACCCCCGACCCATCAAATCCTAGTGTGATGATTCCTCCGAATGCAGATCTTCTACGAGCTTGGAAACGAAGGAATGCAGATGCATTGTGTGCCTTAGTTACAAGCTGTTCTGACAGTGTTTTGACTCTGATTCAGCATACAACCAAAGCGTCAGAGGCTTGGAATGTACTAAGGAGTCAATATGAAACACGAAACCAAACAAGGATTCAAAACTTGGAGAATCAACTAGCAGCGGAGAAGTTTGCTGAAGGAGAGACGGTTGAAGCATTCATCACTCGGATTAAGAATCTGCGCGACCAGATGGCTGGCGCTGGGATACAAAAGACTAGCGAAGAGCTAGCTCGGAGGTGTCTTCGGATTTGTCCACAAAAGTTTGATGGACTAGTAACTGCCCTTAATACTCAGGTGAGACCTCAAGCTTTGACTTTTGAGGAGTTTTGTGCATTATTAATGGAGGAGGAGTTGAGGCTGAAAGCCCGAGAAGGAAGCAACAATGGAGATGCTGCATTCTCTGCCAATGCAAAAGGCAAAGGTGTTTCCTCCACCAAAAATGATGGTGACAAAAAGAAAAAGGGCGGCAAGAAGAAGTTTCAAGGAGAGTGCTTCTACTGTAAGAAGAAAGGACATGCGATTGCAGATTGTCGTGTCAAGAAGGCAGATGAAAAGAATGGTACCCTTAAAACTAAAGGGAAAGAGACAGCCAATACGGCTGAAGCAGAGTTGGAATTATTCATGGCGACCATTGAGGAAGTGTGCTCCTCGGCGCAAGAAGAATCTACCACTGACTCTTGGGTGTTGGATAGTGGGGCCTCCCGTCACATGACCAACAAGAAAGGTCTATACAGTTCTATGCAGCCTCTACAAGAATCCATCACTGTGACGGTTGGAAATGATGCTAAATGCCCTGCTGCGGGCACAGGTACTATTTCTTTTGTTGCTGCAAATGGTGAAGTCAAAAAGCTTTCAAATGTGTTGTATGTTCCCGAAATCAGGAGAAATCTCTTATCAGTTGCTGCCATAACTGATCTTGGTCATGAAGTGAGGTTCAAGAAGACAGGTGCAGAAATTATTGATAGTGCTGGCACAATTGTTGGCAAAGGAGAAAGAAGGAACAACCTGTATGAGCTAAGTGCTCTTACAGCCACCGCTGGAGTGGGCACAAGTAAGCTTTGGCATGAAAGGTTTGGACACATCGGATTTGCACTATTGAAGGAGATGCAAAAGCAAGGTATGGTTGCTCACCTACCTACAATAACTGAATTGAAGGAACCATGTGAAGCTTGTATGATGGGCAAGCAACAGAGAAAGGCATTTCCACAAGAAAGCAAGAATAGAGCACATGCTCCTCTAGAGTTGGTGCATGCTGACTTGTGTGGTAAGATGCCTACACAGGCCTTGGGGGGATCTTCTTATTTTATGTTGATTGTCGATGACTACAGTAGGAAGATGTGGGTGTACTTCCTTCGTGATAAGGCTCAAGCTTTTGGTAAGTTTAAAGAATGGCTAATACTTGTTGAGAATGAAACAGGGAAAAGTGTGAAGAAATTTAGAACAGATGGTGGTGGTGAGTTCAACTCAAAGGAGTTTGAAGGCTTTTGCAAGAGCAAAGGGATCAAGCGTCAATTGACGACGCCTCACACACCTCAGCAGAATGGTGTTGTGGAACGCAGGAATCGTACCATTGTGGAGATGGCAAGATGCATGCTAAAGGGCAAGGGATTGCCTAACCATTTTTGGGCTGAAGCTGTTAATACTGCAGTCTACATTCTAAATCGGAGCTACACAAAGGCTCTCAAGGGAAAAACACCTCATGAGGCTTACACTGGTAAGAAACCATCTGTTTCACATTTCAAAATTTTTGGATGTGAATGTTATGCACATGTTCCAGATGAGAAGAGAAACAAGTTACAACCAAAAAGCAGAAAATGTATCTTCTTGGGTTATAGTGATGAGCAGAAGGCTTACAAGTTATATGACCAAGAGGCAAAGAAGATCATCGCGAGCCGTGATGTGGTGTTCAAGGAGGAGCCGCATACAGTGGAGGAGGAGAAGGCAAGGTCTTCCACTTTATCATCAAGCGAAGAAGTAGTCCACTATGAACCTGTCCCGAGAGCTATCCCTATCCTTAAGGAGGAGGAAGCATCATCTTCAGATGATGAGGAAAAAGTTCACCAACCTGACATCACCCCACCGGAAAAGCCATTGCCGCGCTGGGTGAAGCAGCTCTATGACCACAATAATCCTATGCCTGCATCTGTTGAGGAGAAGGCAGACGGACCAAGGAGGTCTCAGAGAATAGAGGAGCAAAGGAGGGCTTCTGCTCACATAGTCAACATGGCCTTGATGGTTGAGATTATGAGAGAAGTAAAGGAGCCAACTGACTTAGAAGAAGCACTTGCAGATCCATCATGGAAGGCTGCTATGCAGGCGGAGTATGACAGCATAATGAAGAATGACACTTGGGAGCTAGTGGATCGGCCAGCAAAGCGGAAGATTATTGGCACCAAGTGGATCTGGAAGGTAAAGTACAAGGCTGATGGTACCTTAGAAAAGTACAAAGCTAGACTGGTTGCCCAAGGATTTTCACAAGTTGAAGGGTTTGATTTTCAAGAGTCATTTGCCCCAACTGCCAGAATGACCACTATTCGCACGGTACTTGCAGTGGCTGCCCACAAGAAGTGGCCAGTGTACCAAATGGATGTTAAGTCAGCGTTCTTAAATGGTGACCTCAAGGAGGAGGTGTACGTGGCTCAGCCACCAGGGTTTGAGGCCCCCCATTCTGAGAACAAAGTGTGTAAACTGAAGAAGGCATTGTATGGGCTGAAACAAGCCCCCAGAGCATGGTACCAACGGATAGATAGGTTCTTTTTAAACCTAAACTTCAAAAGATGTGCCTCAGATGCTAACTTGTATGTTTACAGGGATGGTAAAAAGTCTGTAGTGATTGTCCTATATGTGGACGACCTTCTTATTACAGGTGACTATGAAGATATGATCAACCAAACTCGAAAGGCTTTGAGTTTTGAGTTTGAAATGACAGACTTGGGCTTGCTGCACTATTGTTTGGGGATTGAAGTCTGGCAAGAGCCAGGAAAGATCTTCATCTCTCAGAAGAAGTATGCATGGGAGATCTTGAAGGCATTTGGCATGACCGAGTGCAAGGAGATAGCTACACCTATGGAGGTGAATGTAAAGTTATCCGTTGAGGATACATCAGCACTAGCAGACATTGGGAGGTATAGGAGGTTGGTCGGCAGTCTAATCTACTTGTGTAACACCAGACCAGATATCAGTTTTGCTGTTGGTGTTTTGAGCAGGTTCTCAAACAAACCTCATGAGAGTCATTGGAATGCTGGGATGCGGGTGCTCAGATACTTGAAGAAAACTCTTGACTATGGTATCACATACAGTTTCGGAACTTCTCTTGTGGGGAACTGTGACTCAGATTGGGCAGGAGACATTGATTCCAGGAAGTCAGTTTCTGGTTATTGTTTCTCTTTGGGTTCAGGAATTTTCTCTTGGATTAGTAAGAAGCAACCAACAGTGGCATTGTCTTCTACCGAAGCAGAGTACAAGGCAGCTTGTTTTGCTGCATGTGAGGCCGTATGGTTGAGAAGGATTCTATGGCATATGGGAGTGCAGGATGAAGAACCAACTGTGCTGAGATGTGACAATCAGAGTTGCATCGCCATTGCCAAAAATCCAGTGTTTCATGCACGCACCAAACATATAGAGATCCAGTATCACTATGTGCGTGATTTGATGGAGGATGGGATAGTGGAATTGGTCTACTGTCCAACAGAGGAGAATGGAGCAGATATCTTCACCAAAGCACTTACGAAGGATCTGCTTCAAGTTCATCTTCAGAGACTCGGCATTGGGCCGAGGAGATAGTTCACCTATGGGTGGACATTGAGGGGGGGTGTTAGATATGATCAATGCCCCACCCTCATTAGGTGCTACCAATGATCCATGGTGCTCAAAGTTGTAAGGCCCCCATTATGAGGAGAAGCCAAATGTGAGCCCGGACATTGGTTGAGTCCTGACTTGTATATCAGATGAGGTCTATGTGACCGGATGGCAAAAAAGGTGACTGTTGTGGGTCTAATCTTTGGGTTAGACGGAGTGGTTAAGCTGGTAGCAACTCGAGGCACATTGCATTGAGTTGCGTGGTAAGGGAGTTAAAAGGGGCCCCTATTGTGGGGTCCGGGGGCCGCGGAAGCGGCCCCTGGCTGGGGGGTCCCAGGGGGGCCAGCGGCCCCCCTGGCGGGGGTCCGGGGGCAGCGCCCCCGGCCCGATGGTAAAGGGAATATTCCCTGGAATATTCCCTGGCCGACTAGTGGAGGCTCATATGGTAGGTCGGTCAGCAGGCCGACCTAACGACCTTCGCGGGCTATAAAAGCTAAACCCCTTCGCAGCCATCTGACACTCATCTTTCACCCAGTCAGAGTTGTTGTTCCAGCTAGCCTTAAGCTCTTCGCCTATCTTCTGTCTAGATCGCCATCTAAGCTTCACTCAGTGGAAGCGCACGGGTGGACAGAGCCATCTTTGTATCAGTTGTTTGGAGTTAAAGAATTTTACTGATTCTCCTCTTATCTGTTGTGTACTCTCTATCTCTTTCTCAGATTCTGTTCGCTGCGCCGTGTAATATTTTACATCCTTATGCAAGATTCCCATCCCATAGCCTACTCTAGCTGCAAACTTAAACCCTCTGAACTTAAGTATTCTACCTATGATAAGGAATTGCTAGCTATAGTACAAACTTTACGTCAATGAAAACACTATTAAATGGGATCTGAATTCATGATCAAAACTGACCAACAAAGTATTAAACATCTCCTTAGTGAACCACAAATATTTGACCGACACATTAAATGGGCTGCTTTTATTCAAAGTTTTCATCCACTCATACAATATCAACTCGGAAAAGAGAATATTGTTGCCGATGCTTTAAGTAGAAGACTGACTATTCATAATGTCTCTGTGATATCTTTTGACTCTCTTCTTCCTATGAAAGATACCTATGACCAAGACACTAGTTTTCAAGCTGATTGGAATAAATTAGTTGCAAATAACTGGATTCCAATTGATTCATTGTCTTACGTTGATGGATTTATGTTCTATGAAAAAATATTATGTGTAACTGTTCCATTTCGATCATTTGTCTTGCATGAAATTCATTGTCCCCCATACCAAGGCTATAGAGGAATTATTTCTACTTTGCGTACACTGATTGAAGATTTTTATTGGGCACGCATGGAATCTAATGTATCTAACTTTGTATCTGAATGTTTAATTTTCCAAAGAGTTAAACGACACCATGGTAAACAATATGGTTTATTAATGCCTTTACCAATTCCAGAACGACCATGGGAACATATTTCAATGGATTTTATCACTGGTTTGCCTAACACTAAAGCTAATCATGATATGATTTGGACTATTGTCGATAGGTTTAGCAAACAATCATATTTCATTCCATGCAAGAAAACGTTAACTGTATCTCAAGCTGCTCAATTGTTTTTGAAAACTGTTTTCACTAATCATGGTTTGCCAAAAGTTATTATTTCTGACTGTGATTCTAGATTCTACAATAATTTTTGGATTACTTTGTTTGCTAATTTAGGAACAAGATTTATTTTTCATCTACATTTCATCCTGAAACAAATGGGCAAATAGAAGCTACTAACAATACAATTTTAGATCTTTTGCGTGCATACACAAGTTCAAAACCACAAACATGGGATACACATTTACACTTCAATTTGCATACAATAACATACCACATACAGCTACACAGAAAGCACCATTTGAAATTATTTATGGATATAAATTGCCTACGCCTATTACATCATTGTCAAAAAAAGTTCAAGCTACTGATGATATTGCTAACATGCATGCTACTATTTTTTATGAAGTTAAAGATATGATTGTGAAAGCCCAGCAATCATACACAAAACAAGCTAACAAGAAAAGAAAAGCTATGAGTTTTAAAATTGATGATTATGTTTGGTTATGCATTGAAAAGCGAAGATTACAAAGTGTTGACAAACACCCTGTGGTAAAGTTAGCTCCTAAATTTTATGGACCTTTCAAGATCATTCACAAAATCAATGACAATACATTTAAACTAGAATTACCACAACATTGGAAAATCCACAACACTTTTCATATCAGTTTATTACGACCTTTTAGAGGCCAATTATTTGTACATCTTGTCTATGAAAATCCTCCTTTGTTAGAAGAAAAAGCTGAAATCCTTGAACCTGAAACTATTCTAGATACTGACTTTATGATCACTAGAACTGGCCGTAGATATTCTAGATATTTGGTTACATTTAAAAATCATCATGTTGAAGAGACCCAATGGATGCACGCTTGAGACATAAGTGCTTACCCCTCACTGTTGGCTCCACATTGAGCTAATAGCAATTGAAGACAATTGCTATCCCACCCCGGGGGTATGATGCCAGGAGGCATATTCCACGGTGGATTCCGTGAGGTTTTGCGGTGGATTCCGTAAAATTATATTTGTTGCTAGGATTCATACACAAGGTGGATTCCTTATGCGAAAAGTTGATGGGGACGCTTGTCCTTTTCGGGTGTCTTGTTAATTTAATGTGCAAGTGGGTGATTCCATAGTGGGTGATTCTACAAAATACATATTTAAATTAATGGACATTTATGAGTTTAAAGTGCGCACTCGTAATAAATTAAGGTTAGGATTGAGTTCTAACCAATTTATTGATTTTGTAGTTGAAGACTGTTAGGTATTCACTTTTGTCAGTTTAATTTTATTATTTACTAACAATTGCGAATGCTTCAGTTGATGTGTAGAGCAAGCAGCGATGGCGTTGGGAAGCACTGGGCGGGCGATAGTATGTATTCAAGTTATTTAGAAGAAATTATCATTTTTGATGGGAACGCATCTTAGGGGTGGCACCAATATTTATTTTGATGCTCTTATTTATTGAAGCGCTTGACATTTATTTACTATTTTGTATGTGCATGGGTGAACGATTTAAATATTCGTTATTGGACATTGTATTTGGGCATAGCCTAACTCTTTGGGCGCCCAACCGTTTTATTCTTTAGTTGGACAAAAGCAAACACAAAAGCTAAAGTGTGCTAATTGTAAATTGGGCTATTTTTTTAGCTTGGAGATGAATAATATATCAAATGCATGCTTTGTGGAGCACTCACACAAGGCATGGGGGGAGATTGTACCCAATTAGTTTTTTTCTTCATGTCATGCAAGTCTTCTCTCTTGTTTTTTGTGCAAAAGTAGAGTTCTTTTATTCTTGGAAACCTTATGGCACTCGCTACGTACGCATACAACATCCGATCTATGCACCACCTAGGGGGTTCAACTGACCCAAGGCCAATGCCTTGTCTTCCTGGGGGTGACATTTAGTTGGAAATGAAAATAAGGATGGTTGGAGAAAAAATAAAAGTGAGAGAAGAAAATGATTTAGTATTGCCTTGCGAGAGCTTAGTAGGTTCTTGGGTGTCGAGACAAGACCTGAGACCAATGACATGTTCTCCTTGGATCACAATACAATCTACTCTCTCCTTTTCACACATTGGAGTATCAAGTCTTGAAGTATAAACAAAGAGATGAATCAAAAATATCTTAAAATACAAGACCAGACTATAGGAGTCCTTGCCTAATAGGAGTTCCTGGCCCAATTATCCTAGGTCATGTAGGCAAGTCAGCAGACCACCACTTAGGATGACTCCTTTGATAGTTCTTTTTAGCCAATCTGTATTGGAGTAGTTGGTTAGCGACTAGCTCTAGATCTCTGTCAAATTATACTTGTCTTATTCCTTGTGGATCTTCATGTCTTGATTTTGTTAGGCAATAGGGTGAGAGCTGTGTTTGTGTTTTGTTATGTATTCTTCTTTGAAGCAACTTGATGCTTTTTATGGTTTATTTATGTGCAGATCAGTTCGTGGTTTTGAAGGGTCGAGTTGCCCTATCTCGTGGTCCACTTCTCCAATGGAGGCATGGACATGGAGATTAGAAATTAGTCTTTCTCTCTCCTCCCTCTCTCTCCCCTCTATGGGTTATTCATGCACACTATCTTGAAGGAAGAATTGGGAAGGAGATTGAAGAAAATGATGATGGAGATTAATGGAGATGCTGAAGATTGATGTGCACCATGGAATTGAGAGCAATGGAGGCTTCGTTTGTTGGTCACACAGTCATTCAATGCATCTCGGGTTTCGTAGAAACATGATATAACTATTTTTTATGAAGGAAATAAACATTTTTTGACATTTGATATAAATGCATAAAAATAAGAAAAAATATGAGAAAAAATGAAATATGCTTCATAAAAAGCAAAAAAATTTCAAGGAGTGTTTGTGAATGTATGGTAGTGGCGAAGCATGAGGTTTAGCCTTAGTTTTTCCTATCTCTTTGTCAAATTTCGTGATTTATCACTTTTCATACATCAAAACATGACAAAATAAACCCCTACACCTATGCAACAAAAGCACTACCTAAAAGTAGGGGATGGGGTGTTTGAATAATGCAATTTGGGTGTTGTTTATTGCTGATTTTGTTGATGCATAGCATAATATAGGGTTCATAGTATTTTAATTAAGAGGATAGTAGCATGAGTGTTGTCTCGATGCTATCCTTACATCGCTGCAACGAGTTAGTAAATAAGCATTGGAAAGCCTGGTTGATTGAAAATTATGTTTAAGCACATTAGGATCATCCACTTTTGCATGTGCATATCAACCATGGTATCAGAATATAAAAAATTGCATAGCACCTGTTTTTAGTTATGATGACCTACGCTTGAGTATGTGAGACAACCTAATCTGTAGGCTAGTCGATCATTTTTAGCAATTGTTCAGTAAGGACACATGGTATCTCTTGGAATACGTTTAAAATGAAAGAGTGGAGCTTGTATCGTGTGTACCTTATATTGTGGAGCGACGCATCTTGAGGCAAATCTCCAAGGTGTAAGGGAGTCGTAGTGGAGCCGCGACAGTCAACCGAGAGGTGCTTCCCTATGTTTGTGCTACGAGGTATTATGCCTATATGTTATAGGATCTCCCTTTGAGGAGAAGGGATGGTAAACATTGGACTATGATCTAATACAAACGCAGAATCAAAATTAGCATTTAGTGTAGAGTGAGTCTTAGATGCTCCTGGCTCACGAGGCCGTGTGGTGGGGGTATCTATTGTGTGCATGAGGTTTGGCTACTAGTGCCATAGCCAGTGCTAGCCCATTTTAGGTCCCATCAGTGGTGCATTTGCTGGGAGCCGCCAATAAGTGGTGGTTCCAAATCTAGGGTTTCTAGGGACCAAATAGTCAGTTTATGTCCTCTGACAAGAACTGTCGAGCCGAAATACAAAAAGAGGAACATGCTGAGAGGGCTAGATGGCAGTTGGAGATTCTAAGATATTATTCTCCTCAAAGGAGCAACCCACTATGCATAAGCGGTAGTGCTTGTTATAACGTAAGTGTCATACGTAGCCCTTTGAGTGCAAGAGGAAGTCTTAATACTTCCCTTCTTCCAGATAATCAACCCACTTTAAGTGGGGGTGTAGTATTATCTACACAAACTCTTGTTTTCAATCCGATTGTAGCCATGGCACAACCCATTGCAATTCCAATAGGGACACCGGATTTGTCGCCATTAGGAACACATTTTCCCATCTTCCATGGGTTAACAGAAGAAGATGGAGAACTCCATATTAAGGAGTTTCAAACGCTCATGTTCAACTATCGAATCCAAGACAAAGGACACTTAATGATGTTCTTCAATATGACATTAAAAGGAACAGTAGTAGTATGGTATCATGGTCTCGAGGCCAGAACCATAACTAGCATTGACCAATTCTTCACGGCCTTTTTGTAGAGAGTTTGCTCTTGAGAGGGGTGGATTGCATGTCTTGAATGTAACACACCAAGAGCCAAATGAGAATGTCCAAGCCTATGCCAAGAAACTAAAACAAGTTCTTTGCAAACTTAATACTTATATCCCCATTCCACCGGATGCACAGCTGCAAAATTTCCTACATGGATTAGATTTCAACATCCAGGTGCAACTAAGTAGTGTCACTTTGGCTGGCATTGACACTGCTATTATCCAAGCAGAATGAGTAGAGTTGTGCTTGCAAGCGGCTTATGCAGCAAGGATAAATTAGAATGGTAATAATTTGGTACTGACCAATGGGAGTCAAGGGAACCCCATCTTAAATGCGAATGGAAGAGGGACTACCATGCCAAATTCGCCTATGTTACCAGCTCCTCCCAGCATGACTATGTCTATGGCTAGTCAAATGGGCCCACTAAATGGTGGAGGCCAAACAACAAATCCGAATGTTGTCCCAATAGGTCAGCGGCCAATTCCTAATCAAGTGGTTAGGCCAATGGGATGATAGAATTGCGGCTATGAGTCAAGTGCCTCTAATGTCCATAGTTACTTACTTTCCTGAATATACCCCTTGTGAGCCCAACTCTTGACTACTTTTGAGATTCAATGATTACATCCAGCTTTCACACATCATTTTTCATGAGAGTGGCAACAAAACACAAGGGGTGGTATTGGTGCATACATGCCAGTATGAAAGAACCCACCACATAGGCAAAGTCTAAAGACTCCCTACAAGTAGCATAAGTCCCCAAAACATGGAATGTATTGCCTTCATCCATAACTTGGGGTCTAGGAAACAATGTGAACCTTCTTCCTTCCTCGAGTTCTCAGCAATCAACATTTTAAGAAAATCGCTCTGGGTCTGAGCCTCTTGATTCTCCATCGTGAGTGAATCACATTCCATCTACAAGACAAGCATGAAAATGTCATCGTCAATAGAGTACTAAATAGTACCAATATTATAAAAAAGAACCAAAAGGTAAATCACAAAAATAACACAAAAAAATGCCCAAATGTTTCAAAAGGTATCGAGATGCACAAATAGTTGGGTGAAAAATGCACTGCAATGCGTGGAATAAATGTGTGAAAAAAGTACCAAATAGTACCACGGAGTACCAAATAATATTTTATATTCAAAAATAAAAAGACTCAAATAGTACCAAAAATACCAAAACTACCAAGCGATGGGGGCCCTTCGATAAATTTTACATGAGGGTCACCATCAAGCGATGGGAGGCCCTCCGTTAGTAAGGGATGAGGATCCACCGAGCATTGGGGAGTACCAAAAAATATTTATATTCAAAATAAAAAGTAGCAAATAGGACCAAAAATACCTTAAAGGTACAAAGTGATAGGGGGTCCTTCTCCAAGTGATAAGAGATCCTTCAAAAAAGTTCACATGAGTGTCACCACCAAGTAATGAGGGGGCTCTTCGCCACACTAAGGAGCTCTCCTTGCTTGGTGGTGATCCATACAATAATTGGTGCACATGAGGGTCACCAGCAAGCCATGCAAGGCCCCTCCATCCTAGGGAGTTGTGACTCGTAGGGTAATTTGGTGCACATGAGGGTCATCACCAAGTGATGTGGGTGCCCTTTTCCATAGTGAGGGCCCCCCTTACTTGGTGCTGACCCATAAGGCATTTAGTGCACATGAGGGTTAACACAAAGCCTAATATACCAAAATCTACCATCGGGTTTTAAAATGTATAATTTTTTTTGAAAAAATGTGAAAAAAGGTTTAAAATGTTCTAAAATGATCCAAAAAAAAAAAAGACACAAAAATAAATACAACACTAGGCCAACTGAGTATAGTAGCTACCAAAAGAAAAGGATAATGCCAAAAGGAAAGGCAAAAGTACCTACTGAGCTTTCACCTCTTGGGCAAGAGGCTCCAGATCCTTAGTGACCCCAAGTCAATGAAGCATGCACTTTGAAGCATTTAGACCGGCCTCTAATTCATTTAGCTCTTCGGCAGCATTAGGTGGCTCTTGTTGGTGTAGCTCCTCCAAGCATTGCTCAAAGAATGTCATCCCTAATTCTCTTAGCCAGGATATTGGAGCTCTCAACCCTCAATAAGCTCTTCTTCTTTCATTGGAGAGATGCCCTTAGCTCATGTAACCTTCTCAACTTCTGCATGCAACTTGTCAGAGAAATAAAAAACGTAATCTAGTTCAAAAGTTCTTGACTTGAAAATGTTATCTTATTCAATGTACATGTTGCTTGCAACTTACATGCAGTCGGTCTTTCTATTTGACCCATGCAAGCCACCTTGAAATATACATTTTCCCTCCTCCAATTGTTTGGCTTCTTTTCTAGCCCTCCAAGCTTGCTTTTGTACATTTCTAGCATGGTCACCTCAAACTTTGCCCATGTAATCTTATGTGTAGAAGGGTCTTCTTTTGTAGCACTACACCTCTCAAATGTGTAGCGCTTGATAAAAATTTCCATGATCTCTCCACGATGGGGGGACCTAATATACCTTGCGGAGAATCACTCTGCAGTCCTCAAAACATTCAGATTGTAGATGGTTCAGGTATATCTTAGCATTCTTTCAGTGTTGTATCTTGAACACTGAGAACTACTGTTTGTCAAAGAGATTAGCATGAGTGAAGTCCCAAGCAACGTTCCCCTCAAGATTCAGGCCATACTCCTTGTGTAGTTCTTGTGCTGTAAGAAAATTTGTTGAGTACTAGGCACTCATTCCTTTTGTTTTTCCCTACAGTGCACAACTATCTAATTAATTACTGCATGGCACCCAAAATTCATCCTATAACTAAATATATGTGATCATGTAAGTGACAATGCAATTGCTTGCCCCTCATTCTCATCGCCAACCTATTTCACTTCTAAGACGAGGTGTTTTTCATGGTCTCAATAAAGAGATTGTCTATCCTCTCTGGCATCATGGCATTGGCTATGGGGCTTGCCCTAGGTACACGATTGCATGATGGCGGCCTCATATAGCAATTGGGAAAAATGGAACCCTAAAAGCTTGAAGCTTTGCACCTTTAGCTGACACAAAAGATACCAAGAAGTAGAACCCTTGGCGCAATAGTCCTCAATGAGTAGGAAGAAAAAGTGTGAAATAATAAAGAATTGCAAGAAGCCCAATCATCACATGGACATTTGACATCCTAATCGCATGAACACTATATTAGAGAATTCAAAAATCTCCCAAGTTCCACTCTAAAATTAGAAATAAAGATTTGACCATGTGGCTAAATATTAACTTTTTTGAAGATGGAACTTGGTACTATCATTTGTAAAGTATCTAGAAAAAGTTTCACCTTCAATGAAGGGGGTAACAATTTGACCATGTGACCAAATATTGACCATCCTCTAAATTCCCAAAGTATATGAAAATTCCCAAACTCACTAATATAGTGTTCATGGGGGTAGCCATGTTTGATTTGTGCTAGCCTTGAAGCCCAAACATCACATGGATTCGACAATCACATGGGTAACTATGTCTCCGTATGAGATTCACTTCTTTCAATTCTTTATATTCCATCTTAATTCCAATTTTGTGTTGCATGGGTTTATTCAAAGGCATAAAAAGAGATACAAAAATCCCTCCAAGTTTGCAAAAAAGAACCAAAAGGAAAAATTAAAAATGGGTACAATTCTTGCAATAAAGTAAAATTAAATATTAGATGCTACAGAAGTATGTGATATCCTAAAAAGATCGAAGTGTTTCTATCCAACCAAATATGTTGGAGGTATACTCTCCTAACACACATCCTTTACAGAGCTATGAGGTTGTTTGCGCAATAGTAGCCAAAGTATACCATTTTTCTCACCCATTGGGAGACCTTGAGTACCATCATTGTGCCACAAGAGTTGTGAAAATGTCCTCCACTGACTTTGTTTTGGTGACCTCACAATGGTGCCATGATCCCTTTCTCTACTTCTTTGCACGTGGTTCTTTGCAGCATTGCATTAGTGCTTGGAGCGACATCCATGGGGTGCATTAGCTTGTAGTCATCGTAGCTCAGCAAGCATCATAACTAGGATTCTCCATCACCAGAGAGAGAGAGAGAGAGAGAGAGAGAGAGAGAGAGAGAGAGAGAGAGAGAGAGAGAGAGAGAGAGAGAGAGAGAGAGAGAGAGAGAGAGAGAGAGAGAGAGAGAGAGAGAGAGAGAGAGAGAGAGAATGCTATGAATAGTGAGCAGGCCATGAATGCAGCTTATTTGTGGAGAGAGAGAGAGAGAGAGAGAGAGAGAGAGAGAGAGTCAGAGACAAAGACAGAGACAGAGAGAGAAGATATTCTAAGTCACCCTAACCTTGACCCCTCCCTCTTGACCCCACCACATCTACAATCAGTTGCACGGCCATTAATAGGGGGCCGTGGTACTTTAGTCCCCTTAAGTTTAAATATTTTAATCCTTTCTTTTTCAAAAAAAATATTCTAGACAATGCAATTGTAGCATAGTGCTCGGTGTGTGGGTTGAGTTTCACTAAGGGCACAATCATTGAGCGACTAAAAATTGGTTTATTCTACACACAATTTACCAAAGGCATGTGATTTTCTGCCACCACCAAACCATTCTTTCAACCTAGTACTTTTGTTATCTATTGTTTATTGATGAAGAACTTCAAAGATGTTGTATGCACCACCTCCAATGCCTCAACATAGAAATTGTCCTTCGATGACTCTCATAAAATCTTTCCTCTCCATATTTAAGTCTTCGTTTTAGGGGACTCTAAACCACATCAACATTGTGAGTGTGGATCATTGCCTTTAACTCAATTGCAAACATGGATGATCGTAAATGTCTATACCATCTTCATATCAATATAGAAGATGAGTATGAACCCATTTTCAAGATAAACCAAGTGTCTATCAATGCACCAAGTGTGTTGGAGGCAATTAGATCAAAGGGTAGAAAGAATACCAATCTATGGATTGATGGCAGGTTGCATCCTGTGGATCCTATAATGAGAAGCACCCCTCCATTCTTGTCGTGTTTCTCATTGCTAAGGTTTGTTGGAGGCAATAGCCAAAGTCTTCTAGCTTATACTTAGAAAAAGCAATGAGAAATGTGGAGAAAGCATCAGAAGCTTACATTGACAGCATCATTTCTTCCAAAGCTATAAAAAATATGTTGATCGAGAAGAGGTTTCAGAAGGCCAAGGAGTAGTGTGTTGAAGAGTTTCTACAGGGTACTTCCTAGAAAAAGTGGACATCCAAAGCACCCTGGATAGGGTGGGGATTAGTAGACAACAAAGCTACACCCAGCTCTTCAAAGCTATGCAAGAGACATTGAAGAAGAAAAGGGTCAAGGGGCCTTTGCTTCCAAAGCCATCTTGAGTTCAACAAACAAGACATAGCATCAACCAGTGAGTCTTGGAAGTCCTTGGCAAGCCCTTTCACATCATAGACAACTATCCTGGAGAGAAGAGAGTGATAACTTATGATAGCTATAACAATATATTCTTTGACTTGAGGATGTTTTAAAGAGAAATGATCAGGTTTTACATACTAGACCATGCAAAGGCAAATGTCTTGCCATTTTTGTTATAAAGATGGATGAAACTAAGATTGTGAAGGGCAAGAAAATGGAGAGACTTTCTATCACCTTGATGATAGGGCTCTTTAGCCATGTACCGAGGGGGGTTAAAGGCTCCGAGGGCTTAGTGCACTACTGCAACATGTAATCAAGGCAAGACATATGGTGGTTGGGAACATTTTAGGATGACAAAAAAGATTTTCATGTGCTAGGCTGGGTGTTTCGACAAATTTCTATACCCAAGGTGATAAGTAATCAACGATCAGGGGAGGAACTAAGCATCGAAGGGTTTGGACAATATAAAGTGAAGTGACACATGGTCGCATCTTTAAAGACACTAAAGTGCATATATAATGTGTCAAAAGGTGCCATTATTGAGAGTCCTTACATTTATAGCATGGCCATGGCCAAGGAGTGCAATTTTTCTTATTGGAACAAGGCACCAAATAAACACACCAAAGATCCAAACTTTCAAGCCTTGTGTAGAAGAGTTGAGAAAATTATGCACCTATACATTGGATTTGCATTGAAATTGCAACCCCAAAAGTTAAGGGATAGTGTTGTTAGGGAAATTGAGAGATTTTGGTCAAACATTAGTCTTCCTAGGGGGAATGTTGTGATTGAGGCAAATCTTCAGATATCCAATAATGTAAACAGTGTGCCTAGGAAACCCTCGATAGGCGGGGTTAAGGCCACAACCAATGGAAAGTGCTACACAATGCAGTCAAAGACTGTGCGGATGATGGAAGAGCAAGGAACAAGAAGGCCAAAGTGTGGGAGGTATTGGACATAGTATTCCTGTATTATGATAAAACACCTTGGACCATTGAGGACCTCTTGTCCTTCAAGAAGGCTCTCAACAAGTTCAAAACCTCCATGAAGGATACCTAGGGAGAAAACAATTTCATGCACTACATGGCAAGGAAGTTCCTTCGCCTGACAAAAAAACTTTTGGGAGAAAGGGACAGCAAATATGAGGCTTCAGTGACACTTGCAAAAGGGGTCACTACCAAGAAATATAATTGCCTTCCTCTTTAAGGGTGGTGGTACTTTTTTCGCTTAGTAGTGACTCTCCCTAGAACTTACTACTTAGCACTTAACTAATTCTATCTCTTTTCTAATTCTCAACTTATTATTTATAGCCACATCCCTTGGTTTGCGAGGCAATACAGGAGTTTGTTGATTTGGTCCACCCAAGGAATGAAAAAGTTTCATTAACAAGCAAGGACTAGATACTTTAGGTATATAAGACACAATGGTGGTACACAAAAGGAAAACAATCTACTTGAAGTTTTCTAGTGGTTTTATAGATTAATTTGGCACAAAATGAGGTTAGAAGAAGCAAAAAGGACGTCCCAAAACTCGAACATTGCTCTTGCATCAAGAATATTGAAACAAAAGAGACAAGAAGCATACAATAACTCATATGCAAATGAAATTTTTTAATGATGGTTGGCTTCCAGGGAGACAAGGCTAGAGATGGGGCTTAAGGAGCAGATAAGCAAGCATTCATTCCTTGATGGTAATGGGTGCATTTCACAACCTTTTATTTTCCTATGTGAACCTCCTCTTAGAATCATGCAAGGTGTACATAGCTTTTGGATGCATAGTTTAAGTTTTATATAAGAACCAATGTTTATAAAGCCTTGCACATTTCTACCAAATAAGAGTGATCTACTTTTTCCTTAGAAAATTCCTTTCTATAAGTATTCCTCTTTGGGAATATTTATCTATAATAATTTTAGCATTGGGCTTCGATGGATTCAGAAGTGAGCCAACATGACATTAAAAAACCTTGGAGTGGTGCATAAGAGTCCCCTCACATTTAAGGAAATAGTGCCAAGCATACAAGAAAGACAACATGAGGACAAGGGGATATGAAGACATCTTCTATAAAAATTCAAAGTTGTCAGTTAGTTAGAGCCAAAATCTTTGAAAATTAAAGGAGGAGGTGGGACCAAGCTTGGACACACATACCTTTAAATATTTTAAGAAATACTCCAATAACTCTTCCATGTGGTGCATACATTAGTTTCCCTTTTTTTCTCTCTTATATTTTTCTCATTTCATGCATCTCACGTTCTCTAGCCTATTAATTATGATATTCTCCCTTCTCTCAGGACCAAAAATGGGCTTGACACATTGGCTCTAGGGCTCTAGCCACTCCTCCTAACCTCACCTAAACAACCCCATGGCCTTGTGGCCAGGAGCGTATAGCATTTGGAGTATCCAAATATAACAATGTTTAGCACCTCGCAACACAAACAAAGAGAGCATCCCCAGCTTATTGCTATGGCCCCACTACAACTCTCCTATACCCCAGGAATTAGTGCCAAGATGTGCCATTTTAATATGAAGCACATATGCAACATAGTCCTCTCTTTATACTATTCATTTCAAGAGATAATTCAATCCTTACCACATCATCCCCCCAACAAAAACAATTATCTAAACCTAGAGCTTATGGAACCTTGCACTCAACATGTTAGATATGATCAATGCCCCACCCTCATTAGGTGCTACCAATGATCCATGCTGCTCAAAGTTATAAGGCCCCCATTATGAGGAGAAGCCAAATGTGAGCCTGGACATTGGTTGAGTCCTGACTTGTATATCAGATGAGGTCTATGTGACCGGATGGCAAAAAGGTGACCGTAATCTTTGGGTTAGCGGAGTGGTTAAGCTGGTAGCAACTCGAGGTGCATTGGATCGAGTTGCGGGGTAAGGGAGTTAAAAGGGGACACTATTGTGGGGTCCAGGGGCCACGAAAGCGGCCCCTGGCTAGGGGGTCCCAGGAAGGTAGCACCCCCGGCCCGATGGTAAAGGGAATATTCCTCGGCCGACTAGTGGAGGCTTATATGGTAGGTTGGTCAGGCCAACCTCACGGCCTTCGTAGGCTATAAAAGCTAAACCCAGTCAGAGTTGTTGTTCTAGCTAGCCTTAAGCTCTTCACCTATCTTCTTTCTAGATCACCATCTAAGCTTCACACAGTGGAAGCGCACGGGTGGACAGAGCCATCTTTGTATCAGTTGTTTGGAGTTAAAGAATTTACTGATTCTCCTCTTATCTATTGTGTACTCTCTATCTCTTTCTCATATTTTGTTCGCTGCGCCATGTAATTTTTTACATGGTATCAGAGCCCAAGGGGCTCTAAAGATCGGAGAGTGTGCAAGAGGCAAAGGCTTCAACAGCAAAGAGAAACTATGTCTACTTCCGGAAGCGGTTCTGGTGCATCAGGAAAGCGGTGCAGGAGGTGGTGTTGCTGTACCGGCTATTCAAATACTGAGGATTCGTCCACCAACCGCGAAGGCAAGCTAGATGGTACAAACTACACCTTGTGGAAGTTCAAAATTACAACTATCCTTGACTCTTATGAGCTTCTGGAGACTATGCTGGGGACTAACACAGAACCACAGCCTACCCCCGACCCATCAAATCCTAGTGTGATGATTCCTCCGAATGCAGATCTTCTACAAGCTTGGAAACGAAGGAATGTAGATGCATTGTGTGCCTTAGTTAGAAGCTGTTCTGACAGTGTTCTGACTTTGATTCAGCATACAACCAAAGCGTGAGAGGCTTGGAATGTACTAAGGAGTCAGTATGAAACATGAAACCAAACAAGGATTCAAAACTTGGAGAATCAACTAGTAGCGGAGAAGTTTGCTGAAGGAGAGACGGTTGAAGCATTTATCACTCGAATTAAGAATCTGCGCGACCAGATGGTTGGTGCTGGGATACAAAAGACTAGCAAAGAGCTAGCTCGGAGGTGTCTTCGGACTTGTCCACAAAAGTTTGATGGACCAGTAACTGCCCTTAATACTCAGGTGAGACCTCAAGCTTTGACTTTTGAGGAGTTTTGTGCATTATTAATGGAGGAGGAGTTGAGGCTGAAAGCCCGAGAAGGAATCAACAATGGAGATGCTGCATTCTCTGACAATGCAAAAGGCAAAGGTGGTTTCTCCACCAAAAATGATGGTGATAAAAAGAAGAAGGGCGGAAAGAAGAAGTTTTAAGGAGAGTGCTTCTACTGCAAGAAGAAAGGACATGCAATTGCAGATTGTCGTGTCAAGAAGGCAGATGAAAAGAATGGTGCCCTTAAAAGTAAAGGGAAAGAGACAACCAATACGGCTGAAGCAGAGCTGGAATTATTCATGGCGACCATTGAGGAAGTGTGCTCCTCGGCGCAAGAAGAATCTACCACAGACTCATGGGTGTTGGATAGTGGGGCCTCCCGTCACTTGACCAACAAGAAAGATCTATACAAATCTATGCGGCCTCTACAAGAATCCATCACTGTGATGGTTGGAAATGATGCTAAATGCCCTGCTGTGGGCACAGGTATTATTTCTTTTGTTGCTGCAAATGGTGAAGTCAAAAAGCTTTCAAATGTGTTGTATGTTCCCGAAATTAGGAGAAATCTCTTATCAGACCATAACTAATATGTGTCATGAAGTGAGGTTCAAGAAGACATGTGCAGAAATTCTTGATAGTGCTGGCACAATCGTTGGCAAAGGAGAAAGAAGGAACAACCTGTATGAGCTAAGTGCTCTTACAACCACCGCTGGAGTGGGCACAAGTAAGCTTTGGCATGAAAGGTTTGGACACATCGGATTTGCAGTGTTGAAGGAGATGCAAAAGCAAGATATGGTTGCTCACCTACCTACAATAACTGAATTGAAGGAACCATGTGAAGCTTGTCTGATGGGCAAGCAACAGAGAAAGGCATTTCCACAAGAAAGCAAGAATAGAGCACAGGTTCCTTTAGAGTTGGTGTATGCTGACTTGTGTGGTAAGATGCCTACACAAGCCTTGGGGGGATCTTCTTATTTTATGTTGATTGTCAACGACTACAGTAGGAAGATGTGGGTGTACTTCCTTCGTGATAAGGCTCAAGCTTTTGGTAAGTTTAAAGAATGGCTAAAACTTGTTGAGAATGAAACAGGGAAAAGTGTGAAGAAATTTAGAACAGATGGTGGTGGTGAGTTCAACTCAAAGGAGTTTGAAGGCTTTTGCAAGAGCAAAGGGATCAAGCGTCAATTGACGATGCCTCACACACCTCAGCAGAACGGTGTTGTGGAACGCAGGAATCGCACCATTGTGGAGATGGCAAGATGCATGCTAAAGGGCAAGGGATTGCCTAACCATTTTTTGGCTGAAGCTGTTAATACTGTAGTCTACATTCTAAATCGGAGCTAAACAAAGGCTCTCAAGGGAAAAACACCTCATGAGGCTTACACTGGTAAGAAACCATCTGTCTCACATTTCAAAATTTTTGGATGTGAATGTTATGCACATGTTCCAGATGAGAAGAGAAACAAGTTAAAACCAAAAAGCAGAAAATGTATCTTCTTGGGTTATAGTGATGAGCAGAAGGCTTACAAATTATATGACCAAGAGGCAAAGAAGATCATCACGAGCCGTGATGTGGTAATCAAGGAGGAGCCGCATACAATGGAGGAGGAGAAGGCAAGTTCTTCCACTTTATCATCAAGCGAAGAAGTAGTCCACTATGAACTTGTCCTGAGAGCTATCCCTATCCTTAAGGAGGAGGAAGCATCATCTTCAGATGATGAGGAAAAAGTTCACCAACTTGACATCACCCCACCAGAAAAGCCATTGCCATGCTGGGTGAAGCAGCTCTATGACCACAATAATCCTATGCTTGCATCTGTTGAGGAGAAGGTAAACGGACCAAGGAGGTCTTAGAGAATAGAGGAGCAAAGGAGGACTTATGCTCACATAGTCAATATGGCCTTGATGGTTGAGATTATGAGAGAAGTAAAGGAGCCAATTGACTTAGAAGAAGCACTTGCAGATCCATCATGGAAGGTTGCTATGCAAGCGGAGTATGACAGCATAATGAAGAATGACACTTGGGAGCTAGTGGATCGACTAGAAAAGCGAAAGGTTATTGGCACCAAGTGTGGAAGGTAAAGTACAAGGCTGATGGTACCTTAGAAAAGTACAAAGCTAGACTGGTTGCCCAAGGATTTTCACAAGTCAAGGGGTTTGATTTTCAAGAGCCATTTTCCCCAACTGCCAGAATGACCACTATTCGCGCGGTACTTGCAGTGGGGCAGCCCACAAGAATTGGCCAGTGTACCAAATGGATGTTAAGTCAACGTTCTTAAATGATGACCTCAAGGAGGAGGTGTACGTGGCTCAGCCCACTAGGGTTTGAGGCCCCCCATTCAGAGAACAAAGTGTGTAAGTTGAAGAAGGCATTGTATGGGCTGAAACAAGCCCCCAGAGCATGGTACCAGCAGATAGATAAGTTCTTTTTAAACCTAAACTTTAAAAGATGTGCCTCAGATGCTAACTTGTATGTTTACAGGGATGGTAAAAAGTCTGTAGTGATTGTCCTATATGTGGATGACCTTCTTATTATAGGTGACTATGAAGATATGATCAACCAAACTCAAAAGGCTTTGAGTTCTGAGTTTGAAATGACAGACTTGGGCTTGTTGCACTATTGTTTGGGGATTGAAGTCTGGCAAGAGCCAGGAAAGATCTTCATCTCTCAGAAGAATTATGCATGGGAGATCTTGAAGGAATTTGGCATGATCGAGTGCAAGGAGATAGCTACACCTATGGAGGTGAATGCAAAGTTATCCGTCGAGGATACATCAGCACTAGCAGACATTGGGAGGTATAAGAGGTTGGTCGGTAGTTTGATCTACTTGTGTAACACCAGGCCAGATATCAGTTTTGCTGTTGGTATTTTGAGCAGGTTCTCAAACAAACCTCATGAGAGTCATTGGAAGGCTGGGATGTGGGTGCTCAGATACTTGAAGAAAACTCTTGACTATGGTATCACATACAGTTTCGAAACTTCTCTTGTGGGGAACTGTGACTCAGATTGGGCAGGAGACAATGATTCCAGGAAGTCAGTTTCTAGTTATTGTTTCTCTTTGGGTTCATGAATTTTCTCTTGGATTAGTAAGAAGCAGCCAACAATGGCATTGTCTTCTACCGAAGCAGAGTACAAGGCAGCTTGTTTTCCTGCATGTGAAGTAGTATGCTTGAGAAGGATTCTATGGCATATGGGAGTGCAGGATGAAGAACCAACTGTGCTGAGATGTGACAATCAGAGTTGCATCGCCATTGTCAAAAATCCAGTGTTTCATGCACGCACCAAACATATAGAGATCCAGTATCACTATGTGCGTGATTTGATGGAGGATGGGATAGTGGAACTGGTCTACTGTCCAACAGAGGAGAATGGAGCAGATATCTTCACCAAAACACTTACGAAGGATCTGCTTCAAGTTCATCTTCAGAGACTCGGCATTGGGCCGAGGAGATAGTTCACCTATGGGTGGACATTGAGGGGGGGTGTTAGATATGATCAATGCTCCACCCTCATTAGGTGCTACCAATGATCCATGGTGCTCAAAGTTATAAGGCCCCCATTATGAGGAGAAGCCAAATGTGAGCTTGGACATTGGTTGAGTCCTGACTTGTATATCAGATGAGGTCTATGTGAGTGGATGGCAAAAAGGTGACCGTTGTGGGTCTAATCTTTGGGTTAGACGGAGTGGTTAAGCTGGTAGCAACCCGAGGTGCATTGCATCGAGTTGCGGGGTAAGGGAGTTAAAAGGGGCCCCTATTGTGGGGTTTGGGGGCCGCGGAAGCGGCCCCTAGCTTGGGGGGTCCCAGGGGGGCAGCGTCCCCGTCCCGATGGTAAAGGAAATATTCCCTGGAATATTCCCTGGCCGACTAGTGGAGGCTTATATGGTAGGTCGGTCAGGCCAACCTCACGGCCTTCGTAGGCTATAAAAGCTAAACCCCTTCATAGCCATCGATCACTCATCTTTCACCCAGTCAGAGTTGTTGTTCCAGCTAGCCTTAAGCTCTTCACCTATCTTCTGTCTAGATCGCCATCTAAGCTTCACACAGTGGAAGCGCATGGGTGGACAGAGCCATCTTTGTATCAGTTGTTTGGAGTTAAAGAATTTACTGATTCTCCTCTTATTTGTTGTGTACTCTCTATCTCTTTCTCAGATTCTGTTCGCTGCGCCGTGTAATATTTTACACAACATGGGTCAGCTATTTGAAAATAAGTGCTATGCATCCAAGAGAAAATTCTCTTGAAATCACATATGGAAATGTGGATGCAAAAAGTGAATGCCATAGGGTGTACAAACAAGGAAACTTACTGATCAATCAATGTGTATGTGCACAAACAATTCTTTCCATGACTTCATCCTAATGCAGTGTGTCATTGCTAAGGCAACACTGAAATAATTCGTGCTACTAATTTTTTTTTAAATCTTAAATCAAACAAGTTCTATGAGTCAAGATATGCATAAAATCAATATTCCACACGATATTTAACTTTCCACAGTCCCTTCTCCTTATTGTTTAAAGTTTTGCATTCAATAATAGGTGTAAAGAGTAATTTTTATGTGGAAAGTAGTAAATACGCACTATAACACAAAGAATGGGGATAATCTAAGGTTAAACCTCATGCCCTAGACCTACCATACATTCAAGGACATATTCATGATTTTCTATCATTTTTCAATGCAAAAATTCTATTTTTCTCATTTTTCTTGATTTTTAATGACTTATTTTACTATTTACTAGTGGTTTTTTTATTTTTAGATTGTGAAGCTTGTGTGACTCAAGAACCATCATTATACTCCATATGACCCCATATGAACACTATAATAGCAATAAAAACTTATAAAACCCACAAATTTTCCAACATTTCATAACTCCTACATTGCGGGTTCTCTTAGTTTCCATTTTAATTATATGAATAACAAGAAATAATTGAGAGTTTTGACTTTTAAAGTAATGGAAATCATATATAATCATTTTAAACCATTTTCCATAATATGCACAAAAGAATCATCATGAAACATAAAAATCGAGCATTGATGCGATTAACCTCATACGAATCCGCATGCATTTCAAAGTTGGGAAGCCATTGATGCTCTTCCATGGCCGTTGATGCATCCTCAATCTTTGATTTATACTCCATAACACTTCAGCATCATCATCTTAGCCCACCCTCTCTCTCACATAGAACAGCCATGGGAACAAGGTGCAAAGAGGAGAGAGAAGGACTAAAAATTGATATTTGCACAAAATGCATCAAATGTACTAGTTCTTGAGGGAATGGATGGCCAAGAGTTGCAAGATCTATCGCCCAAGACTACACCTAATGATTCTCACGATTTGATTTTCATGAATTTGTCCATGAAGGGGTGCGCTAAAAAAAAAGAGAGCCCCCCCCTTTACACTAAATTTCAGTCCATTTTGGCCCTTAAGCCCCGTTTACACTTCAAATATTAAAATAACTAGTTCAAGTTTGTGTGTTCACACTGATCTATAAGTGGTTTTAACCTCGTTGAAAGGGTAAACATGCTCTAAATTCCGATATGACTGGACGGCTAACTTTGTGGCATCAAAATCTATCAATTTGCCTTCCTTCACGCACTTTTTGGCTCTCCCGGATTCGACAGCCACTTCACAACACCATATCTTCTTGCGATCATTAAATAGGGGGTCAAATGAGCTCCGATCGACAAATGGAGACTTGTGTTGGATTCATGGCATAGAAATGCATCTAGGAAAAATCCAACTCCTTGATCCGCACTTGGTTCATTTTTCATGAAAACTTGCTCTCTTGCGTTTCTACGAGCACTTTTACGCTCTAAAAACGGCTTCAAAATTTAGATTTCATTGACGACCACAAAGTAGGGCGACTTAGTCCATCGAATCCAGGAGAACTGATATGCATATCAAGAAACCATAAAGAGCATCAAGCTGCTTTAAAGACAATACATAACAAAACACAAACATAACTCTCACCCTACACCTTGACCAAATCAAGGCATGAAGATCCATGAGGGATAGGTCAAGTATAGTCTAATAGAGATCTAGATCTAGTCGCTAACCAACTGCTCTAATGCAGACCAACTAAAAAGAACTATCAAAGGAGTCATCATAAATGGTGGTCTAACTTGCCTACTTGACCTAGGATAATCGGACCACGAACTCCTACTAGGCAAGGACTCCTATAGCCTGGACTTTTATTTTTAGATACTTTTGATTCATCATTTTTTGTACTTTATGACTTGATACTTGGACGTGTAAAAAAGAGGGAGCTAAGTGTATTGTGACCTAAGGAAAATAGAGCATCGGTCTCAGGTCTTGTCTCAGTACCTAAGAACCTACCAAGCCTCACAAGATGACACTAAATCCTTTTCTTGTGCTCACTTTTATTTTTTCTCCAACCATCCTTATTTATTTTTCTTACTAAATGGCACACCTTGGAAGGCAAATCATTGGTTAACTTATCCCCAAGAGCCTACCAGGCCTTCTCAAGGCAATGGTCATTTACTCTTGGTATTTTTCTTTCTTTTCTTTTTTTAGGGATTAGAACCCGTTTTTACACACCTTTGTATTTATATAGGATTTTTCATATCTATATATTGTTTATTATATTTCTTTTATTTAGTAGGCTTCTCTATCTACCTCACAACTAGCAGAAGCTCCTAGAAGCAACCGCCTAGTAGGCTAGCAAGACAGGGTCACTAGGACTATTCTCGAGAACAAATCTTTAAATGTTTAACAATGTCTTTACAAGAGGCAAACAACTGCTCAAACCTCCCTACAATATACCAATCCTAAACTTTGGAACTTCATGCATTAACTTTCCGGTCCCTAAAAGACGAAAATTTTTTCACATACACATGCATATACACATATATAGCATAAAGGGAAATAACTCATGAAGAAATAACATCGCATGGACTTGACCACAAGAAGCTTCTGTGAAGCAAGTGGCTCGCTCCAGATGCTCCATCAAACCTGTCTAATATAATACTAAGACAAGAAACCATTAACCACACTTGCACTAGACAAACAAATGGTGATCTTGGCCTTATGAAATCAACCAATACACTACCAAATAGATGGCCCTCTTTGCCTAATGAAATCAAACATTAATTCCAACCAAATGTCCTTCTTGGCCTAGTGAAAATATAGCTATAAAGCACACCACACAATATCCCACTACTAAAAAAAAAACCCTTGGCCCCCACATAAATCATATTGAAAAACAGCATACAACCAAGGGATGGGCCACTTAGACCCTATACTAAATACATCAAATTATTATCTAAGCCTCCTGCATAAATAGCAACAAGGGGGGTGTCCTATGAATATGTCATTTATGTTGAAATATCAGAGTGAGAGCATGAGAGTGTGCACAAGAGGGAGAGAGAGAGCTCAAGTACAAGAAGAAGATATTGCTTAGTGAGTTATTCACAAGTACAACTAGTAAACTCTCCTCTACATCGAGAGTGACCTTTAGGCTATTTATATAGCCTTTGGATGGCTAGGGGTAGGGTTTCTCCTTGCCCCTTAGTTCATTCATACCCAACTACCCTTATCCACCCTTGTATACATAGGGTTCACATGCCTATCTTTGAACACCCCCCTCAATGCTAGAGTGCCATTAGACTACAAGACATGTTAATGCCCCCTCTCAAACAAAGTAGGATGCCTTTATAAATCACGCTACAAGAGTGCTTATAGGTAGAGGATTTATAGATTTGGAAAAGTCAATCATTAGGTGGGTTGGAGACAAAGTTGGCCTCCAATTTTTTTGGAACTTTAGGAATGATAGGACATTTACTGGTAATATGCCATGTCTTCTTACATTTGTTACACTTCATTTTGTCGATATATTTTTTCCAACAGTTGCTAACAAGATGTCCCTTTTTGTTGCAGAAGGAGAATTTAGTGGATATAGTATGAACCAAGAGTTGGTCATAGGTTGTTGCTGACTAGTGTTGAATTCTTTTTTTATTTCTTTTCTCCTCTTCTAAACAAGATTGGATGGTGCTTTCCAAGTTTGGATTAGGGATATTTGTAAGAGTAGTTACAAGGGTTGGAAATACCCTCTTTATAGCTTCTAAGAGAATTGCAATGGCATCTTTATCATGAATTGGAGCTTGAACTGAGGATAGTTGTGCCATGAGCCTCTTCATATAAGAGAAATGAACTTACCTAAATATTCTCCTTATTTATATTCCAAGCTAAAAAAATTGATCTTAAGGAAAATTTTAGAATTTTTTCCTTTAGCACCATAAAGTTTTTCAAGCTCATCCTATTTCTCCTTGGCAGTGGAGAGTTGGTCAATGTGATGGATTAGGGATTCATCTAGATGAAGCATGATTATGGCTTGTAGCCCCATTCCATCATTTTATACTTCACTAGTACCTACCATGGATGAAAGTCTTTTTCATCAAACTTACAGATTAGAGTTCATAACCCATGGCAATGATAAAAAGGTCTTACCAATTGCTCTAGGAAATGGCAGTGACTAGTCCTTTAAACAATAGCCAATAAGTGCAGAAGAAAAAGAGATGATTCATACATAGCAGGTTCAAATGTAATGTGTTCCAAGATGAGATGAGGAATGAGGACAATGGTCTATGTGTTTATAGCTTACACATAGCCTTACAATCACAATAAGGCACTTAATGAATATGCTTAAGATAGAGACTAATCTACTCAAGATTGAGATTTAGGGTAAAAAATCTTCCACAAGCTGATTAAAAATAGGATCATGACTATGAGATGTAACATTAGTGCTTACAAGCACTCATCTCATAGTTGATGTCTGCAAGTCAGCTTTCTCACGAGCTTACTAATATTAATTAAGTGTCTTTGACCCTGAGATGGAGCTTCTAGATCTGCAAGAGACTCCACAAGACTTAAATTAGTGATTAAAATCATTGTTGATGATTTCAATTAGTGGAAATTTTCAAAAAACCAAGCTTTCAAGCTTTGGCTATGGTTGTCAGTAGGATACCTAGTTAGGGTTTTGCTCTGTGTGACCAGTAGGGATAGAATTAGTCCAAACCCTTTTATAATTAAAAGGCCCACTTAAGAGTCTACCAAAGCCCCATGACAGTGGTGGTCGACATTACATCACCTGCAGATCGTGCCAGGCCATTGAACTTCATGCTGCCCAAATTGCACTTGTTTTGCATTTTTCTACAATCTCGGCCTGATATGCCTCCAATGTCTAGGTTTGAATCAACATGATGATGCACCTTGAGTACAAAAGAAGTTCCCAAAAGAAATCAGGAGTTGATACGTCCTTTTTCTCTCACACCAGCTCCTCCAATGGAGGTAGGTGTTGGTTGGCTATGGAGGTTGAAAGACCAAGATGGGGAAATGAAGCTTTCCTTGTGCACTTAGTGAGAAATGGAGTTGGGTGAAGCTTGTTGGATCAAATATTTCTTTGACACCATGTTTAAATATCAAAGTGAGAGAAAGAGAGTGTGCACAAGAGGGAGAGAGAGAGCTCAAGTACAAGAAGAAGATATTGCTTAATAAGTTACACTTTATAAGTACAACTAGTACACTCTCCTCTACATTGAGAGTGACCTTTAGTTTGTTTAAGTAGCCTCTATATGGCTAGGGTTAGGGTTTCCCCTACCTTCCATTTCATTCACACCCAACTACCCTTATCCACCCTTGCATACATAGGGTTCACATGCTTATCTCTCTCAACACTCATAAAAAGAATATAGTGTCTGAACTTCTTGGTGGCGAACACCATAGCCAAGCAAATGTTCTCCAAATAGCTATAACAAAGCTTTGAAATCCCTAAGTTATGGCTTGTGAATGCAATAGGATGATAAAGTTGTGCCTCCCAAATTTGGAATAGACAACAACTAATAATACGCCTTGTTGCAGCCATGAATATATAGAAAACCTCACCCCTTTTTGGAGCTTTTAAAACAAGTGCTTTGGATTATTCCATTTTAAAATCTTCAAATGCCACTTTGCATGCTTTTGTCCATTCAAAAATATGGCTTTGAGATAAAATATTTTTCAAGGGTAACAAACATTCAGCCAATGCATTAATGAATTGATGATAATATCCCACAGATGAAACAAAACTATGAACTTCCCTAGGGCAAGTGGGTCGGCTTAGGGCCACAATAACAACCACCTTTTTAGAGTCGGTGGCAATACCAACCACACCCACAACATGACCCAATAGCAAACCATAAGGTACCCCAAATACACACTTCTAGGATTTAGCACTATGGTAGCTGCCCCTAAATCATCTACGAAAACCTTTAGCTCTTCAAGGGATATATCAAAAAACATATTGTTAGCCATTCTTTGCCAAGACCCAAGAGCATTACATAGGCTAAAAGCCATCACATGGCAAGCAAAAGTACAAAAAATTTTAATGAATGTCATCTTAAACTTATCCACTTCAACAATGGACATCTAATTATAGCCTAAAAACAACCTATGAAAGGGTATATCTCTTGCCTTGCCAACAACTGATCTAAAATGCAATTGATAAAAGGGCGGAGAGGATAATAGTCCTTCAATGTCTGCTTGTTCAATGCCTTAAAATAAACACATAGGTAGATTTTATTGTTCCTTTTATTTCTTATTAGTACTGGTGATGAATACCATTTTGTATGTTCAATGGGAAAGATCAGACTAGCCTTTCTTATACACATCAATTTCTCAAAAAGAGGCTCTCTTAGCTCAAAAGGCACATCTAACATTTTGCCTTACTATTGGCTTACTACCTTCTTTCAATGGGATCATATGCTCGACAATAGAGGGGGAAATCCCCTTCAGTTCATCATAACTCCATGTAAATATATTTTTATAATCTTTCAATGTGTAAAATCTATTTTTCTTGATTTGTAAATGATTTATCTTATTATTTATATTTTTTTTCTAATTTTTAGATGTGTAAAGCTTGTGTGATTCAATAACTAGCATTATCTGTATGATCCCATATGAACACTATAAGAGCCATAAAAACTCATTAAACCTGCAATTCTCCCAAAATCCTGCAACTCTCACATTGCAAGTTTTCTCGTTTTTCATTTTAGTTACACAAACAGCAAGAACCAACTAAGAGTTTTGATCTTTTAAGTAATGGAAATCATATTCGATCATTTTAAACCATTTTTCATAATTGCATGAAAGAATCATCATGAAACATCAAATTTGAGCACTTATGCGATTAATCTCGTATGAATCTACACATATTTCAAAGTGTCGAGAAGCTACGAATGCTCTTCTATGGCCGGTAATGCATCCTCAACCTTTGATTTATGCTCCATTACACTTTAGCATCATCACACATTCAAAATCTTTCATCTCAGCCCATCCCTCTCTCACATAGAATAGCCATGGGAACAAGGTGCAGAGAGGAGAGAGAAAGACTAAAAACTGATCTTTGCATAGAATGCATCAAATCTGCTAGTTCTTGAGGTGATGAATGGCAAAGAATTGCAAGATCTACTGGCCAACACCACACCTGATGATTCTCACAAATTTGGCCATGAAGGGGTATGTCAAAAAATCAGTGCCTCCCCTCCCCCCCTCTTCACAATGAATTCAGTTCATTTTGGCTCTTAAGCCCCATCTACACTTTAAACATTAAAATAACTAGTTCAAGTTTATGTGTTCACACTAATCTACAAGTGGTTTTGGTCTCATTGGTGGAGGGGTAAATGGGCTCCGAATTCCGATTTGACTAGACAGGTGACTTTGTGGCATCGAAATCGTTCAATTTGGCCTTTGTTATGCACTTTTTGGCTTCCAGATCCAATAGCCACTTCATAACACCATATCTTGTGAACATTAAATGAGGGGTCAAATGATCTCCAATCGATGAACGGAGACTTGTGGTTGATTCTTAGCGTCAAAATGCATCTAGAAAAACTCCCTCTCCTTGATCCACACTTGGTTCATTTTTTATGAAAATTTTCTCTTTTACACTTTTCGGATCACTTTTATGCTCTAAAAACGACTTCAAAATTCAACTCTCATCCCTTTTAATATTTGGAGCTTCATAAATGGTGCATACATGGAAAAAGCTTTGGCTGCCAATAGAAAAAAAGATAATGATATATTGGTCCATGAAAGGATTTGTAACAAAGGTCATATCTATAATAGTGGAGATTTGAGACTTTTCCCAATTATTATTCAAAATCTTTTTCTCCATGGATCTCTCTTCAAAGAAAGCTTCATCTTCTTTTGGAGGATGGAACATATTGTAAGAAGTGTATATACCTTTTCACATTCTCTCTACTCAAAACCTTGTAAAACTATCTATCCCATGTAATTGTAAAGTATCATTTTATATTAGTAATGCACATGCACAACTCTCCCTCACATTTTTCAACCTTTGTAGTTTACCTTCCATTTTCTTATTATTATGGGAAGCTTGACTATGAAGATGCATGCACACAATACAACAATTATGCACTGCCTTACATTACCTAGTGCGTCATACAATTTGGGGCTCTAATCAATCAAGTTTATGCTTGATTAATTAGGTTCAGTAGATAATATAATCTAGTCAAGTGTCTATAAATGGAGATTCCTTTGAGCCTTCAACAGTGGGATCACACATACTCCACTCTACCACCATTCTCACTATCTCTATTCTCTTCCTCTCCTTTATCACTCCCTCATCCCTCTTCACTCTGCCACCTTTCTCCCCACTTCATCACACACACCATCTCCCTCTTCCTCACCCCCATCCATATTCCAACTTCATCACCCTCCTTGCCCCCCACTTCATAATACCCTCACCTCTCTGAATCTTTCCCTCATTCTCCATCTCTCCATTATCTCATTTCTTCCCATTCCACAACCCCAAACTCCTCTGCACCATCATTCTCTCCACCCTTATTCCTCTTTCTCTTCCTGCATTGTCACCACCATTATCTTTCCACTTATGTATGCTTGTCATGTCCACCCTTTTGGGTTGGGATGCATTAGTTGTAACTCTAAATATGATTTAATAATTTACATCATATTGTACCACGCAATCTCCACTCTTTCTCTTTTATATCATCATCTCTCTACTCATGTGTCTAAAAGTACCCTCGTCCATTTTCAATTTGGCCAAGTGGTGCTCCTTTTTGCATCCTTTAATGTGTAGAGGCATGATTCCAAGTAGAGGCTACAAGTGCTCATTCTCTCCCTCATTGATTAGTTCCTCCACTGAGGACATTCTACAAGGAACCTTCAGTTTCTCTTTAAGAGGTGAAAGTTTATAATGATTTTTAAGTTCTTTGTCAAAAATGAAAAATTGTAGTATAAAAAATCAACCATTTAGAGAGAACATGCCATTTGTGCCTTCTCATTTTCAATCAGATCACATTATCTTTAGTCAAAAAATCCATTTTCAACAACGTGTAGCTCTCATGTTTGGGCCACAAAGACTAACTAAGATTAATGTTTCAGTGGAGCCATTTATTCTTCCCATAATCAACCATCAAAATTTGTTTAATGTCATGATCTTCATCTTGCAATAGACCACTTTGTGAGAATATAATATTTATTTAACTTCTTCATTCTTTTCCACTTTGAACAATAATAATCTTGTAATCCTATCATTCACAAGTTTCTTTGGTCGCCCAAAGGAGAGTGGTGCTGATTTCATGGATAGCTTGGCAATAGCTTTCTTTGTCTTAGGAAGGGATGATGAGGCTACAAAGCTTTGTGGTCTACCATTGGTTCTTAAAGAAAAAGCAAGGGCTTTGTATCATGGCCTTGGTGATGAAACTAAAGCCACAGGGAGGCCCTCAAGAATGCATTTATATTGGAGAAGGTGATGCTCTTGAAGATTCATGGAGGCAACTCTCAAAACTATACCAATGTTCTCTCAAAGATTATACTAATTATGAATCTAATTTTGTGAGACTTTGGGCAAGATGGTCTACTACCCTACTCAATGGCGAGAGAGCTCTTGATTTTCTTAAGAAAGAAATATTTGTGGCATGTCTTTTTCCTCTTCTCCAAGAGAAGGTCAAAATAAAACTTTTTGGTATTTTTGAAGAGGCAATGGAAGTGGAAAGAGCTAAGGATCAAAATTTGAGATTCTAAGCTCAAGTATCAAAGGCAGAGTACTTGCAATCACAACCCATACTTTCCCAACCCATGGTTGTTCAACCACCACAACCACCTACTATTCCTATAAACTCTCACACGGGGGACCTACTACTCCCACTAATTCTTGCATGGGGAATCATAATCAAGAACTACTAGAAAGGATAACTAGTCAACTAGATAATCTTTCAATCAATTTGGTGCAAGGTATTAGGGTTGCACAACAATAGCCTCCAACCGTAGTAGCTAGTGGTGGGAATGGCTAGGAGACTAGGAAGAGAATATTTTTTCTATAATTGTGCTGAAGAGGGGCATGGTATGCATTTTTTCCCTTATCCAAGAAGAACCATAGGATATGCCCAAACCTAGACCATACCAAGAACAAGTTACACCTCCTAGAGAAAGGCCTTTTGCTCCTACTCCACCCCTTTTACAAACCCCAATACAACCACAAATTCTAAGACCTCTAGCAACACCCCAACCAGTAGCTATAATTCCCCCCTTGCCAGAAGATGGTGCTATAAACATTATTGGTTTGGAGAAAAAAAAACAAGGAATAGGAAAAATGGTAGAGGTGGATACCATGCCAATCAAGAAAGATTGAGTTGATGAATCTGAGAATCAGCATCATGGCAAGATCGGGAATGGAGATGGGGAAAACACTTTAAAAGCAAGCAAGAAGAGGAAAAAGAGGTCAGATCACCCTCCACACAAGATAGGGATCAAAGATTACCCATTGGGAGAGAAAGTTGAGCCCTTTAGTCTAATCAAGGATGTGTGTTCACAAGGACCAAGACTCACATGGCCACAACTATTGCATCTATCACCACAAGTGTGATGACAGTGGGCCCATATGGTGAGTACAAGAAGATCAGTGAAGAAGGTGGGCTTAATTAAAGCCCAAGGCATTGAGGATGTGCTACCAATAGTAGAGGCTTATATCAAAGGGTAAAGAGTATCCAAGGTATATATTGATGGGGGTGCACAAATGTGTGTAATGAGTGATAAGCTAATGCATCATTTGGGTCTAGAGATAAGTGGGATTTTTGCTTTTAAAGCAAAAATGGCATATAATGTTTCAGTTAATTGTATTGGTGTTATAAAAGGTGTGAAAATTATAGTATGTGGTATTAAAGTGAAAGTGGATATATATGTGTTTCCATCCAAAGGGGAGGGATATCCAATTAAACTAGGAAGACCTTGTCTCATTGCTATGAAAGCAAAGCAAGATTGGGAGTCTAGTATACTTGTGTTGCGACTACAAGGAAGGGCTGGAAGAGAAGGACAAGCCATTGTGTACAATCTTAGGGAAGGAAAACAAGAGAGTATAGAGTTGGAGACTTCAAAAGATGAGTGGAGCTTAGAGGAATGCTCCTCATCCAATGAAGAGATTTTTGAAGAAGAAGATAGTAGTTCATTAGAAGTTATGGGAGTTGTCCTAAAGGAACCAATTGATGGAGATGAGTCAATC
Source organism: Lygodium microphyllum (assembly GCF_053477565.2). Classification (NCBI taxonomy): domain Eukaryota; kingdom Viridiplantae; phylum Streptophyta; class Polypodiopsida; order Schizaeales; family Lygodiaceae; genus Lygodium; species Lygodium microphyllum. The sequence continues at coordinate 41,135,245 of NC_141152.1, forward strand.
ACTTGGGTGGGACCGAGTGAAGGGGAGGTAGAAAAGATGTTAGCCAAGGATCTTAGTACAAGGGAGAAGGAGGATTATATGGTAATGTTGAGAAAGCATGTCACTTTGTTTATCTCTAATTATGATCACATTACAGGAGTGACCGTTGTGGAGTGCTACATCAACTTGAAGCCAAATAGTAGACTACTAATACAAAAGTTGCAACGTTTATGGATCGTACACCAAAATGCTCTCCTATTGAAAGTAAAAAGGCTCTTAAAGGTAGGTTTTATCTATCTTGTGGAGGATTCTGAATGGTCACCAGTTGTGGTGACACCTAAGAAAAAGGCTCTTAAAGGCAAGTTTTATCTATCATGTGAAGGATTCTGAATGGGTTTCACCAGTTACAGTAACACCTAAGAAAAATGGAAAATGGAGGGTTTGTGTGGACTACAAACCACTTAATGCAGCAATAAAGAGAGATCATTTTCCTCTTCCATTTCAAGGTGAGATTCTCAATAAGGTAGCTAGTCATGAAAGATACACCATTTGTGCTGGATACTCAAGCTATTTTCAAATTCGAATTGCTAAACAAGATCACAGAAAGATAACATTCCTTACTCCTTGGGGATGTTTTGCATATGGGGTCAACCAATGCCCCTACTACCATTCAGGGTTTCATGAACTTTGTCTTCCAACCTTTCTTTGGTAAGTCAATCAAGGTGTTTATTAATGACTTTTGTATCTACATTTCTCATGATCTCTACTTGGCTAGAGTGGATGAAGGGCTAAGTACACTGGCATGAATGGGTGTTCAACTGAACATAGATAAATGTTGCATTGGGGAAAGAAAAATAGTCTCTCTAGGCCATGTGGTATTAGAAAATGGAATTGAAGCTGACCTAGAGAAGGTTTGTAATCTCTTGACACTATGGGCTCCTACCTCAATCAAGGAACTAACTTCTTTCATCTAGAAGATCTTTATGGATTTGCTAATGCAAAAATACTTGCTTGGAATGAAGAGAGTGAACAATAGTTTCAAAAAATAAAAGAGATCATGCCATCTATTCCCATTATCCTACCAGCATGTTGTTGGAACCAAGATTTTTATGAAATACTTGCTTGGAATGAAGAGAATGAGCATTAGTTTTAAAAAATAAAAGAGATCATAGCATCTCTTCCCATTACCCTACTGCCATTTTGGGACCAAGATTTTTATGTGAATCTTAGTGTGGGCTCAGAGTCTCTAGGAATAGTACTACTACAAAAGGATCCAAGGACCTCACCCATGAGGCTTGTCTACTTTGCTAGCAGAGTGATGAAACCAACATAGAAGAATTGCACTCCTACTGAGCATATATTAGGAGAAATATGGACTCTCTTTTTTGCCCCTTAAGGAGTGAATAAACAAATATAGGCCTAATCAATGAGAGAGCTAGGATTCCGGATTCATGTAACATGAATCTTCTAGCCATATCTTGGCCCAAATCTTCCCTCAACAATAAAATAAGGGGACATGTGGGGAATACAATGCTATTACTTCCTGGAAGTTTGTGACTCGACTTTTCATTTTCTTATTTTTTTATGTTTGACTTTTCATTTCTTCCCTTTTCAGTTCCCCCCTCTTTCTTAGGCGGAACTCAAATTTATCATATCTCTTTCCCCGCTTTTTCTTTCCTAACAAAATTTTACAACCTCATTGTTGCTTGCCCTATCTATAACACTGTGAAATTTCATTTCCTCTACACAAACACAGAGTGAGTTTCACATGTTTTATGAGAGCAAAGCTTGTTCTACCAAAGCCCTAAGATTTTCTTCACAAAACTTTACAGGTATATTATTCTCTTCCATGGATGTTCTATGGTAAATTTTTATCTCGTTTGGACAAAACCTGTGCAAGTTATGTGCATTCTCTAACATGTAATTTCTTTTGTTTTGGTACTCTAGGAGTCTCGTACAGTTAAGAACAATGATATTTTGAACACTCAACATCTTACAATTTCTTTATAAACAAAGTTACAAGTACGTTGTCTTGTATTTGACATTACAGTAATGGTGGAAGATTCAACCCAAGCATGCCTTGAAAATGTGCTACCTCAAAGATACCATGAGAAAAATGTAAAAACCAACAATAAGCTCATGCTACAACCACAAATGGAGCCACCCAAGGTACTAGATGAAGCCTTTACACTCTACATTGATGGAGTATATAAGAGGAAGGAAGGAAAAGTAGCAACACGTATAGTGGTTTTTAACCATATGGGAGAGAAGGTAATGGGAAGAGGATTTTCCCTCGAAGGGGTGAGATCAAACAATGAGGCATAGTATGCAACTCTTCCTAAGTGACTAGAATGGTGTCTAGATAGTGGGATTCATAGATTGAATGTTTTTGGTGATTCCATGCTATTGATCAAACAGGTTCAAGGAACTTGGACTTGTAAGCATGAAAATTTGGCCACTAGATTAAGGAAGGTGAGAAGTATTATGAAGAAATTTAAAGATATATAGGTACACTAAGCACTTTGTTTCAAAAAAGTCAAGAATCAAATTGCAGATACCTTGGCTAGTGAAAAAATGGGAGATCAGATGGTGGGAGTTGTAGAGCTACAAGAACCTAAGTTTCAAGGTAGTGAACATCTACATGACATTATTTATTTTTTAGAGACAAGAGAGCATCCACATCACTTAACTAAGAAGCAACAAAGATGGCTAACTTGAAAGACAGTTAGATATTGACTCATTAACAATGAGCTCTATTGTCAAGGAAAATATCAAGTTCTTCGCAAGGTCCCATCTTGCAATGAAATTAGTGATATTGACTCATTAACAATGAGCTCTATTGTCAAGGAAAATATCAAGTTCTTCGCACGGTCCCATCTTGCAATGAAAATAGTGATATTTTGAAAGCTTGCCATCATGATGGAGTATGTGGTGGCCATTTTTCCCATGATATCACTACTAGGAAAATACTCCAAGTAGGGTATGTTTGGTCCCTTCTTGACTCCAAGTAATTGGAGTGCCCAAACATAATATTGTCTATAGTACCTCATAGGAAAAACCAAGGGAGCATCCCCCAACTTATTACTATGGCCCCACTACAACTCTCCTACACCCTAAGGATTAGCAACAGCAGGTTGCGCCATTTCAACATATAACACATATGCAACATAGTACTCTCTTTTAATGAAACCTTTCAGGAGATAATTTATTCCTTACCACATCATTCTCCCAAAGGAAATGATAACACTAGACCTATAGCTTAGGGAACCTCACACTCAACATGGGCCAAATATTCGAAAACAAGTGTTATGCATCCAAGAGATAATTCTTTTAATAATGATTTTCCCACGAATTTATCACAACACATCTTCATATTCACCAACCAAAAATCAAATGAAAACAAATAAATGCTCTATATTGAATAGAAAATCATCACATAAGCTCCATTTATTTATGATTCATAGTCTTCCTCCTTCAATCTCTCACAATCTCTCATGGTAGATATAATGTTTTCCATAGAAAAATGACTACCTTTCACTCAATCTCTCTCTCTCACATGTTCTCAATCACTCGTACATCATAATCATCATCCAATACAATAGAATAAGAAACAACAATCTTCTCTTTGGTCACGTCAATACACCTCTCAAGAGGTATGTCTAATATAAAGAGACGCGAGAGACACTATAGTGATCTTTCAAGGCTCACTACTCTCACTATCACTTCAGTCTTCACTTCAAGTCTTCATCAACTACATCTTCACTTCTTTAAACTCTTTTGAGCTTATATTATTCCTTTCCAAGATTATAAAACTTTTCCAAACTAAATGTTCATTCATCAAAATACTCAAAAAAACAAACAGAGACTTATAAAAGATCAAGAGAAGCTCAATAGAACATCAACAAAAAGCATAAAAACTATATAGCTCCAACCAAAACCAATGCAAACACATACTCAACCATAGTCAAACCCAATAATTCACAATTTCAATCTATCAAAAAAAAAAACAAAGCAAAACATAGGCAAAAACAAACCCATTAGAACCAAATAGTGATAAAATAAAACACATAAGCATATCACAAGTCATTTAAAAACCATTGAGCTAATGAAACATATTCAACATATCCCAAAACACTCCAAAAAACCTCAAAAAAACATTCAATCCCATCAATTCCATCACAAAATAAATCATGTAATACACAGAAAAAAACAAAAAATCCAATCATTTCAGTCCTCAACATATCCCCACACTTAATCAGGGAGCATCCTCATGACCTTGGAAAAATAATAATAAAATCTCTAAACAATCAAGCACTCCAATTATATTTAGCTTCAATCCATCAGCTCTAAGTCCATCTAGTCCACAAAATAATTTTAGTCTAAGCAAACAAACTATTAAAGGATATAATAGCTTTTCTTCTACATTTGCACAAAATCCATAGCTTTATCTTCAACCATCATCCATCTTTGATATGCTTCAATTCCACCTTGGTCTCCTTGTGATAAAGATAACTCACATGCACATACACATCTCACACAAACAAAACATCCATAGAACATTGAACTCACATTCACAAGATGATGTAGTTTGACTAGAACAGCCCCCAAAAAATTTGGAGAGCAAAAAGAAGGTCTTTCATTAAGAAGTCAGATACATCAGAATGCTAATATGATTGCTTGTTAGGATGACAATATCTTTTTGGAAAAGCTTGAGTAAAATAGTATGGCACATATATCCGAGCTCCTGATACACCGTCACTATAAAAGCTAAAAACCAACAAAAGTGAGTAGTGAACCTCACAGAACATCTTCTGATTGGGCATGTGCCTAAGCAAACTGATGATAGGAATGTGAACATGCAAGTGAAGTCTCCCATGGTCCTAAAATAACATGCCAATTAAAAATTGGTCCTATCAAAGAATCCTATAAATTACACTATCGATGACAGAGTATATTGCTGTCAAACTCAATGGTATCCTGACAGAACGTAGAGGTAAGTTTATATAATTAGAAGATTGAGGTAAGAGAATCATTGTTGAACACTGGAGAGAAATATATGATTAATCATAGAAAAAGAAAATATGAAGTGATAGGGATACTAGAAAAGGAGGGAAAGAAAATAAGAAAATTTGAAGAGATTCTATAAGAAAAGTGTATGGAACAAGTTGAGCAATAGGAGGATCTAAAGAATAGGCATCACAATAGGTTCAGTGATGAATGGGCAAGGGGTAAATATGAGGAGATTATGCAGGGGTAAAGGTGAGTATAGGAATGGAATCAAGATTAATGTTAAAAAGAGAGATATAAATAGGAAGGCCTTGAGACATCTTCTCATAAGAAAGGAGATCAACAAGATCAATCGGATCAATAGAAGATCAATAGTTAAAGGCTTGAAAGAAGACATTAGTAAATAAAGGATTTTCTAAAATGTAAGAATGGAATTGTGAGCTCAAGGGTTGGATATCAAGTTTTAAAAATGTACTCCACCGTTGATGGTGAACCAACATGTCCTCCTCTAAAGATGGATGCCAAGCATAATCTCTACTATAATATATCAAATACTGAAACCCACTTATGAACCTCCTATTAAGGTTAATGGGAATTTTTTTTATCTTCCCATCGGCGGCGGTCGTGCTGGAGGGGGAGAGGGGAATAGAAGGGCCAGCAAGCTCCTCGTTGGAGCTTGCTCAACCTTAATGCCATGCTAATTGACACGAAGGAGAGGGAGGATACCCCTCCCCTCCCCTATTTAACCAAGCGGGAAGGTCGCCACAACGAAGGGCAGTGCTGCCGCCATGAGAGAGAGAAGCTTTGCTTGTGCTGCTTGAAGGGAGAGAGGAGGATTGCCATAGTGCTGCTGAAGGAGGAGACGCCGTCAAAACCGTCGCCTCTGCTGTCAGTCCGCGTCCACCAACTGACGTTCTGATTGCGCCGTCAACTGACGGTCTTAATACCCCCCCCCAGCAAGCTTCTGGAAGCTTGGAAGCTTCCAAAGGGGGGGCCTTCTTAGCCCCCTTTCCCCTGGTGTTAAAACCCCCCTCACACCCCCCTGTGTTTAACCCTTAAGCCCCCTTTCACCCCCCGTGCTAAAACCCTTTCCCTTCACTTTGGAGTCCCCCCCACCCCCCAAGAGAACTAAGGCCTTAAGGGTCTTATTACCTTTTTCCCCTGTGTTTAATCCTTAAAGCCCCTATCCCTTGGCTTCGGGATCACCCCCCCCCCCCCCCCCCCCCCCCCCCCCGTGTTTTATCTCTTGAAAACCCTTTCACCCCCCCCTGTGTCGTAAAACCTTACAAGGGCCCTTCTTGTGCCTTTTATTACCCCCTCCCCCCTTGTGTTTAAAGGTCTATAAGCCCCTTTTCCCCCCAATAAGAGTGGGGCTTAGAGGTCCTATTATTTACCCCCTCGTGCTTTTAATCTCTCTTAAGCCCTTTCCTTGGGCTTTGAAGGCCATGCAAAAATACCCCTTGGAACTCTCCCGCACCTTCTTTCTTTTCCACACCTTTCTATTCCCCATTCGTGCAAGTTTACAAAGGCCATTAAGCCTTCCCCATGGCTTCAATGGGTCTTAGTCGTGAGAAATTTTGAAGCACCCCCTTCCGAAATCCCTACTTCTAGGAGGGAGCCTTCTAAAACTACTTTCGATGGACGGTGCAAGGGAGTGACGGTGGGATTCCAAAGAGGAGTTGTAAAGCTGCTTCTACGTTCGAAAGACTACAATTGCAATGCCTCCTAAGAAAGTCCAAGGCGCAGCCACCACGGAGGGTCGTCTCCCAGCATCCATGTAGATATCTCACCCCAAACCTAGGTTTTCCTTCCTAATTTTTATTTGATATTGTTGTAATTCAATCATGCAAGGTTAATTATTAGAAATAGGATATATTTTTGTCCTAGTTGTTCATGACGAAGGAACTTAGTCATCAATATTTTTAAATGAAACATGCAAATTAAGAAAGTATAAACACATTTCTAGCAAATAGCTTATGCATTGAAATGAATTATAAGACTAGATTACTATCCATTAAAATAGTATACTTTGGTTAAGCCTAGAAGTATAAACTGCATCTCGCACTATTAACCCATATCACAATGAATCATCATGGAAAGTGCAAAGTATGAAACGATTCTTACGATGCATAAACTCTATGAAATTATTGTTTTCAACTGCATAAATTAGCAAGAAAAAGGTTGCTTATTTAGCATGAATTTTGTTTGCAAAGAAAAGGGAAGATTAGTTGAAATTAACCTAACCTATGCCTGACCTCAAACCGATAAGTTAGGGCTAAAAAAATCAATTTACGCATAGTCAATGAATCATGTGGAAGTAATCTCGAAATTATCTTCTAGAGTTAACCAAATTGGCATAAACCTAAAATACCTAAGCTGCGGAGTACTCGTTTGGAAGAAGTTAAATTCCAAGAAACGCCTATACCTTAAATACTTGCCCACATTCACTGAATGTAGGGACAGTGAAAATGTAATTGGAAAGTGAGCTAGGGTTTGTCCCTAAGAATCTTACAAGATGAAACTTGGAAACCCTAGGTCTAAGGACGTTAGCCTAGTAACCTGAAACAGATTGTTTCGTGACTCCATTGTCTCATAGTTCGATGCGACACTCGCGCAGCAAGTGGGGAGTCATATGATCTTGTGATTGGATCACAAAAGAATGGCCAAATTCTTGCAATAAGGTTGGCGGATCCTTACGCAAGTTATCTTGCAAGAGGATGAATACTTTAGTATCCTTCTTGAGTAAGGAAGATTAATTGGAAACTAAAGCTGGGAATGGCCGAAATACTTCCGCTATGTGGTAGATGCGGAATTTACACCATGAAGTCTTCTAGAGATATCTGAAAGACTCGGCTCCATAGAATGAACATAAATACCTACTTGTAAAATAACATCCCCCACATAAAGATTGATATCCTCCTCATCAAAAATCTATAAGTCTCCTATGATATACATGAATGACAATAATTTTGCCCAATGGCAAACTAGATCATCAATAGCATGATCAAACACTGATTTAAGTATATCAATAGAACAAAGGTTATGCCATCCATTTTCTAATGCTTCTAAGTCAATAGTGCTAAGAGACATATAAGGGCAAATTTTTGCTTTTGGTATTTAATCCAAAAGGTAGGGGGAAGTGATACAAGATCAGAAAAATGAAGAAAATCTTGATGCAAATAATCAATACACTACTGAAGATGGTCCACCGTAGCAGAAGAGCATCCTTTAATTTGGCTTGCTACTTTAGGCTTTTCAGCTCCTCTATGGAAGATTGAACATAAGAGGATATAGGAGTAGGGGAATCAATAAAATGTTCAGTTACTCCACATTTCAACTTCTCAATTATCATTTTTTGGTGGCTATAATGGTTTCCTTGGAATGCTACAACTCACCCTCACAATTTTCAAGCTTAGAAGCTAAAATCACCATCTCAGATAGGCCAGAATCATCCTCCTGCCAAGGAGGCTTGAACATCTTTTGCAGCAATTAGCTTATCTGTCACAGCAATGGTTGCTTTCTGGCCATCTAAGAGATTCGTAGCTTTGATAATCTCTTTGTGAATATCACTTAGAGTGACTCATTCTCTTGTTAAATCCTCTAAAGCTTTACTCAAATGACTAGTCAAGGAATCTATCTTTTCTTGCAAAGAGGTATAGACTCTTGTATATACAGCTTGGAGAGAAGAAGTCATCATTGTTTTTAGTATGGCCTAGACATTGGAGACTATTTGTGAGATTATGGACCTAGAAAATACTATTTCTAAAAGTGATGGAGTTTGAGGGTCAAGGTTCTCATCCCTTTGCACCACAAACAAATTGGTATAGGAAATGAAATGAAGAGATCTAGTAGAAACAGTAGGTGCAAGAGCATGTACAGGAGAAGGATCAGGAACATGAATAGAATAGAAAGAACCCTATAGGTGAGAACGTTTCCTGTAGATCACCCTAGTGGGAGGTCCATCTTCCTCATCATAGTTTTCTTGCATTGGAGGAGGGGAAGGAATTGAAGGTGGAGGTTGCATAGGAGTATCATTAGAATGAGGAATAGGAATGTCACTTGGGGGAGGCTTAAGGATAATCACCTTCTAAAGAAAAGCCCAATAAGAAACATTTCTAAGCTAGCCTTTCTAAACTCGTTAAGGAACTATGCCTACTGAAACTTCACACCCTCAAGGATCTTGATAGAAGTAGTAAAAAGCTCCTTGTGCATAGCAGGCATTTTGGTACAAACTTGCTAGATATGAAACAATCCTATAAAAATTGGCATAACTACTTTCAAATAGGAGAAGAGATACTAGCCATTGAAGCCCTAAACTGGTAATAATGACTTTGTTGGGTACCAAGGGGATAGAAGTCTCCTTTTGAAGAAGAGAAACAATCTCCTCACCTGATGATAGATGGTTGCCACACTAGAAATAGGAGAAATAGAAAGGGGTAAAAACATGAGCTCATTGATATTGGCAGAAGATAAATAGAAGCTAAGACCATGCACCAATCTTGAATGCTTTTTATAGGATTCAAAAAATAAATAATAGATTTTAGCACCCACACGCAAAAATGTGAGGGCAAAAAAAGAATGGACACCATCTCAATGAATATAATTTGTGTCCAGCAATAATAAGGAATACTCGTGATTTAGTAATGGGACATGTTGAACCACTATCGATGGGGGTGGCAATTAGACTACATAGGATATACCAAACACACACACACACACACACAAACCTAAAAAAAAGAAAGGGAATTCCTACAAAACCAACACAAAAACCATCACTAAGAAAAAATCAAGCAAGAACTCAGATCGATAGGACTACACAAGACCAATCCCCAAATAATCCACAACCTATGTAGAAAATTTGACATGATCTATGCACATGTACAATTTGATAGCTTCATGATATGCAACACATATACACCCTAAAACCCCATATTCAAGCACACAAATGAAAATAAAAGATCAAGTATACTATGAGCCCTGACACTGTGACTAGAGACTAAATACAAATGACAACAAACTCATGACCCTGATAAATAGAAAAGACAAGGACTAAGAAGACCAATTGTGACCAAAAACCCCATCCTTGTAAGCACGTTTCATCAACCTATGGTGCAGTGAAGTGAGTGGATGACTACTATTCGAATTCCTTTTATGAGTTACATGTTATGTAGCAATTAATTTTAGTTAAGCTCGTTAATGCAAGGTGAATCAAGTTTCGCAACCCAACCCCATTGTGGATAGGGTCTCTAAAAATGAAGTTCATTTTTATCATTAGATTATGTTTCACACAAAGTGTGTGCATGCGTGATGGCAATGGGTTTATTTTATTACAATTGAATGTGTTTATAGTGTGTATGCATGTGCACATGTGACAAGAGAGGTTCATTTTTATTTTAAAAACTACGTAAGATTAGACTGCAATGTGCTTGTGTAACACTGGAGATTTTTTAATAAATTAATAACTAGATCAATTTTAACTACAATTTATGGGATGCAATCTGTTCATTAGGTGTGTCATGTGCCTGCTTAACAAATTCTTGGCAGCACATTTTAGTGGTCCATCAGGAAACTATCCTAGACGACTTTTCCCAATACTTGTGAGAATGCATGGAATCTATCATCTAGGTTTCCCAAAGCCCACCCCATAACGGAAGGTATCGGTTGTCCCCATGAGGATCAACCTGCAAGCTCGGGGCCCTAATTTGACATAACTGAGGTCTCGATACATCAACTAGCTTCATCGGAGGTGTCCCACAAGGGCTTCTCGTTTGCTAGAGTGATCGTAGTTACCATTGGTTCATGGAGTGCAATGCTTTTTTCTAGTATCAAGGAACCTTAACGGAGTTCGAGCACAGCCACCGCACGTTTCCCTTAAGATAATTACTGATCAAGGTTTTAATACGTGACCCTAGGTAAGTCAATGCTCAGCTCTACCTAAATTTTCCTACTTAACGTTTCGTTCAATCTCTTGAGGGAAGCTCCCAGCTTACCAAGACCACCCATCCGTAGGACAAATCCATCAAGGATCTTGCCCACCCACTTTCCACAAATGGTTTTCTTTAGTTTTCTAATTACCTATCACATTAAGTTATGACATATGAAAGCAACTTTATTAATTAACCTATTATCACAGGTTCCTTCGTGTAATTTTTAGGGCACAACACAAAGACAAAAAAACAGTATTTTGGCAAAGCATATTTCACAAAGTAATTTACAATGATTTTCCCCTTCTGCCTACATAGAAGATAAACCTCCATTCACCGAAAAATCCCTTTTGTCTACGTAGAAAAAAAGAAACCCTCCAAGATTTCTGTCCTTTCACTAGTACCGAGGACTCTAGGATTCCATACTAATTCATGTGAGGGTCAAGCAGTTCCTAGGAGTGATCAAGAGATTTACGACCAGAGCCTCCTTGGCACTCCCACCTCCTCCTGCCTAATGGACTCCTCACAGAGCCACCTCTCGCCGTAGGGGCCGGGTCCAAAGCTCCTCGCAGCGATACAAAACAATCCCCCTTGGAGCAGGGTTTTGCGTCTAGGTATGGGGGAGGCATAGTGCAATCTTTCCTCTTCTTGTCTTGATTATATATTTACAATCAAATCTAACTACTACAAGCACAATCAGTCTTTCTTGTGCAACCATCAATGCATGCACAAATAAAAAAGAAATGGTAGCAAGTGTTTTTAGCATAGGAAGCAGCCCCACCCAAACCTAGGGTTTCTCTTTTAAGGTCCCACCTTATTCTTAGGGTTTCGCTTCCTACTTGCAACTCTTTTTTGGGATCCGCAAGTTATTTTGTGAATCTTAAGTCTATTTTATCCTTATGAAAAATTTGGTATTTCTACCCTAAAAGATAATATAGGCATTTATACATATGGCAGGTAATTTATGCGTTGTGTTGCCCTAACCCACACTTAGTAGGATTTCAAATGCTTTTCTAAGTCTGTTTAGACTTTAGAATTTGCATCGACAAATTCTTATCAATATCCAACAAGTCTTATAGACTTCTAATATTTATTTAATTTCCCGATACTAATAGTTTCAGGGTTGTTGAGTATTTCACAATTGTTTTTGCTTCGACATTCTTGATATTTTAGGTTAGGTTTTCTCGTTGATTCATACGTGGCTCAACTCATGATATTGACGCTCTCGCTAATATAACCATTATTATAAGCAGTACGTGTGTTTTCAACAAGAAAATAATTTTTATTTTATTGTACTCATATTCTATGATTTAATCAATGATATCCAACCATTTTTCCCGAACTTTCAAAGTTATCTAGAAGTATCAATTTTCATTTAGCTATGACCTAAGTGCAATGCTAATTGTTTTTCTAAAAACTTTATTCTAAGCAATGTAAAAATCATAAGTGCAATTTTTCTTTCATCTTTCAAACATTGAATTATATTTCCACACACCTAATTTATGTGCATCTAGTATATATTTTCCTATGCAATTTTCTATTGATTTAATGTATTAATTATTTCATGATATTATTTTCTATTGATTTAATGTATTGATTATTTCATGATATTATCTAAATGATTTTCTATAAATTATTATAAAACTCATATTAGCAAAATAAAATAGAGATAGTCACTTGCAGGAAAAAATTATAAAATATCACAAAATTATTGACATACGCATTAGAAAAATTAGGATAGTTCATATGATTTTCCTAAGCGACAGTTCATATGCATTTTTATTAGAATGCGTATGTAATTGTTTAAAGCCAAATATAGCGATAAGCTTATAAAAAAGTATTTTCTTCCAAACCGACGAGATGTTATCTCTCTCAAGTTTGTTGTAACAGGGGTTTCATCAATTCCTACCATGTCATTTTCTCCACTGGTCACGTTCTTTGCTTCCCTTGCTTCAAATAGGCTTTTTGAAATTCTGCGACCTCATAGAGCCATGGATGTCAAGCAAAATTGACATGGTAGTTCAGGGAGAGTTGATGGTCATCCAAAAAAAATTTGCTAGCGTTTTGCTTAGTGGTATGGTCGTATGGGATGAAGGCACATCAAGGGGTAGAGAAAATGAAAATGAGGTAGACGGGGGGTAATTTCCTCTTTCAAGCTCAAAGCTTCAATGGATAAGAGAAGTAGAGAAAATTTTTCATCTTGCGGTCTTCCTTCTTGCTTTCTTTTGTGTGAAGGAGAGGGGGTGTATTTGTCAAGAGCCAAGTGAGCTTGATTAAAAATGCATTTTGATTGCCTACCTATTTTAATGGTGGCATGGGGTTGATCATTTAATGCTTTCTCTCTCTCGAGGAATCAAAAACATGATGAATTTTAGCTATTTTTTCAAAAACGTATTTTTTTCTTCAAAACGACTTCATCTAGTGTTTTTTGGCCAAGTTACCTCATGACTTATCTAGTTTATAAAGTCATGGCATACTCTTTGATACTTAACTTTCTCAATATCATGCTCTTTCTTGCACATTCTTTGTCTATCAATTAAGGCTTTTGTGATTTGTCTTGCGGCTACAAAATCAATGTGATCTTTGACATATTAAATGGAATCAGGAATGCTAAATCAAATATAATGCGGGAAAAATTATGATCAAGCCGTCATAGTATTATTTATGAGGTGTCTTTGCTTTTTGTTGGTTGGGAACATTGAGGTGTCTTCTCATGTCAAATAGTGGGATTAATTTAATGCGAGACTTGAAATTAAGAAAATTATGTGTAGTCACTTATGTGATAGCTCAATGAGTAATTTTTAAAATGCCTCAAGCATGAATTCATTTTTTGATATGAAGTGATGTGGCGGGAATATTACATCCTCTCCTCCTTAGAGGAATTGAGATGTCCTCATCTCGAAAAGAACTAGGAAAACTGTTTTTCTAGAGATGTCTCTTCTATCCAGGTGGCATCCTCCTCAGGATAGTCTTTCCACTGGATAAGATACTCTCTAATTGTTCTATCTCTCAGAGGTTTCTCTTTTACATCTAGAATCTTATCAGGCTGGAGTTCAAGGGCTCCTTGACTAGGCATTACAATTTTTTGGTCATCAAGAATATAATCTTGATTTGCCACATAAGCTTTAAGAAGACTAAAGTGAAATACATTGTGGACTTTCACATGATCAGGAAGTTGTAGTTTGTAGGCATTAGCTCCTAGGCATTTGAGAACCTTGTATGGTCCACAATACCTTGGACTCAACCTTTTTGAACTTTCCTAATGATAGAGAACTCTTCTTTGGGCGTACACGGATGAAAACCATGTCTCCCTCTTGGAAGATATGCTCTTGCCATTCTAGATCAACATAAGCTTTATGGCAGTCTTTGTAACTTATTCAACATTAGTGTATTGTTGTGCATAGGTGTTAAGGATAAGGCTAAGTTTCAGAGCCTAAGATTTAGGCTAGATAGCAGAAATTAGATAGAAATGGCATCAAACAATCTTGCCCATACAATGCTTGAAATGGAGTCATTTGAATACTCTGGTGATATGACGCATTGTAGGAAATTTCTACTAAGGGAAAATATTGTATCCACCTTGTCGGTTCTGTGGAAGAGTAAGCTCTTAGTACATCTTCAATGACCTGATTAACCTGCTCTATTTGACCATCAGTTTGGAGATGGTAAGCTGTGCTAAAGCAAAGCTGGGTTCCAATTGCTTCAAATAGGCTTCTCTAGAAATGTGACGTAAACAAAGAGTTGTGGTCACTAACAATCCATTAAGGCAATCCATAAAGCCTAAAGATTTCTTTCACAAATAGTCATGTAATATCTAAAGTTTTATAGTTGGTCTTGACTAGGATAAGATGAGTGACCTTTGTCAGCATATCCACAATCACCATGATTGAATTATACCCTCCTTGAATAGAAGGTAAGACAACTACGAAATCCATACTAATGAACTCCCATTTCATATGTGGAATATCAAGTGGCTGGAGCTTTCTTGGCATTCTGACATGCTCAGCTTTCACCTACTGTTGGCAACTTAGGTATTCAGTAACATATTTGAGTACATCATGCTTCAATCTTTCCCAGTAGTAACTTTTCCTAATTGCATTAAGATTTTTTGCATAGCCAGGGTATCCTAAGAACGGAGATCATGGGCTTGCCACCATAATATCTTCTTTTTCAGTACTTGATTGAGGGGAATGTAGAGCCTTGTCCTAAAATAGACAAATCCATCATCCACAGTGAAATTTTGGTATTTGACTCTGAGCTTACGATCAATGTCTTTAACTAGGATTTCTCTAAGCATTAGCTGATACTTAGGATCCTTGTCTACCTCTTCTTTAGGCAGCTCACTGATTGGATTGCTAGGAATCAATATCATGGTAGCTAAAGTCTCTCCTTTAGATGGCTCTTCCATGATAAGTGCATTCAAAAAAGATTTACGACTTAACAAATCAGCAATCACATTCTTTTTTCCAGGTCTGAACTTGATTTCAAAATCAAATTCTTGCAACCCTTCAATCCACCAACGCTGCCTCATGTCGAGGTCTGGTTGAGTAAAGATCCATTTGAGACTTTTGTGGTCAGTGACCAAAGTAAACTTGCTTCCAAGTAGATAGTGTCGCCACAATTTGAGAGCATGGATCATAGCTAATAGCTCAAGATCATAGACAGTGTAATTCCTCTCATGGATTTTCACTTTCCTTGAGGAATTAGCTATCGGATGACCTTGCTGCATAAGCATACAACCTAGTGTAAGAGAACTTGCGTTTGTTACGACCTAAACTCTTCAGGAAGCTTTAAAAAAGGGTGTTGTTACCAAAATTTTCTTGAGTTGTTGTTACCAAAATTTTCTTGAGCTACTTAAAACTAGCTTGCTCAATGAGCATCCATACAATGGCAGTTTGCTTTTTCATCAAATCAGTGAGAGGTACAGCTATTAAGGCATAATTTTTTATGAAAATTATATACCATCCAATTAGCCCTTAAAAATTCTCACTTCCTTAACTATCATTGGAGGTTTCCACTCTTGAACATCTCTATAGAGATTCATTCAACAGATACTATGAATCCGAGATATT
Source organism: Lygodium microphyllum (assembly GCF_053477565.2). Classification (NCBI taxonomy): domain Eukaryota; kingdom Viridiplantae; phylum Streptophyta; class Polypodiopsida; order Schizaeales; family Lygodiaceae; genus Lygodium; species Lygodium microphyllum. The sequence continues at coordinate 41,151,227 of NC_141152.1, forward strand.
CCATCTATCTTTTGAAAAATGCACACTTCTTTTTCTTTACATAGAGCTTGTGCATCCTCATTTTTTTCAGCACAATGCACAATTACAGATGATGGTCTTTGTCTCTCTTGGAGTATATTAGGATTTCATCAAAGAAGACTAGGACAAACTCATCAATATAAGGTTGAAAAATGTTATGCATTAATCTGTTAAATGTAGTAGGGGTATTAGTAAGACCAAAAGACATTACAAGGGATTCAAAATGGCCATATCTAGTATTGAAGGCAATTTTGGGGATATCTTCTTCCTTGATCCTTATTTGGTAATAACCAAATCAAAGATCAATCTTGGAAAAAAAAATCCCCTTGCAGCTTATCAAGTAGCTCGTCTTTTCTTGGGATTGGATACTTATTCTTGATTGTTACATGATTTAGACCTCGATAATCAATGCAAAGGTGAAGAGTTCCGTCCTTTTTATTTTGAAAAAATATTGGGGCTCCCCGTGGCGAATTATAGATCTAATGTATCCATGACCCAATAATTGCTTGGGCAAATTACTAGATCTAATGTATCCTTGATCTAGTAGTTGCTCTTTCAGCTCAATTGCTTCAAGAATAGATATTTTATACGGACTCTTAGCGATTGAAGTGGCTCCTCGTTCAAGTTTGATCTCGTGATTGACTTCTCTTCAAGGTCGTAATTCAGTCAGCTCTTCTGGGAAGATGCCATCATATTCCTTCAGCCAATATGTCTCTCCCTCGTCTTGTTTATTATGCTCAACCTTATTTAATTTTATGATATACATAGGTAATCCTTTTCTTAACCCTTTTATTATGCAAGATGATTTGGCTATTTGAACCTTGGGTTTTCCTACCTCACCTTGGGTCATCACTTTTTCCCCCTTTATTAGGGCCCTTCAAAGTCTGCAACATTAGGCAAATCGAAAATGTCAAGCTCAAGACCTTAGAGGGTGAGGGCATAAGCTTCTTCAATGGTAGTCGCCTCAAGAGGTACTACCCTCCAACCCATCCGTTGCATGAGAGCCACCAATGTTGCAACCCCTTATAAATGTAAGAGCCCCAATTGCAACCCACAAATGCTAAGCTCAGCCTGTTTGGGGGGCAATCCTTCAAACTGCTAGGAAAGTGCAAAGTAGCGGTCTCTATTGAGATTGAAAGCCTCCCCATGATTTTCTACATGTTACCAAACACTAAGGATGTTGGTAGGGAATCATTGTTGGGCCTTGCTTTCAAGAAGCAAGCCCATTGCAATATTGACTACAACTTGCAGCACATTCACCTTGCCATTGTCAATGTTCAATACTTTCAACAAGGGTAATGCAGCTCCATCATATCCCTATAGTGCCACCGATGGAGGACACAAGTGCAAGGTCTAAGGAGGGGGGTTGTGACTTTCCCCACCCTACCAAGACAAACCGCCGGCAATCCAAAGGAGACACATCCAAAACCACTAATAAACATCTCAAATGGGCACCCAAACGACAACCAAAGCATCCTAGAAGCTAACCTCTACAAAAACTCATAACCATAATAGAACCTCACGTCGTAGACCTAGGAGGCAAAGTCTATAGTATAGAACCAAATGAATAGCCAAGCCATGATGGGTGCCCAAAGCCGTGTTGTGTGATCAAGGCTATTATGAGGGCAACAATTGCATTTGGTTGTCAAAAAACATGAATGGCATGCACACCCCTCAACCACCAACTTCTAGGCCATCTCCACAACCTTTGAAGCAACCTAAAACTAATGAGCTACCTAAAATCAAAGCCACAAAACCCATAGAGCCTCAATGGGCCCATCGACCAACATCGCACCATGCTACCCCACAATCATGAAGCAGTGCAACCTCGAAGCCACTAGAGATAAACCCCTCACACAAGTCAATGATAAGAGTTCTTCTGAGCAATCCATGCACCCCACACCAATTGTTGAGTTAACCCCAACCTCCCACCCACAAGCCCTAAACCCTCCTATGAGCGTCGATCTATCCTCACTTTAGCATTTGATTTATTCAAGAACATGGGAGATGACTTGGTCACTTGCATTAGACATTTGGATGCCACCTTCACTATGCTTGCTAAAAGCTATGAGTGGTTGGACTTAGGTCTCCTCAAAGAGCCTCTAGCAAACTGATGTATGAACGCTCCCATGCACCTAGAAAGAGTCCAAATTTGTATTCATTAAAGTCCCCAATGGTAGTCAAGGAACTGATCACCAATGAGATTTCTCACGAGCAGCTCCTAAACAGAGGCTCATCACCTCCTATAGCAAGAGCAAAGTCTCTACCACAAGCCAAGAGCTTGAAGAACTTAAAAAGCTAGTCGTCACACTCACTCTCCCTTTCTATGTAAATGACATGATCTCCATCTTCAATGGGAACAAGAGGGTTGCCAAATCATGACTAATGCCGAGCAAAGATGCACCATCAAAACTGTGGAGTATGATCCAAATTATGTAGCTCCTACCTCCTTTAAAGTATTGGCCATCACCCATAATCAACCCTTAGAAGATCATGTTATGGCCCATCCTTACTTGGATCGCATCCTGAGTGAAGAAGAACTGCATGCTGCTAGCTGGATCAACTCTGGTGATTTCCTAACCGATGTCCTGACCTACATCACATGTGTTGGCATTCGACCTTCAAGACATGGACCATCATGCCACCTTAGAATACAACCTGTAGTTTTACACTTGGCTCAAGAAAAAGTATAAGCATCACCCCCATGAGCTTAATGACCTTCACCCTTCATCCTCCAATCCTAGGAACGATTTGCATCATTCCCGAGAGGGGAGGGGGAGTAAGGTGGAAAACAAAACCTCATAGGAACATGAATGTTAAAGCACAAAAAGGAGAGGCAAATAGGAAGAAAACTTTGAGATCGAAACCCAAAAGTAAAAAGGAAAATTCTTAAGGAAAAAGCTGGAGACCATGGCTGATGCACAAAGTTCTTAAGGACCTTTGATGCAAGCAAGGGTAGCGGCACTGTAAGTGTTAGGCGAGAAGGCTCTCCTAGGAAGATTGAGGTTGCGCTAAGGTCAGGACTGGTGGAGAAAGCATTAGGGCTGGCGAATGTCCAAGGAAAAAGACATAAGAGGGACGTTTGCAACATGCTAAAGATGATGAAGGCAAGGCTACACACTAACAAATGGAATCAGCTTGGCAGACATTCCTGATGCTACTATCCAATTGCAAGCAAAAACGGTGCATGCACTCTTCTCCAATCACATGTAGTACAACGTGCTCACAATGAGGATCTAGGTGCCCATGCTTAAAAGTGTTGTAGCAAGAATCCTAGAGGAAGTCAACCTGAATGTTTGTCTAGAGGACAATTGAAACTTCTACCAAGGTGCTAGCATCTATCCACAAACCGACAAGGGGCGAGTCACCAATTGCCACCTCCAAATAATCCGACCGTAGAACGCTCATGTCCAAAGCATCGACCATAGCATTTAGTGGGTACTAACAACCATTATCCAAGAGGCGGTAGGGAGAAGTGGAAGGTGAAGAGGAAGTGGGGGAGACCCCTGAGAGATCACCACCCCATGAGCAGGAATAGTCAAGTGAAAGAACTATGAGCAAGGGTGGAGAATAAGATATGCCACCTAACCGAAGAGGGCCAAAGGAATTGCAAATTAAAATTCCGCTGAAGAAGTGATGCCAGGAGGCATATTTCACGGTGGATTCCGTGAGGTTTTACGGTGGATTCCGTGCCACGATGGATTCTGTGAGGTTTTACGGTGGATTCCGTAAACTTTGATGACTAGGGCTCATACACAAAGTGGATTCTTTGTGCGAGAAGTTGATGGGGACGCTTGTCCTTTTCGGTGTTTCATTAATTTAGTGTGTACATGGGTGATTCCATAGCGGGTGACTCCACAAAATGCATATTAAATTAATAAACGTTTATGAGTTTAGAGTGCGCACTCGTAATAAATTAAGGTTACGATTTATTTCTAGCCAGTTGATTTATTTATGTAGCTGAAGACTGCTAGGTATTCACTTTTGTCGGTTTAATTGTATTATTTTACTAACGATTGTGAATGCTTCAGTTGATGTGTAGAGATGGCAGCAGTGGCGGAGGAAAGCATTGGAGGATAGCGAGTATTCGAGTTATGGATTATATTTTGATAGGCACCATGCCTATATTTTGTCACGTCTATTTATTAAGGCGTTGGATATTTATTATTATTTTGTATGCGCATGGGCGCACGATTATGTTATTTCTATTTGGACATTGTATTGGGCGTGCCAGACTCTTTGGGCACCGTCCATTAGCTTTATTCCTATTTTTTTGTAAAAGCAAACTCAAAAGCTAAAATCTTGCTATTTTGTAATTTGGGCTATTATTTGAGCATGAAGATGAATAATACATAAAATACATGCTTTGTGGAGCGCTCACACAAGGCATGGGGGGAGATTGCACCCAATTGGTCTCTTGCTCTTGTCGTTCATGCTTTTTACCTTGTAATTTGTGCAAAAAGTAGAGTTCTATTGTTCTTGGGGACCTTCCGGCATTCACTACGCGAGCATACATCATCGGATCTTCACGCCAGTGGTATCAGAGCGAAGCTGAGATTAAGAGCTTCCAATCGCTACCCATCTCGTGCGAAGGCGGAGCTCCTGGAACGATCGGGCTCTACGGTCAATCTCGTTGCAAATCGTCGATACAGGCAGACTTCTGGCAATCAAGAACCCCTATTTCCATCATTGGATTGCGAAGGACCGGTCTATAGAGGCGGAGGACCACTCCTACATCTTCTTCATCAAGTCGTGGTTACACAGAGATAAGTCATAAACCTCCATATCTTCAAGCTTCAAACTTTAAAGCTTAAGAAGCTTAGCCTAAGCTTTAAGAAGCTTAAAGCTTTCTTTTTTAAAAAAATTTTCGTGGCCTCAGAAGACGTCCAAATTTTTTTGCCACTGACAAAAAACGCCTCCCCCCTCCCCACGAATTTCGCCGTTTGCTGCATTAAGCTTTAAGCTTAATCAATTAAGCCATAGTTACACAAGCTCTTCAATCTTGCAAGTCATAACTAACTCCAGGTCACACCCAACCAATCAAGTTCAGCAAGTTTCTTCAAGTAAAGTTCTGCAAGTTCTGTAAAGCGACTAAGTTCTGCAAGTCTGCAACTCTGCAAGTTACATAAGTCTGCAACTCTGCAAGTCAGACAAGTCAACTGGAGTCAAAATTGACTTGTGCTCAAAACTCATAGAAGGGCTGTTCCTGCATAGAAACTCCGAACTACAAAGTTGTTCATTGGAAGGTACTATACCCATACGCAGGTTTGCTGAAGCATTTTCAGCATACGAAGAAGGATAAAACACAGATTTTCCAAAGATTGAGAAAGCCATACCCAAAAATACATAAGCCTTGTATTCCCGAACTTGAGCTACGCTCATCCCGCTAACTTGATTTTGAGTGAGAAAGGTCTTTTGAGTTTTGCAGGATGATGGAACCACATATGGATGATCTTATGGCTGAAGGCGACCTACCTGAGCCTATGATGGAGCAAAAGCTAGACTTAATCATGATGCAATTGGAAGAAGAACGAAGGGCTAGGCAAGCATTGCAAGTTCAACTGGCAAATTTACAAAGAGCGTCTACCGACAAAGAAGAACCTCAAGCTGAAGATCTTATTCGACGTACCATCGACGCAACTCTCGAAGCTCAAATCATCCGCAAGGAATCAAAGATAAGTAAAAGAAGTTTCAAATTCCGTACTTTCAATGGCATACGAGAAGGAAAAACTGTTCTAACATTCATTAGTCAGTTTGACGACTATTTCCATGAGGAAACCTATGCAGAAAAAGATAAAATCAAGTGTGTCACTAATCATTTAGTGGACATAGCATCTCTTTGGTGGACTGTAGTATGCAAGAGTATAGATTGTCCTACTACTTGGGAGAATTTCAAGAAGAAGTTCATGCAGAATTTCCTTCCTCCATAATTTCATGAGAAATCTATTAAGCAATGGGATCTTCTTCAGCAACGGGATCGTGAGCCTATTCCTCAGTATACATAGCGTTTTTGGAATGCACTACTCTAGCTACGCATGCTTGAAGATGTACCTGAAGTGACACATAAGCGCAAGTATATGTTTGGACTTCTTGGACATTACTACGCTGAAGTTAACATGTTCAAGCCTGCTACTCTTGAAGACGCAATTTCACTAGCTCACGACACTGAAGACAAGCTACGAGGTAGAGACAGACGTCCACAGCAATTCCAAGCCAATGGTAACTATGGATCTAAACAATTCAATTCCAATTTTAAAATATTTAATCCAGGTCGTTTCTCTTCATCATCTTTCCGTAAAAATTGGGCAAAACCACCGGCATTACCATCCAATGTCAATCAAAACCCTAAGCCTATTCCACAGCCAAATCCTAATGTACCTAGACTTACTGCCATTGCAAACAATGTAACCAAAGCCAAGCCAATAGTATACTATAAATGCCACCAGCCTGGACATCTAGCAGCAAATTGCCATTCAAAGAAGCCACCTGCCCATATCAACTACCTTGGAGCAATGGACGATGACGAACATGAAGATATGCCTGATTTCACAGAAGATGAGGACAATATTCCTACTCCTTCGGATACTTTACCAGGTATGCCAACTCCACATTCTTTATTGACTATGAAATGTTTGGTGAATGGAAAGGAAAAGATTATTTTGCATGATGACGGTAGCACTCATGATTTTATTTCAGCAAAGCTAGTAAAAGAATTGAAGTTACAGACTGTACCTACGCATTATCACATCAAAGCAGCATTCTTAGGCACTAGGCATAATGGTACACATGAAGTGCATGACTTAGAGATTCAAATTGGACAATACACTGAAAGAAGAAATTTCCTAGTTGTTCCATTACAGTCAAGTGACATTATTTTAGGTATGCCTTGGCGTCACCAGCATAACCCAGATATAGACTATTCCACACATTCAATGAATATTAATTTTCAAGGAAAATCTATTACATTATATGGTATGCATGCATCTAATGTTTTTCCACTACTTTCACATACTCAAGCTAAACGTGCATTACGCAAGAGTAGTAAATCTTATCTCATCTGGGTGAATGAACTGCAAGTCAAAGAAAATCATATGCACCCTAGGCATAAAGAATTTCTTGCACATTTTAAAGACTGTTTTGCTGAAGACCTACCACCTGGTTTGCCTCCTTCACGTCCAGAAGACCATAAGATAGATTTGATTCCTTGCACACAACCACCTTGCAAAGCACCATATAGGCATAACTAGATAGAGCAAAAAGAAATTCAAAGTCAAGTTGAGGAATTACTAAATAGAGGATTGATTAGACCTAGTAGTTCTCCATTTGGTGTACCTGTTCTGTTAGTCAAGAAAAAGAATAATACCTATCGTATGTGCATTGACTATCGAGCTTTAAATAAGATCACTGTAAAGAATAGGTATCCCATTCCTAGAGTTGATGACCTTATGGACAAACTGCAAGGATCTGCTATATTTAGTAAAATAGACCTTAAGTCTGGTTATCATCAGGTGAGACTAGATAAGTCAGACATATTCAAGACTGCATTTAGGACATAGTTTGGTCATTACGAATTTTTAGTGATGCCATTTGGATTGACTAATGCACCTACTATGTTTAGTAGAATGATGAACCGTATATTTTTGAAATATCAGTATTGTGTAATTGTCTTCTTTGATGATATTTTGGTGTTTAGTCAAAATGAGAAAGAACATTATGAGCATTTGTCATTGGTTTTCTAGTTATTAAAAGATAATCAATTGTATGCGAACCCTGAAAAGAGTGAATTCTTTAAAACAGAAATTGAGTATTTAGGTCATATTGTATCATCTGATGGAATTAAAGTTGATCCTAAGAAAATAGATGCAATATTGAATTGACTTGTACCTAAAAACGTGCATGAGTTACGCTCATTCCTTGGTCTTGCTAGTTTCTATAGGAAGTTTGTACGTAATTTTTCATTACTTGCTTTACCATTAACCAAACTTCTAAAGAAAGGTATTGTCTATCATTGGTCCGAAAATCAACAGAAATCCGTTGACTTATTGAAGCATGCATTAACCCATGCCCCTGTCCTACAGTTGCCTGATTTTAATAGACCATTCTTTCTAGTAGTGACCGATGCTAGTGGATTAGGAATAGGAGCTGTACTTATGCAAGACAATCATCCCATAGCCTATTCTAGTTGTAAGCTAAAACCCTATGAACTGAAATATTCAACATATGACAAAGAACTCTTAGCAGTTGTACAAGCATTAAGACAGTGGAAACACTACTTAATGGGTTCAAAATTTATGATTAAGACCGATCAGCAAAGTATTATACATTTACTTAGCCAACCCCAAATCTCTGACTGACATATCAAATGGGCATCCTTTATTCAAAGTTTTCATCCTATCATTCAATACCAACCCGGAAAAGAAAATGTAGTGGCTGATGCATTAAGTAGAAGACCTGCCATTCATAATATTTCTGTTATATCTTTTGATTCTTTGATTGCTATGAAAGATACTTATCATCAGGATATTACTTTTCATGCTGATTGGAGTAAATTAGTTCAAAATAACTTGATTCCTATTGATTCGCTGTCATCATATAATGATGGATTTATGTTTTATGAAAAGAGATTGTGTGTTACAGTTCCATTCTGATCTTTTGTTTTGAATGAGATTCATTGTCCCCCATATCAAGGTCATAGAGGTATCACATCTACTTTACGTACATTAATTGAAGATTTTTATTGGCCGCATATGGACACTGATGTATGTAACTTTGTTTCTGAATGTTTGATTTGTCAAAGAGTTAAGAGACATCATGGTAAACAGTATGGATTACTTATGCCTTTGTCTATTCCATCTAAACCTTGGGAACAAATTTCTATGGATTTTATTACTGGTTTACCTAATACTAAATCTAACCATGATATGATTTGGACAGTAGTAGATAGATTTAGTAAACAAGCATATTTCATTCCATGTAAGAAAACTTTAACAGCATCACAAGCAGCACAATTGTTTTTGAAAACTGTTTTCACTAACCATGGATTGCCAAAAGTTATTATTTCAGATCATGATTCTAGATTTTGTAACAACTTTTGGATTACTCTGTTTGCTAACTTAGGCACAAAGATTGATTTCTCATCTGCATTTCATCCTGAAACTAATGGATAAACAGAAGCCACTAATAGCACTATTCTAGATCTTTTACGTGCTTATACTATTTCTAAACCACAGACATGGGATACACATTTGCATTTATTACACTTTGCATATAACAATACACCACACACATCTACAAAGAAAGCACCGTTTGAAGTGATTTATGGATATAGATTATCTACACCTATTGCATCTTTGTCAAATAGAATTCAGAGTGCTGATGATATTGCTAGTATGCATAATACTATTTTTTATGAGGTTAAAGACATGATTGCCAAAGCCCATCAATCATATACCACACAAGCCAATAAGAAAAGACAAGCAATGAATTTCAAAGTTGATGACTATGTTTGGTTGAGAATATAAAAACGTAGACTACAAAGTGTAGATAGACATCCATTTGTGAAATTAGCCCCTAGATTCTATGGACCATTTAGGATCATTCATAAAATTAATGACAATGCATTCAAGTTAGAATTACCACCTCACTGGAAAATTCACAACACATTTCACATTAGTTTATTGAGACCATTTAGAAGCCAATTACCTGTACACCCTGTTTATGAAAACCCACCCTTGTTAGAGGAAGAGATTGAAATACTTGAACCAGAAGCTATCATAGACACTAACTTTATGACCACTAGAATTGGCCGAAGATATTCTAGATATCTAGTTAAATTTAAGAACCATCCTGTAGAGGAAGCACAATGGATGCACGCTAGAGACTTAAATGCTTTCCCCACTCTGTTAGCTCCACATTGAGCTAATAGCAATTGAGGTCAATTGCTATCCCACCCTGGGGATATGATGCCAGGAGGCATATTTCACGGTGGATTCCGTGCCACGGTGGATTTCGTGAGGTTTTACGGTGGATTCCGTAAACTTTGATGACCGGGGTTCATACACAAAGTGGATTCTTTGTGCCAGAAGTTGATGGGGACGCGTGTCCTTTTCGGGCATTTCATTAATTTAGTGTGTACATGGGTGATTCCATAGCGGGTGATTCCACAAAATGCATATTAAATTAATAAACGTTTATGAGTTTAGAGTGCGCACTCGTAATAAATTAAGGTTAGGATTTGTTTCTAACCAGTTGATTTATTTATGTAGCTGAAGACTACTAGGTATTCACTTTTGTTGGTTTAATTGTATTATTTTACTAAAGATTGTGAATGCTTCAGTTGATGTGTAGAGATGGCAGCAGTGGCAAAGGAAAGCATTGGAGGATAGCGAGTATTCGAGTTATGGATTATATTTTGATAGGCGCCACGCCTATATTTTGTCACGCCTATTTATTAAGGCGTCGGATATTTATTATTATTTTGTATGCGCATGGGCGCACGATTATGTTATTTCTATTTGGACATTGTATTGGGCGTGCCAAACTCTTTGGGCACCGTCCATTAGCTTTATTCCTATTTTTGTGTAAAAGCAAACTCAAAAGCTAAAAGCTTGCTATTTTGTAATTTGGGCTATTATTTGAGCATGAAGATGAATAATACATAAAGTACATGCTTTATGGAGCACTCACACAAGGCATGGGGGGAGACTGCACCCAATTGGTCTCTTGCTCTTGTCGTTCATGCTTTGTAATTTGTGCAAAAAGTAGAGTTCTATTGTTCTTGGGGACCTTCCGGCATTCACTACACGAGCATACAACATCCGATCTGCACACCAAGAAACAAAAGGAAGCCAAGGAGAGGATGACAAGAAAAGAAAAGGCTAAGCTGCAAAAGGAGTAGGAAGAGTCAAAAAGGGCCAAAGAAGAGAGCGTGAGGAAATTGGAGAAAGAAGCAAAAAGATTATGCAAGGGGAAGAGAAGGAAGACATGATGAAATCCATTCACATGTTAATAGAATAGAGCACCATGAGGAGGAGGAATTAGCAACCATGAGCCCACTCATAGACAATGGACCAAGCACCAGTTCCAAGGCTGCAGAGATTGAGCAAGGAAAAGGCAACGGCTTGCTCCATTCAATCCCACCAGTCCTTGTGGCCCCAACTGCAACTATAACAACCACCCAAGGCACTGCAACCATGGTAAAATGAAAGCAATATGATGGCCTCGGTGTAGTATTTGGTGGGTAGAGTGCAAGAGATAGCCCCAGAGCCAAGTGGAGGAGCTCCAACAGTGGGAATGAAGAGACCAGAAGCTACGGATGCCGGAAATCAAGGCAGGATCCTAAAAAGCAGAAAGTAGAGGCATCAACAATGTCAATGCCTATAGCAATGCAACCATCAATGGGATATGACAAGTATGTCAAGGAGCTCCATGTAGAGCTAGAAAGGGAAATGGAAGAAAAGAAGATAGTAGTGGCTAAGTTGAAGGAAGAGAAGAAAGCCTCAGTAGCATCCCAGTTAGAGAGGACGCCCAAGTGGAAGGATACCAAAAGGAGATTTATGAGCTGAAGGATGAACTCAAGGCCAAGGAAGAAAAAGGCAATTGGCAAGAAAGGTTCGAGAAGGAAAGACAAGAGCTCATAGGGCTACAAGAAGAGTATAAGCTCCTTGTTGTACAACAATAGGAATTAAGATGGCAATTGCAAAGGATAGAGGAGGCAACAGATAGGCTTACAACAGAAGACACCTCCAAATCTCACGAAGAGGAAAAGCACTAGAAAGAAATGGAGGAATCGGAGAACATGTTGCTATTAGCATTGGCAAAGCAAGAAAGCCTGAAAAGTGAAGTGAAGCACTTGGAAAAGGAGAAAGAAAAAGCTACCTAAAGGTGGAAAGAGCAAGAGCCAAGAGTGGGCTTTAGCCAAGAGACAAAACGAAAGTCTAGAAGAAATGAAGCAAAGAGCCGAAGAGTGGGAAGCTAAGAGCGAGGAAAGAGTGAAAGACTTGGAGACGAGGATGGTGGGCCAACAACATGCCTTCCTCAACACCATCCTGGATGTCACACAACTAGAAGAGGAGGAGACCACGGAAATTTTGAAGAAGAAACTAGAGATTGCTCACAGAGCCATAAGGCTTGGCTTGTGTGCCCAAATGCAAGAAGCAGAGACCCATCTAAGCTAGCATGAGAAAAGAGAATACTTGCTAAGGGCAAGGTTGATGGCACAAGAAGTAGAGTTGCTAGGGTACCAGGAGAAATAGAGACCACTAGAGCTTGCAAGAGGAGAAGAGCAGCACACAAGTGCCACCTATTGAAGGAGGTTTGGATATTGAGGTAGGCAAACAAGAAGAAGAACAAGTTTCACAACCTAGTCCCCCCACGATCTGAAGCACAACAGAAGGTCCCATAAGAAAACCCAATGCCAAAGAGGAAAGCCAAAGCTAGAAAGAAGAGAGAAAATATGTTGGAGAGCAGGCATAAAGAAGGCTAAGGGCAAAACCCCTAGCAATCTCAGAAGCTCCTATCCCACAAAAATAAGAATGCTTTCCTGTCAACTAGAACATGGAACTCACGGTGTGGGAATAGTGGGAAAACAAGTGCAAACCCTTTGATTTTACCTTTCAATTCCCACCCACAATAAGCCAAGTGCTATCTACTAGAGTGGTGGAAGAGGTGATAAACATAGGTAGAAGACTTGGGGACGTATGGAATGAAGAAAGAGAAAAGAAACCAACACTGTGGAGGACAGAGTCATCAGACTATTGGGAAGAGGTCATGGAAGTGCCCAAGACCGTGAAGGGGTATGAAGCACAACCCAAGTGGAGGAGAAGAATTTGGGATGCAAATATGGATTAGTGGATGTCTTTTTGCAGCATCCTACCCCACGAGAGAAATGACCCAACCTACATGCCATATCCTAGAAGGGTAGGGATGGATTTCAATTTCGACATCCACGATCGCTATGACTTTTCCAAAATATATAATGGAAATACCACTAACCCGTAAGAGGCCCTTACATTTTCTATAGATGAGCTTAGATCCTCTATCTCTCACTTCCTTTTACTGAGTTCTCCTCCTGCCCTAACCCAATCTTCATTACAACTTGTAATTACCTTAGGCTACTTAGAGTGTTGCTCACATAGGCTCTTTCCTCTCAGGAATATCGCCTACCGCCCCCTTTTTTACTTTAACGCTGACATAGACAATTGCGCAATGGCTAGACTTATGATGCAAGCCGCACTTCTTTCATCTTTTTGTATGGCTCTACTAGAAGATATGAATGATAGACAATTCACTAGATGTAATCATCCTTTCTTGTCCACAACCCCTCTAAATATATGTATGAATCTAAAGGACTACATGCAGAGTAAGAACTTCTTTAGTAAGTCCCTCAAGCCCCCAACCTCTTTCTCCCATGACCAGGAACATGAGGACTAGTTCTTCATGCACCTTCAAAAAAACAAAAAAAAAGAGAGAAAAAAAAAAGAAAAGAGAAAAAGAAAGAGGAAAAGAGTAGAGAAAAGGAAATAAAACCAAAAGAAGCGCAAGCAATATATCTCGCTTTTGATGAGCACCACAATCACTCACCTAGGGATCCTCAAGTTACATGTGTTTGGTGGCCTTAGTCGGCCACTAATCCGCTAGTCCTTTTGTCCTCCACTCCACACTTAGGGCTCATCAAGGGCAGGACACACCTAGGGAGGTCACACTCACCTATGATTAGACCTATCTCCCTAAGCTACACCCATCGCACCCCCCTACACGAGCTGGGTCCTCAAGTGTGGGATGACACCCCAAGCAGTTCGATTCAACTTGCAGCTCCACTAGCACAAACACAATGCAATACAGGGCAAGGTAGACACACCCCCTATGCCGTGCACCTTATTTTCCTTTTCAGGTAAATTCAACCCAACCATGACAACCCATCAACTTCATAGGCCCTGTCACCCACTCAATCCAGTCTCAACCTCCACAACCTCAACCATTTTGATATGCTCCTTCTCTACATCCAATCCCTGCAAGGCCCCATCATCAACCTTCATGAAAACCCTTCAATCACCAAAGCCCTCATCAACAAAGCCCACAAGTGCCATGGAACTAGCACTCAACTAGAAGGGGAGTAATGTTAACCCCAGTGCAAGAAAGGAAAAAATAAAAAGAAGAAAGCAAAAGAAAATTTTAAAACACAGGGTAAAGCCGAAAAAATGGCCCAACAAAAAAAATAAGAGGGAAAAGAGTCAAAAGAGCAAAGATACCTTAAAAACCCAAGGTGAGTGCAAAAAGGAAAGAGACACATGCAAAGGTGCCCCTAAATCTTTGTAAAAGAGCGCGAGGATCCCTCCTGTGCAATTTGTAAAGAGTAGATGGGAGTGGGTGAAGCCACAATGCAAATAGAAGGGAATAGAAAAAGATGACCTAGGCTAAAATGGCCAAGTCATGTAAAAAAGGGGTGGGTGCCCAAAAGGGATTAGGCTATGTATACAAGCCAAAAGGTGAATAGAAAAGCTCATTCTTGTGTGTGGCCAAAACTAGCTCTCCTCTTCTCTTCTTCTTCTTCTTCTTGTTCTTGTTTACTTGAGCTTATGCTTGAGAGAGGGAGTGTGAGGGAGTGAGGGAGTGAGTGTGTGAGGGCGAGTGACTGTTGTGGAGAAGCTCTCCATCTTCTTCTTCTTCTCTTCTCTTCTCTTGTCTCACACGCGCTGCAATGGAGCATGGAGCTTGGAGCTTGAGGATCGAGCTCACTTGAAGCTTGCAGTTGGATCATGGAGCTACCAGAGTGCTTAAGAGGTAGAAGGAACTCGATCGAGTATAGAGGTAAGATCACTACACTCGTAGATGTGAGAGCACCCACGGCTAGGTGAGAGGTAACCATTAGCATTGAGCTTGAAACGCATGAAATAATAAGTGGTCCATGGGTCTTGGCGATTGAACGAAGGCTCCCACAGTTGATAAGTGCATCAGCCACCATTGTCTAAGTTGTCATAAGGTGTATGTGAAGGTAGGCTACTAGGATAATTGACTCATCATCTATTTGTGAACTGCTAATGGCAAACAACTCTAACATTTTGGATTGGGGTTGATAGTGTAGACTTGGGGGAGGTAGAGAAAGGTGTTGCTACTAGTGTTGCTCGAAATATTCATAAAAAGTTTTTTCTACACACAACAAACTATTTGTAAAAAATTTGTTCTATACATAACATAGGAGTGTTACCATTTACCATGGGTGGCTCATGCAAGGGATGTCCAGGTGGATAATATTTCTTAATTTTGTTTCCATTGAAATGGCTGATGGGCTGGCCATCTAAGGTTTCTAACTTAACATTTCACGTCTTACTAGTGCAACCTTTAGGATCTCTACATACATGTTTTCGAGTGGTGTACTTGTGACAGAGGGGCTCGACCTCACACACACACATGCGCGCGCACGCGCACGCACACATTCAGGTTATCCCTCTAGGAGTGCATCCCCTAGACATTATCAAGTGTGGATTGTTTGGTATCGCAATTTGCCTTTATGGCATTACCTAGTGGATCATCCGATCATTCTGTTGCACCCCAGCCAACATTTGGACAAGGCTATCATGTCCTATTGCCTCCACCTACACCTACGATATCATATGGTCTACTGATCTATGTATGTTTTGATACCTCCACAGCAATCGGCACTCATTAGACATCAATAGCCTATTTCTGCATATCCACCTTTACCCCTTGCTTCTTCTCATCCACTACCACCACCATCATCTTATCCTCCATCTTATCCACATCTATCTATCTTTCTAGACACCTCATGGTTCTAGTTCCTCATCCGTGAAGCATGCATTTAAAATGAGGCATGTGTTAGACTCTCAAAACCTACGGGATTTAGTACAGGGGTTGGAACCCCAACCTAATCCCATCCTTGCTCCATACAAGGTTGTTCATTCATGGAAGGCTCCTAATGCCTCTACTATTGTCGTGCTTATGCAAGGCTAGTTGCCTTAGTTTCACTCTCAGCTTTAGCATTTCGACTTAGCATTTGAGTATTGGACACACTTGACTAACCGCTATGTGGCTCGGGATAGGACTCGTCACATCAATTTGAATCAATTAGCTTCAAAATTTCAAAATCACAAACAAGGGTGACTTGACAGTCAAGTTGACTGAGTATCAACGTCTCCTTGCTGAGTTCTCAACCACTAGGGCTCCTAAGTCCTCTGACAATAAGATTACCATGTTTCATAACAAGTTGCCAAGTACATAGACACACAAAGATCCAAGGCCTCAAAGTTTCAATTTCTGCTTATAGCCTTTGATCGAGTAAAGTAGCATTAGGCCTCCCTTGTCAAAAGATGGTTGCTTGACATAATTGTTAAACCAAGCCTTACATCAAGCTTTTTCAAGTAGGGTGTGAATGGCTAGTAGTTATGTTTTGATTTAAGTGCTCCAGCTCTTTTGGGCGATGTTGCCATGCATCGGTATACCTTCTCAATGTTCTTGGATAGGGATGTGTAAACTAAGGATTAGAAACTCAACTAGCATAATGGTGGCAGTGCCATAGATTACCGGAATGGGTTTTACCTTATGGCGGTTTTGTAAGCTATACGATAGGTCTAGAGTGTCGCCATAAGCTTATGATCCCAGTTTGAGTGTAATGTTGAGACAATCTTTGTTAAGATACTAATAAGAACCTTGTTTCATAGCTTCTACCTAACCATTCCCTAGGAGATAGTAAGGACTAGACTTCTTGTGGATGACAAGGAATGTGGATAGCAGATGCTTAATTACTTTATTATTGAGAAAATGTGTCCCTTGGTCACTAACAATCTCAATGGGGAAACTAAAGCATGAGATGACTTGCTTCTAAAGAAATCAAACAATGGTTCATGCATCATTTTTTACAGGTAGCCTTGGCCTTAGCCATTTAGTCATGTAATCCATGGTTACAATGATATATTGAGCTTACAAGTATTGTGTGATTCATGGGTCCCATGAAGTTAATACTTCACTTTTCAAAAGGTTGGTGGGCAATTATGGGTGTGGGTTTCACCTTATCTTTCTAGATTGGTAATTTTGTTCTTTGGCACTCGTCACAGTGCTTAACAAATCCGGCTAATCTTTAAAAAGAGTGGGCCACCATAATTGGGATTAAAGAACCTTTACTGCCATGCAAGTTGCATCAAAGTGTCCTCCAACAATGCCACCATATGCCTCTTATAATGCATCCTTAATTTCATACTCAGTCACATCGCCACGAGAGACCGTCCTACCCTACGTGATACAATTGACCAACAATGATCAATTGGTAGGATCGCATCTTTATTAGGAGGTGTATAAGTTGAGATTTCTCAATTGTTCCTTCTAGGAGGTCTTTTTCAATGACATGGATAATGCCATTGGCCTAATGAAATGTAAGATAGGCCTTAAAGAGCTGAGCTTCACGATTAATATGAAATCAATGAGCATCAAGGAGTTGACCAGCAACTCTTGTGGCATTCTCACTACTAGTCAATTGTAACAAGTGGTCAACAATGAAGTGTTGTTTACCTTTGTGAACAACAACATAGAAGTCAAATTCCAACAAAAGTAGAAGCCATTGAATGATGTATCCAACGGTACGAGGCTTATTTACATGATATAATAGCTCTTAATGGTCAACAAAAAATGTGAAAAGCATAATGAGGAGATAATATCAAAAGTTTTTCACATCATAAACCATTGCTAAGCCTTCTCAACGTCAATAAGTTGTGGATGACTGGTGAAGCTCACTCACAAATCCATATTATGCTCACCAAGCTGGCACAATACTGCTCCAATTGCAATTTTGGAGGCATCAATATGTATAGTGAATCATGTTCAATGGCCTCACTCAATTAGCTTTATTCCTAGTCCCTTTCTTTATTTCTCCCACACACAATTCCCTTCATACCTTCTAAATCCCATAATACCATTGCAACAATATTGAAAGCAAGACAATGTTCAAATCAAATCCAATGCTACAATCTTTGCTAGTTGATTCGTATAGGAACCCCATCCATTGAATTCCATGAGCATAAACTCCATAATACTCAGCATAACCCAAGATTCTCTTTGTGATTCCCCTTAGTGTCTCCTATCCTATAGCAACAATACTACTTCCCACCTTTTACCCATCAACTTGTGCATTGCTTCATCAACAAATGATTGGATGAAACAAGTTGTCTTTTGACTAATAATGGGACTTTTTGGTCATTAAATCCAGTTTGAAGTGATGGACGAAAAGATTGTTCCATATATATTGTTATTTGGTATCTCATAAGTGCATTTTGATTGGGTTGTGAATTTTCCCCTATCTTTGTTAAGTCCATTATTTTATTTAGACAATATTAGCATATACAATTTATCTAACATCCATATAAATAGGCTCCTTCCAGTCTCGTACAGGGTAGATACACCTAATGTATTATGCAAATTACTCACAAAAAAAGCAAAACTTCAATTACTTTGAAAAGATGGGATGAAACCCTTCCTTTGGGCCTAGCAAGCCTTAGCAAAAGATGTGTATACACACCTACATCAATAGTAAGACTTGCTAGGCCCAAACAAAGATGCATAGCCAAACAATGTGCTTGGCCGTGCAATTTGAGTCACGTGTGTGTGCGCACATGCGCGCACGCACATGTGCATGCCTAATAGTTAAATGTATATCTACCTTCATGTGCTCTAAGTGAAAATTCATAAAGACACCCAATAGATTAAAAAAGAATTCTAACATACAAAATATAACTCCTTTAATGTGCACAATATGAAAACTTAAGAGGCATCCAAAAGTTGAAAGATAGGGAGAGTAAAAAGGTGTAATTTATGACTTTTTGGATTTCTTTTCTAAGAGAACATCAAAGAGCAAAAGGAGCAATGGACATGTCCTTCAAAAGAACAATTAAGGATAATAGCCAAACGGCCATCATATCCAATTAGTGGATTTTGAACCTTTGACCTTCCACAACTCACACACTATGAACCAATTGGGCCACCCCTCACATAACTGCCAAGAGGCTTTAAATCAAAGTGACTAAGTGACTTGCAAAAGGCATAATGAATGCACTGCAAAAAGGAAGTAAAAGGGACCTAACAAGTCACACTCTCAATCTGCATTTGGCTACTTGTAAAAGGTAAGCCATTTTCTTACAGTTGGGCAGGTGAGGCACCAAAATCATAATTGCCATGTAACTTGGATATCCTGCTGGTTCTTAAACAGTTAGGGAAAATATCCACTTGCTTTAGGGTTTACCACAAGTTTTTACAAAGATGTAACTGAGTGAGCCTTTACTCTGTTGACACATCTCCACTGGATGGATTATTTAAATACTTTTATATTAATATACTAACTTTTGCATTTTTTGTAATTTAGAAAATCATATTAGCCACGCATGTCCACAGTATTAAGCCTAGATAAACCATATGTATGTATATCAGACTGTGTTCAGGTGATTTTTCAGGCTGTTTGAACATGCTGAATAAATATGCCAAAGACAAATAAATTTATTTAATCTCCATCAGGCCGCAGGGGCCTTCAATAACACTGGTGACTATGGTGTTGTGAGCCACTACATGATGAGTCTGAAGAGGAGGGTTAGAGAGATAGGGAGCATTAGCAGATCAGTCTTCATGGCTTCCAATGAATTAGAACTGAAACTGCTGCTGCTGCTGTTAGCTGTTAAACCCGCTGAGGACGGCATGCCTGCAGTATTCCACACACACAACCACACCTCAAAACCCCATAAGAATTATTACTACTGAATGTACACAACAGAAACTCTTTCTGAAGAATAAGACAGAAGAACACCCACATCAGTTCCAAAAACACAGAAACCAGGCATTCTCCAGCATGGCAGCAAGTCTCAGGTGATTTTCACAGACAAAATGTCACCCAAATTAACATGGTAGGTCCTCAGACCTCGTCCCATGGGGCTCACACATGCAAGCAGACCCTGGGTGCTTTTGAAAGCATAGATGCCCTTAATGGCTTGCCTACCTGGATCAGTCCTCATATCTTGTTAACCTACTTCAGACAATTGTTTGCTATCACAATTGGCCGACCCACATGTGCAAGCCCCATTGCGCTGTTTGTCAAGCCTAGCCTCAGAGACCAACCCGGCTTGGTTGGGCCATGTATATTACAGAGTCATCGCACAGCCAATAAAACCAGTTCAATGTCCTGCGATATTATACTTATCATTGCTTGAACCTGCCCACCTGGAGAAGATGGTGACCGCAAGGATGATCCTGGCGCATCATCAAATATCTTCGCCTCTGGAGATGAAGGTGCGATGCCCAAGAGACCTGCATATATGGCAGGCAACAAACAATCATTGCCTTTTATACATTTGAACCTGTCAGGTGGTCTGGCTTGCACTCAAAGACACCTACAGAAACCTTCTAGCAATACTAAAAAGAATACCAATCTTTGGGTACTTATTAAAAGTTCCTACTTATACTAAAAGCTTCTGAAAAGCCACTTGAAAACACCTAAAGAAAGTTTCTATCTGCTACTGAAAGTTTCAGAGAAATACCTTGAAAACACAGACGGAGCTTCTACATAATACTAAAAGAAATTTTCTTGAAACGTCTGCTTAATACTGAAAGCTTCTGAAGAATACATTGAAAACGGATAGAAAGAGCTTCTACTCAATACTGAAAGCTTCTGACAGATACCAATGTAGGATGGGAATAGCAGTCTAGGTTAAGAGACTATTAAGTTTAAATGTGGCTTATACGTGAGCAAGGACTCTCAGGCTTAAGACTCTATTACCAGGGCACTTGCTGGGATCGGCAGGGACATTGCAGACAGAGGGGAGGGCAAGGGCGAGGGTCTGGTTGAAGGTGGGGAGGCCAGGCGTGTTGGTGAAACTGGCAGCAATAAGCTCGCAGAGGCACTTCTTCTGTGTGTGGAAGATATTGGCCACGTTGTTGCAGCATTCCGGGGTGGGCAGGGGGGTCTTGCCCTGGGAGTAAGGCAAACAGACCAACAGGTTCTCAAGCGGCACCACACAGGCCTGCTGCGCTGGGCTCAGCTGAGCGTGCACTGCAAAGTGCCCACAACTTGGGATCAGAATTAACCACAGGGATGCTGCCACAAGAAGATGATACTGATGATGATCTTGCTTATGGTACTGCTGCTGATGAGGTTCCTGATGATGCCATTGGGCTTGCATCATCCTCATTGTCATCATCATCTTCTTCTTCTAAGCAAGAGGCCAGCTAGGTATAGCACCTGTTTTACTTCTCTAACTATTACTTCGTCTAAATCTTCTGAGAACAAGAGGCTGCCTGTGATCTTGATCTGCCATGACTAGCTTTGAAGGGTGTGTCCCTATTACAATTAACTTTAAGATTGAAGCTTCCCATCTGGTGGCTGTCCCTCACCAACCTATCGTTCTCAATTTTCAATCCTAAACCAACCTTTCTCAGGTCACGATCTTCTCAAGATTCAAACCATCTTTTACTGCACAAAGTTTAAACTTGACATGCATATCGTGAAAATAATGAAGCAGAGGCCTATTGGCACAGGTCCTGCCAAACAAAAGCGGGTGAGGGTACTTCAGCGACCATGCACCGTGGCAACTTCCTGTGCTTTCTTCTGTATCATCAAATTTGTAACTTCTTTAATCGAGGGTCTCATGGCGGTCCAGATATTGCTAGTTAGGTAGCTTTTCTGATCTGGATTGTGTCGAATACTGCGTGTATTTGCAGTCCATGCCATGTTTCTGTGCACACCATGTTTCTGTGCAATCCTGCACTCAGTCCTGATCCATGATCTGACCTGAGTCTATGAATGTGCGTGTGTGTACAATGCTCATGTACTGGTGGTAAGAGAAGCTGCGCGCGATAAGGAACGCCTGATGGAAGGTGCAGTCAACTGCTTCTTTGAAAGGAGACGTAAGGCGTGGTGAGAGACAGCAGGCCCGCTGTGAGGGCGCCATGGCGAGGCCGAAGGGGAGAACGACGGACGAAAAACTAGTTATAACCTACGCAGATCTGGGACGGGCAGGAGGTTGCTCCCCCCTGAAAATGGTAGCTTCATCACACAATCAATAACACGCCCAAGACCACCTTTGATGGTGAACTAGGTTGCGAGACGCAGTTTAGTAAAGGAGTACCAACTTCCATATCCAATTCTTGCATGTTTGTGATAAATGAGGTTTCTTCTCTTTAAAAAATAAAACTTTTTATATCTTGTTGGTTGTCTATGTAGATTGTTACACCTTATCCCGGTTGCATTTTTCTTACGAATGGTGGTCTGCACAAACTTCCTGGCCTTGTCTATGCTATCAACTATTGCTTCTTTATTAACCTCGAAGTTATTTTCGAACGACTAAAATGTTTCTGTCTTTTTTCATTTTCTTGATGAGATTTCTTCAGAGTTGTTGGATTCTTTTTTCGATGTTGTTCGTCTCTCCTACATACTCCTTGCCATTTTTCTTACATCTTATACTATAGATGAAGTACTTGCTTTTGTGTCTCTGCATTAGTGCTTCTAGACTAGCTCATGCTTTTTGGTTGTGAATGGTGTCGAATGATATGGAAGCACTTGAGCTAGTGGGGCAAGACTTGCAATGGTTGAGATTGCATGTTTAGCACTGGTAGAAGTTTGGTTACTTCTTAGTTTGCTTATGTCTGCATTTCTATGAGAAAAGTTGATATTGTTATTTTTTAATAAAAATATTTGAGTAGAAGTGTTTAAGAACTTGCTTGCTACATAGATTATATTGCTGAATGGATTGGAGTTGGAAACGTGTTTCTGGGTGTAGGCCTCTCTCCTCAGTAGGTATGTGACCTTCTCGATCGTTATTGCAAGATTGTCACGACCATGATTATAGTCATGTAGTCTTCTAGTGTGTCCTTGCCTTCTTTTCTCATGACTTCTACCAATTGGTTGAGCGAGATGTTAAATCCGTAATGCAATAGCTCAATTGGGTATATTCCAATGCCATTTGTTCTTGTGTCTACTACAAGCGCTTGAGTCGTGCTTATTCTTAGTGGATTGTCAATTGAGTCTTTGTACTCAAGTTTGAGTTTGACTAGTATGTCTTTGAGGAATCCTGTATGTTAAGTGCATATGAATTAGGATTGTTGTTTCAAGTAAAAATGAAGGTTGCAAAGTTTGTAGGAGGTTATGTACCAGTTGTGAGCTTGTCATCTAATGCAAGACGTCGTTCATTGTCAAGTATTTGAGTGCATGTGGCCATCGATTTTGGAGGTCATTGTACGCACGAAGCCATTGACATATGTTGATGGCTTTTGCCAAGGGACGCTTGCCATTCTCATTTGGTTTACCATTACATACCTACTATGATTATGTGTGTTTGTAGGATTGTTATCAATCTGGCACTAGGTGTTCCTAAAGTTTCAAACATATAGGTGGAATATCAGCATGCATAGGTTAATGTGGTCACGTGAAGTAATATATATTTTTGTAAATATACTAGGTTTCATTTGGCTTGTGCATATCTCGTCTGGAGTCATATTTACCTTGACAAGTGTTGTGTATCTATAAAGGTGAAAATGAGTAAAGCACATTAGTATGTTAATAAATCTATTAGTAGGAGAAATTTTTTTAGAAAACACAATAGTATATTAACAAATAACATTTGAAAGAACGTTTAGAAGATTGCTTTATTACTTGCTACAAGAAACATATGAGATTGTTGTGTGATGGAATGTGTTGTGTTTAATCTTTGTTTGTTTTTTATTGAGATGTGTTCTTTCTCTACTTGAGTCATGTTGTCAAGAAAGGTGTTGATGTGAAGGCAGATGGATCTGGAAGGCCAACAATACACAAATTAGTTCTCCTAAATATCTAGATATTGTCTTCCTAGATATTCTCTAAGTACACGTTCATATGAGTACATTCTAATATTCTAACATTCCCCCTCTCTAGAAAATATTAACAATATCTTCTAACATGCTTTCTCCCTTCTCAAAAGAAAACAAGATTTTCTTTTGTGGTACAAAGAATTTCTGCCAATCATTTTGGCTACAAGAGAAGTAAGATTACAATGATTACTATAGCATAAGACCTTTACAATGATTACTATAGCATAAGACTTTGTCCTTGTTGTTATAGAAGATATACATCAATCTTTGTTTGCAATTATTTAAGTTATGTAAGTAATTGATGATGAAGATCTTTGGGTTTTGGTTGATGGATACCTTGATGAAGAGCCAATCGCCATAGTTTGCTTCTCACGATAGACTTTAGGCTCATTGTCACTAAATTGATTGCTTATTATAACACATTCTCTATTTAATAAATTCATGTCAATAATTTAACGACTCACTTTTTTTTAAGTGTTGATGATGATCTAGCATGGCCATGAGACCATTTAGAGACCAATATTCCTAGTGCATCACTTAATGGGATGATCAGAGCACTGTGACAAGGATATCTAGTGCACGCAGTACAAGTTATGAAGGGGGAAAGAAGTATCTACCAAGTGTAAGAGTGTACATAAGAACCAATGAGTTACACATAAATGAAGATGGATTAAGTTCTAAGAAGAGAAAGTGCATTAGCATTGTATATATGTATTTATGTGTGCATTCGGGGACTCTTGGAAACGTTTACGTGTGTGTAATGAGCATTGCATTCATTTGGGGTCATTCTCTCCCTTACAAGTCAAGGTTTAAGGTCTTTTCTTTCATTAAGAAAGACAAGAGAGGTAATTCTCTCACTAAGAAAGACAAGAGACGTGATCCTCTAGAAGTGAGGAGAGAAGTGATTTTCTCTTTCTAAGGTCTAAAAAGACACAAGCTTTTGTATGGAAGTCAATCTTAAGGTTGAGGCCCAATGCAATTTAATGAACTCTCCTTAAGGTGGTTGCATGGACCACAAGTTAAGAGTATAGTTTGAGAAGCTGTTCTTTTTAAAAAAGACATGGTGAATCCATTTTTAAAATATCTCATAATAGAAAGACGATCTCTAAAAATGGGCCACTTCGAAAACAGCGAGATTTACAACTTTCATGCTGGATGTTTTTTCATCTGAACAATGCATAGAGAGATATCTAGAAATTATTGCTTTAAAGTAGGTTTTGGAACAACCACATCTTGAATGAAGATCAACTCATCTAAGAAGAGAAGCTCTTAAAAGCCTATAAAAGAGGAGGCTCTCCTTGGGTGTGGGAGAGGTAAAGAAAGCATCACTTTGCATGCATCCAAGAGAAGAAGAGAATGTGTAAGTGCTACGGAGTGCTGCGGAAGCTCTGTTGAAATCAAGTGCTACGGAAGCTATGATGAAATCAAGTTCCAAGAGGAGAAGAGAAGGTGCAAGTGCTACGGAAGCTTTGTTGAAATCAAGTTCCAAGAGGAGAAGAGAAGGTGCAAGTGCTGCGGAAGCTCTGCTAAAATCAAGCACCAAGAGGAGAGCCCTACACATATTGTGTAGGAGAGAAGAAGACTCAAGAAGGATCAAAAGGTACCAACTTTCAAGTTTGCAAGTGTTAGCTGGTTGTATACCGTGCAAGAAACCTTGATCTTGTTTCCAAGATCTACAAGTAAGAACTGGCTTATGTGTAACAGAGGAGCTTGCTCCTTGTCAATAATATAACTCCACAAGGGGGTGATTGGCCCGTCTTCCAATCCCTAGTGTGTTACCAATTTCTCTACCTCTCTCTCTCTCTCTACATCTTTCTTTTCTCTCATCTATTCTCCCTCTATGCCAGCATAATATTCACCATATATATTTCAAGTATATAAGAAAGTCAAGTGTATATCTTGGAGCTTATAACAATGGTATCAGAGGAGGTCTCTTTACTTTTCTCAAAGTAAAGGCAATCCTTGCAAGAAGAAGGTAAAGATGGCAACTGATAAAGTGCCTACAAGTGAGCAATTACAGGGTCAATTGATAGAGTATCATAGCTTGTTGGAAATTCCCAAAGTATGTCAATTGATTGACATCTTCAAGGCAAGGGAAGAAGCTACTTATGAAGGACCGAATCCTCCAAAAGATGGTGATACTGGAAGAAACACCATTGCACCATTTGATGGTGAAGGTGCAAAGCATCCAATTGTTGAGAAGCTTCCTAGAAGGAAGAAGGACTCTCAAGTCAAGAAGAGTAAAAAGACCTCACCTCGGGTGAGGTGGATAAGGATAGAGTCATCTCCCTCAGCAACCAGCTACTCCCTTGATTACTCAAGTTCTTCCTCCTCCTCATCAACTTCTAGTTCCTACTCTCTTGGTTCTAAGTCTCGTACAATCCACAAACGGACAAAGAGGGACCATAAGAGGAGTAAGCTTAAGAAGACTAAGACTTTCAAGTCTGGGGATAAGGACATAAATTTTGACTCTTACTTCGGTAAGAGAGATCCTGCTAAGGCGTTAGCCTTTGTCACGCAATTTGAAGTTGCTTTTTCTTATGGTAATTTCTCAGAAAAGTTCAAGCTAAGGCATGTAGGCATGCACTTGAAAGTCGCCGCTAGCAATTGGTGGTTGACCCTCATTTTGGAGGGAAGGAAACCCACGACTTGGAAAAAGTTCAAGAAGTTTTATGCTCAGTTCTTGCCTCTTGATTTTGAGAATGATGTTAAGGAGTGGGATTGGGTAGGCCAGAAAGAGCATGAGAAGGTCGCTAGTTATGTGGACAAGTTTTGGTCTACTCTTCTTAAGGTCACTCCTTTCATGGAGATCAGCGATGAAGAGAATAAAATGAAGTTTGAAGCTAGCCTACTCCCTCATTTACACAAAACCATGAAGGTGTATCCACATGAAACCTTATCTCGCATGATGGAGTCTGCCATCATAGCTGAAAGTTTGCATACACCTGGTACATCTCGAAAGTTGGAGATGAGCTCTTATAGAGCTAGACAAGAGTAGCTCTATGATCAACCAAGATATAGGACTAATCAAAGAAGACCTACCTTTACCCAGGACCAATATTCAAAGCCAGAGGGTAACAAGAAGAAGCGCAAGTATCTCTCACTCTTTGAGATACAAAAGTACAAAGAGGAAGAAAGGTGCTTTCTTTGTGGTGAATTAGAGCATATGAAGCATGATTGTCCTCACAAAAGGAAGGACGCAAATGTGGCTAAAGATCCTCCTCTACTATCCTCAAATTCTATTCCGGATGTGCAAGCTAACACTCATTCAAATGAGAAGAAAAGGCAACTCTTAAAGGGTTGGGGGACCCTCAACAATCAACGAGTTTTGATACTCTTTGATCCAGGTTCCACAGATAATTTTGTGTCAACAGATACTGTTGAAAGGCTAAAAATTTCATTAGATCGATTGGAAATACCAATTGGATCAGGTTTGGCATTTGAAGGACTTACAACCAATTCTAATTCTATCCAAGGGAAGTTGAATCTTAGAATTGGGGATTACCGCGACTAAGAATTTTCCTACTTGCACCCATTGGTAACTATGATGTTATTTTAGGCATGCATTGGCATTACAAGATTAGACCTCTTCCCGATTTTGTTAAGAAGACCCTTGCATTTCAATTCAAGGGTCAAAACATAGTATGCATTGCTGATGCTGGAGATTGGCCTGTGCCAATGGTTAGTCATGTTAGCATTTTTAAGGAAATGAAGAAAGCTATTTCTGCGTAGATGATTTTTGTGAGAGAGTCAAAAGAAGCTAATGATTCAAGGGCACTTGATGCCTCTAATGAACACACAATACCAACTAATGCCTCTAAGTTTCAGACTTTAAAATAACCCCTCTCTTTAATTGATCAAGCCAGATATGATTTTGTTAAACAATATGAAGATTGTTTTAGTGATTCACTCCTAGGAGAGTTACCTCCTAAGTGCCCCAAAGATCACACAATTAATCTTATCCTAGGCAGTTCACTACCTAACCAACCACCTTATCGAGTAAGTGTAAGTCAGCAAGGGGAGATCCTAAAACAAGTAAATGAACTGTTGGAAAAAGGGTTAGTTTAACCTAGCTCTTCTCCATACTGCTCTCCATTCTTACTTGTTCAAAAGAAAGATGATTCTTTCCATATGTGCAAAGACTACAGATCTTTGAACAAGATCACAATCAAGAATCGTTTTCCTATCCAAAGGATAGATGATATCTTGGATAAGTTGCAAGGGGCTAGTATCTTTAGTCGCATTGATCTCAAGAGCAGCTATCACTAGATATGGATAGCACCTGAAGATGTTCATAAGATAGCTTTTCGTACAACATTTGGACTATACGAGTTTCTAGTCATGCCATTTGGTTTGACTAATGCACCTGCCACATTCAATCGAATGATGGAGAGAATTTTCATACCTCACTCAAAGTTCATAGGTGTCTTCTTTGATAACATTCTAATATTTTCATGGTCTAAAGAAGAGCATAGAAAAAATCTATCTACTGTTTTTCAAGAGCTTCGCAAGCATAGACTACAAGTCAATCCTAAGAAGAGTGAATTTTTCCTTTCGGAAATTCATTACTTGGGCCATATTGTTTCTCACAATTTGGTGAGAATGGATCCCAAGAAGATTCGAGCCATTATTGAATGGCCTACACCTACTTCTGTACATGAAGTTAGAAGTTTCATGGGCCTATGTTCATACTACAAGAGTTTCATACAAGATTTTGCGTATGTTGCATCTCCTCTACATGACCTTACTAAGAAGCAAATGCCTTTTCGTTGGGGATCAAGGCAATTACAAGCCTTTGAAAGAATTAAGTTTTTTGTGACTCAAGAACCAGTTCTCATAGTTGCACATCTTCAAAAACCTTTTGAAGTTCACTGTAATGCTTCTGGGGATTGCATTGGAGCTGTGCTTAACCAAGAGCATCATGTAGTAGCATTTGAGAGCCAACGCCTCAAGGATCATGAGCTACATGCTCCAGTATATGAGAAAGAACTTATGGCAGTGGTACATGCTCTTCAAGTATGGAAACACTACTTACTTGGTGCAAATTTTGTTATTAAAATAGATCACCAAAGTCTAAGATACTTCCTCACTCAGAAGAAGCTCTCAGAGAAACAGATGCGATGGGCAAATTTCTTATCTATGTTTCATTTTCAAATCCTTCATACATCTGGAACTAAGAATGTGGTAGCAAATGCTCTATCACGGCGACCTCGAGTGGATCCAATCACAATTGTTTACCATAATGAGTTCATGGATTTACCCAAAATGTATGCAATTGATTTCGACTTCTCAACCATATGGGATCAGCTTAACTCAGGTCATCAATCACACCTTACTCAATTTGAGATGGTTATTTGTATCATCATCAAGCAATTTGTATAGTATTACCATTGCAACACAAGGTAATGGATGAAGCACATGCATCTCCATATGCTGGATATAGGGGTATTCTACCCACTACTCAAGCATTGGAAAGATATTTCTTTTGGCCCACTCTTAGAGCCGATATTGAAAGATATGTCCGTGAGTGCAAGATATGCCAAAAAGTAAAGTATAACATGCATAAACCACCTGGTCTACTGAAGCCATTACCTATTCCCAATGAGCCTTGGGAAAGTATAGCCATGGACTTTATCATGGAGCTTCCTTGCACACAAGCAGGAAATGATGCAATCTAGACTATCATTGATAGATTCAGTATAAGCAAGGTCACTTTATACCTATGCGAAAGTCAATCAAAGCCATCTAAGCTATTCATTGCTCATATTTTCAAATATCATGGCATGCCTAAGTCCATTATAAGTGATCGAGATCCCTACATGACCAGTCTCTTTTGGTAAGCTCTCTTCGAGAACCTTGGGACAAAGTTAAAATTTTCATCCTCTTATCATCCTCAAACGGATGGGTAGAGTGAATGTGCTAATTCTACTATTTTGGACCTTTTGAAACCCTATATCTCTGATAATCAAAGAGAATGGGAAAAATATTTGCCTTTAGTAGAGTTTGCATACAATAATATGGTGAACTCTAGTACTGGTAAGGCACCCTTTGAGATCATTTACCACCCATCCTTCTTACGAAGGATAAGATCTTTGGAGTAGATGAGTTTGTTAGAGACATTGATACAGCTTTCACTTAAGTAAAAGCTGCTATCCAAAGAACATAAGAGAAGCAAAAACGCGAAGCTGATAAGCATTGTCGTAAGTTAGATCTCAATTTGGAACAACATGTTCTTTTTAAGTTTGAGAAGGCTCGATTAAAGAAGCAGAAACGTCAAAAGGGTAAAGTGGTTAAGCTTTCTAATCGCTATCATGGCCCTTTCAAGATCACAGATAAGATAAATGATGTGACTTTTTGTTTGGATCTACCAAGTCATTGGAACATTCATAATGTTTTCCATATAAGTTTACTACGTCCCTATATTTGAGAACCTCGAATGGAACCAATCGAGGAAGATTTACCTGACATAGAAGAAAAAAAAGAGTTCCTTGTGTAGCCTGAAAGAAATTTACACCATCAGGACAATACTCTAAGGTCACGTAAGGTATTAAACACCATATTGGGGAATATGGGAATTTCCCATAAGTTTGGGACACGTGGTCAAATCTTTGGATTTTTCATAACTTGA
The DNA here is from genome assembly GCF_053477565.2 of Lygodium microphyllum. Classification (NCBI taxonomy): domain Eukaryota; kingdom Viridiplantae; phylum Streptophyta; class Polypodiopsida; order Schizaeales; family Lygodiaceae; genus Lygodium; species Lygodium microphyllum. The sequence continues at coordinate 41,181,702 of NC_141152.1, forward strand.
ACACTATAACTCCAAATCGAGTGCTCTATAGCTCAATAGATTCCATTTTTCAAACACTTTCCAATGATAGGTCACACCGTATGGTTTTGAGAAACTTATGGGTATATTATCTGGGTGCCACCTTTTTAGTATTCAAAAAATGGGAATTGGTAGATTCCCAAACTCATTAATATTGTGTTATTACAAAAGTATCTGGTTAAGTAAAAGAATAATCCCCATTGGATGCTCAGTTTATGACTGAGAGAGAACTACAAGACTTTCCAGATCTTCTTAAGGACTATGTATCTCCTCTATAGTTGAGGTCAACTGTTTAGAAGCCAGAGGGTTGTCACTAAATTGATTGCTTATTATGCATTCTCTATTTAATAAATTCATGTCAATAAATTAATGACTCACTTTTCTTTAAGTGTTGATGATGATCTAGTATGGCCATGAGACCATTTAGAGACCAATATTCCTAGTGCATCACTTAATGGGGTGATCAAAGCACTGTGACGAGGATATTTGGTATAGGAATTACAAGTTATGAAGGGGGAAAGAAGTGTCTGCCAAGTGTAAGAGTGTACACAAGAACCAAAGAGTTACACATAAATGAAGATGGATTAAGTTCTAAGAAGAGGAAGTGCATTAGCATTGTGTATATGTATTTATGTGTGCATTCGGGGATGCTTGGAAACGTTTACTTGTGCGTACTGAGCATTGCATTCATTTGGGGTCATCCTCTCCCTTACAAGTCAAGGTTTAAGGTCTTTTCTTTCATTAAGAAAGATAAGAGAGGTAATTCTCTCACTAAGAAAGACAAGAGACATCATCCTCTGGAAGTGAGGAGAGAAGTGATTTTCTCATTCTAAGGTCTAAAAAGACACAAGCTTTTGTGTGGAACTCAATCTTAAGGTTGAGGACCGATGCAATTTAAGGAACTCTCCTTAAGGTGGTTACATGGACCACAAGTTAAGAGTACAGTTTGAGAAGTTTTTATTTTTAAAAAAGACATGGTGAATCCATTTTTAAAATATCTCGCAATAGAAAGACGATCTCAAAAAACGGGCCGCAAGGGTTATCGGAAACAGTGAGATGTATAACTTTTGTGTTTGACGTTTTTTCATCCGAACAATGCATAGAGAGATATCTTGAAATTAGTGCTCCAGAGTAGGTCCTCGAACAACCACATCTTGCATGAAGATCAACTCAAGTCTCTCTCCAAGAAGAGAAGATCTTGAAAGCCTATAGAAGAGGAGGCTCTCCTTGGGTATGGGAGAGGTAAAGACAGCATCACTTTGCATGCATCCAAGAGGAGAAGAGAATGTGCAAATGCTGCGGAAGCTTTGCTGAAATCAAGTGCTGTAGAAGCTCTACTGAAATCAAGTTCCAAGAGGAGAAGAGAAGGTGCAAGTTCTACGGAAGCTGTGTTAAAATCAAGTTCCAAGAGGAGAAGAGAAGGTACAAGCGCTGAGAAAGCTCTGCTGAAATCAAGCGCCAAGAGGAGAGCCCTACACATATTGTGTAGGAGAGAAGGAGGCTCAAGAAGGATCAAAAGGTGCCAACTTCCAAGTTGTGCAAGTGTTAGCTAGTTGTATACTGTGCAAGAAACCGTGATCTTGTTTCCAAGATCAACAAGTAAGAACTGGCTTATGTGTAACGGAGGAGCTTGCTCCTTGTTAATAATATAACTCCACAAGGGGGGGACTGGCCCATCTTCCAATCCCTAGTGTGTTGCCAATTTCTCTCTCTCTCTCTCTCTCTCTCTCTCTCTCTCTCTCTCTCTCTCTCTCTCTCTATCTTTATTTTCTCTCATCTATTCTCCCTCTATGCTAGCATAATATTTGCCATATATATTTTAAGTATATGAAAAAGTAGAGTGTATATCTCGGAGCTTATAACACTCATCATGTAGATAGATGATATATTTCAATTGGATCTTGATAGTTGTGGAGTAAAATAACGGTGAGAGCATGCTTGTAGATGGAAATATTATCCCAATGCCACTAGATACCATAGTAAGATAGAGATTGATAAGGTGCTTGTGACATAGTCTTTGGGAAGGTTGTTGATTAATAAAGCAGTGTAAAATAGCAAGTGATTGATGAGCAATTTCACTCATGTTGTCTTTGAGAGGACTCCAAGAGTTGAGTATTACATCTTCAATAATAGCATGCTTAGTGTCACTGTGCTCTTTTATTCATACAAAGTAGTTTATGCAAATGTGCACGATTATTTCTTTGTACTTTAACCATTCTTTTCCCCTCCTTTGGAAGGCCAAAATAGTTGGCCAGTTTGAGAAAGATACAATTTGTAGATGATGATTTGGGTAATGCAAAAGATAGATCATTTCATGATGATACTGAAAGAAAATTGGAAGAGAGAGTAATTGTGATTGTTGATGAGGTTGTTTCCATGTAACATAGAATAATGATTGAGATTTGGGTATACAATTAGAGCAATATGATTGCAAGAGGAAGGTAGGACATGATAGGATAGAAAGAAATGATGACTCTGATAGATTGGGATTGATGAGACATAAATAAATATGGTGTGGATGGAATGTGATGGTAGGATAAAATCATGCGTAGGGATTCAAGATTGCACATTGAGAAATAGTTATGTAAAAATGAGAAACTCAAGGAGTTAGGATTTTTATGTGCACTTGGAAACATTTTGAGAATCCCGAATGTGTAGGAGGAAGCCAAGAATGTGTGCAATTGCATTTGTTCAAGAGATAGTGGCACACAGGTGAAGTGGAGTGTGTGTGTGACCATTAGAATATGAGGATATTGAGCCCATAGAGAGAGTGTGAGATAAGGACCAAGATGTGATCTTGAGATTGAAGCAGAGTTTAGATAAAGACTAGATGTTGAGTGGCAAATGTAAGAAAATAGGATAGAACACAGAGATGTAAGAGAAGCAGAAGCAATGTACCTGATGAGGGAGTGACCTTGAAGGTTGGTAGAAATATCCAATAAGAGTTGATGAGGAACAGTAGGCGTATCAACATTGTTAACTGACAGAGTGACGAGGTTTTGCCATTTTCTTCCCACTAAAGTAGCATCCAAATGTGTTGAAGAATACAATTCAATAGAGGCGCCACAGACAATGCCTTCTTGAGCCTCAAGATGTTGGGTATGAACGGCGTCCCCTTCTTCAATTGTTGTTCCAATTGAGGTAGAGTCCTCTATTTCAGGATGTAAGAGGAGAGCTTGACATGGATGACAAACATGACAGGGATGACAAACATTGTAGTATTGAGAGTGAAGGAGACCTAGAACATGCTTGGATGGATGAGTTGAGAGTAGAAGAGCACAAAATGGAAGAGTCATGACAAATAGATGGATGTGAGGGGTCTTCATTTGGTAGAGAATTGGGGTTGTCCATCAAAGAATTTTCTATGTATTCCACTAGTTGACAAGTCTAGAGAGTGAACAATGGACTTAAATGACGATAAAAGGATGGAACATATGTTTTGCATGATGTGATAAGAATATCTTGTGATAAAGACTTTAGATAAGAGAGAACATTTAGAGTTTAATGAAAGAGGAAAGGGTAAGCATGTGTCAAATGAGAGCTACTAGATGAGACACATCAATACGATTGTTAGGGATTGAGATAGTGGAATGATTATGAGTATTATGATAGAGAAGAGAATAGGGGGTTTCATGATAGGGATAAGAGATATTGAGTTTATGAAGAGAAATAGTTAGGAAATGAATGCTCTTGATGGCCACTAATAGTGTTGGCAGCTCTCCTTTACCTATAGCTTATGAGCTTGATCCTTTCTTGGCCCTGTGCTCTTTTGGTTCTAGAAGCTTGTCACGAGTTGGCTTCATGTTGCACTCTTGAAGCTTATTCTTGATATAGATTTTGCTACTCCTTGAAAAAAAAATGGTGAGCTTCGGCTTTGATGCTAAGCCAAAAGGTGCTATATGTATCAATAGCACATGAACTAGAATTGAGGAGCTTTAGTAGAACCTTAGTGTGAATCATAACTTGGGGAATTTAAATGTGAAAAGGTGCTTAATACATTCATGTTTTAATACCTTGATGGAAAATGTAAGCTGTTAGGCCATTAAATTTGGTGCCTCATAGTCGTGGGACTGTGCTGAAGTGATGACGTTGAGGTTGTCTAGTTGTGTCTGTCAAGATTGTGGGAGAGAAGGAAGGAGTCTCGCTTGAAGCTTTCTTGCTTGCACAATGGGGGAAGACACACAAGGGTGGAGGCTGAAAACAGTTTTCCTCTTCTTAGTTGTGTAAGCCAAAAGAACTCAAGTACAAAGAAATAGAAGAACCCTAGATATGGGTCTCAACCAAACTCAACTAACTAAGGTGGCATACTAACCGAGCCACGAACTAGAGTAGATAAGGATAGCTATCATGTAGCTATTATTCAGGGGCGGTGTACCAACCGCGTCTGCAACTGACAAGTCGGTGACATAAATACACAACGGTCACCCTGGCGTATCACGAGTGGAGCTCGATATCTCAACACTCCCCCTCGAGCTCAATCCCAATTCCTGCACACCAAGCAGGTCTCTGAACTTGCGCAGCTTCTCTGCGCCCAATGCCTTCGTGAATATGTCAGCTACCTGATCCTGTGTGCTGACATAAACTAGATCAATAAGACCTAGTAAAACCCTCTCTCGCACATAGTGATAATGCACCTCAATGTGCTTTGTTCTAGCATGATAGACTGGGTTATTTGCCAAGTGTATACTACTCATGTTGTCACAATAAATGACAACTGGCCCATCTGTAGACTGATGCATATCATAAAGTAGCTTATGCAACCAAGCTACCTCACATGCAGCCATTGCTGCACCCCTGTACTCAGCCTCTGTGCTCGACAAGGCAACTGTAGGCTGTTTCTTGCTGCTCCAAGTGACTGCAGCACTCCCAAAAGAGAATACATATCCACTGGTAGATCGTCTATCAGAAATACTACCAGCCCAATCAGCATCAGTGTATCCATGCAACTGTATCTGAACCCCAGTCTCATAAAATAGTCCATACTGCAATGTGGACTTCACATACCTGAGTATGCGTCTAGCCGCATCCAAATGCGGTTTCCTTGGAGCCTGCATAAACTGACTTACCAACCCAACAGCATAGCTCAAATCTGGCCTGGTAATAGTCATATAAATCAAGCTTCCTACTATGCGTCTGTACATAGTAGGGTCTTCCAGAAGCTCACCTGCATCTGTGCTCAGCTTCACATTCTGCTTCAAAGGAACTGAAATAGGCTTACAGCCTGTCATCCCATATTTGGACAGCATGTCCAGTCCATACTGCCTCTGCAAGAGTTGTATCCCACTTGGTGATCTAATCACCTCAATGCCCAAGAAATAACGCAGCTCTCCCAAATCCTTCATCTCAAACTTCTGCTTCAATAGCATTTTCACATGAAGAATATCTTCATCACTGTCACCTGTCATAATCAAATCATCAACATAAATGACAAGCAGCATAATACCTTTCTCTGTTTTTCTCACATAAAGTGAGAAATCTGCCTTGGAAATCTGAAAGCCAATAGTGACAAGATACTGTCCTATCTTGTCAGACCATGCTCTAGGTGCTTGCTTCAAACCATACAAAGCTTTCTTCAACCTGCAAACAAACTCAGGATGAACAACATGCACATAACCTGGTGGCTGCTCCATATAGACCTCTTCTTGCAAATCACCATGCAAGAAGGCATTCTTTACATCCATCTGATGTAAAGACCATCCCTTTGATGCAACCATAGCAATGACTGCTCTTACGGTTGCCATCCTTGCAACCGGACTGAATGTTTCTTTATAGTCAATTCCATATGTTTGTGCATACCCCTTGACTACTAATCTTGCCTTGTATCTGTTCACAGAACCATCTGCATTGTGTTTCACCTTATAAACCCACTTACAGCCAATTGCATTCTTACCTTTAGGTAAAGGTACCAATTCCCATGTAGCATTTGCTTCCAAGGCATCCATTTCTTCATCCATGGCTTTCTCCCATTTTTCTTTTCCCATGGCTTCCTCAAAAGAAGTGGGTTCTGGTTCCTGTATTACTTTAACCATATATGCATAGTGAATGGCTGTAAATCCATCATATTTCAGCCTATCCACAGGATACCTAGCTCTCGTAGACCTGCGCAAAGTAGGTTCACTCCCAGGTGCTCTCAAATCATCCCTGGTCTTCCTTACTCCAGGTGTAACAATAGAAGGAATACCCAACTCATCATCAATGCTCTGTTCTGAGCCACTGGATTCACCATCCACATAAGAGTGACCTGCATTCACATCAAACATGGGCTGATCAACCTTCTCTTTTCCTTTTCGTGATACCTGCATACCACTATCTGCATTACTTTGAGAAGATTCTCCTGATCTCAATCTGCCTGTCCATGGCGAAGAATGTGAACCACTACTAGAGGATGCTCCAGGTCCACTAATATTTTGTGACTGCTGCTGTGAATTTTGTGCAGCATTACCATTTTGTGCATCTACATCATCAATCACATTTACTGGTTTATACCAGCTACTCATCTCATCAAAAACAACATCTCTGCTCACTGTAAACTTACGAGTAGAAGGGTTATAGCATCTATACCCTTTTTGCTGCAGAGAGTAACCAATAAAGATGCACTTCTCAGCTTTTGGATCCAGCTTGGATCTCAGCTCATCTGGCACATGTACATAGGCAATGCAACCAAAAATTTTCAAATGAGAAATATCTGGTTTCCTACCAGTATACCTCTCCTCTGGACTCATTCCATGTATTGCTGCAGTGGGTGTCCTGTTCATTATGTAGACTGCTGTAGCAACTGCTTCAGCCCAATAAAAATCTGGCAAGTCTTTTTCATTTAGCATGGCACGAGATACCTCTCCAATATGCCTGTTTTTTCTTTCTGCAATTCCATTTTGTTGTGGGGTATGACTGCATGAATATTGCTGCTTTATGCCATGCTCCTGCAGGAACCTTGCAAACTCATTTGAGAGGTACTCTCCCCCTCCATCTGACCTTAGGCATTTTATCTGCAGGCCTGTTTCTTTTTCAACCATCGCTTTAAGAGTTTTGAAATGCCCAAAAACTTCACTTTTCTTTTTCATAAAATACACCCAAACTTTTCTGCTATAGTCATCAATAAAACTGACAAAATAATGACAGCCTCCAAGAGATGCAGCTTTAGTTGTCCACACATCAGAGTGGATTAATTCCAATGGCTTCTCACTCTCTTGAACATGTCTAGGAAATGGTTTCCTTGCCTGTTTTCCAAACTGACAGGCTTCACATACCTTATGCATTTCTGCAACCTTGAATTTCGGCAAACCTGCAACAATATTTTGGGCCTGCATTGATTTAAGTCGCTGTACATTAACATGACCAATGCGTTTATGCCAGATATCAATATCTGCAACTACACCGGTCCCATGTGCAAACATTGCTGCACTCAATTCAGACATGTCTGCATCCAATGTAAACATTCTGCCCTTCTTCTTTCCTTTTGCTATCAAGCGACCTTTATTTTTCATATCCTCAACAAAGCATCCATGAGGATTAAATCTGACCTGCAAGCCCTGCTCAACCATTTGACCAACAGAAACCAGATTCTTGGTGATATTCGGAACATGAAATACATCGGAGAGGTATTTCTTTTTCCCATCCTGCATAGACAAAGGTATTTTTCCAATCTGCACAATAGGATGTGCAGTATCATCACCAGTCTCCACAAATCCTGGTTTTTCCATTTTCCTTGCATCCTCCATCCATTCTGCATGACCTGTCATGTGGTTTGACGCACCTGAGTCAACATACCATACATCGTTGCTTTCTTCTGCACTTGTCACAGAATTGTTCATGTGCTGCACCATAAACAGATGCTCATTTCTGTCATCACCCTGTCTACTAGAAGATGCATAATTTCCTTGTTGCAGTTTTCCATTCATGATGTCATTCTGCTTTTTGTAGCAGTCTTTAGCCATATGACCCATTTTACCACAATAGTAGCATTCAACATTACTGTTTGCATTTTGGCCTCTTTGCCATCCACCACGACCTCTTTGGCTCCCCCTGCCTCTAGAGTTACCACGTCCTCCTCCATAGGACTGATTTTCTTGAGTTTGCTGTATATTCTGATTTCTACCACGGCCTCCAAATCGGCCTCCTCTACCTCTGCCTCTACCTCTTCCAGCATTTGAGTAGAAGACAGCTTCTTTTGAAGTTCCTCCTGAAGAAGATGCACCACCATTTCTCTGCTCCTCAGAAATTAGAAGAGCAATCAACTCCTCAAAGTCAGGAAATCTTTCACGAATGGAAATGCATGTTCGAAACTGTGCATAATCCTTTCCTAGACCATTCAAGGTCACGGAAACTAAATCATCATCTTCCACTGGTGACCCAATGGAAGCAAGTGCATCTGCAATCTTCTTTACCTTCATGTGGTAGTCGTTGATGCTCATATTTTCTCTTTGCACATTGTGCAACTCTTGCTTGAGCTGCATTTTCCTGGCTTGCGTGTTTGTGCTATACATCTTTGACAGAGTATCCCATGCCTCCTTTGGCGTACTTGCATCCTGAATATGCACAATCATGGAGTCTGAAATGCTGATAGACAACCAGTACATAACTTTCCTGGCTCTCTCATGCCATGCTTTGAATGCCTGCATTTGCTGTTGATTGGGAACATCAGGAAGAACTGGTTCTTCTTCATTTCCTGCAACAAATTCCCAATATCCTTTTCCCATAAGGAAATTCGTCATTCTAAACTTCCATGCCTGGAAGTTATTCTTGTCAAGCTTTTCAGTTACAATCTGTGAAAGAGAATCAGACGCCATTACAGAAGACTGCAAAAAATTCTGTCACTGCAAAAACCACAGCTTCACCCTCACAAGGGCAAATCTGCAAAACTGGCGAAAGTGGTATTTGACCACACAGTCACTTCCTAGTGACGATTTTGCATAAACAGGAACCAAGGATGATTCTGAAACTCCCAATGTCTCTGCGCACAAGCATACGATGCAATTTCTACAGTAACTTTTCACCGACCTGTAGAACAGTGGCTGAACAGCATAAAACTGAGCCTTTTCCTGAGTGCGTGCAGAAAACTTCCGTCTGCAAAACAGGCCCCGAAATGGCCTTAAATAAAAAAAAACAAGGTCGCCAAGAGCTAAAGCTCTCTCCCGCAGCATATACTGCCCTCTTGCTTCACCGCGAAGGGCGTCTCAACCTGAGACAATGCACTCCTGCACTTTCCGGCTGTGCTACCTGCAGAGATCTGCTCCCAAAACAGAAAATGAAAGCAACACTGCTCCTCTTACCAGACCACCGCGAGCTTGGCTTGCTTTCTTGAGCTCCTTACCACGAACAAGGCTCTGATACCATGTCAAGATTGTGGGAGAGAAGGAAGGAGTCTCGCTTGAAGCTTTCTTGCTTGCACAATGGGGGAAGACACACAAGGGTGGAGGCTGAAAACAGTTTTCCTCTTCTTAGTTGTGTAAGCCAAAAGAACTCAAGTACAAAGAAATAGAAGAACCCTAGATATGGGTCTCAACCAAACTCAACTAACTAAGGTGGCATACTAACCGAGCCACGAACTAGAGTAGATAAGGATAGCTATCATGTAGCTATTATTCAGGGGCGGTGTACCAACCACGTCTGCAACTGACAAGTCGGTGACATAAATACACAACGGTCACCCTGGCGTATCGCGAGTGGAGCTCGATATCTCAACAGTGTCACGCTAGTATTGTAGTACTTTTTCCAATGCTGATACTTGAGGTCATTGAATGCTTTGTGCATGTGGATTGGAGTTGAAGAAGTCATGATTGATGTTGACTAATGAGCTGCAGCTAACTATGCAAGAAGCTCAAAATGACACTAAATCACATCAGCTGCTACCGAATTTGATGTGAATTTCACTATATAGAAATAGTTCATTGATTATGTAGATTGCTATGATGGTGCCGTGTGATAGGCTTACATGGAGCCTAGTGGCTTGGTTGTAGCATTGAGTGACGCCCATGCCTAACTAGGACTACTGAGTAATGGTTCCCTCTTGATGATGTAATGTGGGAGATAAAAGCCTTCTAAGGTTTCAAAATCCTTCATAGAGTAATCTATCTCTCTATCTCTCTCTCTCTCTCTCTCTCTAAATGAGAGGTGATAATGAAGAAGATAAGAGTAGGTGAAGATGATAAGAATAGACAAAAGTAGGTGGAAAAGATAAAATGAGATCAAGATAATGAGGATAAGGTGCATGTGGATAAGATTAGTTTACCTTGACATGGATTTAAATCCTACCGATCTACACACAAAGCAATTGATTTGGATTGCATGCAAGAAATAAATCTAAGGATTAATGGAGTAGAAAAAAGCTAGAAGCTAATAACCTAAGCTGTCAAGAGCTTGGTGTGCTCTGATACCACATGTAGTGAAAGTGATGGTGAGACAAAGAGAGAGAGATAATGAGACAATGAGATGGAGAATGAACCACACACTTGTATTGCACACTTGCTTATACACTTACATTGGAATAGGTGAGAGTACACACATTTGTATTGCACACTTGCTTATACACTTACATTGGAATAGGTGAGAGTACACACATATATACAATGAAGGTGTGGCTATGGTAGGTTCTCTTAGTGAAATATCATCCTCCACATGTTCTAGATCCATCTTATCTAGTTCTCCTAGTTATTTTCTAAGTACATGTTCATATGAGTACATTCTAATATTTTAACATAGTGAGGTCAATGTTCTCAATTATTATTGTAATCGCACCAACTCCTATCTCATCTATCTCATGAAAGTTATTGTCATTGCAATGTTGACTCGTCGTTTATATTTGTTTGAACTTTGATGGTTTGGATCTGTTTGACTATGTAACACAATATTAGTGAGTTTGGGAATCTCCCAATTCCCATTTTTTGAATACTAAAAAGGTGGCACCCAGATAACATGCCCATAAGTTTCTCAAAACCATATGATGTGACCTATCATTGGAAAGAACTTGAAAAATGGAATCTATTGAGCTATAGAGCACTCGATTTGGAGTTATAGTGTTCAAGTTATTACAAATCCAAATATTTGACCATGTGTCCCAAACTTATGGGGAATTCCCATATTCTCCAATATGGTGTTGTGTAGTATTTGTATAAAATTTGATTGTTTCAATTGCAAACATCTTCCTTGTGTATGCATATGATTGTTGTTTTTTGGTCAACAAAATCTAGGACATGCTTCTCGTCAATCATGCACTGAGATAAGCATTCATGTATCTCTTGCTTTGTTGGACAATAATGCTTGATCATTTGTAGAAAATGTAGGAATGGCAAGTCACATACATAGCAAATTGAGGTTTAGAGAGTGTGATGCTTTTCATGTTCCCAAGTATGATGAGGAGGTAATGTGACATTGTTCATAGAACTCGTTTGATGGTTGCAAATACGTGGTAATTGTGCAAGTTCACCAAATAGTATAACGAGCTTCTTATTGAATGGACTGAGTAGCGAGCCTTGGAAACACTAACTATCTGGTGCACTATTATATCAAATATTGTCCTTACTAATATGGACATTTCATCAATGATGATTGCATCAGCTTCTCTTATTGCAATGTAGTGTTTTGTCAGTCTCTTGCAACTATACTACATATTGTTGTACACGTACTTGTATCTTGAACTAGTAGTGGATATCCTGCCCGAGGGGTCTACTGGGGTTTACCGTATGGTACCACACGTGAGTGTAAGGGAGGGGGGTTATTTAAGGGAAGGAAGGTACATTTTATAAGGTAAGGTCCCATAAATAGGGGGTAGATAAGGGGTATTTTCATATATTTCTTGCACGCAGGTGATGTGTCAACATTGTAGTCTTATTCCTAGCAACAAGATTGTAACTGTAGTAACATATGAGGAAGATTGTTCCACTATCTAGTGTGCCACTGATGACGTATAGGCCATATGTCACATCAATCAGTTGGTTATAGATAGCTTGTTGTTCTGTTGTTAGAGTACTATCTAGAATTGTTTGAAACTCTTTCATGAATTGTAACATATTATCTTTATTGATGTGGCTTTCGTAGTTAGAAGCTACTAGAGGTACTATGAATATAGCTAGGTTGTCTTTGATGAAAGGGATCTTTTGAATGATCATGTTCATTAGTTGGTGGGTTTGGTTTGAGGTGAGAGCAAGTTTCTTTGCATGTAGTGTGTGATGAACATTTCAAGGTCTTCCTCATTGGCCACAAGACCATAGAGTTGGCACTCAATGTAGTATGATTGTGTTGAGTTATTGGCGCTTATTAGTTTACTCTAGCTTGTTCATTGTTGCAGTAATGTGCTAAAGAAGAAACCTTTGGTTTTGTGGCTTGGGTGAAAATTGGTGAATCATACTAGTCTTGTATGCTGGTATACAATATTGCTGTAAGCATCGTGGAGAGTGGGTTCGAGATCAATTGTGCAATGGTGGTTTTGGTGATGCTATAGTTTTTGTGGTAGTGATAGAATGTCACATGCTCTAAGCTCAATGGTAGGAATAGTAAAGGTCTACAGGGTGCATGATGATGTTCTCTATTCTTGTGAGCTTCCATTGTCATATTTGTGCAAGAGAGCTATTGATGTACTCGACAGACTTGCTTTGTGTGACTATTGGGATTTCCATGCAATTTAATGCCACTTTAGTTGGGTGAGACGGGCTTGCACAATATTGTAGTGGAAATTAATTTCTACTTGTTTGAGTCCAAGTCTTGCAATCCTAGTCTATTGGCATCTTCTTTCTAGATGTTTAACTTTCTAATTGGCTCCACCTTCATTGCATACTTAAGTAGGTAGTAAGAGATGGAAGAGTTTGTTACTTGTTGAATATTCATGTGTGCTCTCCAGAGGAGTGGTACCATTGGGTGATATAGCATAACATTTCAGTGCTCATCTCCAGGACGATAGTAGATATATCATTGAGTTTCAAGGTCTATTGTTGATTCTAGATCATCATGTGTGGCATATGGAAATCCATACTTTTATTTACCATGGCCGTTACTTTTGCTTATGTAGCAGGCATAACGACATCTATGAATTTGTTTTGCCATGACGAGGGCTCTTAGTTTTCTTGTCGAATTACAATGATCATCCTTGGATGGAATGTACGTGCATATCTCATTTATTGTATTTGCAAGGTCTGCATCATGTAACCATAAGATGACATGTGCATGTAAGGAACCCCTATGTTGGATCTCATACCTACTGACATGGTGTTGGACACACACCCAACACAAGCAACTTTGCTAAGGATGTACTAGTTGAAGAAAAGGTGGAACATGGTGTAGAAGAGGATGGCACACTCAACAGGCCAGTATTTCCATGAGAATTAGGATTGAACTCCTTTGTAATGCATTTTAACTTGTTGATCCTGGCCCACCTTGTACTTGTGACCTTGTCTACAATGTGAATGTAAGGAAGAAATGAGGCAAGTCCCATATATCGACCATTGTGATAAGGTCCTTCAAGTTACGTTGGTGCCAAGATGGGGATCCCATGATTGAAGCGAGAACACTGTAGCAAAGGATATGCCTAACAACCTCCTCATTGAAATCGTTCTTGTTTGCATGGATATAGTAGTCAATATCCCTTTTTAGGTTAGTTGTGCTTGTGCTATTTATGATCAAGATAGTCTATTTTAGATGGTATAGAATTAGGATGTAAGGCGGCTTGCGTAAGATGTACACATAGAATAGGGTTGATGCCTGCATCTTGATGTATTCACTAAGATAGATGTTGCCAGTGTAGGCATTATGGCAAAGTGGAAATAAGAATGGAAACATTGCATTTTCCAAGGTGATATCAAGGCAGGAAAAGTTTCTTACAAGCAATCTGTCGGTCCTAAACATTGTTGTTCTTCCTACAAGACAGTTATTATTTCGTAATGTGATGCATGCAAACTCATGTTGAATGGCACTTTGGAATGTCTGGGCTTTATATTATCGAGCGAACTGTAACTTATTTTATTCTCATGTTCTACTTGAAGCATTGGGTCAAATGGAGAGGTTTCATGATGGACCTTTGTAACCCTTTTGATGGATTGCTTTTTGCTAAGGATGCAAAGCCCTATCCTTGGATGTGGATGTTCTACTATAGCCATGTACTTTTGGATTAGTGGATTACATAGCATGTTGAAAGTGAACACATCTACAATATCAAATGTAGTCAAGTCAATTCTAATAGATGGCCACGAAAGCGATCCATCATTCTAAGAGACTAGAGGGTTGTTGAGAATAAATCAACGGTCCAAGGTTCCATTCGCAATTGCTCTTGTCATTTTGGAGACCGAGATGGATGTATCAATGATTCTCAATAGTTGAAGTTGTAGCGGATTTGCACTGAGAATTTGTTTTGTATAGTTTGGTAACAATGAGATGCCGTATTTGTTTTTGTCTTTATTCACAAGACATGGTCAACATTTTGTTATGGTTCTTTTGCGAGATGATAGCATGATGTTGAATCGTGACTATACCATAGGATGTGCACATTGTTAGTCTTCCAATGATGCTTTCATATTTTATTGCCTAAGATGATTCAAAATTTTCTTTGCCGTACCAAGTTGCAGCAAAGGACTTTAATGATGTTTTTCTACAAGCCATAGTTTTCCTTTTTCTACAAGTCCTACAGGATGTCTTGTGACTTTGTTTTTGCATAGCATCCATTGATGTTGATGAGAGCAACACATTTTTATCATTCAACTACACTACAATTGTTCATGAAAATAACATGTCATTCTTTATAATTATATATTTTTAAAAACTAAAAAGATAGTTTATCTATTTTACGTGCAAGAATGATGGTTTTTAATTTTTTCACTTAATAGTCACTACAAGATACATGCAACAATCAAAGTGACACAAATGTTCATTAAAAAAATTACCCCCATCATCACTATAAGCATTGGTATAGGCGTCTCTATGAATTCATTGGAGATAGCATTGCTATTTGCGTTGCAAAAAGCGACACAAATTTTGATGCAAATAGCAACAAGTGTAGTAAATTAGCAACTACTATAAATGGAAAAAAAGGGCACCATGTGTTGTATAATATTCTATAAAGCAATTACATATTGGATACGTGATCATCATCGAGATGATCAGAAAAAAACTTAAAACCACAAGACTAATAAATCATAAAATAAGTACAAGACTAGTGATGATAACTCATGAAATTACATGGAACCATGGAGAGGAGAGCCAAACCAACATAAAAATCTATCTATAAATATCATAAAGTGTGATTCTATATAAAGGATGACAAGTATATCTAAGGAATGCTACATGGGAGAGGCCTACACAAATCATAGGACCAAAAATGAAGATGATGTGCACTCCATGAATCCAAGCACCTACAGAACCTTGCCATTTGAAAGCTCATCCTGACACAAAGGAGTGTCGAACGGACTCTGCAAAATGAAAAACTAAATATTAGTCCATTATACATAATGCATCATTAAAAAAAACTAGTGACTACTGATAAGAAAGAGGATTGACTTAGTAGGTCACCGCACATGTACAATCTATCGATAAGTGTAGTCAGACTATGTTTCTCTGCATATAAAGTCTCAAAATCTGTGGGATCATAGTTTGTGATGGAGCGATGTAAAGAAAATAGAATAGCATTGTTAGAAACAAGATTGTTAGCACAAGTGATATTATTCCAAGTATGAAAGTGAGAAGAACTAAAAGAAAACTTATAAAGTCCTCCAAATAAGTCATGTGGCTGCCACCACTCCCGTGATGATGCATGACACCTGCCTCCAATCGTTGCCTCCTCCTTGATTCTCCCACTACTACTACTACTACCATCATCTTGGAGAATCTATGGCCTCCTCCTTGATTCTCCATACCAATCCTCTGCATCTAGCCACTCGGGATTTGAGGTTCCACTCTTGATTGCATTGCATGCGTTTGATTATTAATGTGACATGTATGCACACATACACTCCATCATCTACCCCAGTGGAAATTCTTTCTGCCACCGTAGGTACCAGAAACTCCTCGTGCAAAGATACCACTATATATCCCTTGCTCCCCTTGGGTATATTTTTCCAATGGTTCAAAAGGTTATGCCTAAATACTTATTGGCACAACTCTCTCATGCAAGACATCACCCTCCTCCCCTTATCATTCATGATTACAACACCTATCTTGTCATCTACAAGGTATCCCTACTCTACTAGGGTATGTTTAAGTGTGTACAATCCCACCTATGACCATGCTCCTGAGTATAACTAGGAGACCCCTATATGTATGGCATGCCTGTGCGGGGCAATATCTTGGAGTAGCACCCATAGCAGTGCCACTTGTGGAAAATTGAGTGAAACCTAAAGTCATGGGAGTAGATGTCCCTACAGGTGTGACAAATCCTAGATGTGACAAGTATTCACCAGTTTGACAAGACACAAAGACACTGTATCGGTGCCTCCACAATGCCCACTTGCTAAGCCACTCTCTCTGGAATCGATATGAGAGAGAGGAGTAGCAACCCTCTCTGGAACCGAGTTTGGGTGCTCAGAGCATCCACATCTTTGTAGCACCCTTCAGAAAAAATCCCTCCATCCGGGGCTAATCTAGAGCATCGATCTCGTCTACTAGAAATCAAAGCATTAGAGAGTGCCAAAGTAAACCTCACAAATTAGCTTGATGATGTCCGTGACAACTTCTAATCCACCATATCTCTAAATCAGGCCATTTGATCTGGAGACATACATGTGAATATCTCTTGCAACTCCTCATCAATCATCCCTTAACTCATCCTGCTCTTTGGGTATCATTAAAGGTAACCTACACAAACAAAAAATGATGTTAGTATAATCAATATAAGGATTTAGGTAAATACAACATAACTTTGAAAAAAAATATGTTAATTAGAATGCATATACTGAAGTACCTTTAAAAGTGAATCATTAAAATGAATTAAGCAAGTAGATGCAAATACGACCCGACCTATGGCCCCATGATAATCTCTTGGGACAACTCGGCATACATTGGAAGGTCTATAGATAGGTCACCATAGAAAGAGGAGTTTCATTTTATTCTCAAAAAATTCTTGGTCTCATGTATCTTCATCTACGTTACCCGTGCATGTCTCCTTTGCATGCTCCAAGCCCTCCTCGCTCTCCACTCTTTGTAGTATCGACCCCTCCACTTGCATACTCTCCTTGTCTACGCTAGGAACATTGCTTTCATCATATACATGCACTATGAGGAGTTGATGCTACAATATACCACCATTGAGGTTGTCTGGGATTTGGATAGAAGATTACCAGTTCAATATCACATATAAGAGTGAATCAACATTTGTGATAATTTTTTATTATAGAAAAAGTAAAAAAATAGGTTATGCACTTGTTCACAATAACCTAGTAGGACAAATATGTCGCACAGATTCGTCCATCTTTTCTCATAATCTATTTTTAGAAATCTAGATGGACCTCGTCGAATGGTTGTCTCCAATACCACTTTAAACCATTGTACATTGAATATGATCATGGAGAAGCTATGGCAATCCACTAAGATAACACTTTTCAAGTTCCTAAAATACTCCATCTTATCTACTATGGTATTCGGATCCATGGCCCGTTGTTGGCTCTCTTACTCAAACTTTGCTATGACACTACAATCCGTGGTGGAGTTCATTTTGTCAATGCACTCAACACGAAAATGTCGGTCACATGACCACGCCGCAATGTAGATTTTGTAATGTATACCGAAATGGTTAGATTAGTTGTTGCGCATAAAATCTAGATATGACAGCAAATAAAGCATGCAATCACCTTTGGATTACATCCCCTTGAGAGTT
Source organism: Lygodium microphyllum (assembly GCF_053477565.2). Taxonomy (NCBI): domain Eukaryota; kingdom Viridiplantae; phylum Streptophyta; class Polypodiopsida; order Schizaeales; family Lygodiaceae; genus Lygodium; species Lygodium microphyllum. The sequence continues at coordinate 41,199,508 of NC_141152.1, forward strand.
TTCACTCCTCGTTAGAGACGTCTACCCCTTTGTGAGAATCTGCGATCAAAGTTCTATGTAATCACCACATAGACATAAATCACAGCATCTCCTTCATGTCCCTAGGATATCAAAATCAATTGATGGTGTGTACTATGTCAAAATTTTGATCACACTTCTTATTGGTCTTTTTTGGTCTAGTTATACCTAGTGAGCCACTTCTCCATGGAAGCATGATGCAACATACCACAACGATTCACTTTCTTCTCCATGGCAACATCCATCCTTTTTTCTACTCCATTTTCAACCACCACATCTCCAGCCAGACTATCATCGTCCTTCAATGAACATGATATATTGTCATCCAAATCCACTGTCGATAGCTACTTTGAAATATGCACTAATGCCTCAGGCACTTGCCAACCTTTAGCCATGCTACATTCTGGCCAAGCTCGTTGTCGCACAAAGCCCTTCAGGGTTTTCATGAAGTGCTCCAAAAAGGACATCCATGGTATGTGGGTAGGTCTTGCAATCTCCACTTTATCTATAAGATGCACCAGGAGGTGTGTTTGTACAGTGAGCATGCTCGTGGGGGAAAGTACTTCTCAAAGAGAAAAACCGTCTCCATTTCTCCCTACCTCTTGCAAATTCAATAGAGTATGTCTTGATCTCCTTCTGTGAGATCCATCGCACTAAATTTGACAACCTATAAATTGCCTCCCATATTTTTGGTGTGAGGCACCCGGTGATCACAGTCAGTAATACAAAACTATCAAAAATGGAGAAGCATTACGAAGATCGAGTAGACACTAAATAGTGAAATATTGAGGCTACTTCCAATCAAGGTCAAGAGATACCTATCATATCTTATACTAATCATGGGATTTTAGCTCTTCATTTTTAGAAAAAGCAGACCCTGAGGGAACGCATCATACCCGTCAAGGTGTAGACAGACCTGATAATTCGCTTCACAATAAGCTCTTCTTTAGTGGACAGGACCCAAGGAGCGTGAGGTAGTTGTAAGCAAGCATCGGGGCTCTTCGACTGTGGCCAAAGTACCTCCATCTTGCCCAACTCCTTCAAATACATTCATACTCCTACACTGTCTCTCTTTCATGTGATATGGTCCCATAATAAGCTGCTCACATTCTTGAACATATGCACTGGATCCAATAAATGGTTGATCTATAAGTGGGTTCAATACGACAACTCGTAGAAAATTAAGAAGCATTGCATTCCACTTGGATGTGGCTCTTAGTGGACCATCTTCAACTCGTACTAGCTTTGGGCATTCATTCATGTTGGAGGGGTAAGTTTGGATAGTGACCTAGAAATACCTGGGCTGCCCAAGACCCAATGCACCAAGGGGGACCTACCCGTCCACCTAAGGCACAGGCGATTGAAGTGGACGATTGAAGCATGAAGGGGTGAAACAATGCAGGGACACACGAACAGACGAATAGCGAAAACTGCGGGACCTCCCTAAAAGATTTAAAAAATTCAAGAAAGGAGATAGGGTAGTGATCCTGTTGGGTGCCAAACGGCAAGGGAAAACGAGTGAACCAATCAAGGGACAAGCCAAGGTTAAGGAGGTGAACCTAGCCCAGGAAAGGGAGACACCCCGACCAGCCTTCATTGCCGATGACGTGACTCAGGAAGAAGAAATGAGTCTTTTCACTCTCTTGCGAGAGTACGTAGACGTATTCGCTTGGTCCTTGGAAGAGCTAAAAGGGGTAGATTAAAGTGTAGTGGCTCATAATATACCCATGACACCAGATGCAACATTGGTGAAGAAGCGACCGTACCCTATGAATCCAAAACACGCTCATGCTGTCAAGGAAGAGATTGATAAGCTGATGAGAGTGGGATTCATTTACGAAATTGAGCACATGGACTGGGTATCACCCATAGTCATCGTGATGAAGAAAAACGAAAAAATTAGAGTGTACATCAATTACAAGGAGGTGAATGCTGCTACTAAGAGGGACAATTACCCATTGCCATACACCGAGCACATGTTTGAAAGAGTGGCGGGCAAGGAGACCTACAATTTTTTGGATGGCTTCTCAGGATACAATCAGGTGCAAGTGTATCCTATCGAGAGGCATAAGACTACTTTTGCCACTAAGTGGGGCATCTTCGCTTACATAGTCATGCCTTTCACGTTGACTAATGCCCCTACCACTTTCCAATGCCTCATGTGCACCATATTTAAAGACATGCTTCACAAAGAGTTGGAAGTCTTTGTCGATGACCTCTGCGTTCACTCGACCTGGATGGAACACTTAGACAAACTCCAAGCAGTCTTTGAGCGGTGTCGCCTATATCGTCTCTCCTTGAACCCCTTAAAATGCTAGTTTTGGGTGAAACATGGATGCATCTTAGACCATGTGGTGTTGAAGAATGGCATTGCCATTGACTTCTTGAAAGTTAGGGTTATTGTTGACCTTCCACCCCCAAGCAACTATAAGGGAGTCCAATGCTTCTTAGGCCATATAGGATACTATTGATGGTTTGTGTTGAATTATGCATTGATGGCCAAACCTTTATAAAAGCTTCCACTCCCAAGCAACTATAAGGGAGTTCAATGCTTCTTAGGCCATACAGGATACTATTGATGGTTTGTGTTGAATTATGCATTGATGGCCAGACCTTTATAAAAGCTGCTGATTGTCTTTGAATGGATTGAAGCATGCCAATGAGCATATGAAGAGTTGAAGAAGGCTCTAACCATAGCACTAATTCTACGAGCCCCAGATTGAACCATTACCTTCAACGTGCATATCGATGCTTCTAAATTTACTGTGCGGACAATGTTGTGCCAACCTGGTGAACACAACCTAGACTATCTAGTGAGCTTTGCTAGCAGATAACTCACTAAGACAGAAATGAACTACTCGACGAAAGAAAGAGAGGGCTTGGCCATGGTGTTTGCTGTGAAGAAGTTCCGGCATTATCTATTGGCTACACCCTTTACCTTTTTTGTGGACCATCAAGCCTTGCTATATCTAGTGAATAAACCTTGCACTATAGGACGCATAGCTCGATGGCTCCTTCTGCTTTTGGAGTTTGACTTCTCCGTGGTTGTATAGAAGGGAAAACAACACTACATGGCTGACCATATGTCACGCATCCCCACAGGAGAAGCCGCTAGAGAAGGCATTTGCCGATGAATTGCCAGACACCCATCTCTTTAACCTTTCCAGCGTGAGAGAGATTTATTCAAGGCCGATCTAACGCCATATTGGGCAGATGATATAGTCCAAGTGCTTGAGCATGGACTACTTGAGTGACCAATAGAGAGGGAAAGAATTAGGTGACTCATTCTCAAGATCCAACCCTACCAGTTGATAGCTGACAGATGATTTTTGATGTCGAGAAGTGCCTAAAAATAGCCAAAAATTACGAATATCAAGGGAAAAATATACTTCATCGAAGGCGACAGGAGCAATCAGCGTACGATTTTAAGCGGCAAGTCCCTAAAGTGCTAGTGCTTATTTTCATGGAAATCAAACGGTGGCGGATGGCTGAGCTGGAGTTTTCCTAGATGCAAAATGGCGTCAGGAATCCAATGCAAGTCTTGGATCTCCGTTCCAAGGTCGTTTGATCCCCAATTTAATCCCCACAAGGTTTGGGGTTGTGAAGCAGCTACTACTGGATGCGGAAGCCAAGAAGAGCGTGACATGGCCCAACTTTGCAGATTTCAACGTCATGGAACCACCCATCCAGACGGATCTCGAATCCGATGTCGTTTGCCCCTCCAAAAGCAAAAAAGCCACTTGTCGGAAGTGTGAAACCAAAATACATGAACTAGATATTTGGGGTGTTTAGCTTAAATCTCTAATTAAAGAGCAAGAAAAAATCACGAAACAAAACAATGGGGAGGAGGGGGGGCGTCAGTTTTTTGTGCCCCATTTTCCCCCCCTCATCATGCTTTTTCAGATCAAAAGAGTGGAGAGGAATGCTCCTGGGCCTAAGATGCTTCTATCCTTCACCCTCCATCGCCACAAATGGATCGAGGAATGATGCACTGAGTCAAGAGATCAAAAACCAGTCTTTCTCCCTCCTCCCTACCTCTCCTGCATAGAGGTTATTCATGTGCAAGAAATCAAGAAGAAGAGGGGCTGAAGAATGCTTGTTCGGCTGTGATCGGATTGCTTCAAGATAAAGAGGAGGCTGAGAAAAGAGGTTCAGCACTGAAGAATGGTTGTTGGTTGGTCTATGGGCTGCTCAGAATAATTATTAAAAAACCCACAACACGCAAGACACGTGGTATGCTTCAATTTTATGAAGAAATTTGCTTGTTTTTATTGTTTCATGGTCCAAATGTTGTTCATATGCGATGAATTTTTGTTTGAACCTTGTTTGCATCATGGTTGAGGCTAGAATTATAGAAATACAGAACCCCTAATGATTTAGAGTCGTTATTAATTCTTTAAAATCCGTAAAATGTCATTTTTAGAGGAAATTAGTGGTTTTTTTTATTTTGAATTGGAGAAAAGGGATGAAAATGGGATCAAATCAGAGAAAATGTTAAGTCTAAGTCAAAACAATAAGCCAATACAAATAAATCAGAAAATACCTATTTTTCATGAATAATAAATAGAGAAAATAGCAAAAAAAAAAAGAATTTTCGTGCTAAAAAATATGAAAAAATAAGATTTATGTACGTGAATGTTTGGAAAGGTTAAAGCATGGGGTTAAACTTCAGTTTGGCCTTGTCCTTTGTGTTATAGTCTGTGTTTGTTGCTTTTTACATACAAAAATGATACAAAACAACCATTTACACCTTTGCACCGTAGCAGCAGTACCTAAACGGTGAGGGGGGAATGAATTTTGCACGACGATCTAATTGCCGAAAAGATATAAATTCTGATTTCCCTAAAGCACAGAACTAGGTATTTTCAAGAGATTTCCCTAAATCAAAATCTCTTGGAATGCTGAATTATGAAAGAGTGGAGTTTGTGCGAATGTTATATATGTGTTAGCGATGCATCTTGGGGCTAATCCATGAGGTGTAGGAGAGTCGCAGTGGAGTTGCGACAATTAGCCGAGAGGTGCTTCCCTCTGTGTGTATTACGAGGCATTATGCCTATATGTTATGGGATCTCCCTCTGAGGAGATAGGAAGGTGAACCTTTGACTACATATTGGATATAAACGCAAAATCATCATAAGCGTTTAGTGCAAAGTGAGTTTTAGACACTCCTAGCGAGGCCGTGTGGTGGGGTTGTCTGTTGTGTGTATGAGGTTCGGCTAGTGCCATAGCCAGTGCCGCCCATTTTAGGTTCCATCAGTGGTGCGTCTGCTGGGAGCTATCAACAAGTGGTGGTTCTCGAATCTAGGGTTTTTAGGGACCAAATAGTTGGTTTATGTCCTCTGACAAGGATGCCGTTAAGCTGAAATACAGAAAGTGTTGAGACTCAAGCTCATTTTGTTTACCTTAGTGAATAAGGTTAAGTCACACTAACTTAACCATGATTAGATCTAGGTCAGTTGATCTTTTTGTGTGTGGTACATACAGTTGACTTGTGTGTGACTGTATGTGAATAATGGAGACTGAACTAACAGGGAGCATGTCTGCTGCCCTGGTGCCTATGCCTTTGTCTCCTTCTCTTTCTCTCTAAACTTCAATATGGTATCAGAGCTCCCCAGGTAGTAGGGATGCAGAGCCAAGTTGGTGTCTCTCTCTCTCACACAGCACACACGCACAGTCGAGATACAGAAATCAGGAGAGAGAGTTTGGAATGAATGGAGCATTCAGCCCAGGAGCTGCGTTTGTCAAATCCGACAAACCCGCAAGTTGCTCTCCACAAATTGGCCAGAATCAGGACGAACCCACAAGGTTACAACTTACAAATGCAAGCATAGATGACCCACGAATGAGCTCACATGCTATTTCACAATCTAGCAGGAAGTTGGAACCCATGAGATCCGAAATGGAATGCATCGAGCGCACATCCAACCGTGGTGATTACTGACAAAGCCAGATAAGATCTGGTGATGACAGGCGTCAGTTTGGCGGATTAAAAGAGCATTGTTCCATTCCTCGGCAGACCTTTACAGAGATTGCGTTCTTCGTCACGGCAAGGTCTTAGGTCAGCCTGGCTCAGATTGTAGAAGATTGGTACAGGAGCACCAGAGAACTCGGCCTATTGAGAGTGGCCAGCGCACAGACGGAAGATTGTGGATCCTAGATGCGACCTGTTACTTGCTCCAGACTTGCCAATACTGCAAGGGTCTAATGCGTGTAGTGCAAGAAAGAATTGCAGGTTTTTCATGGCTCATCCATGAGCTTAAATAATAGCTCATGCAACTTATTCACAACTTTGATTGGTAAAAAGCATTCACTCGTCAGCATGGCATCCAGCAAGTCAAGTCTGTCTAAAGCTATTAGCCCATCTATGAATGTGAGCATGCTCTCACTGCAGTTATAGAAGTTAAGCTATTGTCAGATGATATCATTGTTAGCATCCTTGATAGCCCTTTTCCAGAGGCAGTATCCCATATGAGTTGTTTTTAGTCCTGGGAGTCACGTATGAGACATCAAGCAGGACAAAGACAAAACTGAAGAGCCAACCCAAGTAGCAGCCATCTCCTACCATGCAGAAGACATTGCCCATCCTGGTTGCTGATGGGTTTGTTCATGGTCAAAGTCTTGGCTCCATGTATAAGCTTCATATGCTGTACATTCAGACTGTGATGTTCGATTGGAGAGAGCAAAATAATGGGTTTCTCATTGAGGGCTGCTAGAACATCTAAATTACCAGCTGCATTTCAAGGTTAAGCTTGTCTAGTGTGCAATAGTCTGCTGATCAGCAAGAGCTGCATGCTTTACAGCTATATGAGCATGTATGGGTGTGTACTTTGGAGAATAGCCATCAGTATTCAATATGGACAGTAAGAAAGAAATGTGCCAGTTTTTTCTGTGGACTATGAAAACAATTCAGCAAGTTATGTTTACCTTGTGTAGCAGATCCTGAGCAGTAAATTCAAGGGTACAATTAGTATCAATATTTGAAGCTTATATTTGGATCATGTTTGCAGCTGCAGTCAGTTGAAGGAATACTGAGTATTTACTTCCTACATGTATTGGATCTTATGCAGTCATACAGGCTGAAATCTGTGCAGTTTTTTTTTGGAATTGAATGTACTTGTGAAGTTCAAGGGTGCTCATCACAGATGTCGATAGTGTGGCACTAAATGGTCAGTGATAGACGTGTGCATACTCAAGAGCATTGTATTCTCAAGCTTGACTTCTATGAGGCTGATTTGACAGACTACTGATTGCAGTTTAAAAAAAAAAAACTGGTTGTACTACAGATCATGGAAGCGTATTGCCTGCTGGCATTTTTGGAAAATTGACTGGTTTTGCAAAACTTAAGGCTTTAAAATGGCAAACACAGGAGAGAAGGATACTATCACTCAGATAGTTGGTGAGAAGCTGGACTATAACAATTTCGTTCTATGGAAATTCAGGATGTCTAATTTTTTGATTGGAAGAGGATATTGGGATCTAGTCACAGGTCTTGAAGATGAGCCCAAGCTACCGGAAGATAGACCTCCAACACAAGATCAGTTGAAGGCACACAGGACTTGGTTGGAAAAGGCCAGCAAGGTCTTGCATTGGTTGTCACTATGTGTGTCAGACACAAAGGCTATGCAAATTGCAAATTGTACTTCCCCAAAAGCTGCTTGGGACTTATTGATGAAGAATTATGGGCATGTTACTCATGCAAGAAAGACACAACTGAAGCAAAAATTCAGCCACATATCCAAGAATGGAAGGTCTATTGAGGACTATGTCAGTGAGATCAGATCCATTGCAGAACAACTAGGATCAATTGGAGCTGAAGTTGAGGATGATGATTTGGTAGCTACTACCCTTCATGGACTTGGACAGGAATATAAGTAGTTTGATACTTCCATTTCAGTGCGTCAAGAGCAACCTGACTTTGATGAACTTGTAGCACTTCTTTTGCATGAAGAAGTGAAACTTGGACTTAATACAAGTTCCAGTGGGTCTAAAAACAGTAGGGATAGTGTCTTCTACTCAAATCAAAGGGGTAGAGGTGGAAGAGGAAGATCAAATTTTCGAGGAAGAGGTGCTGGAAATGCATATGCAGCCCGTGGACAGCAAGCTACTGGATGGCAAAATAGGCAGCCTCAAGCAAATAGAGGTGCCTCAAATGCTCGTGGAAGAGGAGGTTATTCACCTAGAGGAAGAGGCACTTGGCAGCAGCCTCAAATGAGTTATGGACAGCAATCAAATGCAAATAAAGATTGCCATTATTGTGGAAAATACGGGCATGTAGCTAAGGATTGCTACAAAAAGCAAAATGACCAGAGAGCAAGAGGGAAGTAACATGGTAATTATGCTTCTTCTAGTGGTATGCAGGAGGATGACAGGTTGTTTGCAATGCAACATGTGAAGAAAGGGTTGCCTGTACACGACAAAGCAGATGATGTATGGTATATAGACTCAGGGGCATCTAACCACATGACTCCTCATGGAGAGTGGTTTGACACATTGGTAGAAGGTGCTCATGGATATGTTTGCACAGGGGATGATACGCAACATGACATTATGCATACAGGTACTGTTCCCTTGATGATGCATGGTGACAGGAGAAAGAGTCTTTATGATGTATTGCATGTACCCTCCATAACCAAAAACTTGCTTTCTGTGGGACAAATGGCTGAACAAAATCTACAAGTTAGATTCAATAGAGATGGATGCTACATTGAAGAGTATGGTCAAGGATGCAAACTCATTGCTAAAGGCAAAAGAAATGGCAGGATGTTTACATTGGATACGAAAATTCCAGCATTGAATGCTGCTATGTACTCACATGAAAATGCTGCAATAAGGGACATTGAGATATGGCATAAAAGGATTGGACATGTAAATGTTCAAAAGTTGAAGAATATGCAGCATAAACAAGTTGTACTTGGGCTTCCTAAGTTCAAGCATGCAGAATTGGGACATGTATGTCAGTCTTGTCAATTTGGAAAGCAATCAAGGCTTCCATTTATGAGGCATGTAAGCACTACTACTAGACCATTACAGCTTGTACATTCTGATGTATGGGGACCCTCACAGAATGCATCTCTTGGGGGATCACGTTACTATGTGTCATTCATAGATGACTATAGTAGGTACACATGGTTGTATGTGCTAAAGCACAAGAGTGATGTCATGAATGTTTTTCAGGATTTTAAGAGACATGTGGAGAAAGAATTGGCTTGCTATATCTCATGCTTGAGATCTGATAGTGGTGGAGAATATGTTTCTAAGGACTTTGATTACTTCTTGGCAGCTCATGGAATTAAAAGGCAATTGACATGCAGGTACACACCACAACAAAATGGTGTGGCAGAAAGGAAAAACAGGGTGATCATGGAATCGGCTAGAGCCATGTTGAATGAGAAAAGCCTACCAAATGCATATTGGGCAGAGACTGTAATGACTGCAGTGTATGTCATGAATCGTACACCAACAGCAGGTATACATGAGGTGACTCCTTATGAGAGGCTTTATGGGATAAAGCCAGACATCAGCCATCTTAAGGTTTTTGGATGCTTGGCATATGTACATGTTCCAGATGAAAAGAGGAGCAAGCTCGATCCAAAGGCAGAAAATGCCATTTTTATTGGGTATGCACAAGATAGGAAAGCGTACAAATGCTACAATCCTTCTACTCATGAGACATTGATCTCAAGAGATGTGGTATTTGATGAGCTAAAATCATGGCATGAGAAGAAGATCACTGTGATGAATGATGAGGATGGCTATCACGAGCCTTATGTACATGCAGGTACAAATGAAAGTGCAGCAATTTCTGGGCCTTCTAAAGATGCTACTACGTCAGTTAGTCCTTGGACAGGTAGATTGAGGACTTCAGCATCTTTGTCCACTGACACGGGTATGTCAGTGAGGGGGAGAGATGTGGATAAAGGCAAAGGAAAACTTGATGATGTTACTAGGCCACTCACTTGTGGTTATGATTCACCTGGTACTGACAGCTTGGATAGTGAGTTTGGTATTCCATCAGTTGTGACTCCTGGTGTGAGACATAGATATATACCACCTCATGAGAGAGGAGAGTCTCATACTGCACCTCAGTTGAGGAGATCAGAAAGAGTCAGGAAGCCTATGGATAGGCTTACATACAGTGGTTACACAGTGAGGCACTATGCATATATGGCAAAAGTCACTAGCTTCAAGGAACCCACAAAGTTTTCTGAAGCTATTTTGGATGATCATTGGTGTAAGGCAATGGATGAGGAATATTTAGCATTGGCTGAAAATGACACTTGGGATTTGGTTGAATTGCCTGAAGGAAAAATGGCTATTGGTTGCAAATGGGTATACAAAGTGAAATGCAAATCAGATGGCACATTGGAAAGGTACAAGGCAAGACTTGTGGCAAAAGGGTATGCACAACAATATGGTCTTGATTATGAGGAAACATTCAGTCCTGTTGCTAAAATGGCAACCGTGAGGACAGTGATTGCTTTGGCAGCATCAAAAGGATGGAGTATGTATCAGATGGATGTGAAGAATGCTTTTCTCAGTGGTGATTTGGTTGAGGAAGTATACATGGATCAGCCCGAGGGCTATACACATCCAGATTTTCCTACATATGTGTGTAGATTGAAGAAAGCATTATATGGGCTGAAGCAAGCACCTAGAGCTTGGAATGCTAAGATAAGTGCATGCTTACAAAAACTTGGCTTTACTATGGGCAAGGCTGATCATAGCTTATTCACAAAGAAGACAAGAGCTGGTTATGTAGTATTAGTCATCTATGTGGATGACTTAATCATTACAGGTGATGATGTCACAGAAATTGGAGAGATCAAGGAAATGTTACATGCTGAATTTCAGGTCAAAGATTTGGGAGATCTAAAGTATTTCCTTGGGATTGAGGTTATCTCTACATCTCATGGTACTTGGTTGTTGCAGAAGCAGTATGCACAGGATATGTTAACCAAGTATGGTATGTTGGATTGCAAAGCATTGAGCACTCCATTGAAACAAAATGTTAAGCTACTTGCAAATGTTGGACATGAGATTGAGAATGTCACTATGTATAGACAAATGGTGGGTAGCCTGATTTACCTTACCATTAGTAGACCGGATCTTAGCTATTCAGTTGGACTGATTAGTCAGTTCATGCAGAAGCCTATGAAGCCACAGTTGGATGCAGTGAGGAGGATCTTGAGATATGTAAAGGCTACATCAGATTATGGTCTATTCTATGAGCATGATAAGCCTTTGGAGCTTATAGGATATACAGATGCTGACTGGGCAGGAAGTATCTATGACAGGAGATCTACTAGTGGGTATGCATTTTCCCTTGGTAGTAGTATGGTCAGCTGGAGCAGTAAGAAGCAACCTACAATTGCACTCTCTAGTACTGAGGCAGAGTATAGAGGTGCTGCACTAGCTGCATGTGAGGCAGCATGGCTCATGAAGCTTCTTGATGATTTGGGCATGCAGGAAGTCAGGCCTGTCACACTCTATTGTGACAACATGAGTAGTGTACTCCTAGCCAGTAATCCTGTCTATCATGCTAGGACTAAGCACATTGAGGTACATCATCACTTCATCAGGGAAAAAGTGATTGCAGGTGACATTGATTTGGTCCATGTGAGGACAGAAGACCAAGTTGCAGATATCTTTACCAAGTCATTGGGTAAAGATAAGTTTGTGTATTTCAGAGAGTTACTTGGAGTCAAGTATCCTACTTGAGCTTGAGGGGGAGTGTTGAGACTCAAGCTCATTTTGTTTACCTTAGTGAATAAGGTTAAGTCACACTGACTTAACCATGATTAGATCTAGGTAAGTGCATATCATAAAGTAGCTTATGCAACCAAGCTACCTCACATGCAGCCATTGCTGCACCCCTGTACTCAGCCTCTGTGCTTGACAAGGCAATTGTAGGCTGTTTCTTGCTGCTCCAAGTGACTGCAGCACTCCCAAAAGAGAACACATATCCACTGGTAGATCGTCTATCAGAAATACTACCAGCCCAATCAGCATCAGTGTATCCATGCAACTGTATCTGAACCCTAGTCCCATAAAATAGTCCATACTGCAATGTGGACTTCACATACCTGAGTATGCGTCTAGCCACATCCAAATGTGGTTTCCTTGGAACCTGCATAAACTGACTTACCAATCCAACAGCATAGCTCAAATCTGGCCTGGTAAAAGTCATACAAATCAAACTTCCTACTATGCGTCTGTACATAGTAGGGTCTTCTAGAAGCCCACCTACATCTGTGCTCAGCTTCACATTCTGCTCCAAAGGAACTGAAATAGGCTTACAGCGTGTCATCCCATATTTGGACAGCATGTCCAATCCATACTACCTCTGCAAGAGCTGTATCCCACTTGGTGATCTAATCACCTCAATGCCCAAGAAATAACGCAGCTCTCCCAAATCCTTCATCTCAAACTTTTGCTTCAATAACATTTTCATATGAAGGATATCTTCATCACTTTCACCTGTCATAATCAAATCATCAACATAAATGACAAGTAGCATAATACATTTCTCTGTTTTTCTCACATAAAGTGAGAAATCTGCCTTGGAAATCTGAAAGCCAATAGTGACAAGATATTGTCCTATCTTGTCAGACCATGCTCTAGGTGCTTGCTTCAAGCCATACAAGGCTTTCTTCAACCTGCAAACAAACTCAGGATGAACATCATGCACATAACCTGGTGGCTGCTCCATATAGACCTCTTCTTGCAAATCACCATGAAGGAATGCATTCTTTATATCCATTTGATGTAAAGACCATCCCTTTGATGCAGCCATAGCAATGACTGCTCTTACGGTTGCCATCCTTGTAACCGGACTGAATGTTTCTTCATAGTCAATGCCATATGTTTGTGCGTACCCCTTGACTACTAATCTTGCCTTGTATCTGTTCACCGAACCATCTGCATTGTGCTTCACCTTATAAACCCACTTACAGCCAATTGCATTTTTACCTTTAGGCAAAGGTACCAATTCCCATGTAGCATTTGCTTCCAAGGCATCCATTTCTTCATCCATGGCTTTCTCCCATTTTTCTTTTCCCATGCTTGCTCAAAAGAAGTGGGTTCTGGTTCCTGTATCACTTTGACCATATATGCATAGTGAATGGCTGTAAATCCATCATATTTCAGCCTATCCACAGGATACCTAGCTCTGGTAGACCTGTGCAAAGTAGGTTCACTCCCAAGTGCTCTCAAAACATCCTTGGTCTTCCTTACTCCAGGTGTAACAATAGAAGGAATACCCAACTCATCATCAATGCTCTGTTCTGAGCCACTGGATTCACCATCCACATAAGAGTGACCTGCATTCACATCAAACATGGGCTAATCAACCTTCTCTTTTCCTTTTCGTGATACCTGCATTCCACTATCTGCATTACTTTGAGAAGATTCTCCTGATCTCAATCTGCCTGTCCATGGCGAAGAATGTGAACCACTGCTAGAGGACGCTCCAGGTCCACTAATATTTTGTGACTGCTGCTGTGAATTCTGTGCAGCATTACCATTTTGTGCATCTACATCATCAATCACATTTACTGGTTTATACCAGCTACTCATCTCATCAAAAACAACATCTCTGCTCACTATAAACTTATGAGTAGAAGGGTTATAGCATCTATACCCTTTTTGCTGCAGAGAGTAACCAATAAAGATACACTTCTCAGCTTTTGGATCCAACTTGGATCTCAACTCATCTAGCACATGTACATAGGCAATGCAACCAAAAATTTTCAAATGAGAAATATCTGGTTTCCTACCAGTATACCTCTCCTCTGGAGTCATTCCATGTATTGCTGCAGTGGGAGTCCTGTTCATTATGTAGACTGCTGTAGCAACTGCTTCAGCCCAATAAAAATCTGGCAAGTCTTTTTCGTTGAGCATGGCACGAGATACCTCTCCAATATGCCTGTTTTTCCTTTCTGCAACTCCATTTTGTTGTGGGGTATGACTGCATGAATATTGCTGCTTTATGCCATGCTCCTGCAGGAACCTTGCAAACTCATTTGAGAGGTACTCTCCCCCTCCATCTGACCTTAGGCATTTTATTTGCAGGCCTGTTTCTTTTTCAACCATAGCTTTAAGAGTTTTGAAATGCCCAAAAACTTCACTTTTCTTTTTCATAAAATACACCCAAACTTTTCTACTATAGTCATCAATAAAACTGACAAAATAATGACAGTCTCCAAGAGATGCAGCTTTAGTTGTCCACACATCAGAGTGGATTAATTCCAATGGCTTCTCACTCTCTTGAACATGTCTAGGAAATGGTTTCCTTGCCTGTTTTCCAAACTGACAGGCTTCACATACCTTATGCATTCCTGCAACCTTGAATTTGGGCAATCCTGCAACAATATTTTGGGCCTGCATTGATTTAAGTCGTTGTACATTAACATGACCAATGCCTTTATGCCAGATATCAATATCTGCAACTACACCGGTCCCATGTGCAAACATTGCTACACTCAATTCAGACATGTCTGCATCCAATGTAAACATTGTGCCCTTCTTCTTTCCTTTTGCTATCAAGCGACCTTTATTTTTCATATCCTCAACAAAGCATCCATGAGGATTAAATCTGACCTGCAAACCCTGCTCAACCATTTGACCAACAGAAACCAGATTCTTAGTGATATTCGGGACATGAAATACATCGGACAGGTATTTCTTTTTCCCATCCTGCATAGACAAAGGAATTTTTCCAATGTGCACAATATGATGTGCAGTATCATCACCAGTCTCCACAAATCCTGGTTTTTCCATTTTTCTTACATCCTCCATCCATTCTGCATGACCTGTCATGTGGTTTGATGCACCTGAGTCAACATACCATACATCATTGCTTTCTTCTGCACTTGTCACAGAATTGTTCATGTGCTGCACCATAAACAGATGCTCATTTCTGTCATCACCCTGTCTACTAGAGGATGCATAATTTCCTTGTTGCAATTTTCCATTCATGATGTCATTCTGCTTTTTATAGCAGTCTTTAGCCATATGACCCATTTTACCACAATAGTAGCATTCAACATTACTGTTTGCATTTTGGCCTCTTTGCCATCCACCACGACCTCTTTGGCTCCCCCTGCCTCTAGAGTTACCATGTCGTCCTCCATAACACTGGTTTTCTTGAGTTTGCTGCATATTTTGATTTCTACCACGACCTCCAAATCGGCCTCCTCTACCTCTGCCTCTACCTCTTCCAGGATTTGAGTAGAAGACAGCTTCTTTTGAAGTTCCTCCTGAAGAGGATGCACCACCATTTCTCTGCTCCTCAAAAATTAGAAGAGCAATCAGCTCCTCAAAATCAGGAAATCTTTCACGAACTGAAATGGATGTCCGAAACTGTGCATAATCCTTTCCTAGACCATTCAAGGTCACGGAAACTAAATCATCATCTTCCATTGGCGACCCAATGGAAGCAAGTGCATCTGCAATCTTCTTCACCTTCATGTGGTAGTCATTGATGCTCATATTTTCTCTTTGCACATTATGCAACTCTTGCTTGAGCTGCATTTTTCTGGCTTGTGTATTTGTGCTATACATTTTGGACAAAATATCCCATGCCTCCTTTGACGTACTTGCATCCTGAATATGCACAATCATAGAGTCTGAAATACTGATAGACAGCCAGTACATAACTTTCCTGGCTCTCTCATGCCATGCTTTGAATGCCTGCATTTGCTGTTGACTGGGAACATCAGGAAGAACTGGTTCTTCTTCATTTCCTGCAACAAATTCCCAATATCCTTTTCCCATAAGGAAGTTCATCATTCTAAACTTCCATGCTTGGAAGTTGTTCTTGTCAAGCTTTTCAGTGACAATCTGTGAAAGAGAATCAGATGCCATTACAGAAGACTGCAAAAAATTCTGTCACTGCAAAAAACACAGCTTCACTCTCACAAGGGAAAATCTGCAAAACTGGCGAAAGTGGTATTTGACCACACAGTCACTTCCTAGTGACGATTTTGCATCAACAGGCAATAGGGATGATTCTGTAACTCCCAATGTCTCTGCGTACAAGCATACGATGCAATTTCTACAGTAACTTTCTACCGACCTGTAGAATAGTGGCTGCACAGCATAAAACTGGGCCTTTTCCTGAGTGCGTGCACAAGACTTCCGCACAAGCATATACTGCCCTCTTGCTTCACCACGAAGGGCGTCTCAACCTGAGACAATGCACTTCTGCACTTTCTGGCTGTGCTACCTGCAAAGATCTGCTCCCAAAACAGAAAATGAAAGCAACACTACTCCTCTTACCAGAACACAGCGAGCTTGGTTTGCTTTCTTGAGCTCCTTATCATGAACAAGGCTCTGATACCATGTCAAGATTATGGGAGAGAAGGAAGGAGTCTCACTTGAAGCTTTCTTGCTTGCACAATGGGGGAATACACACAAGGGTGGAGGCTGAAAACAGTTTTCCTCTTCTTAATTGTGTAAGCCAAAATAACTCTAGTACAAAGAAAAAGAAGAACCCTATATATGGGTCTCAAACCAAACTCAACTAACTAAGGTGGCATACTAACTGAGCCACAAACTAGAGTAGATAAGGATAGCTATCATGTAGCTATTATTCATGGGTGATGTACCAACCGCATCTGCAACTAACACGTTGGTGAGATAAATACACAACGGTCACCCTGGCGTATCACGAGTGGAGCTCGATATCTCAACAAGGACATCTAATGATGTTCTTCAACAGGACGTTAAAAGGAAGAGTAGCAGTGTGGTATCACGGTCTAGAAGCCGGAACCATAGCTACCAATGCCCAATTCTTTACAGCTTTCCATAGGGAGTTTTCCCCTAAGAAGGGTGGACAATATTGGTTGCATGTTCTGAATGTAATACGCCAAGAGCCAAATGAGAATATCCAGGCATATGCCAAGAAGCTAAAGGAAGTTCTTCACAAACTTAACGCTTATATTCTCATTCTAGCGGCTGCACAATTGCAATATTCCCTACACGGATTGGATTTTAATATCCAGGTGCAGTTGAGTAGTGTTGCTCTAGCCAATATTGACAATGCCATTACCCAAGCAGAAGGAGTAGAGTCACGTTTGCAAGCAGCTTATACAGCAAGGATAAATTGGAATGGTAATAATTTAGCCTTGACCAATGGGAGTCAAGGGGATCCCATATTAAATATGGGTGGTAGAGGGAGTATTATGTCGAATTTGCTTATGTTACCAGCTCCTCCTAGCATGACTATGTCTATGGCTAGTCAGGCAGCCTCACTAAATAATGGTGGAAACCAAACAATGAATCCTAATGTTGTCCCAGTTGGTCAGCGGCTAATTCCTAATCAAGTGGTTAGGCCCATGGGAAGAGAGACTGACGATCGAGACTATGAGTCGAGTGCTTCTAATGTCCTTGGTGAAGTTAAGGACATGATGAAGCACTACACGGATATGATCTTTGAATAGTATCGACAAATAGGTGTGGATATCAACTTCCTTAAGAAACAATAGAATTTGATAGGGAGTCGATGCCTTGAAGAGGGTGCCCCCTCAAGATTTAGCTTTAAGTGGTGTGGTGTCCAACATTTCCCTAGGAATTGCCCAAATGTCAAATGTGATATTTGTGGAAAGTCTGGCCACTTAGCTGCTACCTGTTGGAGTAAGATTAGTTCTCTCCAACAAGGAAGTAAACAACTAGGTCGAGTTAACCATCGCGTACAAGGGAATAATCTCCAGCAAGACGATGGACCAAGGCAAATATTGCAAACAGGAAAGGCTGTTGTAGAGGAGTTACCTCATGATAGTGGAGTCAGCCTTATTGAGGCTGTACGTGTCAATGATGCAGAAACTTCTAATCTACAAGCCGTAACAAGAGGCCAAAAGGCTAAAGAGGGTAAAAAAGATAATGCAAAGCCTGTCGAGGGAAGCCCTAAGCAAGATGCTAGGGAAAAGCAAGTCCTAAATCCTGATAAGGAAGGTGGACTGTTAAGACCTGTTGGTAGTAAAGTCGATCCCGAGGAGGATAAAGGATTGCCAAGAAAAAAGGTAAAGGCTAAAAAAGAGGCACCAAAGCTGATGGAAAGATCAAAGGAAAGAATGGTTTGGTGCGAGAAGAGAACTTTGGCTAATTACTACGACTTTCACCTAGCAATTTCCCTTTGTGAAGTCAAATCAGTCGTGAATCTCCTGCAATTGATTAAACTTTCTCTAGGAGTACGCAAGGAATTCAAGAAAATCCTACGTATAGGGCATATAGTAGAACCTTTGGGCATAGCTAGAGTGGGGGAAGATTGATTCGATCATGCTAAAAAGCATTGCCCTAGGGTTCTAGCATATGTGGATGGAATATTAGTGGAGCACACTATCGTGGACATTGGATCCTTCGTCAATATCATAAGCTTAGACTTGATGGAAAGGTTAGGTCTAGAGATCTAAAAAGACGGCTCCACATTTCTTAGGATGTCTAATGATAGTCTAAGACAACCAAAAGGTTGCATTACTAAGATCCACGTTACAGTTGTGAGCATGGAATGCTATCTGGACTTTAGGGTGATAAGGTTTGCAAGACGTCCTAGCTATCGAGTTTTCCTAGACAGGCCATGGATTCTACAGATAGACTGCCAAGTCAATATACCTGCTGGTTGAGTGATTCTAGGTCGAGGTGCCCATCGTGTAATAGTGGATTCTTACCCTGAGTCCCCTCAGAGTGAGAGAGCTTCACTACCCTCCACTGAACTAGAAACAGTAGATGATCCATCTGGTAGTGAGACGTCATCGGGCGATGGATCTAAGAAGGGGTCCACTACAAAGGATATTTATCAAATAACCTTGAATGAGCCGATAGAGCCTCATGATTGAATAAGAGATGTGGACATTATTGAGCTGGATCTTGGTACGCTGAATGATTCGCAACCAATCAAATTAGGGTCCATGTTTAGTGCGGAAGAAAGAGAGGATTATGTGTCCTTAATTCGAGAGTTTCGCGACATTTTTGCTTGGAGATATGACAAACTTCGGGATATTCCTCCCAGTCTAGTTGTGCATACTATTCCTGTAAAGGAAGGTACCCACCCTGTATGTCAAAAAGTAAGGCGTATGCCTTTTGAATTAAGGAACGGGTTGTACAAGAAACTATAGAAGTTGCACAAAGCAAGTTTGATCTTCCCTATTCAACATACTGAATGGTGTTCACCAATTGTGATCAGGAAGAAGAAGAATAATCAAATTTGTCTTTCTGTAGACTTTAGAGAGCTGAATAAGCATATTGTTAAAGATTACTACCTATTGCCATTAATTGACCAAATTTTGGATCAACTAGTGGGTAGGGAAATCTATTCGTTTATGGACTGCTTTGCAGGGTATAATCAAATGGCAATTGCTGAGCAAGATAAGCTAAAAACGATGTTTATTACAATCTTTAGTACCTTTGCGTACCATGTGATGGCATTTGGGTTGTGTAATGCACTTGGTTCATGGCAAAGAACAATCGACAAGACCTTTGGTGATATCTCCCCAAAGGAGGTGAAAGTATTCATTGATGATCTAGGGGCAGCCATCGTAAGGGATAGATAGTTGATCATTTTGTGCAAGTGTTTTGAGCGTTGCAGACAATTTTGCATAGCTCTTAACCAACGAAAGTGCGTCTTCGGAGTCCCTTATGGGCTCTTGTTAGGCCGTGTGGTTAGTTCCGTAGGGATTGTGACTGATCCTGAAAAGATCAAGGTCATAATCGCCATGAGTCCACCACGTACTCCAAAGGATGTGCATAGCTTTCTGTCATCAGTAGGGTATTATCAGAGGTTTATCAATGCCTTGGCAAAAAGAATGTTGCCGCTGACCAATCTATTGTCCTTTAATTGTCGGTTTACATGGAGTGATGCTTGCAAAGTGTCTTTTTATGATGTGAAGCAGGAGCTTGCCAAAGCACCTATTTTAAAAGCACCCAAAAGGGATACAATTTTCTATATATTTTCAGCAGTAACCATGTATAGTATCAGCTGCTGTTTAGCCCAAATTTGGGAGGAAAAGTGGTACCATCCAATAGCTTTTGCTAGTCAAAAGTTGGGCATATCGGAAATTAACCACACCTATATTGAGAAGTTGTGCCTTGCGATGGTATTTGCGACCAAAAAATTCAGGCACTACATTCTTTATGAGAGGGTGGTTTTTTATACGAAGGCGGAAGGGCTTAGATTGTTGTTGAATAAGTTACAGCCGCTTGATCATTTAGCAAAGTGGTTAATCACTTTGCAGGAATTTGATTATGAGATTAAGAGCAAGCTGCCGAAGCTTCAGGGCATTGTAGAGTGTCTTGTGGATTTCGGAGAACCAAAAGAGATCTTGGCTGAAGGAAGTGACATGGAGACTTTGTTAAAGATTGATACAGCATCTATTCCCTCCTGGTATGCTGCTATAGCACACTATCTTTCTACGGGAGAGGCTAGAGTTGGGTTATCAAAATTGGAGAAGAGGAAAATTAAACAGTAGGCATTGAAATTTTCCTTGATAACAGGCACATTATATCGGTAGGGTGTTGATGATATCTATCGCTGAGCTGGATATTGGTGGCCGTCCATCTTCTAAGATTCCTTTGAGTACGTTAAGAGATGTGATACTTGTCAAAGGCATGACAACAGAGAGAATAGGAAACACCCACTTACACCTATTATGGCTATCCTTCCATTTGAGAAGTGGTATTTAATCACCCCATCGTCTACTACTCAGAAAAGATACATTATAGTAGCAATTGATTATTTTACAAAGTGGTCAGAAGCAAGGGCGACGAGGCAGGACAATGCAAAAGAGACTGCCAGTTTCCTACTTAGCAAATCATTTGCCGTTTTGGCCCACCAAAGGAAATAGTATCGGACCATGGAACTCACTTTTTAAATAAAGTGATTAAAAGTCTGACTGAAGCTTGGAAGATCAAGCATAACAAGAGGACCCCCTATAATCCGCAAGCAAATGGACAAGTTGAAAGTACTAATAAGCAACTTGTGGGTATTCTATCTAAGATAGTCTCCGAAAAGAAGTGGTATTGGGATACAAAATTATATGTGGCAGTTTGGGTGTATAATACGACGTTTAAACGAGCCATTGGCCATACCCCATTCAAATTAGTTTACGGGGAGGAATGTGACTTGCCCTTAGAAATTGAGTTGCCGACCATAAGATTCGCAATCAATCATTCTTTGGGTGATGAAGATGCCCTATTTGAGCAGTTTACGACTATAGCCCACTTAGACGAGCTGAAATTGCAGAGTTTGTTGCACCAAGAGGTGGCTAAACGTCAGATGAAACGGTTGCATGATCTAAAAGTGAGGAGGTATACCTTTAAGAAAGGGCAGCTAGTTCTATATTACGATGCGCGTAGGGAGCTATTTCCAGGAAAGTTGGAACTCGATGGGATGGCCCTTATAGGATAGTTTGGATAGGTAAAAATAAGTCCACAGTTCTATTAGCTGATCTACAAGGAGTGGAATTTAAGAACAAGATTAATCTTAATAAGATTAAAAATTATTATTTTTAAGTATGCTAACATAGAAAAATGCATTGCAAGTCCATGCTGGGGCTGATTGGAGACTTACAAGAGAGTTTAAATTGATTGATGGGACCGTTGATTCCTTATTTGGAGCAGCTATATCTCGAGCAAAGATATCATTAGGGGAGGCTTATTTGGTGGAGCAAGGGATATAAAGTGATTGAGCAAGAAGACGGTACCTTTGTGTGGGAAATTAAAGTTTTCTGCCATCACTGCTTACAAATCTTGACAAGCATCCCTGTTGAGTTTAATGAAGAAGGTGTGATGGAGCCATTAGTTCATCCTCTAAATATGTTGAACTTTGACTATCATAATTACGAATAGGGGAGTTCTTGATGGCTGCCAGTGTAAACCCATTATGGACGTATACATTATACTTTGATGGAGCATCCAGGGGCCCTAATAGAAAAGGAAGTGTTGGAGTAGTTATCCAAGATCCCCGACGTAGAGTTACAATGAAATTAGTTGCTTACCTCGGGTAGGATTTACTAACAACATGGCCGAGTATAAAGTCCTGATTATGGGACTGAATATTGCCAAGAAAGGTAGCATTAGGCGGCTTTTAATAAAAGGAGATTCCAACTTGATCTTGAATTAACTCAATGGGACATATACAGTGCGGAATCCTCTCCTCCGTATGTATCATCAAACTGCTATAACCCTACTTGATGAATTTGAGAGCATATCTCTTCAGCTGATTCCACGTCATTGGAATCAGGTTGCGAATTCCTTAGCTAATTTTGCTTATGAAGAGGACCTCTTTTTCAACTGTGGTCCTAGTCCGAATGTTGCTATTGATACTGAGACAGGACCTAGTCGCTTGTGGGGGATGTTATCAGACCATGCGTTGTATGGCAGGCGATGGTTGATATGGGTAATGCAAAGAGTATCTGAGACCCATCTACCATTGTTATCTTGGACCCATAGGTTGATCAAAAGACATGTTATGCATACGCCTCTTGCTATATATGTAGGAGGTATAGGCCATAATTTGATGCATTTAGTTTAGGGCTGAGAGCCCTATTTTTCTCCTTGGAAGGGAGTGTATTTGCATATGTCTGCCTTCTTCCAAGGAGGGATCTCTATGAGCTGTTTTGTCTGATTTCTTTAGGCCAAGAGGGCCATATCTCTGTTTGGTGCATGTACGTTTAATGCTTTGTTGTTGTAGTGATTGTGCCATACAGGTTGACGAAGTCGCTAGAGGGAGCCTTTGCTGCGAAGAAGCTTCTTGTGGCCATTCCAGGTGGTTTCGCTCATTTTTCTAGTTTTTTCCCTTAAGCAATTAATGATATATGTGCATGTAAGGGTTTTCTTTCTTTTGTTGGGGACTGGCAATCAAGGCATGAACTCACAAGTTTGGGTTAGGTATATCTGGGGGAGGTCTGAGTAGTCCTTGCCTCCTGCAAGATATTGCCAGGCATTGAAAGACCTATTTTAGATGGGAGTTCTAGTGACCCTGTTCTACGAACCTGCTAGGAGTCCGTTCTAGGAGTTCTTGCTCAGTTGTGAGGCAGTTAGAGAAGCCTGTTAGGAAAAAATAATGATGGAAAGAGACAAAACCGTAAAGATCTGAAAGACAATATATGAATATACGAAGGTGTGTAAAAAGGGGTTTTACCCCTATAAAAATAGAAAAGGAAAGAAATAAAAATCCTTGAGTGGTTGTTTAGCGCCTTGCGAGGGCTTGGTAGGTTCCTGGGAACAAGTCAGACCCAGGACCGATGCCTTGCCCTTCCTTGGGGTGACATCTTGCCAAAACATAAAGAAATCAAAATAAGGTTGGAGTGAAAATAAAAGTGAGCGCTAGAAAAGGATTAAGTGTCGCCTTGCGAGGGCTTGGTAGGTTCTTGGGTACCGAGACAGGATGTGAGGCCGATGCCCTGTTCTCCTTGGGTCACTATGCTCAGCTCCCTTCTTTTACATGCTTGAGTATGGAAAAACAAAAGCCTAAAAGAGGGAAAATTGTGCTAAAAAAGATAATACCTTTTGATCAGGCTATAGGAGTTCTCGCCTAGTAGGAGCTCCTGGTTGAGTTGTCCTTAGTTAGGTAGGTAGTTCTTTAGACCACCACTTAGGGCGACCTCTTTGATAGTTCTTTCCAACTTAGCTATGTTGCAGCAGTTGGCTAGTGATTAACTTCGGGCCTTTCTGTTAGATTATGCTGGGCCTACTCCTCGTGGATTTCATGACTTAGTTTTGTCAGGGGGTAGGGTATGAGCTGTGATGTGTTTTATTGTGTATTTTTTTGCATCAGCCTAATGCTCCTTTTTGTGGTTTATGTGCAGATCTATTCATGGGATTCGACGGGCTGAGTCGCCCTATCCCATGGTCGCCAATGACAGATGATTTTTTATGCCGAGAAGTGCTTAAAAATAGCCAAAAATTATGAATATCAAGGGAAAAATAGATTTCGTCAAAGGTAGTGGTGGCAATCAATACAATTTTAAGCGACAAGTCCCTAAAGCGCTAGTGCTTATTTTCATGGAAATCAAATGGTGGCGGATGGCCAAGCTGGAGTTTTCCTAGATGCAAAGTGGCGTTACGAATCCAATGCAAGTCTCGGATCTCCGTTCTGAGGTCGTTCGATCCCCCATTTAATCCCCACAAGGTTTGGGGTTGTGAAGCAGCTACTGGATGCAAAAGCCAAGAAGAGCATGATGGACAGTTTTGTAGATTTCGACGTCAAGGAATCACCCATCTAGACGGATCTCGAATTCGATGTCGTTTGCCCCTCCAAAAGCAAAAAAGCCACATGCCAAAAGTGTGAAACCAAAATGCATGAACTAGATATTTGGGGTGTTTAGCTTAAAGCTCTAATTAAAGAGCAAGGAAACATCACGGATTGAAACGATGGGGGAGGGGGGGGCGTCAGTTTTTTGCGCCCCATTTCCCCCCCCTCATCATGCATTTTCAGATCAGAAGAGTGGAGAGGAATTCTCCTAGGCCTGAGATGCTTCTATCCTTTGCCCTCCATCACCACAAACAGATCGAGGAATGATGTACTGAGTCAAGAGATAAAAAACCAGTCTTTCTCTCTCCTCCCTCTCTGTCTTGCGTAGAGGCTATTCATATGCAAGAAATCAAGAAGAAGAGGTGCTGAAGAATGCTTGTCCGGCTGTGATCAGATTGCTTCAAGATGAAGAGGAGACTGAGAAAAGAGGCTCAGCACTGAAGAATGGTTGTTGGTCGGTCTGTGGGCTGCTCAGAATAATTATTAAAAAACCCGCAACACGCAAGACACTCGGTATACTTCAATTTTATGAAGAAATTTACTTGTTTTTGTTGTTTCATGGTCCAAATGTTATTCATATGCGATGAATTTTTGTTTGAACCTTGTTTGCATCATGGTTGAGGGCTGGAATTATAGAAATACAGAACCCGTAATGATTTAGAGTCGTTATTAATTCTTTAAAACCCGTAAAATGTCATTTTTAGTGGAAATTAGTAGTTTTTTCGATTTTGAGTTGGAGAAAAGGGGTGGAAATGGGATCAAATTAGAGAAAATGTTAAGTCTCAGTCAAAACAATAAGCCAATACAAATAAATCAGAAAATACCTATTTTCTATGAATAATAAATAGGAAAAAATAGCAAAAAGAGAAAAATTTAGGATTTTTACACTAAAAACATATGAAAAAATAAGATTTATGTGCGTGAATGTTTGGCAAGGTTAAAACATAGGGTTAAGCCTCATTTTGGCCTTATACTTTGTGTTATAGTCCATGTTTATTGCTTTTACATGCAAAAATGATACAAAACAACCATTTACACCTATGCATTGCAGCAACACCTAAACGGTGAGGGGGGAATGAAGTTTGCGCAACTATCTAATTGCTGAAAAGATACAAATTCTGATTTCCCTCGTTGTGCATAGCATTTAGGGATCTTTTCATAATTAAATATAGGCGACTAGTAGCACAGAAGTTCTGATGCTAGTCCCTAAAGCAACGCAACACATAACGCTTAGTTAAAATTCATGAAAGGGATATTTTTCGTACCTCACATGGATGGTTTTTTAATCATAAAATGGTTGTGCACAATTGTCATACACCTTGCATCAAGCATGCCATGTGGTATCTCCTAGAATGCATTGCAATTGATTGATAAACTTTGACCAACAATGAGAGGACAGGAAACCTAAGTTGTAGGATTAGATGGGTGCTTCCGTTGGGGAAAGTTTTGTGAGGCAAATCAATATCTCCTGGAATGCTGAATTATGAAAGAGTGGAGTTTGTGCGAATTTATATATGTGTTAGAGATGCATCTTGGGGCTAATCCTTGAGGTGTAGGAGAGTCGCAGTGAAGCCGTGACAATCAGCCGAGAGATGCTTCCCTATGTGTGTATTACGAGGCATTATGCCTATATGTGATAGGATCTCCCTCTGAGGAGATAGGAAGGTAAACGTTGGACTACATATTGGATATAAATGCAAAATCGTCATAAGCATTTAGTGCAAAGTGAGTTTAAGACGCTCCTGGCTCTCGAGGCCGTGTGGTGGGGTTGTATGTCATATGCATGAGGTTTGGCTAGTGCCATAGCCAGTGCCGGACCATTTTAGGTCCCATCAATAGCAGGACAGATATATCGCCTAGGAAAAGATGGATTGCTACGTAGATGCATGTGCGAGAATGAGATGCACGACGTGCTCTTAGAGGCACACAGTGGAATTGCTGGTGGACACTCTAGCGGAGACACAACGGCCCGCAAGATGCTGCAGTCTACTATGGTAGCCAACGCTGTTTCGTGATGCAACACGATTTGTTAAGCATTGTGACAAGTGTCAGCGGACAAACGTCTTGATTCACAAGGATCAAATGGAGTTGACCCCAATCATTGCATGACAACCCTTCGAAAAATGGAAAATCGACTTCATAGGACCCATCAGCCCCATTGCACAGTATTTGCAGGCCAAGTACATCATTGTGGCCATAGGCTATCTAAAGAAATGGACAGAGGCGAAAGCAACACTAAAAAATAATGATCAAACGACTGCCAAGTTCTTGTGGGAGCAGGTAATCTCACGATTCGACTACCCCATCGAACTTGCCAGTGACTAGGGCACACAGTTCATCAATGAAGTGATAGCACATCTCCTATCCACATTCCTAATTATCCATCGAAAATCCTCTCCATACTATCCTCAAGCAAACGGCCAAGCAAAATCCACGAATAAGATTCTTATCAACGTCCTAAACAAGGTAGTCTCTACCTCGCGCAGCGAGTGGGATAACAAACTGATGGCAGCTTTGTGGGCTTACTGCACAACTTATAAAATGGCTGTCGACCAAACCCCCTTTAGGTTGACCTATGGAACCGAAGAAATTCTCCCTGTAGAATTCTTCGTGCCTAGCCTGAGAATCACACTTCAAGAACGATGGGAAGGAAAGGAGGCATGGATGCAATGCCTAGTTGAACTCGAACGCCTCTTGGAGACTCGCCTTCTAGCCACTCATGCGCTCATATGTGAGAAGGCACGATGCAAGAGCTGGTTTAACAAGCACGTGAAGCAACGTGACTTCGAACAGGGCAACTTAGTGCTCCTATACTCAATTAAGGGACATAAGCAAAAAATGAAGTTTAGAGGTCTTGGACCTTTCAAAGTTCGTGCAATCAGTCGAACGGGCAATGTCGAGCTCGAGACTCTAGACGGCGAGGAAATAGGCTTCTTCAATGGCAGTCATGTCAAGAAGTACTACCCTCCCACGCATCCTTTGCATGAGTCACCAATGTTGGAACCGCTTATCAAAGTATGAGTAGCCACAATCACTGAAATCGATGATGAGGATGAGGAAGCCATAGAGCCCGCATACCTGCACATCACGGTCACTGCCAAGTGAACATGTGTCTTCAATGCCTTGATTGACGAGGGAGCAGACGTCAATGTCTTGAGTCACGATCATTGGACCCAACTTGGCAAACCACCATTATAGCCCACTAATGCCAAATTAAGCCCATATGGCAGCCGCTCATATGCACTTCTTGGCAAGTGCAGAGCCACCATTTCTATCAAGTCTGAGACTGTACCAATGATCTTCTACGTGTTGCCAAATGCCAAAGACACAAGCACGGAGTCACTGCTAGGGCGAACCTTCAAAAAGCAAACTCATTGCAATGTCAATTATGAGTTGCAACGCATCCACCTCGCCATAGAAAACGTTCACATTGTTACAGCTTTCAGCAAGGACTGTATGACCTCATCATAGTCCGCAAGGCCACTGGTAGAAGTATTAGCAGCCAAATCAAAGGAGGGGGTAGTGCTCGGCCACCACCCACATCAATTCTCAAGAACCGCTGCTCATAGCAACAAAAGCTAAGGCCCAACAACCTAGGTTTCAATGGAAGCCTAAACAACTGCAACCGTCGCCTAGGAGTCAACACACACATCCGCATAAGACCCAAAACTCTAAACCTAGGAAACCAAGGCGGCACATTCACAGAAATCGACGCATGATCAACCAAAGATGGGTCCCTAAGGTCCTCTTGCACGTGCAAGGATACTATGAGGGAAATGCTTGGATACCGTGCATGGATTTTGTAAGCGTCTTTTGAAATCTTCAAATGTGAGGCCCATGGAGAGCATTAGAGACCCCAAGCTCATAGTGAACAAATTAGTTTCTAGCCAAGTTATAGCAGAAGGCTTGTAGATGCCAAGTATGGTCCCCAAAATCACCCAAAGAGGAAACATTATAGTTAGCAATTCCACTACTTTCTCAAATTGACTAACACTCCTAGAGGCAACTGGACTAGGAGTGCCTCCAGGTTCCCTATTTCATCGAAGATGTATTAGAGCATATCTTGACATTCATCAACACTGACAATGACATATTTGTAGAACACCTTGCCATAGTGCTGTCATCAAATGCTGCACTAAACAAAGAATTATCTGCACTAGAAGAATTGGAGCTCTTCCCAGGACTCCTTCACAATCGTCAAGGAATCTGATGTAATATCTTCCCCCATGACCCTCGTGCTTTTTCCCCCCATGAGAACCCCCCCTTAGAATTTAAAAAAATTTACACAATTTTTTTATCCCTTTCTCTCTCCCTGCCGACAACACATCGGGGAGAGAGAGAGAGAGGGAGTGAAGTGAGAGAAGGGGGGCATGCAGCCCCCCAGATGGCACAGAGCGTCGTCTCCTCCCCCCATAAGCCATCTTCTCCCCCATCTTCAAAGGTGGCAACATCCCCCCTCCCAGTGGTCTCGACAGGTAGCAAGCCCCCCCCTCCATTTGGAGTACAATGCCCCCTCCCCCTCCTGGCTGTGTTTAGGGAGAACCCCCCCCCCTTTTTCCATCGTTTGCAACAACCCCCCTTGATCAGTGCGGAGGGAAAGAGAAGAAGAGGGAGAGAGAGAAGGAGAAGAAGAAGGAGAAGAAGAGAGAGAGAGGAGAAGAAGAGGGAGACAGAGAAGGAGAAGAAGAAGAAGAAGAAGAAGAAGAGGAAGGGAGAGAAAGAAGGAGAAGAAGAGGGAGAGAGAGGAGAAGAAGAAGAAGAAGAAGAAGAGGGAGAGGGAGAGAGAGAAGGAGAAGAAGAAGAAGAAGAAGAAGAGGAAGGGGGAGAAAGAAGGAGAAGAAGAGGGAGAGAAAGGAGAAGAAGAAGAAGAAGAAGAGGGAGAGAAAGAAGGAGAAGAGAAGGAGAAGAAGAAGAAGAAGAAGAAGAAGAAGAAGAAGAGGGAGAGAAAGAAGGAGAAGAAGAGGGAGAGAGAGGAGAAGAAGAAGAAGAAGAAGAAGAGGGAGGGAGAGAGAAGAAGAAGAAGAAGAAGAAGAAGAAGAAGAAGAAGAAGAAGAGAGAAGAAAAAGGAGAAGAAGAAGAAGAAGAGGAGAGAAAGAGAAGGAGAAGAAGAGTAGAAGAAGAGGAAGGGAGAGAGAGAAGGAGAAGAAGAGGGAGAGAGAGGAGAAGAAGAAGAAGAAGGTGAGAAAGAAGAGAACTTGAAGCGAAATCAGAAGGCCAAGCACGAAGACTCGTTCGCGGCCATCAAGAAATCAAGGACACTCAGGGTTACGCGGACGCATGAGACCGGAAGTCCGTGGATGGCTCCTGACACCTAGCAAGACGACATCGACTACCCACTTGAAAAGGGTGTCCTCTAACCCTCCCATTATTCTTATTGCTTATTGTTCATAGTTTTTCTTCCATACTTAAAGTGCATGTTTATGAAAATTCAAGTGCATGAGTTGCATGAAATATTGACTAGCCTAGTACATGAAATATTGTTGCACGAAATATTGCAAATACAGGATGATTGCATGGGAGTCAAGTGGACAAATAGAATGGATTCTGCATGGATTGACGCACATGAAATGATAAGGTTTTCATAAGTTTTTACATAAAATGATAGACCTTCGCGTAGAGCAATGCTTAAATTAACCAACAAAAATCACGATTTGCATTTGCATAAAAATTAAACATACGAAATGCTAGTTTTCATTCATAGGATGCAATTGCACCGATGGATAGAAACCTAGACTTTCATATACGCAAGTCACATAAGATCTGGTGCATTAGGAATAAGTATTCATTGCCAGGTATGAAGGGAGTTAAAGGTCGTTTAGGATGTACTAATATATTAAACCCACCATGTGCATGATGGGTAAGTTTGATTGGAGAATTCTGCATAGTACCGCACTAAGAGAGATGGAAGGGATGCATGCATCTAGACTATAACCTAAAGGCCTAGGTGAAAAGTCTTGTTTTGCCAAGTGTGTTAACTTTACTTGATTAGAGAGAGATGAGTAAAGAATTAGAAGAATAAAAGTCTTGTGGATGGGTTACGAAAAAGGCTTGTCTGTTGCCTTGGTTGACCAGTCAATGCTTTGAGTTAGGACTAAGTTACCACAAGGAAACGCCCAAGGGGAAGAGAGCATCAAAAGAAGTTAAGAGGTCAAGTATAATTGCCTGCGAATTGTTTTATCGATCTTGCTATAGACTATCGCAAATGGATACATTCCTAGCTTAATAGAAGCTGGTGACCTAACTCTAAATGGATTGTTGGCCCAAGTTATGCTTGGTTGTTTGAAAAGGGTATCTCCAAGTGAATATCAACTGGTTGTGTTGGTAAGAGGAGAGAATCTTACTAAGGATAGGTGGATCATAAGCAAGATGATTGCTTGATGTGGTTTTGGATGCTAATCCAAGTTGTTGTGATTGAGAATTTCATGGCGGGAACTGTAAGGATAAATTGCCATGGGAATAAAATGGATGTTTTCCCTAGTAAATGCTATAATTGGGCTGGTTGCTTCAATTGTGGATGATTTCCTAAAGGGATAATTAAGGAAGGATGGCGCTAGCTACCCCCACGAACCGCCAAACCCTAACCAAGGGGTTTATGATTCTGCGCCCGGAATGTGGACCAAACCCACCGCAAGAGGTCTCTCCGTGGAAATTACTTGGTGTAGGAGGACACTTGGGTGCCAAGGGGGAACTATGGCCATAAATCCCAATGCCTTCGGACCCTACACAAGTGTTCTACGTGACTCGAGATGGGATCTTGAGGCCTTGATACTAGTTACAAGGCAAACCTTGGTAGGATAAACCTTCGGTTTTTTTATTGCCGGGAGACGGAAGGATTTTTCTGCAGAGGCAGAAAGGGACACTTAATTCTCTTGTATGGGCAAGAGACAACATTAATTTGAAGATAAGTTAAGGAAGTGTTTGATCTTGTCTTTGTGTTAGTGCCCTAAATTACATAAAGGAGCCTGTGATTAATAGGTTAATTAAGGAAGTTGCTTTTATGTGTCAAACATAATGTGGTAGGTAATTATATAACTAAAACAACCCCTAAGGGAAGCGTGGTGGATGTGACCAATGGGTCTATCCTATGGAAGGGTGGTCTCTGTTAGCCGAGAGCTTTCCTCAAAGGAAATGTTAACGAGAAATGTTAGGAAAAGTCGGATGATGACCTTAGACAATGTTGGTTAGAACCGTGATTCATACCGTTTTAGGGGACCGGAATGGGACTATGCCCTATGGGCAGAGAGGTCAAGCGATGCATCCCTCTCGTTTCCCATTCTCTTTGAACCAAGTGCGGTATGAGTGTGCTTTGGTCCAATTGTATCTGTGCAAAGTGGAGAAGTTGTAGTCTGACGCTAGAAGGCTATTAGGAAGACCCGACTATGAGGAGCCCGGACTTCAGGTCGATCCTAGTGGGAATGGCCAGATACTTCCGTTGTGAGGCAGACTCGAGAGACCCTAGTTGGAAAACCCGGTATCATTCCTTGGGATTGCTGGGTGGCGTCTTCTAGATATATCTCTCGATGGACTGCTAAGACGTGTCCCGCAATTTGAGGAGTGGGCACGTTACAGTTGGTATCAAAGCAAAACTTCACGATGATACATAATTGGTTAATGTTTGGTTTATAGACATATCCCAAACAGAAATAACCTGAGTGGTATGGCTTGAATTGTCAGGCACCTTCTGGACCCACGAATGCTGATATGTAAGAGAAGAAATTTCTTCTCAAACAAATTAAGGCACCCGAGTTTGTTTGAGAAGGGTTAGACATCGCAGCAGAGGCAGAGATATGGATTGAGACGATGGATGACTATTTCTGTGCTTCGGGAACTGCCTCCATGAATCAAGCAATGGTTGGAAAACTGAAGTTAGTTGGCCAGGATTGGTTATGGTGGAAGCAATAGTGCAAAGATCAATGTATTTCTGAAGCCACTGTTACGTGGACTCAGTTGAAAGATGTTGTACGTGGATTATATCTTCTGCCAACCTATGAGAGCTTGAAGATGAATGAATTCTTCAAGCTCAAGCAGCTGGAATTAACCCTGGAAGCTTACTACTCAAAGTTTGTAATCCTACTAAAATATGTGCCACCTATGGATATTGCACTGCAAGTATTCAAGTTTTGCCATGGCCTAAACACTCCTTTGAATCACCGTCTTGAAGCAATGCGCCCAATGGACTTGCAAGATGCATTACTTCGAGTGAATCCATTCATCCAAGAACTTAAATCAGGCAATTGTACCAACGATGACTATGGAGATTAGGACAAGATATGCCATATGTGTGGAGAGATAGGGCACATCCGTAGGAGATGTCCCTATCGTCAATGCTTCCATTGTAAGGAGCTAGGACACATCCAAGCAGACTGCCTTGATCTAAGTCCAGAAGAAATTGAGCCTCCAAGAAAACGAAGCTACGCAGGTGAAGTCTATGGATATAGAGACAAATCAGATGAAGACGAAGATCAAGAGCCCACTAAACCTTATTAGTGTCAAGATTGTGGGAGAGAAGGAAGGAGTCTCACTTGTAGCTTTCTTGCTTGCACAATGGGGGAATACACACAAGGGTGGAGGCTGAAAACAGTTTTCCTCTTCTTAGTTGTGTAAGCCAAAAGAACTCTCTTACAAAGAAAGAGAAGAACCCTATATATGGGTCTCAAACCAAACTCAACTAACTAAGGTGGCATACTAACCGAGCCATGAACTAGAGTAGATAAGGATAGCTATCATGTAGCTATTATTCATGGGCGGTGTACCAATCGCATCTGCAACTAACACGTTGGTGACATAAATGCACAACGGTCACCCTAGCATATCATGAGTGAAGCTCGATATCTCAACACTCCCCCTCGAGCTCAATCCCAATTCCTGCACACCAAGCAGGTCTCTGAACTTGCACAGCTTCTCTGCGCCCGATGCCTTCGTAAATATGTCAGCCTGATCCTCTGTGCTGACATAAACTAGATCAATAAGACCTAGTAAAACCCTCTCCCGCACATAGTGATAATGCACCTCAATGTGCTTTGTTCTAGCATGATAGACTGGGTTATTTGCCAAGTGTATACTACTCATGTTGTCACAATAAATGACAACTGGCCCATCTGTAGGCTGATGCATATCATAAAGTAGCTTATGCAACCAAGCTACCTCACATGCAGCCATTGCTGCACCCCTGTACTCGGCCTCTGTGCTCGACAAGGCAACTGTAGGCTGTTTCTTGCTGCTCCAAGTGACTGGAGCACTCCCAAAAGAGAACACATATCCACTGGTAGATCGTCTATCAAAAATGCTACCAGCCCAATCAGCATCAGTGTATCCATGCAACTGTATCTGAACCCCAGTCTCATAAAATAGTCCATACTGCAATGTGGACTTCACATACCTGAGTATGCGTCTAGCCGCATCCAAATGCGGTTTCCTTGGAGCCTGCATAAACTGACTTACCAATCCAACAGCATAGCTCAAATCTGGCCTGGTAATAGTCATATAAATCAAACTTCCTACTATGCGTCTATACATAGTAGGGTCTTCCAGAAGCTCACCTGCATCTGCGCTCAGCTTCACATTCTGCTCCAAAGGAACTGAAATAGGCTTACAGCCTGTCATCCCATATTTGGACAGCATGTCCAATCCATACTGCCTCTGCAAGAGCTGTATCCCACTTGGTGATCTAATCACCTCAATGCCCAAGAAATAACGCAACTCTCCCAAATCCTTCATCTCAAACTTCTGCTTCAATAACATTTTCACATGAAGGATATCTTCATCACTGTCACCTGTCATAATCAAATCATCAACATAAATGACAAGTAGCATAATACCTTTCTCTGTTTTTCTCACATTAAGTGAGAAATCTGCCTTGGAAATCTGAAAGCCAATAGTGACAA
Source organism: Lygodium microphyllum (assembly GCF_053477565.2). Taxonomy (NCBI): domain Eukaryota; kingdom Viridiplantae; phylum Streptophyta; class Polypodiopsida; order Schizaeales; family Lygodiaceae; genus Lygodium; species Lygodium microphyllum. The sequence continues at coordinate 41,233,657 of NC_141152.1, forward strand.
GATACTGTCCTATCTTGTCGGACCATGCTCTAGATGCTTGCTTCAAGCCATACAAGGCTTTCTTCAACCTGCAAACAAACTCAGGATGAACATCATGCACATAACCTGGTGGCTGCTCCATATAGACCTCTTCTTGCAAGTCACCATGCAAGAAGGCATTCTTTACATCCATCTGATGTAAAGACCATTCCTTTGATGCAGCCATAGCAATGACTACTCTTACGGTTGCCATCCTTGCAACCGGACTGAATGTTTCTTCATAGTCAATGCCATATGTTTGTGCATACCCCTTGACTACTAATCTTGCCTTGTATCTATTCACAAAACCATCTGCATTGTGCTTCACCTTATAAACCCACTTACAGCCAATTGCATTCTTACCTTTAGGCAAAGGTACCAATTCCCATGTAGCATTTGCTTCCAAGGCATCCATTTCTTCATCCATGGCTTTCTCCCATTTTTCTTTTCCCATGGCTTGCTCAAAAGAAGTGGGTTCTGGTTCCTGTATCACTTTGACCATATATGCATAGTGAATGGCTGTAAATCCATCATATTTCAGCCTATCCACAGGATACCTAGCTCTCGTAGACCTACGCAAAGTAGGTTCACTCCTAGGTGCTCTCAAAACATCCCTGGTCTTCCTTACTCCAGGTGTAACATTAGAAGGAATGCCCAACTCATCATCAATGCTATGTTTAGAGCCACTGGATTCACCATCCACATAAGAGTGACCTGCATTCACATCAAACATGGGCTGATCAACCTTCTCTTTTCCTTTTCGTGATACCTGCATACCACTATCTGCATTGCTTTGAGAAGATTCTCCTGATCTCAATCTACCTGTCCATGGTGAAGAATGTGAACCACTGCTAGAGGATGCTGCAGGTCCACTAATATTTTGTGACTGCTGCTGTGAATTCTGTGTAGCATTACCATTTTGTGCATCTACATCATCAATCACATTTACTGGTTTATACCAGCTACTCATCTCATAAAAAAAAACATCTCTGCTTGCTGTAAACTTACGAGTAGAAGGGTTATAGCATCTATACCCTTTTTGCTGTAGAGAGTAACCAATAAAGATGCACTTCTCAGCTTTTGGATCCAACTTGGATCTCAACTCATCTGGCACATGTACATAGGCAATGCAACCAAAAATTTTCAAATGAGAAATATCTGATTTTCTACCAGTATACCTCTCCTCTGGAGTCACCCCATGTATTGCTGCAGTGGGAGTCCTGTTCATTATATAGACTGCTGTAGCAACTGCTTCAGCCCAATAAAAATCTAGCAGGTCTTTTTCATTGAGCATGGCATGAGATACCTCTCCAATATGCCTGTTTTTCCTTTCTGCAATTCCATTTTGTTATGGGGTATGATTGCATTAATATTGCTACTTTATGCCATGCTCCTGCAGGAACCTTGCAAACTCATTTGAGAGGTACTCTCCCCCTCCATCTGACCTTAGGCATTTTATTTGCAGGCCTGTTTCTTTTTCAACCATAGCTTTAAGAGTTTTGAAATGCCCAAAAACTTCACTTTCCTTTTTCATAAAATACACCCAAACTTTTTTGCTATAGTCATCAATAAAACTGACAAGATAATGACAACCTCCAAGAGATGCAGCTTTAGTAGTCCACACATCAGAGTGGATTAACTCCAATGGCTTCTTACTCTCTTGAACATGTCTAGGAAATGGTTTCCTTGCCTGTTTTCCAAACTGACAGGCTTCACATACCTTATGCATTTCTGCAACCTTGAATTTAGGCAATCCTGCAACAATGTTTTGGGCCTGCATTGATTTAAGTCGTTGTACATTAACATGACCAATGCGTTTATGCCAGATATCAATATCTGCAACTACACCGGTCCCATGTGCAAACATTGCTGCACTCAATTCAGGCATGTCTGCATCCAATGTAAACATTCTGCCCTTCTTCTTTCCTTTTGCTATCAATCGACCTTTATTTTTCATATCCTCAACAAAGCATCCATGAGGATTAAATCTGACCTGCAAGCCCTGCTCAACCATTTGACCAACAAAAACCAGATTCTTGGTGATATTCGGGACATGAAATACATCGGACAGGTATTTCTTTTTCCCATCCTGTATAGACAAGGGAATTTTTCCAATTTGCACAATAGGATGTGCAGTATCATCACCAGTCTCCACAAATCCTGGTTTTTCCATTTTCCTTGCATCCTCCATCCATGCTGCATGACCTGTCATGCGGTTTGATGCACCTGAGTCAACATACCATACATCATTGCTTTCTTCTGCACTTGTCACAGAATTGTTCATGTGCTGCACCATGAACAAATGCTCATTTCTGTCATCACCCTGTCTACTAGAAGATGCATAATTCCCTTATTGCAGTTTTCCATTCATGATGTCATTCTGCTTTTTATAGCAGTCTTTAGCCATATGACCCATTTTACCACAGTAGTAGCATTCAACATTACTGTTTGCATTTTAACCTCTTTGCCATCCACCACAACCTCTTTGGCTCCCCCTGCCTCTAGAGTTACCACGTCCTCCTCCATAGGACTGGTTTTCTTGAGTTTGCTGCATATTCTGATTTCTACCATGGCCTCCAAATCGGCCTCCTCTACCTCTGCCTCTACCTCTTCCAGCATTTGAGTAGAAGACAGCTTCTTTTGAAGTTCCTCCTGAAGAAGATGCACCACCATTTCTCTGCTCCTCAGAAATTAGAAGAGCAATCAACTCCTCAAAATCAGGAAATCTTTCACAGACAAAAATGGATGTTCGAAACTGTGCATAATCCTTTCCTAGATCATTCAAGGTCACAAAAACTAAATCATCATCTTCCACTGGCGACCCAATGGAAGCAAGTGTATCTGCAATCTTCTTCACCTTCATGTGGTAGTCATTGATGCTCATATTTTCTCTTTGCACATTATGCAACTCTTGCTTGAGCTGCATTTTCCTGGCTTGTGTATTTGTACTATACATTTTTGACAAAGTATCCCATGCCTCCTTTGGCATACTTGCATCCTGAATATGCACAATCATAAAGTCTGAAATACTGATAGACAGCCAGTACATAACTTTCCTGGCTCTCTCATGCCATGCTTTAAATGCCTGCATTTGTTGTTGATTGGGAACATTAGGAAGAACTGGTTCTTCTTCATTTCCTGCAACAAATTCCCAATATCCTTTTCCCATAAGGAAATTCGTCATTCTAAACTTCCATGCTTGGAAGTTGTTCTTGTCAAGCTTTTCAGTGACAATCTGTGAGAGAGAATCAGATGCCATTACAGAATACTGCAAAAAAATTCTATCACTGCAAAAAACACAGCTTCACCCTTACAAGGGCAAATCTGCAAAACTGGCGAAAGTGGTATTTGACCACACAGCCACTTCCTAGTGACGATTTTGCATCAACAGGCAACAAGGATGATTCTGTAACTCCCAATGTCTCTGTACACAAGCATACGATGCAATCTCTGTGGTAACTTTTCATCGACCTGTAGAACAGTGGTCGCACAGCATAAAACAGGGCATTTTCCTGAGTGCGTGCAGAAAACTTCCGCCTTCAAAACAGGCCCCGAAATGGCCTCAAATCCAAAAAACAGGGTCGCCAAGAGCTAAAGCTCTTACCCGCAGCATATATTGCCCTCTTGCTTCACCGTGAAGGGCGTCTCAACTTGAGACAATGCACTCTTGCAATTTTCGGCTGTGCTACCTGCAGAGATCTGCTCCCGAAACAGAAAATGAAAGCAAAACTGCTCCTCTTACCAGAACACCGCGAGCTTGGCTTGCTTTCTTGAGCTCCTTAGCACGAACAAGGCTCTGATACCATATCAAGATTGTGGGAGAGAAGGAAGGAGTCTCACTTGTAGCTTTCTTGCTTGCACAATGGGGGAATACACACAAGGGTGGAGGCTGAAAAAAGTTTTCCTCTTCTTAGTTGTGTAAGCCAAAAGAACTCTCTTACAAAGAAATAGAAGAACCCTATATATGGGTCTCAAACCAAACTCAACTAACTAAGGTGGCATACTAACTGAGCCACGAACTAGAGTAGATAAGGATAGCTATCATGTAGCTATTATTCATGGGCGGTGTACCAACCGTATCTGCAACTAACACGTCGGTGACATAAATGCACAACGGTCACCTTGGCATATCATGAGTGGAGCTCGATATCTCAACAATTAGGAGGAATAAAATTCCTAGAAGCTTAATCGACATGTAACACAATTGAGAATAAATCCTACTCTTGTACCTATGGTTAATTCGAATAATATGAGTGCACTACTTGAAACATTAAGAGTAGCGCAGTGGATGCATGGTGGGTCTTAACCCACAAGTCATAAGCCCCATTAGTGCTTGTCTTCCCTAGTTTCTCTCAAGATGAGGACATCTCGATTCCTTTAAGGGGGAAATGATGTAATATCTCCCCCTCCGTGACCCCCGTGCTTTCCCCCCCATGCGAATCCCCCCTTAGAATTAAAAAAAAATACACAAATTTTTTAATCCCTCTCTCTCTCCCCACCGACAGCACATCGGGGAGAGAGAGAGAGGGAGTGAAGTGAGAGAAGGGGGGCATGCAGCCCCCTAGATGGTGGGGAGTGCCGTCTCCTCCTGCCTAGAAGCCATCTCCCCCCCCCACCTTAAAAGGTGGCAGCACCCCCCTCCCGGTGGTCTTGACATCATGCAGTGAGCTCCCCCCCTCCGTCTGGAGTACAACGCCCTCCCCCCCTAGCCATGTTTAGGGAGAAACCCCCCTTTTTCCGTTGTCTGTAATGAAACCCCCCCTGATCAGCGTGGAGGGAAAGAGAAGAAGAGGGAGAGAGAGAGAAGGGGAAGAAGAGAGAGAGAGGAGAAGAAGAAGGAGAAGAGGGAGAGAGAGAAGGAGAAGGAGAAGTATAAGAAGAAGAAGAAGAAGAGGAAGGGAGAGAAGAAGAAGAAGAAGAAGAAGAAGAAGAGGGAGAGAGAGAAGAAGAAGAAGAAGAAGAAGAAGAGGAAGGGAGAGAAAGAAGGAGAAGAAGATGGAGAGAAAGGAGAAGAAGAAGAAGAAGAAGAGGGAGAGAAAGAAGGAGAAGAAGAGGAAGAGAGAGGAGAAGAAGAAGAAGAAGAAGATGAGGGAGAGAGAGAGGAGAAGAAGAAGAAGAAGAAGAAGAAGAAGAAGAAGAATAGGAGGAGGAGGAAGAGAGAGAACAAGAAAAAGAAGAAGAAGAGAGAAGAAAAAGGAGGAGAAGAAGAAGAGGAGGAGAGAAAGAGAAGGAGAGGAAGAGTAGAAGAAGAAGAAGAAGAGGAAGGGAGAGAGAGAAGGAGAAGAAGAAGGAGAAGAAAAGGGAGACAGAGGAGAAGAAGAAGAAGAAGGTGAGAAAGAAGAGAACTTGAAGAGAAATTGGAAGGCCAAGTACGAAGACTCTCATTCGTGGCCATCGAGAAATCAAGGACACTCAGGGTTACGCGGATGCATGAGATCAGAAGTCCGTAGATGGCTCATGACACCTAGCAAGATGACATTGACTATCCACTCAAAAAGGGTGTCCTCTAACCCTCCCATTATTCTTATTGCTTATTGTTCATGGTTTTTCTTCCATACTTAAAGTGCATGTTTATGAAAAGTCAAGTGCATGAGTTGCATGAAATATTCACTAGCCTAGAACATGAAATATTATTGCAGAATGGATTTTGCATGGATTGACACACATGAAATGATAAGGTTTTCATAGAATTTTACATAAAATGATAGACCTTTGCGTAGAAAAATGCTTAAATTAACCAATAAAAATCACGATTTGCATTTGCATAAAAGTTAAACATACAAAATGCTAGTTTCTGTTCATAGGATGCAATTGCACCGATGGATAGAAATCTAGACTTTCATATATGCAAGTCACATGAGATCCGATGCATTAGGAATAAGTATTCATTGCCAAGTATGAAGAGAGTTAAAGGTCATTTAGGATGTACTAATCTATTAAACCCATCATGTGCATGATGGGTAAGTTTGATTGGAGAATTGTGCATAGTACCGCACTAAGAGAGATGGAAGGGACACATGCATATAGACTGTATCCTGAAGGCCTAGGTGAAAAGTCTTGGGTTGCCAAGTATGTTAACTTTACTTAGTTAGAGAGAGATGAGTAAAGAACTGGAAGAATAAAAGGCTCGTGGATGGGTTGCGAATAAGGCTTGTTCGTTGCCTTGGTTGACGAGTCAATGCTTTGAGTTAGGACCAAGTTACCACAAGGAAAAGCCCAAGGGGAAGAGAGAATCAAAAGAAGTTAGGAGGTCAAGTATAATTGCCTGCGAATTGTTTTATTGATCTTGCTATAGACTATCGCAAATGGATACATTCCTAGCTTAATAGAAGCTGGTGACCTAACTCTAAATGGATTGTTGACCCAAGTTATGCTTGGTTTTTTGAAAAGGGTATCTCCAAGTGAATATCAACTGGTTGTGTTGGTAAGAGGAGAGAATCTTACTAAGGATAGGTGGATCATAAGCAAGGTGATTTCTTGATGTGGTTTTGGATGCTAATCCAAGTTGTTGTGATTGATAATTTCATGGCGGGAATTGTAAGGATAAATTGCCATGGGAACAAAAGAGATGTTTTCCCTAGTAAATGCTATTGGTCTGGTTGCTTCAACTGTGGATGATTTCCTAAAGGGATAATTAAGGAAGGATGGCGCTAGCTACCCCCGCAAACCACCAAACCCTAACCAAGGGGGTTATGATTCCGCACCAGGAATGTGGACCGAACTCGCCGTGAGAGGTCTCTCAGTGGAAATTACTTGGCGTAGGAGGACGCTTCGGTGCCGGGGGGGGGGGGGGGCTCTATCCGTAAATCCCAATGCCTCCGAACCCTACACAAGTGTTCTACGTGACTCGAGATGGGATCTCGAGGCCTTGATACTAGTTACAAGGCAGAATCTTGGTAGGATAAACCTTCGGTTTTTTTAATTACCGGGAGATAGAAGGATTTTTATGCGTAGGCAGAAAGGAGCACTTAATTCTCCTGTATGGGCAAGAGACAACATTAATCTGAAGATAAGTTAAGGAAGTGTTTGATCTTATTTTATCTTGTCTTCGTGTCAATGCCCAAAATTACATAAAGGAACCTGTGATTAACAGGTTAATTAAGGAAGCTGCTTTTATGCATCAAACATAATGTGGTAGGTAGTTAGATAACTAAAACAACCCCTGAGGGAAGCATGGTGGATGTGACCAATGGGTCTATCCTACGGAAGGGTAGTCTCAGTTAACCGAGAGCTTTCCTCAAATGAAATGTTAGGAAAAGTCGGACGATGACCTTAGACAATGTTGGTTAGAACCCTGATTCATACTATTTTAGGGGACTGGAATGGGACTATGCCCTATGGACAGAGAGGTCAAGTGATGCATCCCTCTCATTTCCCATTCTCTTTGAACCAAGTGCAGTATGAGACTACTTTGGTCCAGTTGTATCTGCGCAAACTGGAGCAGTTGTAGTCCGACACTAGAAGGCTGTTAGGAAGACCTGACTATGAGGAACTTGGACTTCAAGTCAATCCTAGTGGGAACAGTCAGATACTTCCATTGCGAGATAGACTCGAGAGACCCTAGTTGGCAAACCCCATGTCATTCCTTGGGAGTGCTAGGTGGCGTCTTCTAGATATATCTCTTGATGGACTACTAATACATGTCCCGCAATTTGAGGAGCGGGCACATTACATCTGAGAAGATTGCTACAAAGGGTTCTTTCAGATGGTTTGGATCTTGGAATAAAGAAGCAACTATTATTGGATCTGACATCAAATCCAAGGATAATGGACAACAAAAATTTGTAGGCACTGCTGACCTCACTCATGGCATCTCTAACGCAACACTTGATAATGTATAAAAGCCTCTGCACCACATGACTCAAAATCTGCTAACAGCTCCTTGGATAATAAGCTTAGTAACTGGTAAGCTTGCTTTACAATACTTGATCTTCAATCTAAAAGTTGAAGACTTAATGGGAAGATGTTTGAGATGTAATGAAGATTGTTGCGTTGCACCTATTGTTGCTGGTTTGTCTCTTGTTGAGATGTTGATTGTCCATATGGCTCATGAGAACATAAAAGACCTACAATCAATTGCAGAACCATGAGATACCTTTGCATTCTTTGAGGATTCATGATCACATGATATTGCTGTAGCTGGCTTTTGCCATGCTTTGGAATATTTTGAAAGCAACTTGATTACAATACGGATACTGAGATAAATAGATTCAGCTCTACTGAACAAGGTTGGCTTCAAACACATGCTAATATTGATAAACTTGGAGCTTTAATTGATTAGTATATTGCTCTTATGAAGGCGGACAAAGAAAAAAGAGCAAGACTTGAATCAAGTATGGATTCTCATCACCCTGAGTATTATCAACAGCATGATGAGTATTCTCATGGGCATTATGAACCCAATGCTTATGCTTATGGGGGCCAACATGTATATGCTGATGGTACACACTATGATCTGCATGCATCTTATGAATATGGACATCAGCAACATGCAAATGAACATGAGCAATATGCAAGTACATCTAGACAACATGTTAATGCTTATAGATATGATGTACCATGCCATAATGTAGAGTATCATTCCATTGAACCTTGGCAGCAGAATGGCTATTATGGGCAACATGCTTATGCTTATGATCATCTGCCTTTTCAGCAACATAGTCATGATTATACATGTGAACCTTCCTTAATTTAGTAGCCCAATTCTTATGGACATGACAATAATGGTCATGCTTATCAATACTCTTCTAGCTTTGATGAGCAAAAAGTTCATAACTACCATAGTATCCTATATCCCAATCAGTTCATACCTCATGATCACCCAAATGTAATGATGAGTTCTTTTCAAGGTGTTGATGATGAAGAAGAGAGCAATGAGCAAGCTAAACAACAAGAAGGGGATAATGGGCAACATGATTAACAAGAAGATGAGTAAGAAGACCAAGGAGATATACACAATACAAAAAATCATGCTGAGATGATGAAGGAAAATCATGCTAAGATGATGAAGGAAAGGCATCAAATGAGAGCCACCATGGACACACTTAATGCCAATTTCTCTAAGTGGTTGGAGATTCAATTGAAGGGAAAAGAGCAAAAAGACAAAGAAGATGTACAAGAAGGGAACAGTGAAGAGCAAGATGTACAATCTCATGACATATTAGTTGAAGAATCACATGAGGCACTCATAGATGTAGATGGTTATGTTGAAGGTTTTAGACTCTTGGAGAAACCTCATGATGATCTTCTTGAGCATTAGTTTACACCTAATCAAGGTTTACAGCTATAGCCATTGAATGCACTTGATAATGAGTACCTTGATCATGGTTACGATGAGTGGTATATGTCTGATGATGATGTAATACATGATTTGGGCATACATGAAGATGAAGATAGCATTGTGCTTTCCTATGATCTGGGAGATTATGGATATGATTATGGACTTGATTATGGGGATACTTCCTTGAATCCATTTGATCCGCATGGATTGGAGTATGTGGTTGATGGCGATTCTCTTCTCTTGGAAAATCATTATGACAGAATACCTTTTTGATCCAGGAGGTTAATGGATCACTTGGGATCTCGTTTAGACTAGCATCCATCTTGCGGGCAATTTCTTTTTTTGGTAGGCTATTTTGGCTGAAGATTGGTTATCTATGGCAATATTTTAGTGCAGGGAAGATTACAAACAACTCTCTGATTTTAACCAAATTCGATTTTGAATTATGGACAACATTTAAGAGAGATAAGAAGAGAAACGGAAGAGAGAGAAGAGAGTGAAGAGGAGAGAGAAATACTAGAAGAAGAGAGAGAAATATATAAAAGGAAGGAAGGAAGCCATGAAAGTTGGAGAGAGGGAGAGAAGATGAAGGAGACTTGTTATTATAATTTGATGGTCAAAAATTGAGTCCCTTACACCTTTTGTACCAGCTAGTGTAGCTGGTATTTTATCCTCATTATTTTATTTTCCCTCTCTTACATTCTATCCCTACCCAAGGGTTTTTGCCCTCAAAAACAAGTTGGGCACTTATTACAAAAAGACAAGGGTACGAGCAGACCAGAGTACTACTTTGCTCTGCAGACATTACAAGGGTTATCTGATGGAATGATGGGTAATTGTTGATGTATAAATGGTCATTGATCAAGTATGATATATAGGTATGATTGGGGAATGATAAAATTTAAAACTTGATCCATATTCTCTAAGAAGATGAAGCCTGCACAGGGAGTGGACAATGTGATGTCTACTACAAGACCTTGATGTAGTAAATTTGAGATAAATTTTTGTAGAGAACTCCAATCAAGGCATGCTACACATCAAAATGGAGCTCTTGTGAGTGCTTTCATCCCATGTAGGTTGGGTTTGACTATTCAAAGTTCATAGTAAAATCTGATTTTAGTGAGTTGTCTGCAATCTTCCCTGCACTAAAATATTGTCATAGATAACCAATCTTCAGCCAAAAGAGTCTACAAAAAAAAAGTTAATTACCTACAAGATGGATGCTGGTCTAAATGGGATCCCTAAGTAATCCATTAACCTCTTGGATCAAAAGGTGTTCCATCATAAATATTGTCCTAGAGAAGAGAATGGACATCAACCACATATTCCAATCCACCCGAATCAAATGGATACAAGGAAGTATCCCCATAATCAAGTCTATAATCACATCCATAATCTCCTGAATCATAGGGAAGCACAATGCCATTTTCATACTCATGTATGCCCAAATTATGTATTACATCATAATCAAAGACATATACCAGTCATCATAACCATGATCAAGGTACTCATTATCAAATGAGTTCAATGGCTGTTGTAAACCTTGATTAAGTGTCAACTGATGCTCAAGAATATCATCATGAGGTTTCTCCCAGAGTCTAAAACCTTCAACATAACCATCTACATCTAGGGTCGTGCAAAAGAGGCTGGGGCTTGAAAACCGCAAGCTGCACGGGAACACCTCTCCAAAAGGGAAAAAGAGGATAATGGTAAAATTTTAGATACTTTTTTTTATTAATATCCCCTCCCCCCCTCAGCCAATGCATGGCAGGGGAGTTAAGTGTGAGGGAGTGTGAGAACTCTTTGAGACGTGGAGGGCATGGGGAGTGGCATGTAGCCGACTCATGGAGGCTACCTTTCCCCCCCCTTAGCACTATAAAACCATCCCCTCCCCAAGCTTGAGGGAGGGGGAGATAAGAGAAAAGGGAGACAAATGTTGACGTTGCTGTGAAGTACGCCGCCTCGCGAGGGAATTGCCATCGACAGCTGTCGTCGCTGCGCTAACCCATTGCCATCTCATCTCCATTGCCTTCACCATCATAATCATCATCCTTACCTCCTTCGTCGTCATCTCTTCCCTTCCCAATCATTCCCTCCTCCCAGTCATTCTATAACTCAGAAGCATAGAAGCTTCTAAAAACAAGGCTTCTATAAGCCCTGCTCATCCTCACCACTGCGGGTTTTGCCTAAAACCACATTCTGTAAGGGCCACATCCCGCGCAGAATAGAAGATCTTGGGCAGAAAGGGGTCGATACTCGAAAGTGCCAAAGAGAAATTGGTGAACCAGAATTCGACTCGTCTATGGCTCCCAAGAAAATGGCGAGAGGTGCTCATGCAGGAGTTTCTGCCCCGAGCATACACGTGGACATCCTATGAGTCCTCATGCCCAAGTTCTTAAAAGGATTAATTTCACATAAAAGGAATGCATTAGCCACGTTAAATTTTCATGGGAAGAATGCATTTACACATGTTTCTAATTCATGTAGTCTAGTTAAAATACATTTGGGAAATTATCTCCTTGGACAATTTACAAGAGTTAGTGCATGTCGTGCATTTAGGTTTGCTTGCATTTCCAAACTGACAATCCCAATTGCATATTGCATAGGCTAAAAGGTTGAAAATTTGTTTAAATGCATCCTTGTCTACCTCGCATGAAAGAACAAGCGCGTAATGCATCTAGGCAATGATTCCCTGGATATGATTCGTAAGAAATAATAGTTAACATCATTTAGAATATTGTCCAAAGAATCGCATTGCATGAAAAGGAAACCATGGACTTGCTTGTTGCATGCAAAGATGCTTGCATTTTTAGATGGATTAAGTGCCGTAGAATGGATCAAGTCAACATTGGTCTTACGACATTCATCATACATGAACTTCATTTATCAAAGTTGTATCTAGAAAAGGTTGCATGTCATATTAAAGCTTGAAGTTCAATTGCATTAGATGAAAGGTTTGTAGGCATGGCTCTTGATGTAAATCTATGTAGGTTTTATGCAAGTTATCCCCAAAATTGTCAATCATTCTGATTTTAGCAAGGAAAAGAAATGGTCAATTGCAAACCTTATAGTTGCATAGAAGTAAAAGTCTATGATTCGCATACTTGCATGGAATGTTGCATCTTGAATTTATTTATTTGCATCTCTTAGGAAAAGTATTTTTATCTCTTTTAATCAAAGATCACTCTTGTCGCAAGACATTTAGATCGTTTTAGGTAGATCACTTGTAGTGGTTTATCCCTCGAGGGATTCGTGAAAGCACAACTAGTTGGTATGATGAACACTTCAAAGTGCTAGGTAGGGTTTAGTACGTTAAAAATTCTGCTTAGTATTGCACTTGGGACGCCAAGTCAAGACTTTAGATCCCAAAGGATCCTACCCATATTCACGGAATGTTGGGTTAGTTAGATGTCCATACAATAAGGAACTAGGGTTTTACCCTAAGGATTGATCGACCTAATACTAAACTTTCGATTAAGTTTAGAAACCCTAGGGCCAAATGTTATTGGCCTAGTATGGTTAGGGTTGGGTTGGGTCAAGAGGACTCCCAAACCCTACATCTTAGCCAAACATATTTCTTGACCAAGAAACGCCATTTGATGGGAGAAACGATCCCACAAGTTAAGTGTGACACTTGTGCACAAGTTGCAACATCGCATGGCTTTGTGTTTTAATCACAAAATAGATTTGCCACTCCTTGGAATAAGGTTGGCAGGTTCTAGCACGAGTCTAACTTGCAAGAGGATGAGTAGTCATCCTGCCACATCACCCTTTTTGGGCTAATTTGCCAAGTTAGGGGAAGTTATGTATTGCCTAGCAAGCAAAGGATCAATCAAGATGGGGTGATGAGATTGCCCAGGATTTACTATCTTAACTTAAGGAACCTAAGGTTTTGGTTAATTTGGGTTAATAGGGTATAAACCCTAACCCAAGGATTAAAGGGTAAACAAACAAACCCTTGGGGATCTTGCCAAGTGGCAATTGATCCCGGATTGAATGCTGGATGCATTCGGAGAGAAGGATTCACACCTTAGTAGTTGGCCAAATAAACGGCCACTGGATTGTTTGTGTCTGTATAAGTTAGGAGCACTGTTTGTACTTTCTTTGCTCAAGGAACTAAAGATGGAAAGATAATAATGCTTTAGGTTGAAGACCTGGAGGGAGAGGCAGCATCAGTTACCCCCGACTGTCTGCCTGACCCTAACCAAGGGGGTTGTTAGCTGCACCGAGAACGTGGACCGAACCCACCACAAGAGGTCTCTCTGTTGGGTGCTACTTGGATCAGGAGGATGCTTGGGTGCCAGGGGGGCTCTGGCCATAAATCCCTTACCTTCCAGGTCCTGCCCAAGAGGCCAACGTGACTCGGGATTGAATCTTGAGGCCCGCATACTAGTCTACGGGCGGAAACTTGGATTAGGAATCCCTGAGGATTGCTAGATTGCCTTTGGGCGGATTATGGATTGCCTTCGGGCGGATTATGGATTAGCCTACATGCTGGATTATATGATGTATTCCAAAGATAAATAAGATCAATTGTTGTAAAGAAACTTGTTTGACATTGTTTTTCTATGTTAGTGCTAAGATTACATGAAGGAACCGGTGAATAATTGGCTAATTAAGGAAGCTGTTTTTGTGTGTTAAACTAAAAGTGATAGGTAATTAGATAACTAAAGCAACCCTGAGGAAAGTGCGGTGGATGTGGTCATGGGTCCGTCCTATAGATGGGTGGTCCTTCCGGGAACTTTTCTCAAAGGAAATTGACAACAAGGAACGTTGACCTAGAATCTAGGATACTAAAGTCCCGATTTATGATGTTTTAGGGGAACGGAATGGGACTATGCCTTATGGCTTGATAGAGTCCTAGATGTCAAGGAGAGGCATTTGAGGTCAAGGACCTTGAGAGAATACCTCATCCAGTGGAAATATTATCCCGAAGAGGATGCCACCTGGATGGACGAACAACCAACAATACCCCCAGGTCCTCTCGAGATGAGGACATCTCGATTCCTCTAAGGGGGAGAGAATGTAATATTTTTTCATGAAATATTAATCGACCTTTTTAAAAAAACCCCACACATCTTGCGCAAAAATAGTGCAAAATAATCTCCCCCGTGGATTAATGTCGGTGTCTAAGTGTTCCCTCCGCGCACAATGTTAAATTCCGGCTCCGGGTCGTGAAAAAGAGGCCAGGGCAGCTTGAAGACCGCAAGCCGCACATGAACACCTCTCCAAAAGGGAAAAAGAGAATAATGGTAAAAATTTAGACAATTTTTTTTATTAATATCCCCTCCCCCTCTCGGTCGATCCATGGCAGGGGAGATGAGTGTGAGAGGGAGTGTGAGAACTCTTTAAGGCGTGGAGGGCATGGGGAGTGGCATGCAGCCAACTCATGGAGGCTACCTTTCCCCCCCTTAGCACTATAAAACCACCCCCTCCCCAAGCTTGAGGGAGGGGGAGATAAGAGAAAAGGGAGACGACTGCTGAGGTTGCCGTAAAGTACGCCGCCTCGCAGGGAATTGCCATCGACAGCTGCTGCTGCTGCGCTGACCCACCACCACCTCATCTCCATTGCCTTCACCATCATAACCATCATCCTCACCTCCTTCGTTGCCATCTCTTCCCTTCCCAATCATTCCCTCCTCCCATGTCATCCTGTAACTCAGAAGCATAGAAGCTTCTAAAAACAAGGCTTCTATAAGCCCTGTTCATCCTCACCACTGCGGGATTTGCTTAAAACCACATTCTGTAAGGGCTGTGTCCTGCGCACAATAGAAAATCTCGGGCAGAAAGGGATTCGATACACGAAAGAGCCAAAGAGAAATTGCTGAACCAGAATTCAACTTGTCTATGGCTCCCAAGAAAATGGCGAGAGACGCTCACGCGGGAGTTTCTACCCCGACCATATGCGTGGACATCCCTACGAGTCCTCATGCCCAATATTAATTTTGCATAAAGAGAATGCATTAGGCATGTTAAATTTTCATGGGAAGAATGCATTTACGCATGTTTCTAATTCACGTAGTCTAGTTAAAATACATTTGGGAAATTATCTCGTTGGACAATTTACAAGAGTTAGTGCATGTCGTGCATTTGGGTTTGCTTGCATTTCCAAAGTGACAATCCCAATTGCATATTGCATAGGCAAAAAGGTTGAAATTTTGTTTAAATGTAGCCTTGTCTACCTTGCATGAAAGAACAAGTGTGTAATGCATCTAGGCAATGATTTCCTAGATATGATTTGTAAGAAATAATCGTTAACATCTATTAGAATATTGTCCAAAGAATCGCATTGCATGAAAAGGAAACCATGGACTTGCCTGTTGCATGCGAAGATGCTTGCATTTTAAGATGGATTAAGTGTCATAGAACGGATTAAATCAACATTGGTCTTACGACATTCGTCATGCATGAACTACATTTATCAAAGTTGTATCTAGAAAAGGTTGCATGTCATATAAAAGCTTGAAATTCAATTGCATTAAATGAAAGGTTTGTAGGCATGACTCTTGATGTAAATCTATGTAGGTTTTATGCAAGTTATCCCCAAAATTGTCAATCATTCTGATTCTAGCAAGGAAAAGAAATGGTCAATTGCAAACCTCATAGTTGCATAGAAGTAAAAGTTTATGATTCGCATACTTGCATGGAATGTTGCATCTTTAATTTATTTATTTGCATCTCTTAGGAAAAGTATTTTTATCTCTTTCAAGCAAAGATCACTCTTGTCGCAAGACAATTAGATTGTTTTAGGTAGATCACTTGTAGTGGTTTATCTCTTAAGGGATTCGTGAAAGCACAACTAGTTGGTATGATGAACACTTCAAAGTGCTAGGTAGGGTTTAGTACCTTAAAAATTCTACTTAGTATCGCACTTGGGACGCCAAGTCAAGACTTTTGATCCCAAAGGATCCTACCCATATTCATGGAATGTTGGGTTAGTTAGACGCCCATACAATAAGGAACTAGGGTATTACCCTAAGGATCGATCGACCTAATACTTGTTGAGATATCGAGCTCCACTCGTGATACGCCAGGGTGATCGTTGTGTATTTATGTCACCGACGTGTGAGTTGCAGACGCGGTTGGTACACTGCCCATGAATAATAGCTACATGATAGCTATCCTTATCTACTCTAGTTCGTGGCTCAGTTAGTATGCCACCTTAGTTAGTTGAGTTTGGTTTGAGACCCATATATAGGGTTCTTCTATTTCTTTGTACTTGAGTTCTTTTGGCTTCCACAACTAAGAAGAGGAAAACTGTTTTCAGCCTCCACCCTTGTGTGTATTCCCCCATTGTGCAAGCAAGAAAGCTTCAAGTGAGACTCCTTCCTTCTCTCCCACAATCTTGACATGGTATCAGAGCCTTGTTCGTGGTAAGGAGCTCAAGAAAGCAAGCCAAGCTCACGGTGTTCTGGTAAGAGGAACAGTGTTGCTTTCATTTTCTGTTTTGGGAGCAAATCTCTGCAGGTAGCATAGCCGGAAATTGCAAGAGTGCATTGTCTCAGGTTGAGACGCCCTTCGCGGTGAAGCAAGAGGGCAGTATATGTTGCGGGACAAGGGCTTTAGCCCTTAGCGACCTTGTTTTTTTTATTTGAGGCCATTTCGGGGCTTGTTTTGGAGGCGGAAGTTTTCTGCACGCACTTAGGAAAAGGCCCAGTTTTATGCTGTGCAGCCACTGTTCTACAGGTTGATGAAAAGTTACTGTAGAAATTGCATTGTATGCTTGTGCGCAGAGACATTGGGAGTTACAGAATCATCCCTATTGCTTGTTGATGCAAAATTGTCACTAGGAAGTGACTGTGTGGTCAAATACCACTTTTGCCAGTTTTGCAAATTTTCCCTTGTCAGGGTGAAGCTGTGTTTTTTGCAGTGACAGAATTTTTTGCAGTGTTCTGTAATGGCATCTGATTCTCTTTCACAGATTGTCACTGAAAAGCTTGACAAGAACAACTTCCAAGCATGGAAGTTTAGAATGACAAATTTCCTTATGGGAAAAGGATATTGGGAATTTGTTGCAGGAAATGAAGAAGAACCAGTTCTTCCTGATGTTCCCAATCAACAGCAAATGGAGGCATTTAAAGCATGGCATGAGAGAGCCAGGAAAGTTATGTACTGGCTGTCTATCAGCATTTCAGACTCTATGATTGTGCATATTCAAGATGCAAGTACGCCAAAGGAGGCATGGGATACTTTGTCAAAAATGTATAGCACAAATATGTAAGCCAGGAAAATGCAGCTCAAGCAAGAGTTGCATAATGTGCAGAGAGAAAATATGAGCATCAATGACTACCACATGAAGGTGAAGAAGATTGCAGATGCACTTGCTTCCATTGGGTCGCCAGTGGAAGATGATGATTTAGTTTCTGTGACCTTGAATGGTCTAGGAAAGGATTATGCACAGTTTCAAACATCCATTTCAGTTCGTGAAAGATTTCCTGACTTTGAGGAGTTGATTGCTCTTCTAATTTCTGAGGAGCAGAGAAATGGTGGTGCATCTTCTTCAGGAGGAACTTCAAAAGAAGCTGTCTTCTACTCAAATGCTGGAAGAGGTAGAGGCAGAGGTAGAGGAGGCCGATTTGGAGGCCATGGTAGAAATCAGAATATGCAACAAACTCAAGAAAACCAGTCCTATGGAGGAGGACGTGGTAACTCTAGAGGCAGGGGGAGCCAAAGAGGTCGTGGTGGATGGCAAAGAGGTCAAAATGCAAACAGTAATGTTGAATGCTACTACTGTGGTAAAATGGGTCATATGGCTAAAGACTGCTATAAAAAGCAGAATGACATCATGAATGGAAAACTGCAACAAGGGAATTATCCATCTTCTAGTAGACAGGGTGATGACAAAAATGAGCATTTGTTCATGGTGCAGCACATGAACAATTCTGTGACAAGTGCAGAAGAAAGCAATGATGTATGGTATGTTGTCTCAGGTGCATCAAACCACATGACAAGTCATGCAGAATGGATGGAGGATGCAAGGAAAATGGAAAAACCAGGATTTGTGGAGACTGGTGATGATACTGCACATCCTATTGTGCAGATTGGAAAATTTCCTTTGTCTATGCAGGATGGGAAAAAGAAATACCTGTCCGATGTATTTCATGTCCCAAATATCACCAAGAATCTGGTTTCTGTTGGTCAAATGGTTGAGCAGGGCTTGCAGGTCAGATTTAATCCTCATGGATGCTTTGTTGAGGATATGAAAAATAAAGGTCGCTTGATAGCAAAAGGAAAGAAGAAGGGCAGAATGTTTACATTGGATGCAGACACGCCTGAATTGAGTGCAGCAATGTTTGCACATGGGACCGGTGTAGTTTGCAGATACTGATATCTGGCATAAATGCATTGGTCATGTTAATGTACAACGACTCAAATCAATGCAGGCCCAAAACATTGTTGCAGGATTGCCCAAATTCAAGGTTGCAGAAATGCATAAGGTATGTGAAGCCTGTCAGTTTGGAAAATAGGCAAGGAAACCATTTCCTAGACATGTTCAAAAGAGTAAGAAGCCATTGGAATTAATCCACTCTGATGTGTGGACTACTAAAGATGCATCTCTTGGAGGCTGTCATTATTTTGTCAGTTTTATTGATGACTATAGCAGGAAAGTTTGGGTGTATTTTATGAAAAAGAAAAGTGAAGTTTTTGGGCATTTCAAAACTCTTAAAGCTATGGTTGAAAAAGAAACATGCCTGCAAATAAAATGCCTAAGGTCAGATGGAGGGGCAGAGTACCTCTCAAATGAGTTTGCAAGGTTCCTGCAGGAGCATGGCATAAAGCAGCAATATTCATGCAGTCATACCCCACAACAAAATGGAGTTGCAGAAAGGAAAAACAGGCATATTGGAGAGGTATCTCGTGCCATGCTCAATAAAAAAGACTTGCCAGATTTTTATTGGGCTGAGGTAGTTGCTACAACAGTCTACATAATGAACAGGACTCCCACTGCAGCAATACATGGCATGACTCCAAAGGAGAGGTATATTGGTAGGAAACCAGATATTTCCCATTTGAAAATTTTTGGTTGCATTGCCTATGTACATGTGCCAGATGAGTTGAGATCCAAGTTGGATCCAAAAGCTGAGAAGTGCATCTTTATTGGTTACTCTCTGCAGCAAAAAGGGTATAGATGCTATAACCCTTCTACTCGTAAGTTTACAGTGAGCAGAGATGTTCTTTTTTTTTAGATGAGTAGCTGGTATAAACCAGTAAATGTGATTGATGATGTAGATGCACAAAATGGTAATGCTGCACAGAATTCACAGCAGCAGTCACAAAATATTAGTGGACCTGGAGCGTCCTCTAGCAATGGTTCACATTCTTTGCCATAGACAGGCAGATTGAGATCAGGAGAATCTTCTCAAAGTAATGCAGATAGTGGTATGCAGGTATCACGAAAAGGAAAAGAGAAGGTTGATCAGCCCATGTTTGATGTTAATGCAGGTCACTCTTATATGGATGGTGAATCCAGTGGCTCAGAACAGAGCATTGATGATGAGTTGGGTATTCCTTCTATTGTTACACCTGGAGTAAGGAAGACTAGGGATGTTTTGAGAGCACATGGGAGTGAACCTACTTTGCGTGGGTCTACCAGAGCTAGGTATCCTGTGGACAGGCTGAAATATGATGGATTTACAGCCATTCACTATGCATATATGGTTAAAGTGATACAGGAACCAGAACCCACTTCTTTTGAGCAAGCCATGGGAAAACAAAAATGGGAGAAAGCCATGGATGAAGAAATGGATGCCTTGGAAGCAAATGCTACATGGGAGTTAGTACCTTTGCCTAAAGGTAAGAATGCAATTGGCTGTAAGTGGGTTTATAAGGTGAAGCACAATGCAGATGGTTCTGTGAACAGATACAAGGCAAGATTAGTAGTCAAGGGGTATGCACAAACATATGGCATTGACTATGAAGAAACATTCAGTTCGGTTGCAAGGATGGCAACCGTAAGAGCAGTCATTGCTATGGCTGCATCAAAGGGATAGTCTTTACATCAGATGGATGTAAAGAATGCCTTCTTGCATGGTGATTTGCAAGAAGAGGTCTATATGGAGCACCCACCAGGTTATGTGCATGTTGTTCATCCTGAGTTTGTTTGCAGGTTGAAGAAAGCCTTGTATGGCTTGAAGCAAGCACCTAGAGCATGGTCTGACAAGATAGGACAGTATCTTGTCACTATTGGCTTTCAGATTTCCAAGGAAGATTTCTCACTTTATGTGAGAAAAACAGAGAAAGGTATTATGCTGCTTGTCATTTATGTTGATGATTTGATTATGACAGGTGACAGTGATGAAGATATCCCTCATGTGAAAATGCTATTGAAGCAGAAGTTTGAGATGAAGGATTTGGGAGAGCTGCGTTATTTCTTGGGCATTGAGGTGATTAGATCACCAAGTGGGATACAGCTCTTGCAGAGGCAGTATGGATTGGACATGCTGTCCAAATATGGGATGACAGGCTGTAAGCCTATTTCAGTTCCTTTGGAGCAGAATGTGAAGCTGAGCGCAGATGC
The DNA here is from genome assembly GCF_053477565.2 of Lygodium microphyllum. Taxonomy (NCBI): domain Eukaryota; kingdom Viridiplantae; phylum Streptophyta; class Polypodiopsida; order Schizaeales; family Lygodiaceae; genus Lygodium; species Lygodium microphyllum. The sequence continues at coordinate 41,254,473 of NC_141152.1, forward strand.
AGGTGAGCTTCTGGAAGACCCTACTATGTACAGACACATAGTAGGAAGCTTGATTTATATGACCATTACCAGGCCAGATTTGAGCTATGTTGTTGGATTGGTAAGTCAGTTTATGCAGGCTCCAAGGAAACCGCATTTGGATTCGGCTAGACGCATACTCAAGTATGTGAAGTCCACATTACAGTATGGACTATTTTATGAGACTGGGGTTCAGATATAGTTGCATGGATACACTGATGCTGATTGGGCTGGTAGTATTTCTGATAGATGATCTACCAGTGGATATGTGTTCTCTTTTGGGAGTGCTGCAGTCACTTGGAGCAGCAAGAAACAACCTACAATTGCCTTGTCGAGCACAGAGGCTAAGTACAGGGGTGCAGCAATGGCTGCATGTGAGGTAGCTTGGTTGCATAAGCTACTTTATGATATGCACCAGTCTACAGATGGGCCAATTGTCATTTATTGTGACAATATGAGTAGTATACACTTGGCAAATAACCCAATCTATCATGCTAGAACAAAGCACATTGAGGTGCATTATCACTATGTGCGGGAGAGGGTTTTACTAGGTCTTATTGATCTAGTTTATGTCAGCACAGAGGATCAGGTAGCTGACATATTCACGAAGGCATTGGGCGCAGAGAAGCTGCGCAAGTTCAGAGACCTGCTTGGTGTGCAAGAATTGGGATTGAGCTCGAGGGGGAGTGTTGAGATATCGAGCTCCACTCGTGATACGCCAGGGTGACCGTTGTGTATTTATGTCACCGACTTGTCAGTTGCAGACGCGGTTGGTACACCGCCCATGAATAATAGCTACATGATAGCTATCCTTATCTACTCTAGTTCGTGGCTCAGTTAGTATGCCACCTTAGTTAGTTGAGTTTGGTTTGAGACCCATATATAGGGTTCTTCTATTTCTTTGTACTTGAGTTCTTTTGGCTTCCACAACTAAGAAGAGGAAAACTGTTTTCAGCCTCCACCCTTGTGTGTATTCCCCCATTGTGCAAGCAAGAAAGCTTCAAGTGAGACTCCTTCCTTCTCTCCCACAATCTTGACAATACTAAACTTCCGATTAAGTTTAGAAACTCCAAGGCCAAACGTTATTGGCCTAGTATGGTTAGGGTTGGGTTGGGTCAAGAGGACTCCCAAACCCTACATCTTAGCCAAACATATTTCTTGACCAAGAAATGCCATTTGATGGGAGAAACGATCCCACAAGTTAAGTGTAACACTTGTGCACAAGTTGCAATGTTGCATGGCCTTGTGTTTTAATCACAAGATAGATTTTCCACTCCTTGGAATAAGATTGGCAGGTTCTAGCACAAGTCTAACTTGCAAGAGGATGAGTAGTCATCCTGCTACATCACCCTTTTTGGGCTAATTTTCCAAGGTAGGGAAAATTATTTACTACCTAGCAAGCAATCAAGATGGGGCTACGAAGTTGCCCAGGATTGACTGTCTTAACTTAAGGAACCTAAGGTGTTGGTTAATTTGGGTTAATAGGGTATAAACCCTAACCCAAGGATAAAATGGTAAACAAACAAACCCTTGGGGATCTTGCAAAGTCGCAATTGATCCCGGATTGAATGCTGGATGCATTCAGAGACAAGGATTCACACCTTAGCAGTTGGCCAAATAAACGGCCACTGGATTGTTTGTGTTTGTATAAGTTAAAAGCACTGTTCGTACTTTCTTTGCTCAAGGAACTAAAGATGGAAAGATAATTAATGTTTCAAGTTGAAGTCCTGGAGGGAGAGGCAGCATCAATTACCCCCAACTGTCTACCTAATCCTAACCAAGGGGGTTGTTAGCTGCACGGAGAACGTGGACCTACCGCAAGAGGTCTCTCTGTTGGGCGCTACTTGGAGCAGGAGGACTCTTGGGTGCTAGGGGGCTCTGGCTGTAAATCCCTTACCTTCCAGGTTCTGCACAAGAGGCCAACATGACTCAGGATTGGATCTTGAGGTCCGCATACTAGTCTACGGGCGGAAACCTTGATTAGTAATCCTTGAGGATTGGTGGATTGCCTTTGGGCGGATTATGGATTGCCTTCGGGGCCGATTATGGATTAGCCTACGAGCTGGATTATATGATGTATTCCAAAGATAAATAAGATCAATTGTTGTAAAGGAACTTGTTTGACATTGTTTTTCTATGTCAGTGCTAAGATTACGTGAAGGAACCAGTGAATAATTGGCTAATTAAGGAAGATGTTTTTGCGTGTCAAAATAAAAGTGATAGGTAATTAGACAACTAAAGCAACCCTGAGGAAAGTGCGGTGGATGTGGCCATGGGTCCGTCCTATGGATGGGTGGTCTCGATTGCCCGGGAACTTTTCTTAAAGGAAATCGATAGCAAGGAACGTTGACCTAGAATCTAGGATACTAGAGTCCCGAATTATGCTATTTTAGGGGAACAGAACGGGACTATGCCTTATGGGCAGAGAGGTCGAGCTTTGTATCCCTCTCGTTTCCCATTCTCCTTGAACCAAGTGCAGCATGATTCCGCTTCGACCCTGACGTTTCTGCGTAAAATAGTTTGCTTGGGGTTTGACGCTAGCTGTTGTTTTAGGAATTTGACCACTAGGAAAATCCTGATTGAGGTCGGTCCTAAGTGGGAACGTCCGGAATGCTTTTGCTTCGTGGAAGTCTCGGGAAGACCTAGGTCGCAAATCTCGTGACATTCCGTGGGAGTGCCGAGCGATGCTTTCTAGACTCTCTTCTCGATGGGCTGCTAAGACATGTCCTGCAAGTGAATAGGTGGACATGTTACAAGGTGGAACTTTGCACACCCCTCTTGTCTCGGAGCCCATGCAATTCTCAAATTTAGGTACATGTACATTCCCCATTATTAGATTTTGGTACTAGTATAGCATTGATAAGCCATGTTTAGGATTCCATTAGTGGTTGAAGAACCATTGGAAGAGGTGCAGGGCATCTCCTCTTTTCAGGGTACCTATAGGTGTTGGACTGATGGGACCTCAAATGGGCCGGCACTAGCTATGGCACTAGCCGGACCTCATGCTCATGATAGACAAACACACCCTCACGGCCTTGTGGGCCAGGAGCGTCAAACTCTTGCTAAAGGACAAACTGCCCTAAAGCCTAATCTATGCGTTTATAGTTTTATAGTTTTGTAGTCCAACGTTTCCCTTTCTATAAACTCCTTAGAGGGAGAACCCATACACACTATCAATAAATACCACGATAATCACATACATGGGAGGAAACCTCTCGGTAGAAACCGCCACGGCCCCACTGCAGCTCTCCTACATTGTAATGATTAGCCCCTTTATGTGCTGCTCAACATATAAAATAAATGAACAAACTCCACTCTTTCATTTTTAAACGTCTCCAGGAGATACCATGTTTCCTTACTAAATAATCCCACAAGAAACGAACGTCACTATCGTACGGCTTAGGATGCCTTTCCACACTCAACGTGAGTCATTGTCATTGAAACTAGGTGCTATGCATCCAGGTTTTTATTCCGATACCATGATCATCATGCACATGCAAAGTGAATGATTCTAAATTGTTTAAACATAATTTTAAATTAAAAATACGTGGTGCACAACCAGGCTTTTCAAATGCTTATTCCCATTGCGGCGATGCAAGGATAGTACCGAGATAACACTCGTGCTACTATCCTCTTAATAAACATACCACGAACTCTATGACATGATGTGCATCAGAAAATCAGCAACAATCAGCATGCAAATCACAGCATTCAAATATCCCAACCCCCTACGTTTAGGTATTGCTTTCATTGCATAGGTGTAGAGGTTCATTTTGTCATGTTTTGATGTAGAAAAAGCGGTAAATCACAAACTTTGACAAGGAGATAGGGCAAACTAAGGCTAAACCTCATGCTTTGCCACTACCACACATCCACAAACAATCATTATATTTTTTCTTATTTTTCCAAGAAGTATTTCTATTTTTTTTCTTATTTTTTCCATTTTCTTGATTTATTTGGCAATAAAATATGCTATTTTCTAGTTTTTTTTTCCAATCACTTCAACATACCAACATTCAATTTATCTTCCATATTCCCCCTATGGGAACACCTTTTACCCACCCGAAACGGAAAAACTACAATTTTACCGCTTAAAAAACCGCATTTCAGGTTTACGAGAATTAAATAAAGCATTTAAATCATTGCAAAACCAAGACTTTCTGATAAACAACCATTATTCATAATGCAAACAGCACACACACAAATTTTCATCCAATAAGAACATATTTATCATCATAGACTATAAAAAATCCTTCATTTTCTTCATAAAAATGATCATACCGTGTTTTTAAGTAACTTGAGATGCCTTGAATGACTTCATAACCAGCAGACGGAGCCTCCATTGCTCTCAATCCAATATTGTACTTCAATCTTCAGCATCTCCATCAATTTCCATCACCATTTCCTTCATTCTCCTTCCTCGGTTCCTTCATCAAGATGGTACACATGAACAGCCCATAGAGAAGAGAGAGAGGGAGGAGAGAGAAAGACTAGAATCTATTCTCTTCATCCAGACAGCCATTCCTCATGCGAAGATAGGTGATAGCATCAGCAAAGAGGAAGAAGATGAGGGGTAATGTCTGTCAGATGGGTTGCATTCAACCTCCATGCTCCATCCATGAAGATCATGGCGCAAAATTCGGCGCCTTGCTCACTCCTCCATATCCACGATTTGTTCCTTTTTTTTCATCAAAAGTTAAAGGGGGGTTAAAATCCCCCAAAGGGGGCACCCCCCCTTTTGGCCAAGGTTTGGTCCACCTCTTCATATCTTGCCCATTTTGTGGCCATTTCCTCGTCCGGACTTCAATTTGAGCTCTGAAAAATCCTCGGCCTCAGTCTTGACATCCCGCACTGACTGGCAGCTTCTGACATCCCGTATGGAAGTTGAAATTATAAAAAATCCACAAGTGTCGCTCAGGCGGCTTTTGAAAGCCGTCTTTCACTTGGTGCTTAAAATCGTCCTAGCTACAACCGCCGCCCTCGATGTTAATATTTTTCCCCTAAATTCGGGATTTTTTGGCAAATTTTAGGCACATCCTGAGCTCAAAACTCCGCTCTCATCGGTGACCACGGGATAGGGCGACTCAGCCCGTCGAATCCCACAATAGATGTGCACAAAACAACCAAAGGAAGCATCAAGCTGATACAAAATAGGTACATATTAAAACACATAGTACAATGCTCACCCTACCCCCTGTAAAATATTACAAGGCGCAGCGAACAGAATCTGAGAAAGAGATAGAGAGTACACAACAGATAAGAGGAGAATCAGTAAAATTCTTTAACTCCAAACAACTAATACAAAGATGGCTCTGTCCACCCGTGCGCTTCCACTGTGTGAAGCTTAGATGGCGATCTAGACAGAAGATAGGTGAAGAGCTTAAGGCTAGCTGGAACAACAACTCTGACTGGGTGAAAGATGAGTGTGAGATGGCTGCGAAGGGGTTTAGCTTTTATAGCCCGCGAAGGTCGTTAGGTCGGCCTGCTGACCGACCTACCATATGAGCCTCCACTAGTCGGCCAGGGAATATTCTAGGGAATATTCCCTTTACCATCGGGCCGGGGGCGCTGCCCCCGGACCCCCGCCAGGGGGGCCGCTGGCCCCCCTGGGACCCCCCAGCCAGGGGCCGCTTCCGCGGCCCCCGGACCCCACAATAGGGGCCCCTTTTAACTCCCTTACCACGCAACTCAATGCAATGTGCCTCGAGTTGCTACCAGCTTAACCACTCCGTCTAACCCAAAGATTAGACCCACAACAGTCACCTTTTTGCCATCCGGTCACATAGACCTCATCTGATATATAAGTCAGGACTCAACCAATGTCCGGGCTCACATTTGGCTTCTCCTCATAATGGGGGCCTTACAACTTTGAGCACCATGGACCATTGGTAGCACCTAATGAGGGTGGGGCATTGATCATATCTAACACCCCCCCTCAATGTCCACCCATAGGTGAACTATCTCCTCGGCCCAATGCCGAGTCTCTGAAGATGAACTTGAAGCAGATCCTTCGTAAGTGCTTTGGTGAAGATATCTGCTCCATTCTCCTCTGTTGGACAGTAGACCAATTCCACTATCCCATCCTCCATCAAATCACGCACATAGTGATACTGGATCTCTATATGTTTGGTGCGTGCATGAAACACTGGATTTTTGGCAATGGCGATGCAACTCTGATTGTCACATCTCAGCACAGTTGGTTCTTCATCCTGCACTCCCATATGCCATAGAATCCTTCTCAACCATATGGCCTCACATGCAGCAAAACAAGCTGCCTTGTACTCTGCTTCGGTAGAAGACAATGCCACTGTTGGTTGCTTCTTACTAATCCAAGAGAAAATTCCTGAACCCAAAGAGAAACAATAACCAGAAACTGACTTCCTGGAATCAATGTCTCCTGCCCAATCTGAGTCACAGTTCCCCACAAGAGAAGTTCCGAAACTGTATGTGATACCATAGTCAAGAGTTTTCTTCAAGTATCTGAGCACCCGCATCCCAGCCTTCCAATGACTCTCATGAGGTTTGTTTGAGAACCTGCTCAAAACACCAACAGCAAAACTGATATCTGGTCTGGTGTTACACAAGTAGATTAGACTGCCGACCAACCTCCTATACCTCCCAATGTCTGCTAGTGCTGATGTATCCTCAACGGATAACTTTACATTCACCTCCATAGGTGTAGCTATCTCCTTGCACTCGGTCATGCCAAATGCCTTCAAGATCTCCCATGCATACTTCTTCTGAGAGATGAAGATCTTTCCTGGCTCTTGCCAGACTTCAATCCCCAAACAATAGTGCAGCAAGCCCAAGTCTGTCATTTCAAACTCAAAACTCAAAGCCTTTCGAGTTTGGTTGATCATATCTTCATAGTCACCTGTAATAAGAAGGTCGTCCACATATAGGACAATCACTACAGACTTTTTACCATCCCTGTAAACATACAAGTTAGCATCTGAGGCACATCTTTTGAAGTTTAGGTTTAAAAAGAACCTATCTATCCGCTGGTACCATGCTCTGGGGGCTTGTTTCAGCCCATACAATGCCTTCTTCAGTTTACACACTTTGTTCTCAGAATGGGGGGCCTCAAACCCTGGTGGCTGAGCCACGTACACCTCCTCCTTGAGGTCACCATTTAAGAACGCTGACTTAACATCCATTTGGTACACTGGCCACTTCTTGTGGGCAGCCACTGCAAGTACCGTGCGAATAGTGGTCATTCTGGCAGTTGGGGCAAATGACTCTTGAAAATCAAACCCTTCAACTTGTGAAAATCCTTGGGCAACCAGTCTAGCTTTGTACTTTTCTAAGGTACCATCAGCCTTGTACTTTACCTTCCAGATCCACTTGGTGCCAATAATCTTCCGCTTTGCTGGCCGATCCACTAGCTCCCAAGTGTCATTCTTCATTATGCTGTCATACTCCGCCTGCATAGCAGCCTTCCATGATGGATCTGCAAGTGCTTCTTCTAAGTCAGTTGGCTCCTTTACTTCTCTCATAATCTCAACCATCAAGGCCATGTTGACTATGTGAGCAGAAGCCCTCCTTTGCTCCTCTATTCTCTGAGACCTCCTTGGTCCGTCTGCCTTCTCCTCAACAGATGCAGGCCTAGGATTATTGTGGTCATAGAGCTGCTTCACCCAGCGCGGCAATGGCTTTTCCGGTGGGGTGATGTCAGGTTGGTGAACTTTTTCCTCATCATCTGAAGATGATGCTTCCTCCTCCTTAAGGATAGGGATAGCTCTCGGGACAGGTTCATAGTGGACTACTTCTTCGCTTGATGATAAAGTGGAAGACCTTGCCTTCTCCTCCTCCACTGTATGCGGCTCCTCCTTGAACACCACATCACGGCTCGCGATGATCTTCTTTGCCTCTTGGTCATATAACTTGTAAGCCTTCTGCTCATCACTATAACCCAAGAAGATACATTTTCTGCTTTTTGGTTGTAACTTGTTTCTCTTCTCATCTGGAACATGTGCATAACATTCACATCCAAAAATTCTGAAATGTGAAACAGATGGTTTCTTACCAGTGTAAGCCTCATGAGGTGTTTTTCCCTTGAGAGCCTTTGTGTAGCTCCGATTTAGAATGTAGACTGCAGTATTAACAGCTTCAGCCCAAAAATGGTTAGGCAATCCCTTGCCCTTTAGCATGCATCTTGCCATCTCCACAATGGTACGATTCCTGCGTTCCACAACACCATTCTGCTGAGGTGTGTGAGGCGTCGTCAATTGACGCTTGATCCCTTTGCTCTTGCAAAAGCCTTCAAACTCCTTTGAGTTGAACTCACCACCACCATCTGTTCTAAATTTCTTCACACTTTTCCCTGTTTCATTCTCAACAAGTATTAGCCATTCTTTAAACTTACCAAAAGCTTGAGCCTTATCACGAAGGAAGTACACCCACATCTTCCTACTGTAGTCATCGACAATCAACATAAAATAAGAAGATCCCCCCAAGGCCTGTGTAGGCATCTTACCACACAAGTCAGCATGCACCAACTCTAGAGGAGCATGTGCTCTATTCTTGCTTTCTTGTGGAAATGCCTTTCTCTGTTGCTTGCCCATCATACAAGCTTCACATGGTTCCTTCAATTCAGTTATTGTAGGTAGGTGAGCAACCATACCTTGCTTTTGCATCTCCTTCAATACTGCAAATCCGATGTGTCCAAACCTTTCATGCCAAAGCTTACTTGTGCCCACTCCAGCGGTGGCTGTAAGAGCACTTAGCTCATACAGGTTGTTCCTTCTTTCTCCTTTGCCAACAATTGTGCCAGCACTATCAATAATTTCTGCACCTGTCTTCTTGAACCTCACTTCATGACCAAGATCAGTTATGGCAGCAACTGATAAGAGATTTCTCCTGATTTCGGGAACATACAACACATTTGAAAGCTTTTTGACTTCACCATTTGCAGCAACAAAAGAAATAGTACCTGTGCCCGCAGCAGGGCATTTAGCATCATTTCCAACCGTCACAGTGATGGATTCTTGTAGAGGCTGCATAGAACTGTATAGACCTTTCTTGTTGGTCATGTGACGGGAGGCCCCACTATCCAACACCCAAGAGTCAGTGGTAGATTCTTCTTGCGCCGAGGAGCACACTTCCTCAATGGTCGCCATGAATAATTCCAACTCTGCTTCAGCCGTATTGGCTGTCTCTTTCCCTTTAGTTTTAAGGGTACCATTCTTTTCATCTGCCTTCTTGACACGACAATCTGCAATTGCATGTCCTTTCTTCTTACAGTAGAAGCACTCTCCTTGAAACTTCTTCTTGCCGCCCTTTTTCTTTTTGTCACCATCATTTTTGGTGGAGGAAACACCTTTGCCTTTTGCATTGGCAGAGAATGCAGCATCTCCATTGTTGCTTCCTTCTCGGGCTTTCAGCCTCAACTCCTCCTCCATTAATAATGCACAAAACTCCTCAAAAGTCAAAGCTTGAGGTCTCACCTGAGTATTAAGGGCAGTTACTAGTCCATCAAACTTTTGTGGACAAATCCGAAGACACCTCCGAGCTAGCTCTTCGCTAGTCTTTTGTATCCCAGCGCCAGCCATCTGGTCGCGCAGATTCTTAATCCGAGTGATGAATGCTTCAACCGTCTCTCCTTCAGCAAACTTCTCCGCTGCTAGTTGATTCTCCAAGTTTTGAATCCTTGTTTGGTTTCGTGTTTCATACTGACTCCTTAGTACATTCCAAGCCTCTGACGCTTTGGTTGTATGCTGAATCAGAGTCAAAACACTGTCAGAACAGCTTGTAACTAAGGCACACAATGCATCTGCATTCCTTCGTTTCCAAGCTCGTAGAAGATCTGCATTCGGAGGAATCATCACACTAGGATTTGATGGGTCGGGGGTAGGCTGTGGTTCTGCGTCAGTCCCCAGCACAGTCTCCAGAAGCTCATAAGAATCAAGGATAGTTGTAATTTTGAACTTCCACAAGGTGTAGTTTGTACCATCTAACTTGCCTTCGCTGAAGGTTGGTGGACGAATCCTCAGTGTTTGAATAGCCGGTACAGCAGCACCACCTCCTGCACCGCTTCCTGATGCGCCAGAACTGCTTCCCGGAGTCGACATCGTTTCTCTTTGCTGTTGAAGCCTTTGCCTCTTGCACGCTCTCCGATCTCTAGAGCCCCCTGGGTTCTGATACCATGTAAAATATTACAAGGCGCAGCGAACAGAATCTGAGAAAGAGATAGAGAGTACACAACAGATAAGAGGAGAATCAGTAAAATTCTTTAACTCCAAACAACTGATACAAAGATGGCTCTGTCCACCCGTGCGCTTCCACTGTGTGAAGCTTAGATGGCGATCTAGACAGAAGATAGGTGAAGAGCTTAAGGCTAGCTGGAACAACAACTCTGACTGGGTGAAAGATGAGTGTGAGATGGCTGCGAAGGGGTTTAGCTTTTATAGCCCGCGAAGGTCGTTAGGTCGGCCTGCTGACCGACCTACCATATGAGCCTCCACTAGTCGGCCAGGGAATATTCCAGGGAATATTCCCTTTACCATCGGGCCGGGGGCGCTGCCCCCGGACCCCCGCCAGGGGGGCCGCTGGCCCCCCTGGGACCCCCCAGCCAGGGGCCGCTTCCGCGGCCCCCGGACCCCACAATAGGGGCCCCTTTTAACTCCCTTACCACGCAACTCAATGCAATGTGCCTCGAGTTGCTACCAGCTTAACCACTCCGTCTAACCCAAAGATTAGACCCACAACAGTCACCTTTTTGCCATCCGGTCACATAGACCTCATCTGATATATAAGTCAGGACTCAACCAATGTCCGGGCTCACATTTGGCTTCTCCTCATAATGGGGGCCTTACAACTTTGAGCACCATGGATCATTGGTAGCACCTAATGAGGGTGGGGCATTGATCATATCTAACACCCCCTGACAAAACCAAGGCATGAAATCCACAAGGAGTAGGCCTAGCATAATCTGATAGAAGGTCTGAAGCGAGTCACTAATCGACTGCTCCAACACGGTCAAACTAAAAAGATCTATCAAAGAGGTTGCCCTAAGTGGTGGTCTGAACTACCTACCTAACTAAGGACAACACAACCAGGAGCTCCTACTAGGTGAGGACTCCTATAGCCTGATCAAGAAGTATTTTCTTTTAGCACATTTCTTCTTTTAAGTTTTTATATTTCCATACTCAGGCATGTAAAAAGGAGGGAACTGAGCATAGTGACCGAAGGAAAATAGGGCATCGGCTGCCGCAGGTCCTGTCTCGATACCCAAGAACCTACCAAGCCCTCGCAAGGCTACACTTAATCCTTTTCTGATGCTCACTTTTATTTTCGCTGCAACCTTCCTTACTTCCTTTTTTTTCTAGCAAGATGCCACCCCTAGGAAGACAAGGCATCGGCCCCGGGTCTAACTCGTCCCAGGAACCTACCAGGCCTTCCGAAGGCGATGATCAACTACTTATAAATTTTCCTTCTTTTCTTTTCTATTTTTAGAGGGGTTAGAACCCCTTTTTACACACCTTTGTATATATTCATTGTCTTTGAGATATTCAGAGTTGTTTTTCTTATCTATCATTATCATTTTTCCCTTCGGCAGGCTTCTCTAACTGCCTCACAACTAACAAGAACTCCTAGAACGGCTGCCTAGCAGGCTAGCAGAACAGGGTCACTAGAACTACCTTCTAAAACAGGTCTTTTGATGCCTGGCAATGTCTTTACATGAGGCAATAACTACTCAGACCTCCCTCAGACATACCTAACCTAAACCTGGGACTTCATCCCTTGGACACCGGTCCCCAACAAGAAAAGAAAATTCCCTACAAGTAAACAGACACATATAGCATAAAAACACGTTACTCATAAAGGAGAGATATCACCTGGATAGGGCCACGAGAAGCTTCCACGCGACAAAGGCTCCTTCCAAGCTCTTCTTTGAACCTGTCTAGCACAAAACTAAAACAAGAAACCATTAATCGCACCTGTACTAAATAGACAACTGGCCCTCTTGGCCTAAGAAAATCAAATAGAATAGCACCTACACATCCCACCCCGAAATAGTATAGATATATAATAATATGCTCCTTTCCAAGGAGGAAAAATGGGGCTCACAGCCCTAAACTAAATGCATAAGATTATGACCCATCCCTCCTGCATATATAGCAAGAGGCGTACACATAACATGTTGTTTAATCAGCCTATGGGTCCAGGATAACAACAGTAGATGGTTCTCAGCTACTCTTTGCATCACCCATATCAACCATCGCTTGCCATATATTGCCTACTCTGATAACATTCCCCACAAGCGACCGGGTCTTGTCTCATCATTGATAGCAATATCCAAACTAGGACCACAGTTGAAGAAAAAGTCTTCCTCATAAGCAAGATTTGCCAGTGAATCTGAAAACTGATTCAAGTAATGTGGAATCAGCTGAAGAGACACTCTCTCAAACTCTTCAAGCAGGGTCATAGCAGTTCGATGATACATACAAAGGATGGGATTTCACACTGTATATGTCCCATCTAGCTGATTCAGGATCAACTAGGAATCCCCTTTTACTAACAACCGATGAATACCACCTTGCTTGGCAATATGCAGTCCCATAATCAAGGCTTTATACTCTACCATATTGTTAGTGAATCCTACCCCGAGATAAGCAGCTAACGTCATCGTAACTCTACATCGGGGATCTCAGATTACTACTCCAACACTCCCTTTTCTATTAGGGCCCCTAGACGCCCCATCAAAATATAATGTGTACGTCCACAATGGGTTTACACAGCCTGTCTTCACGAATTTCTCTATTCGTAATTAAGATAGTCAAAATTTAACATGTATAGAGGATGAAGTGACGGCTCCATCCCACCTTCTTCATTAAACTCAACAGGGATACTTGTCAATATTCGTAAGTAGTGATGGCAGAAGACTTTGATCTCCCACACAAATGTTCCGTCTTCTTGCTCAATCACTTTGTATCGTTTGCTCCACCAGATAAGTTTCCCCTAATGGTATCTCTACTCCAGATATGGGTGCTCCAAATAAGGAATTAACCGCCCCATCAACCAGCTTTAAGCTCTTTTGCAGGTCTCAAATCAGCCCCAACATGGACCTGCAATGCATTTCCCGTATTAGCATACTTAGAAGTAATAAGGTTTAATCTTATTAAGATTAATCTTATTTTTAAATTCTACTCCCTCTGCAGATCAGCTAGTAGAACCGTAGACCTATTTTTCCCTATCCTAACAATCTTGTAGGGGCCATCTCATCTTGGTTCTAGCTTCCCTGGAAACAGCTCCCTATGCTTGCCCTTTTTTAAAGGTATACTTCTTTGCTTTAAGGTCGTGCAACTGCTTCATCCAACATTTAGCTACCTCCTGGTGTAATAAGCTCTGCAATTTCAGTTCATCCAGGTGGACTATGGTCGTGAAACGTTCAAAGAGTGCATCCTCATCTCCCAAAGATTGGTTAATTGTAAACCGTATGGTTGGAAACTCGATTTCTAGGGATAACACACACTCTTCCCCATTAACTAATTTAAATGGCCGGTAGCTTGCTTGAACATTGTATTGTATGCCCATACTGCCACATACAACTTCCTGTCCTAGTCTCGTTTCTTCTCAGAGACTATTTTAGACAAAATACCCACAAGCTGCTTATTGTTACTTTCGACTTGCCCGTTGGCTTGCGGATTATAGGGGGTCGTTTTATTGTGCTTGATTTGCCAAGCTTCAGTCATCACCTTATTCAAAAAATGGGTTCCACGGTCCGACACTAGTTTCTTCGGTGGACCGAAACGGCAGATAATCTGCTCTAAAATAAAACTTGCAGTCTCTTTTGCATTGTCTTGCCTCGTCGTCCGTGCTTTTGACCATTTTGTGAAATAATCAGTTGCTACTATAATGTACCTCTTCTGAGTAGTAGACGACGGGGTGATAGGATCCACAAAATCGATACCCCACTTCTCAAATGGAAGGATAGCCATGATAGGCGTAAGTGGGTGTTTCCTATTCTCTCTGCTGTCATGTCTTTGATAGGTATCACATCTCTTAACATACTCAAAGGAATCTTGGAAGATGGACGGCCACCAATATCCAGCTCTTAAAGCTTTCTGTGCCGTCAACCATCCAGCAAAGTGCCCTCCACATGCAAAGTCATGACACTCTTCCAAGATAAAAGGAACCTCGTCAGGCATCACACATCAGCGATAGATATCATCAATACCCTATCGATATAGCGTTCCTACGATCAAGGAAAACTTCAAAGCCTGTTGTCTGATTTTCCTCTTTTCAGATTTTGATAAACCAGCTCCAGTCTTTCCCGTTGATAGATAATGCGTGATAGCAGCATACCAAGATGGAATAGAAGCTGTATCAATTTTAAACATTTCTTCGATATCACTTCCTTCAACCAAAGTCTCTTTCGGCTCCCCGAAATCCACAAGGCATTCCACAATACCCTGCAACCTCGGTGGCTTACCCTTAATCTCATAATCAAACTCCTACAAAGTGATTAACCACTTTGCCAGACGATCAGGCGGTTGTAGCTTGTTCATAAGCAATCTAAGCCCTTCCACCTTCGTATAGAAAACTACCTTCTCATAGAGGATCTAGTGCCTGAATTTTTTAGTCTTCACAAAGACCATCGCAAGGCACAACTTCTCCATGTAGGTATAGTTAATTTCTGAAATGCCCAATTTTCGACTAGCAAAAGCTATCGAATGATACCACTTTTCCTCCCAGATTTGTACTATGCATGGTGGCTGCTGAAAATATGTAAAATACCTCGCCTCTTTTAGGTGCTTTTAAAATTGGTGCTTTTACTAGCTCCTGTTTCACATCCTCGAAAGCTACTCTACACAAGGGTCGCTCCATACAAATAAACAACTAAAGGATAATAAGTTCGTTAATGGCAACGTCCTTTCTGCCAAGGCATTTATAAACCTCCGATAGTACCCTATCGATGACAAAAAGCTATGTACCTCTTTTGGAGTGCGTGGTGGACTCATAGTGACTAGAACCTTGATCTTTTCAAGGTTACTTGCTATCCCTACTAAACTGACCACATGGCCTAGCAATAGCCCGTAAGGCACTCCAAAGACACACTTCCGTGGGTTAAGAGCGATGCAAAATTGTCTGCAGTGCTCAAATCACTTTCTTAAGATAATCAACATCCTTTCCCTTACGATGGCTACCCCCAGGTCATCAATAAATACTTTCAACTCATTTGGGGAGATGTCACCAAAGGTCTTGTATGCTGCTCGTTGCCATGATCCAGGTGCATTGCACAAATCAAAGGCCATCACATGGTACACAAAAGTGCCAAAGAGAGTAATGAAAGTCGTTTTCAACTTATCCTCTTCTGCAATTGCCATCTGGTTGTAACCCGCAAAGCAGCCCATAAACGAATATATTTCCCTACCCACTAATTGATCCAAAATCTGGTCAATAAATGGCAAGGAGTAGTAATCCTTAACCGTCTACTTATTCAGCTCTCTAAAATCTACACATAGTCGGATCTGGTTGTTTTTCTTGTTCCTGATAACAACTGGTGAACACCATTCTATGTGTTGTACATGAAAGATTAAACCAGCTTTCTGTAACTTCTGTAACTCCTCAAACAACGCGTCCCTTAATTCAAAAGGCATATTCCTTACCTTCTGATGCATAGGACAACTGCCTTCTTTTACAGGAATAGTATGAATAGCCATGATAGGAGGAATACCTCTCAGCTTGTCATAACTCCAAGCAAAGATATCATGGAATTCCTGAATCAAGGACACATAGTCCTCCCTTTCTACTGTACTGAGCATGGAACCTAATTTAATTGGTCGCGAATCATTCGGTGTACCAAGTCCAACTCAATCACATCCGCTTCTCTTATCCTATCTTGCGGCTCTATTGGTTCATTTAGAGTTATCTGATAAATATCCTCTATAGTGGACCCCTCTTTAGATTCATCACTGGATGATGTCTCACTACCAGATGGATCATTTGCTGTTTCTAATTCAGTAGAGGATAAAGGAGCTCTCTCACTCTAAGGAGACTCAGGGTAAGCATCGACTATTACTCGATTAGCATCTCTTCCTAGAACCACTCGTTCGGCGGGTATATCGACTTGACAGTCTGTTTGTAAAATCCAAGAATTGCCTAGCAAGACTCGATAGCTAGGACGTCCTGCAACTTTTATCACCCTAAAGTCCAAGAAGCATTCTACACTTGCAACTGTAACATGGACTTTAGTAACGCAACCTTCTGGTTGCCTTAGACTATCATCAGCCATTTTAAGAAGGGTGGAGCTATATTTTTGGATGCCTAGACCCAACCTCTCCATCAACTTTGAACTCATGATATTGACGGAGGACCCAATGTCTACAATAGCATGCTCCACTAGTATTCCATCCACGTATGTTGGAACCCTAGGGCAATTCTTTTCAACATGATCAAACCAATCTTCCCCTACTCGTGCTATGCCCGAAGGTTCTACAATATACCCAATACGCAGGATATTTTTGAATTCATTGCGTACTCCTGGAGATAAATTAATCAAGTGCACGAGGTTTACATCTGGTTTGACTTCGCAAAGAGAACTTGCTAAATCAAAATCATGATAGGTAGCCAAAGCTCTCTTTTCTCACCAAACCATTCTTTCTTTTGGTCTCGGGACCGGCTTTGTGCTTCTTTTTTAGCTCTTGCCTTCTTTCTTGGCACTTCCTCATCCTTCTTAGGATTGACTCTCTTGTCAACAGGCCTTAGAGGTTCACCTTCCACGCCAGGATTCAGGACTTGCGTCCCCTTATCCCCTTGCTTAGGGTTTCCCTTGACCAGTTTTGCATTATCTTTATCACCCTCTTTAGCCTTTTGGTCTCTTATCACGGCTCGTAGGTTAGAGGTTTTAGCGCCATTGACGTGTACAGCCTCGATAAGGCTAACTCCATTGCCTTGTGGCAACTCTTTGATAGTGGTCTTTCCCCTTTGCAGTATTTATCTTGGTCCATCATTTGGCTGCAGGTTATTACATTGCGCTCTATGATTAGCTGGACCTGGCTGTTTACTCCCTTGTTGGAGGGAACTAATCTTACTCCAGCAGGTAGCAGCTAAATGGCCCGACTTCCCACAAATATCACATTTAACATTTGGACAGTTTCTAGGGAAATGTTGTCAGCCACACCACTTATAGCTGAATCTTGAGGGACCACCCTCTTCAGGGCGTCAACTCCCTATCAGATTCTGCTGCTTCTTCAAGAAATTGATGTCAATAGTTATTTGCCAATATTGTTCAAAAATCATGTTAGTGTAGTGCTTCATCATATCCTTAACTTCGCCAAGGACATTAGATGCACTCGACTCATAGCCTTGATCGTCTATCCGTCATTCCATTGGCCTAAAATTTGATTGGGCATTGGTTATTGACTCACAAGAACAACATTAGGGTTCGAAACTTGGCCTCCAACACTTGGTGGAGCCAACTGACTAGCCATAGGCATAGTCACACTGGGAGCAGTTGGCAGCAAAGGTACATTTTGAACCACACTTCCTCTCCCATTAGGGTTATTCATAGGCATCCCTTGACTTCCATTCATCAATTGTAAATTACCTCCATGTACTAAACCCGCATTAAGATTTATTTGAGAGGAGTAGGCCGTTTGTAATCGTACTCTACTTCTTCTGTCCGCGTAATGGCGATGTCTATATCAGCCAAAGCCACACTGTTCAATTGTACCTGAATATTGAAATCCAATCCATGCAAGAAGTATTGCAATTGGGCAGCCGACGGAATAGGAATGTAAGTTTCTAACTTACGAAACACTTCCTTAAGCTTCTTGGCATAGGCTTTCACATTCTCATGGGGGTCTTGGCGTATTACATTCAAAACACGCAACCAGTATTGGCCACCTCTTTCAGGGGCATATTCTCCTCGGAAAGCTGCATAAAATTGGTCGATTGTGGTTATGGTTCCAGTCTCTATGCTATGATACCATACTACAGCCCTTCCTTTTAATGTCATGTTAAAGAACATCATAAGATGTCCCTTATGTTGGATGCGATAATTAAACATTAATCTTTGGAATTCACAAATGTGAAACTCCGCATCTTCTTCGGCTAACCCATTAATAATGGGCAAAGAAGCTCCTAAAGCTGGTAGATCCGGCGTCCCTGTAGGAATTGCAATGGGTTGTGCCATGGCGACAATCGGATTGACAGTAGGAGTTTGGATTGATGGAATCACACCCCCACTTGAAGTGGGTTGACTTGGTGGAAGAGAGGAAGAAGTTACGCTTCCTTCGGCACCTAAAGGACTATATGTAGCAGTTGGGTTACTAAGACCACTGCCTCTTATGCGTATCGGGCTACTCCTTTGAGGAGAATAGCGACTTACAATCTCCAACCGCCACCTAGCCCTCTCAGCACGTTCTGCTTTTTGTATTTTGGCTTGACGGTCCTTGTCAGAGGACATAAACCAGCTTTTTGGCCCCTAAAAACCCTAGATTTGAGAACCACCACTTGTTGGTAGCTCCCGACAGACGCACCACTAATGCGACCTGAAATGGGCTAGCACTGGCTATGGCACTAGCCGGACCTCATGCTCATGACAGACAAACACACCCTCACGACCTCACGGGCCAGGAGCGTCAAACTGCTGCTAAAGGACAAACTGCCCCAAAGCCTAATCTATGTGTTTATAGTTTTGTAGTTTTGTAGTCCAATGTTTCCCTTTCTATAAACTCCTCAGAGGGAGAACCCATACACACTAGCAATAAATACCACGATAATCACATACATGGGAGGCAACCTCTCGGTAGAAACCACTGCGGCCCCACTACAGCTCTCCTACATCGGAGGGATTAGCCCCTTGATGTGGTACTCAATATATAAAACAAATGAACAAACTCCACTCTTTCATTTTCAAACGTCTCCAGGAGATACCATGTTTCCTTACTAAATAATCCCACAAGAAATGGACGTCTATCCTACAGCTTAGGATGCCTTTCCACACTCAACGTGGGTCATTGTCATTGAAAACAGGTGCTATGCATCTAGGTTTTTATTCCGATACCATGATCGCCATGCACATGCAAAGTGAATGATTCTAAAGTGCTCAAACATAATTTTAAATCAGAAACATGTGGTACACAACCACGCTTTTCAAATGCTTATTCCCTAACCCGTTGCGGCGATGCAAGGATAGCACCATGATAACATTCGTGCTACTGTCCTCTTAATAAACATACCGCGAACTCTATGACATGATGTGCATCAGAAAATCAGCAACAATCAGCATGCAAATCACACCATTCAAACACCCCAACCCCCTACATTTAGGTATTGCTTTCATTGCACAGGTGTAGAGGTTCAT
The DNA here is from genome assembly GCF_053477565.2 of Lygodium microphyllum. NCBI lineage: Eukaryota > Viridiplantae > Streptophyta > Polypodiopsida > Schizaeales > Lygodiaceae > Lygodium > Lygodium microphyllum. The sequence continues at coordinate 41,273,803 of NC_141152.1, forward strand.
TTTGTCATGTTTTGATGTAGAAAAAGCGATAAATCACAAACTTTGACTAAACCTCATGCTTTGCCACTACCACACATCCACAAACAATCATTCTATTTTTCCTTATTTTTCTAAGACGTATTTCTATTTTTTTCCTTATTTTTTCTATTTTCTTGATTTATTTTGCAATAAAATATGCTATTTTTAAGTTTTTTTTCCAATCACTTCAACATACCAACATTCAATTTATCTTCCATATTCCCCCCATGGGAACACCTTTTACCCACCCCAAACGGAAAAACTACCATTTTACCGCCTAAAAAACCGCATTTCGGGTTTACGAGAATTAAATGAAGCATGTAAATCATTGGAAAACCAAGACTTTCTGATAAACAGCCATTACTCATAATGCAAATAGCACACACACAAATTTTCATCGAATAAAAACATAATTAACATCATAGACTATATAAAATCCTTCATTTTCTTCATAAAAATGGTAATACCTTGTTTTTACGTAACCCGAGACGCCTTGAATGACTTCATAACCAGTAGATGGAGCCTCCATTGCTCTCAATCCAATACTGTACTTCAATCTTCAGCATCTCCATCAATTTCCATCACCATTTCCTTCATTCACCTTCCTCGGTTCCTTCATCAAGATGGTACACATGAACAACCATAGAGAAGAGAGAGAGGGAGGAGAGAGAAAGACTAGAATCTATTCTCTTCATCCGGACATCCATTCCTCGCACGAAGATAGGCGATAGCATCAGCAAAGAGGGAGAAGATGAAAGATAACGTCTGTCAGATGGGTTGCATTCAACCTCCATGCTCCATCCATGAAGATCATGGCGCAAAATTCGACGCCCTGCTCACTCCTCCATATTCACGATTTGTTCCTTTTTCTTCATCAAAAGTTGAAGGAGAGTTAAAATCCCCCAAAGGGCAGCCCCCCTTTTGGCCAAGGTTTGGTCCACCTCTTCATATCTTGCCCACTTTGTGGCCATTTCCTCGTCTAGACTCCGATTCGAGCTCTGAAAAATCCTGGGCATCTGGCTTGACATCCTGCACTGACTGGCAGCTCCTGACATCCCGTACGGCAGCCAAAAAATTATAAAAAATCCACAAGTCTCACTTGGGCACCTTTTAAAAGTCGTCTTTCACTTGGTGCTTAAAATCGTCCTAACTGCAACTGCCGCCTTCGATGTTAAATATTTTTTCCCTAAATTCTGGATTTTTTGGCAAATTTTAGACACATCCTGGGCTCAAAACTCCGCTCTCATGGACAAAGTTTTTAACTAATCTACAGGCTGTTCTTGAGCCCTACACATGCCCCATAACCCTCTCCTGGTTGCTACAGTGGTTTACAAGGGTTTGTTCTACCCAAGGTCTTTCTACAAGGTTAAACAGGATACTTACAGGTGGTGGACAGGGTGCAGGGATTTCCTGTTTAGACTTGAAGATTCAATCACAGAAAATTCTATCATTATCCAAATTAGGAACTTGATAGCTCAATTCGAAGAGGGTATCCTAAGCTTTGAATTGAATCAAAAAAATTTGTGATTCGACATTGGGAGCTCAAGTTATTGCTGATTTTCTAACACTAGGTATGTTGAGACAGCACCCAGACAGCATACAGAGGGACACTGTTTGACATTGTTTCACCTAAACTATCCAATCCAAGTCCATATCTTTTGAAATCTGGTATATCCCCATATAATATTTCCATAGAGCTATTAAGCATTGGGATTGGTGCTGTATTTTGAGAGAAATAAGGGATTAAGTGACAAGCTGTCTACTACTACATCACTATTTCCTAATGGCCAGGAATAAGAAGAAATATCCCATTATTGAGGCATTGAATGATGGTGTCAAAGACTTCCAAGAGGATCAAAATTTCACAATTGAAGCCCATAATGTTGATCAAATAGATGAAGAATTAAGCATTGTGATTTCTTATAGCACACATCAAGGACAGCATGAAATAAATGAAGAGCATGCAGGGAATGATTATCCCTTACTGTCAAAAGAGTTGGGACATGTCAATGAAGGCCTTTCTAAGGATTTGAAGGTTTTGAATGAAGGTTTAACACATATGAATCAAGGTTTGTTTCAAGGGATGGCACAAGTAAACCAAGGAATCTCTGATTTGCAGTAAAGCAACAAATATTTATTCCAAGAGCTCATCTCTACCATAAAGGAAATTGGAAGCAACCCACAAAGAGATCCTCAAACTATTGAAGACTCGCATGCAATTCCCTTTGTTGGTAATCCTTCCAATCCAAGCAAAGAGAATTATCATCTAGTTATGCATACTTTTGAAAGGGGAGAACCATCTAGAGTGAGGGGCAACCATCATCCTTCACAAATTCATGGCATTCATACCCCAAAGCCTCAGTTTAGTAGCCCAAAGGATAATCATAGATATGAAGGGGAACAAGACAACACTCGATGGGATAATGATTATCATGGATGTGACCCCTTCTACAAGTATTTTTATCATCAGCCGTCAAATGCACAAAAAGAAAATGCAGGTAACAATCAAGTTCATGAAGGTGAAAGGCATGATGAGCGAAGATTAGCTCATGATATCCCAAACCAAGAGCATGTTTCAAATGGAAAACCTTCATCTCATGGTTTTGGGCCACCTACTTTTAGGAAAAATTGATGGAACAAAGATTCATGGAGACAACATTCTCATGGGCAGCCATCTTACAATGACAAAGAATATAAGGAAAAGATAAATATAACTAATTTCAAAGGAGATGATGCTTCACCTTCGGAATGGGAGGAGTGGATCAATAAGCTTGAATTGTACTTCACCCTTTATCCTAGAAGTGAAGAAGCCAAGATTTATTTCGCGACCCTTTATCTTGAAGGTTACTCCAATACTGGGTGGCATTACATGCAAAAGATTGGGCAAAACTTTAACTCTTAGGAGGAGTTCATGCAAGCAATGATTGATGACTTTGTGTCTCCTTTGGAAAAAGAAAGGCTTCAAAGAAGATGGTATGCATGCACTCAAAGAGGAATGTCTGTTAGAGACTATTCCAACACTTACTTGAATCTTTCTATGCATGTTGAAGGCATTTTAGATTTTGCTAAGCTGAATAAATACATTGTTGATCCTGCCCTATCATCAAAGGTAGGAGCTCAACAACCAAAAACATTACATGAGGCCATACAATTGTCTGAAAGATACTCCTTGAAGTACAAAAGAGATACGGGAAATTTCCAGCAAAGAAGCATGGGCAAAAATATTTCCAATCAACCTACAAAGTATGGGCAAGTTTTCAGCCAATCAAGAGACTCTTTTTAGGAAAGAAAATAGAGGTTATAACAATCAAAACAGTTATAACAGCAAAGTGCCAACATTTTCCACTATTTATGCCTCTAAACAAGGTGGAAATTTTGTATAGAAACATGGGCAAACTTTCAGAAATGCGACCGAGCCAAGAGGTACTTTTTTAAGAGCTGAAAATGCTCCTAAACTGTCACAAAACAGTTCTAACAGCAACTTCCTTCCTCATGACAAGCTTAGGAAAATGCATGCAAAAGGATTATGCTTCAAATGTGGGGAGAAGTGGTCACAAGATCATAAGTTAAAGTTTAAAGCTAGGAACTCAAAAATCAACATGGTGATCACTAAAGAAGTAGAAGTTGAAGAAGATGAAGATGAAGAGGGAAATTTACTGCATGTTGATGCATACCCAATGGTTGAAGAGATTCATGAAGAAGATAATGCCACCAACAAAGAATTCTATGATCCCATGGATGGATTTCCTTTTGATCCAAGTGGTATTCATGATTCTCATGCTTCCTTGTGTACCATCTCACATGATACATGGACCACTTGCAAAGGGAAAAATACACTTAGACTCAGAGGGTTCATTAATGGCAAGGTTGCACATATTTTAGTGGATACGGGCAGCACTCATAGCTTCGCCAACACCAAATCCTTGAATGGGTTGAAGTTGCTACCCATTAATATGGACTCTTCCTTGTGGATACAGGTTGCCAATGGTGCATATGAGTCTAGTAAAGAAGTGTGTCCATGCACTTCAATTGAGTTATTTCCCTCTTGCACAATAAAAGTAGACTTAATCACTTTGGATATGGGGCCTATTGACATTGTTATTCAATGTAATTGGTTGAAAACACTTGGCAAATTCACCTTGGACTTGGATTAAATGCAAATGAGATTTAATTGGCAAGGACAACACATAGAGTTGAAAAGCATAGACCACAAATAAATAGAACTCATCTCCATAAAGAAATTGAGAAAATAAATGAATGAAAAGTCATGCATCTTCACTCTTTTGCTTGCGAAAGTAGATGAAGGACAATCAACAAATCAGCCATCTTCTTCTTCAAAGAAAAGGGATTCAAGATTGCAAGAGTTATTGGAGGAATACAAGGCCAAAATTTAACATTGTGTGCAGAGGGAACACTTAGCCATCGACATTAATCAATGCGGAAGATTATTTTGCACTGCTTTTGCTCAAGATGTGAGTGTTTTTTTTTAAAGGTCGATTAATATTTCAGGCGGAAATATTACATACCTCAAGCCGGGTTGTGCACCCCTTCAGGGTCTTAATCAGGAAAGGAGAGTCACCTCTCTTTTATCTTCCGGACTCGCATGGCATCTGCTTTTCCTCTTGGAAACCAGCATGGCAAGTACATTATAATGGCTAATCAAAGAAGGATGATATGCATTGACTGAAAAAGCTCTTTGAATTCTTTAATGAAATACAAGTGGGTATTGGAAAATGATTGAATTGAAAGGGCTATGGATAGGGAATTGGCCTTTTGCAGTGGGTCATTGCTTTTACAATGTTTCCATTTACCATTTTCATCATTATTTCAGTCCTATAGCATCAATGTTCAATCATCCAACAAAAATCCAAGTCAAGTAGGTAGTGAGTAGCATTTATGCAATCAATTGAGCTTCAATATTTGAATGGGCAAAAAAGAACTCATCAAGCAATCATAATTAGTCTTGGGCTAAATTCTACATGCCTTCAATAGGAGTTAAGAGGTTCTATTACACTCAATCTCTCTTATGAACAATGGGATTGGTTCAATAATTGGATAAAAAGAGAGATTAAGCTGAAAGCAATAGAATTACCTATTTAATATTGATGGAAAGTAGTAGATGAATCCAACCAATCAACCTCTAGCATAAACCACCATCGATAGACCAAGATTTCAGATCATAAGACCAACTTCAAGAAGGCTTGTCCAATATGATTGCTCCCATGTAATCTTCAACTCCCGATCAATAAGATTGCTCCAACGCAATCAAAAGAAGTCAATGATTTGATGGAAGTCTACAATAGCTTGTTGGAGAAGATCCTTTGAGCTTTAATGAATGTAGATTCTCATTAGAATCATAGATTCCATGAATTTTAAGACATTGCCATGTTCAAGAAGCTGAAAATGCTTTCAAACTTGAAGAAATTCTTCAATGTAAGCCCAATCTTTGAAGAATACCTTCAATTGAACCTCCCTGGGGTTATAGACAACAAAAGCCCCATGAATTAAAGCCTCAATGAAGTAAGATTTGATGAAGATTGATGGCTGCCCTATTTTCCCCAATCTGAGATGAAGAAAATGCTTCAATCTTGCTTGAAATCTTCAATCTTGGTCCAATGCTTGATATAAATGCTTGCTCTTGCTATTAGGAAGCTAGAAGAAGTCAAGAAGAGGCCAAATATTCAAGAATTTGGAGGATTTTTCATGCTGTACTTTTCAGTCATGGCGAGAGCTTCAATCTTGAAGGAAAGAGGAGGAAGAATGCCATTGATGCCTTGTACATCACCTTTGTGCTCTAATACAAGAAATAGATATAAAATGCCAAGAAACCTTAGCCAAGGTGGCTAGGCATGAAATGGTATTACCAATGTTGGTTGAGAATAAAATGATGAGTGATTGCATCAAGATATGCACCCCAAGCTATGGTGGCCAAGAGTATTCACCCTCTTTGATGGTGGGAGATTGAGACATCAAACAAGTAATGTTGTATAATGGCAAAAAGATGCTTCACATGTTACACCTCCACCTTTTATACTTACCCTAAACTAAGGCATCATTATCGCATGTGTCATTTGAATCCTACCTATATACTCGATTCTACACTTGTCCAAAATGTGGGCTATGCATTTGTTTATGTGTTGTATCCAAAAGAGTTGAGAATAGATGCCCTCACTTAGCCTTGAGAGCCATAATTACCATCTTCAGTATAGTCAATTTTAAACATAGTAGTAGCACTAAAAATCATTGTGCATTGTGGAGAGAGATAGAGGTACACACACTTGTTGTTCATGTATGTGTGTGTGCATGTGTATGTGTGTAGAGAGTGTGTGTGCGTATATATGTGTGTGTATGTAATTTTTTATATTAATGTATAGTATCATATATATACATTTACAAAGTATATTGTTGGTATATACATATACTATATATTATATCACTACAAGGATTTAAGCTTATAGCGACGACGATTAGCGACGGTGGGTAGTGGCGTCGCTATTTGCATCGCTTTAGCGATGCAAATAGTGATGCAAAATGGACCAAAACCGAGCGCGGTTTTATTTTGCGTTTTCGCCTTTTGTGTTTTGAGATCGAGAGCGAGGGAGAGAGCGACCGTTGTGAGAGAAGGAGATGAAGAAGACTTGCCGCTGCCGTTGTTCGCGAAGGAGAGGAGGAGCCTTCATCGCAAAGAGGAGCCGCCCCACAGTCGCCATATCTCATCGGTGAGTCTCCCTCTCTCTTTCTTTTGCTTGTTTAAGGTTTAAATCACTTTCTCTTTTGCTTGTTTAGGAGAGGAAATGAGAGAGAAAGAGAGGGAGAGGGAGAGAAAGAGAAAGAGAAAGAGAGGGAGAGGGAGAGGGAGAGAAAGAGAAAGAGAAAGAGAAAGAGAAAGAGAAAGAGAAAGAGAAAGAGAGGGAGAGGGAGAGGGAGAGGGAGGGGGAGGGGGAGGGGGAGGAAATTATGAGAGAGGGAGAGAAAGAGAAAGAGAGGGAGAGGGAGAGGGAGAGGGAGGGAGAGTGCATTCTCTCTCTCCCTCTCCCTTTTGATTTTGGAGAGTGTTAGGATATATTATGAGAGGGAGAGGAAATGAGAGAGAAAGAGAGGGAGAGGGAGAGGGAGGGAGAGAAAGAGAGAGAGAGAGAGGGAGAAAGAGAAAGAGAAAGAGAAAGAGAGGGAGAGGGAGAGGGAGAGGGAGGGGGAGGAAATGAGAGAGGGAAAGAAAGAGAAAGAGAAAGAGAAAGAGAGGGAGAGGGAGAGGGAGAGGGAGAGGGAGAGGGAGAGGGAGGGAGAGTGCATTCTCTCTCTCCCTCTCCCTTTTGCTTTTGGAGAGTGTGAGGATATATTGTGAGAGGGAGAGGAAATGAGAGAGAAAGAGAGGGAGAGGGAGAGAGAGGGAGAGAAAGAGAAAGAGATGTATACTCAAACGGATAGCTTTATGGAGATGTATGTCTACTCAAATGGATAGCTTTTGTCTACTCAAGATGTAGTCCACCTGTGTGTGTATATATTGGAACGATAACATATCCATAATTATGGTAATGGTATGCACTTTGCTTTTTTTATGGGTACCATTACATCGACTCCTTAAGAGGGCTAAAAATTGGTCATACACTTTATAAAGTCTAATTAGGAGATTTAAGATACACGATAATAGACTTATCGATAATGGTATGCAATGTGCTTTACCATGGGCCACGTACGTTGGTGACTCTTTAAGATGGCTTAAAATTGGTCATATCCTTCATAATGTCCAAGTAGGGGATCTAATTGTGATATGCATAATTCCTTGTTTTTGTATTAACTTTATAGGCATAACAAATTAGTAATCATGCCAACTAGTCAACGGAAGGACTAAAAGAAAATGATACCCTTGCTAATGGTCATTATGGTACTTCATCAAAATGAACCCAAAAGTATTGCTATAGAAGAAGAATCCCGTAAATTGAGCATAGGATATTTTCTTCAAATGTTATGACTATGAGTAGAATTGATTGGAACAAATTTTATAACTATAGTTGATAAATTTCATAGATGGCATTAATTTTTATACATGGACCTAGGACAAAAAAACCACATTACTAAGATGCTTTTTGTTGAGACTGATTTATTATTAGACTAAGAGATCCTCAATGATGCTCATAAATTTTGTTGACTAGGATTACTTATACTCAAAGTCCTCTAGTGCAGTTGTATAAGTAATCCTAGTAGAGCCCCTCTAAGATACTCAAAGTACATAACCTAGAGACCGTAGCTAGGTATATAAGGTATAATGGCCATACAAGAAGACACCTCAATAATTGACTGATCACCCCTAAATCCCAAAGAAGAATCGTGTTCCATCCCCTTCAACTCTATATTCACCTCGTGAAGAACTTCATTAATCATAGCATCCTTGTCACCAATCTTTTTGTTGCAATGATGAAGTAACATATTCATCACTTTTCCTTTTAGCATCTAAGGCATTATCCAATCTTTTAGTCAAGTCCAAACATTTAGTCTTCAACTCATGAACCTTATGAACCAATGCATTTTTTTAATACAATAATGAATAATTATCTACCGGGACAAACAAATCCTTGAGCATGGTATATGGCCGAGATATAACATCAATAAATCCCTCAACTACTATGTCCCATGCATTCTTTACATCAATCAGTAAAGCATTTCTTATATCTTGAAGTTTAGATTTCAACACCATGGATGCATCAATATCAACCTCAATGTTTTACAAAATTTGCTTCTCAACCTCTTGTAGAGGCTAAAACCTCTCAAGCAAGAGCTTATGGTCAACTTGCAACTTGACATACATCTCCATAAAGCTATCCATTTGAGCCTCATTTTTCCAAATTGTATTACAAGTCATTAAATTGTTTGTTGTAATGTAGATAAGATGGAAAACGAAGAAGGTCTTGTTGTTCAAGATCACAAGGCATATCTTAATCAGCATGTCCCATGTCCTTGTTCTCAATGCAAGTTGGCAATTAGACAAAAACGCCGATTGTCTATAGAACACGTACGATGATTTGGCGAGTTTCAATTTGAGATCATTGATCAGGTGATTGCGGATTTTCAGCAAATGGTAATTTGAAGTTAATATCAATCATGCATTGTACTCGCAAGCTAATTGAAAACCATATACAATAAGATTGGGTCTTATTGGCAAATTTTCTATCCAGGGAGGTGATGTCTCATCCCAAGGGGGAGTGCATCCTTTTCGGCCAATTAGAACAGTTCGTGGGAGTGCGATGGATGGAGTGTAGGAGCCAATCCACCACTCGCAAGGCCAATCTATACCGTCAATGCCAAAGGAGACAGACAACCTTCCAAACCTACCTACAATCTTGGAGCCTCAGATGGAGGCAATGATCGATGCATTGATTCCCATGGATGTCGAGACTTCTGATCCGCTTAGAGAGGAATCATCCATACCACTATATGATGGGTGCTGAGTATCTCGATTGAAGACACTGCTTGTACTCTTAAGTGTGCAAGCAAAATACGGGTGGAGTGATACGAGTGTGACCGAGTTATTCAGGTACCTTGCACATAGGCTTCATTGATTTTTTTTTTTGACACTATTATTACAAACATTTGTGCTTTTTCAAGGTGTTTTATAATTTTTTTCAGGTTATTGAAATATCATATATTACCACCTGCAAATACCATGCCTGAGTCTCGTGATGATGCACGACATGTTTTACAGAAGCTTGGCATGGACTACAATAACATCCATGCATGTATCAACGATTGCATACTATTTCGAGAAGAATATGAGACTATGGAGATATGTCCAAAGTGTGGTGCTCACAGGTATCGACATGACTTGAAAGGGCAAACCATCCCTCAAAAAGTTCTCAGACACTTTCCGCTCATCCCCCACATAAACCACATGTTTCGAATGTCCAGCATGGTGAGCTTGACAACGTGGCATGTGCAGAATAGGTCCACGGATGGAGTTCAATGAATATCAGTAGATTCGTGCACATGGAGCCACATTGACTCTACCTTCCCAAGCTTTGCGGGAGAGCCAAGGAATCTTCGGCTCGGTCTCGCAATGGATGGAGTGAACCCATTCGGTCTGCGCTCAACTTCTTACAGTGTGTGGCCTATAGTCCTTGTCAACTACAATATCCCTCCATGGATTTCTACGAAGAAAGGACATCTCATCCTTAGCTTGCTCGTCCCAGGCCGCTACAAAGTAAAAAATATAGACATGTATCTTCGTCCATTAGTCGATGAGCTTAAGATTTTGTGGGAGGAGGGGGTCACTGTGCAAGATATGAGCAAGCGCGATGGTCGGCGGTCAGCCAATATTTGAGCCATTCTCATGTGGACGATGCATGACTTTCCGGGATTGGGAGAGTGCTCAGTTGAGCAAGCCTCCGTTCTCTGGTAATATCTATATTTTATCTCATGCAATCAAGTATTCACTAGGTCATGGTATTGGAACAGGTCTGGTTACCTCAAGTTATCATGCATGTCCATTGTGCGGGCCACAGTTAGACTCCCAAAGGTCACGAACCATGAAGAAGATGGTATATTAAGGACACGCCGCTTTCTTGCCGGAGGATCATGAACTCAGGGAAGGTTTCCTTGGACGACCTCCAACACGTATGAATGCCGCAAGCTGGTACGAGTTGAAAATGGTCCACTCGGAATCACATCCAAATGGAATGCGACGGTTCTCAGTTTTCTACGAGTTGCCATATTAGACCCACTTATAGGTCAACCACTTGTTGGATCCCATGCATATTTTCAAGAATGTGGGCAGCTTGCTGTGAGACCACATCATAGGAAAGAGAGACACTATAGGGGCACAAATGGATTTGAAGGAGGTAGGTAAGATGGAGGCGCTTTGGCCCCAGTCGAGTGCTGATGGTCGTGTGTAGCTTCCTCGCGCTCCTTGGGTTTTGTCCACTAAAGAAAAGCGCATTGTGAAGCAAGTAATCAAGTCTATCCGCACTCCGATGGGTATGATGCATTCTCTCAGGTCCGCATTTTCCAAAGACGACCAATTGTCGGGGCTAAAATCCCATGATTGGCATACGATATGTTAGGTTTGTACTACGAATGGATTGTAATTAGCGTGGGCATTTTGCAATTTGGAAAGTGGCCATTATTCATAATGCTCTCTCATTTGTAGCATTTTGTCCTACCGATCGCGATCGCAGGATGCCTTACTCCAGAAATTCGCGGGGCCATTTACAAGTTGTCGACTTTGGTGCAATGGATCTCAAGAAAGTGATTAAGACATCCTCTATTGAATCCATGAGGCGGGGAGCAGTGGAGACGGTTCTGTCTCTTTGAGAAATACCTGCCCACTAGCATGCTCACGATACAAATCCACCTTCTTGTGCATCTTGTGGACGAAGTGGAGATTGCTGGACCTGTCCATACACGATGGATGTTCTTCCTGGAGCGCTTCATGAAAACCCTGAAAGGCTTTGTGCGACAACGAGCTCGGTTAGAAGGTAGTATGGCCGAAGGTTGGTTGGTGTCAAAGGTGTTAGTGTATATTTCACAATGGCTACCAACGGCGGTGGAACCAGACAATGAAATGCTATGGTCGCTGAAGGATGATGATAGACTGACTAGAGATGTGGTGGTTGGAAATGGGGTAGAAAAAATAATGGATGCCTCAATGGAAGAGAAGGTGAATCGCTTTTGTATGTTGCACCATGCCTCCATGGAGACGTGGCTCGCCAAGTACCAGATTGCAAGGCAAGTTCGAGAGGAAGTGTGAGCTGAATTCCAACGTAGTATGCATCATCAACCGATTCGATATCCCGAAGGCATGGAGAAGATGCCGTGGTTTATGTCAACGCGATGGTTGCATGGAGCCTTGACCATAGCATCTCGCGAAGGGACAGAGTTCTCAATGGAGGAGTGGAAATTCTCGAGGGGATGTAGTCCAAAGGTGATGAGGGGTTTAGAATCTGTCGTATCTAAATTTTATACACGATATCTAATTTGAGTGTTTCAATGTACAGTACAAAATATATAGTGCAGCGTGGTCGCGCGGACGGCATTTTCGCATGGAGCGTATTTACAAAATGCACTCCACAATGGACTATGGTGTCATGGTTGGCAAGGTTCGAGCAAGAGAGCCGACGACGAGCAACGGATCCAAACATGGTTGTGGATGAGATGGAGTATTTTGGAAACTTGCAAAGTATCATTACGATGGATTACCATAGCTTCTCCATGATACTATTCGATGTGCAGTGGTTCAAAGTGGTACTTGGAGGAGCTAGAGCAACAGTTCGATGAGGTCCATCTAGATTTCTCGAAATAGATTCTGAAAAAAAATGGACGGATTTGCACGACACCTTTGTGTTGCCAGCCCATTGTGAACAGGTGCATGGAGTCATTCATTTGCTAATTGTATTACGACATGGTTTATGTCACAATGGTCTGAACTCTCTTGTACGTGTTTGTGAATAGGTAATCTTCTATCCAAAGCCCCAACAACCTCGATGGTGGTATGTTATACCTTCAACTCCCCGAAGTGCGAGAGTATATGATCAAAGCGATGTTTCGAGCATAGATGAAGATAATATGCAAATAGAGGGGTTGATATTGCAAGGGGTGGAGGCCATTGAAAGCTCGGCTAACAATGATGGAAATATAGGAGTCAAAGAATTTTTTGAGAATGAGGCAGACTCATTCTTTTGTGGTGACATGTCTATCGACCTTCCAGTGTATGTAGAGTTGTGTCAGGAGATTAACATGGGACCATAGGATACTTCATACTTGGAGCATCCACTTACTCAATTTCGTTGACCAATCTCTTATAAAGGTACATAAGATATGCATTTTAAGAGAGATTTTTTTTAAATGATTTATATTATTGTGCTTTGTATGATTTAAATTGATTATTCTAACATCATTTTTTATCTGTGCAGGTGACATTTTCAGGATGAGTCGAGGGATGAGTGATGAGGAGTTGTAGGACATCTTCGCACACATGTCTCCAAACCAGCTCACGAGATTCAGAGAGATGGCAGACCAGGAGCTGTCTCGTTCTTCGTCACGGCGCTTTGCTAGATTTGCTTCAGCGTGATCGAATGCTTTGGCTTCGAGCAGACAATCTCGACGCTCACGACTTGGGCCAGAGGGAGGGAGTGCATCGAGATCAGGGGGATGCTGCTGTGGAGACACGGATGTGGTATCTCCATCTCGTCGTTCAACTGGAGCTGCGTCACCTCCAGGATTTGTCACACCTGTGGGGACGTCTACTCCAGTTACTTCGGCTTTTGCGCAGCCGTCAGCAAGTGGCACCCCTTTGGGTGCCACGTTGAGAGAGATTACCCCCCTCGGTACACCGGATGACTGCATCCAAATGAGGCTTTCTAGGTATCTCCATAAACTAATTGACAAGGCCAACAACATAGCTCAAGTCTGGCCTTGTGATAGTCATGTAAATCAAACTCCCTACTATCCTCCTGAACATAGTAGGGTCTTCTATCTCATCCCCAATGTCAGCACTCAACTTCACATTTTGCTCCAATGGTATTGAAAGAGGCTTGCATGCTGTCATACTATACTTGGATAACATATCCAAGTCATACTGCCTTTGGGACAGCCACACATCATCACATCTGATCACCTCAATACCAAGAAAGTATCTCAACTCACCCAAATCTTTCATCTCAGACTTCTTCTTCAAGAAGTCCTTAACTTCAACAATCCCATTGTCACTGTCACTTGTAATAATCAAGTCATCCACATAGATGACTATGATGACCAAACTTGCATCTCCCTTTCTCACATAAAGTGAGCAATCAGCATCAGAAATACAAAATCAAATATTGACAAGATACTCTCCAATCTTGTCAGACCATGCTCTAGGTGCTTGCTTCAGCCCATAGAGCGCCTTCTTTAACCTACACACATATGTGGAATGCTCTAAATCCTCATAACTTGTTGGCTGCTCCATATACACTTCTTCTTGCAATTCACCATGCAAGAAGGCATTCTTAACATCCATTTGCTGCAAAATCCAACCTTTGGTTGCTGCCAAGGCAATCACACACCTAACAATTGCCATCCTAGCAACTAGACTGAATGTCTCTTCATAATCTATGCCATATGTTTGATCATAGCCTTTTGCAATCAGCCTAGCCTTATACCTACTAACTGAACCATCTGCATTATGCTTGACTTTGTAAACCCACTTACAACCAATAGCTTTCGTACCCTTAGGTAAGGGTATCAAATCCCAAGTCTTATTGGCTTCTAATGCAGCCATCTCCTCATCCATTGTTGTATCCTAATGAGCATGACCAACAGCATCCTCAAACCAAGTGGGCTCAATGTCCTCAACTAGTTTCACCATATAAGCATAATGGTGAGCTACATAACCTTCAAAACCAAATCTTTTAACAGGGTATCTGACCTTGCTAGATCTGTGTATCATCGGATCACTCAATGGAGCCTTTACATTACTATGAGCTCTCTATACACCTGGTGTCCTAACTGAAGGAATGCCAAGCTCATCATCCAAACCCTCTGAACTGCTAGAATCTCCATCAAATCCCAAATGATTGGTAGATGAATCATTACCATCTAGCACTTTCTTCTTTCCTTTGTCCTTCCCTGCAACACTTATAGATCCACCTGAAGATGTGGGGCTACTCCTTAGTCTCCCAGACCAAGGGCTCACTATAGGTGTAGTACCAGATGATGCTTCTGGTCCACTAAGACTCCGTGATTCTTGTTTATCTTTCTGCACATAGCTATCCTTATCATTATCATAATCCAAAACATCACCAGCAGGTGTATACCAACTTCCCATATCATCAAAGATAACATCCCTACTCACTCTAAACTCACATGTTGACAAGGTTATAACAGCGATATCCTTTCTGCTCTAAAGAGTATCCAATAAAAACACATTTTTTTGCCTTTGGATCAAGCTTCTTCCGTAGCACATCTGGCACATGAACGTATGAAACACGGCCAAATACATTCAACTGAGATACATCAAGCTTCTTTCCAGTAAAAGAATTCTTCAGGAGTCATCCCATGAACTGTAGCTGTGGGAGTTCTGTCCATAATGTAGACAATAGTATGGATAGCCTCAGACCAAAAATGTTTGGGCATATTCTTTTCACCCATTAATGCCCGTGCAACTTCTGTGATATGCCTGTTTTTTCTTTCTGCAACACTATTTTTCTGTGGGGTATACCTGCAAGTAAATTGCCTCTTTATCCCATGAGTCCTCAAGAAGCCACTGAACTCATTAGAGAGGTACTCTCCCCCTCCATCTGATCTCAAGCACTTCACTTTTAAGCCTATTTCTATTTCAATAGCTACCTTAAAATGCTCAAATATATCACTCTTTTCCTTCATGAAGTATATCCATAGCTTCCTTGAACGGTCATCAATAAATGTGACAAAGTATTTACTGCCACCAAGAGATACATTCTGTGTAGGCCCCCAAACATCTATATGTACTACATCAAGTATTTTTCTACTCACTTCTCTGTCATGCGAGAAGGGTTGTCTCACCTGCTTACCAAACTAGCATGCTTCACAGACTTTATGCAATTTTGCAACTCTAAAAGAAGGCAACCCTGTAATCAATCCTTTGGACTGCATTAATTTCAACCTTTGCACATTTGCATGTCCAATATGTTTAGGCCATATCTCAATATCTGCAACTACTCCTTTTCCTTTAACATACATAGCAGCATCCATTGCACAAATTCTAACATCTAAAGTGAACATTCGTCCAACTCTACTTCCTTTTGCAACCAACTTGCAATTATCATTAAAGTCTTTTATAAAACAACCTTTTGCATTGAATCGAACATGCAACCCTTGCTCTACCATTTGACCAATAGACACTATATTCTTTGTTATTGATGGCACATGTAATACATCTATCAGACTCTTTGTCTGGCCATCATACAAGGACAAGGGAACCTTTCCAATGTGTGAAATTGGGTGGCATGAATCATCACCCATCTGCACATAACCTGGGTTTTGTAAGTCCTGCATCTCTCAAAACCATCACCCTCACACTCCCTCTCCTTCTTTGTTTCTCCCTCTCTCTCTGCCTCTTCTCTTCTTTTCTCCTTCTACTCTTCTTCTTCTTCTTCTTCTTCTACTTCTCTCCTCTTTCCTTCTACCTCTTCTTCTTTCTCCTCTACCTCTCTCCTTCTACCTCTCTTCTTCTCCTTCTTCTTCTCCTCTCCTCTTATTCCTCTACTCTCTCTCTCTCTCTCTCTCCTTCTCCCTCTCCCACTTGTTTTCTTCTCCTTCCCTCTCTTTCTCTTCTTCTCTTCTTCTACTACTTCTCTCCTCTCTTCTCTCTACCTCTTCTTCTTCTTCTTCTTCTACCTCTCTTCTTCCCCTTCTTCTTCTCCTCTCCTCCCTTCTACCCCTTTTTTGCCTTCTTCCTTCTACTTCTCTCTCCCCTTCTCTTCTTCTCCTTCTACTTATCTCCCCTTCTTCTCTTCTCTTTCTCGCTCCTTCTTCTTCTCTCCTTCTCCTTCTCCTTCTCCCACTTCTTCTCTTCTCTCTTCCACTCCTTTTCTCTCCTTCTCCTTCTTCACTCTCCCACTCCTTTTCCTCTCTCATTCTCCTTCTCTCCCTCTTCTTTTCTCTCCTCACTTCTTCTTTTCTCTCCTCACTTCTTCTTCTCTCCTTCTCCTTCTCCTTCTCTCCCTCTTCTTCCTCTTCCTCTACCTCTCTCCTACTCCTTCTCTTCTTCTACTTCTCTCCCTATACTTTTCTTCTTCACACTCTCCCTCACTCTCTCTCTCCGTCCTTCTTTCTCTTCCCACTTTCTCACCTACTCCTCCTCCCTCACACGTCGGTTGATAGAACATGTCAGAGGAGGGCGTCGCCACCAGCTAGCACCCGGGGGGTGGGGAAGTGGCTGAGTCATCAGCCAAGGTGGCGGCCAGCGGCGGCTAGCATGTCGGTCGAGCATTCTAACGTTGCAGTAGGTCGCAAGGGGGAGAATTCTGTTTGGATGGCCGTGGTGGTACAGCAACTAATGGCGGGGTGGCTATGGACGAAGGCCCAGGGCCCATTTCAACAAGATGGCGGGGGGTGGGGGGGAAAGAGAGCCCAATCCGAAGGCCCAGGGGAGGGAGTGCAGCGTCGCCAAAAGCGAGGAGGGGGGAAGTCTTTAGTCGGCGGCCCTAAGGGCCCTACAGCAAGCTGACGAGGGGCAATGACATGCGTGGAAGGGAGGCATAGCCTCCTATCTCCCCTGGGGAGGGGAGAAACCTCCCATTATATAGGGGAGGGGAGGAGGTAGGTGGCATGGCCACCCCTCCCACCTGGGGGCTGCATGCCCCCTAGCACCATCACTCTCTCTCTCTCTCTCTCGCCCCGACGTGCTGTTGGCGGGGAGAGAGGGGGGAGTAAAAAAAATTGAATTAATGATTTTTTAAAAAAATATTTTTCTTTTAAAATTTCAGGGGAGGGTTCCTATGGCCCGTTACAACCAACCCCATGCAAAGCTATAGACTATTACAAGGCCTCACTATGTGTAGAGACTATAGTGTGCAAAAGTTACATGAGTATAGGAGCTTATGGTGGGAACATTAGGCAAGTCCACATTTTAAACTTAAAAAACTCTATCAGAAAATGAGCTACAAAAGAGGGACTCGTGAGTCCTATCATTTTCTTCTTGGGTGTCTTCTTCTTCTTCTTCTTTATTGTTGTCCTCATCTTCTTTGATTGTAGCAAGATATGCTCTTTGAGACCTTTTCTTAGCATAGCAAAACTTCTCAATATGCCGAGTTTTCTTACAAAGAATCATAGACTATGCTCTTCTTCCCTTTCACATAGAGGAGTTGTTGGTCTCCTCTTGGGATTCTTGTTTCTCCCTTGCTCTTGATCTTCTTTTCCTCTTCCAGGAGAGAGAGGCTTTGATATCCACAAGCTTCGGCTTTGGAATATTGATTAATGTGGTAGACACATTATCAAACTCCAGTGGAACACTCTTGACCAATAATGCAAATGTCTTTATCCATCTTCAAGTTGATTCGTGAAATTTATGTCAAAAAGCTTCCCATATAATTCAAATGAGTTGCAAGTGAGGTACTACGTTTCATGTCAAGCCTAAAAATCCAATTAGTAAGCCATATTTGGAGGATTTTGAATGAGTTCCAAACAGGGTTTCTAATTGATCCCATGTCGCGTGAGAGGTTTCATAATCATCAACATGATGAATGTAGCTGTCATCAAGTTTGAGCTTGATAATATCTTGAGCCTTATCATCATTTTTATCTCATATGACTAAAAGTGCAGATTCCCTTGGTTTCTTCTCTTGACTACTTGTGATTGACCACAAGCCTTTCTTCATCAGGATCAGTTTGATCCTAGTTTGCCACGTATGGAATCCGACACCATTGAATCGAGTTGCCAGTGAGTCCTTTCTCATTTTGAGATTGCACAATTAGTAGCAAATCAGCTCCAAAAATGTTAGATTTCAGTAGTAGAAGAGTTGAGCACAAGTGTCAAGAAGCACTAGGTGATTAGTATCAAGAGATACTAGGTGACTAGGTGACCAATATGCCCTTTGAGCTTGGGATATTCAAGGTCTTACAAGTCTGTGGTCAAAGTCTTCCCCTCCTTGATTTGATGCTAGAGTAGCTTTAAAAATTTAGATTTGGTCAGAGGCAAAGCTAATTGTGTTAGATGACATAAGTGCTAAAAGCACTAGATGAGTATCAATGGACACAGACCTTGTATCTTCTTGGATTGAACTTGAATCTTTCAAAATATCCCCTTCTTGCTAGTTTGATGCTTCAAATGTTACTGTAAACTAAGTAATAACTCTAACTCAAGTGGCAAACAAATCCAATTGACTAAAAAAAATGAGAAAATGAAGGGAAATAGAAGCTTGATGTTGAAGGAGCTATGGCTTCTCGGTTAGGGTTTCAGCAGTTGTCTGATTTTTTGCTGATTGCACCACATAGAATAGATCATTTTCAAAAAAAATTATATGGATAGAGAGTCTATCTCATGGAATTTTAAAGCCCCATGGTTGTCATCAACATCGCGGTGTGCGTAGGTGGATTAAGTGGTACAAACAGACATGGCACAGATCTGGGTAGCGACTCAAAAATGGCACAATGTTGAAGCATAGAGTCAACAATGTTGGGCTTTGAAGTGACAAGGAGGAGTGCCTAGAGTCAATAAAGGTTTTCCTAGAAGGAAGCATGAGCTGAAATGGCCCGGGAAGAGAGATTCATGTCCTCCACTGAAGGTGGGTACCTATGGAGGTAGGTGAGAGATTCATGGAAAAGTGGAGGGAGCCAAAATTTCAAACCAAAGTGACCCAATTAGTGGCCTAATGACTCATTAACATGAAATCTGCTCTAATACCATGTTAAAATATTGAGGATGCATGCTAAGGAGGATTACTAATGAGCAAATAAACAATCATAATGAGGCATAAGCATTGACAAAGAAGAACAACTGATATTATCCAAGCATAATGCAAGTACAACTGATGAGAATGACTGACTGAATGAGTGTGGGGATGAGTGCCTTTTATAGGCTTACAGTAGAGGTGGTACTGGTAGGTGGAGAAAGGTGAAAAATGACCATGGTATTCACCAACTATGGTTTTAATAAACCATGCATACATGACCTAGTTTAAGGCTTTATTTGCAATGTGTTTATTTGCCTTGTTTGTTCCTTACACAAAGGGTTATTGTGGATGTGATTGCACATTTCTCAATAAGTCTCACATCATGGCTCCAAATTTGGTGTTCAATAGCTCAATATATTCCATTTTTCATCAGGTCTCCAATTATGTATTAGATGGTAGCTTTAGGTGATTTGAAGACGTCTTTTTTTAGTCCCAATGTTCTAAATAATAAAAAATAGAACTTGAAAGTTTCTCAAACTCACCAAAATTGTGTTACTTGCATATATGATTTTTAGCTAATATCCCTTTTTGTAAAGTTATGCTATCGTGCTTTACCTAAACTCGTATATTGATTATGCTAACATTGCTTTTTGACCATGCAGGTTATTATTGACGATATCTTGAGTGTAGGATGAGCTGAGGGATGATAGATGAGGAGCTGCATGAGATCTTCATGCGTATGTCTCTAGATTAATTGGATCACTTCAGAGATATGGAAGACTAGGAGTTGTCTCGATCATCGTCTAGGTGTTTTGCATTTTCTACCTCAGTACGCTCTCATGATTTGATCTCTAGTAGGCAAAGTTGACACTCTATACTGGCCGCAAAGGGAGACTCAAGGACGTATCACTTGACTAGTGAAGGGAGTGGTTGTGGTGGTTCTAGGAGGGTGCTACAGAGATGCAGATGTTGTGACCCCACAATCTATTGCTACTCCTTGCTCTCATATCTATTCGAGAGAGGATGGTTCATGTAGGTGCTATGGAGGCACCAATGCAGTGTCCCCATCTCATCCTTTGAATGGATACTTATCACCTCCCAGATTTGTCACACCTGTAGAGGGACATCTACTCCCATAACTCTAGGTTTCACTCAATCATTTTTAGGTGGCACCCCTACAGGTACTACTCTTAGAGATGCCACTTAGGTGCACCAAATGGACAAGGGTCTCTTGGTTATGCCCAGGATCATACACATAGGTGGGAAAGGGTGCACCTTAGGTGTATCCTACCAAGGTATGGATACCTACTAGTGGATGAGAAAATAGGTGCCATGCTCATGAATGATGAGGGGAGGAGGGTGCTGGCGTGCATAAGAGAGTTGTGTCATAGCAAGTATTTAGGAACAATGTTCTAGACCACTAGAAAAATATAATGGAGGGGAACAAGGACTAGGTGGTAGCAGCCTTACACTAGGAGTTCCTAGTACATACAACGAGACAGTGAGGTTTTCCATAGGATGGATGATGGATTATATGCGTGCATACATGTCACATAGGTGCTCAGATATGTGCAAGACAATCAAGAGTGACACTTCAAAGCCTAAGTGGTTAGATGCAGAGTATTGGCAAAGACTCAAGGAGGAGGCTCTTCGGGACGATGATGGCAATAGTGAGAGCCAGCAAAGGCATGGCTGGAGGTAGGGGTCGCATATCATTCGGGGAGTGGTGGAGAAAGAAATTATTTGGAGAATTTTGTAAGTTTTCTTTTGGTTGTTTTCACTTTCTTATTTGGAATACTACTTGCTAATAACTTTATTTTTAATAATATTACTTTGTTTTCCTTACAGCACTCAATCACAAACTGCAATCCTACAGGTTTGGAGACTCGGTATACTGAGAGACATGGTCCTACTGCACTCATCAATAGATTATAAATGCACAGTTGCTGCCCAGTAAGTCATGCGTCTTTCTTATTTTCATTCTTTTTTTTAAATGCATTATATATTGTGGATTAATCTCTAGTTTTTTATACTGCAGAGTTCATTTGACACTCAATTGCATTGGGATGATTTCTCAGACGGTGAGGAGCTATAGTAGTCAATTAGATTGGTGGATCCCATATCCTTTCATTTTTTGGCCCTATAATCCATCCATACTCTTTCTATGTAGCTTTTCTTGGATATATTTCTCATCCTTTGTATGGAATCACATTTTGTGATATTTATAAATACATTTCCCTATTTGTTTTGGAATCTCCTCACTATCATTCCATGTAGTTATATGAGTTTGTACTTATTTGAATATTGAATCAATGAATCTTTTTTCCTAGCATCTCATGATGCATGTGTTTTGATGACAATTTTATACTCAATTTATAATTGCTTTATGGAACATTGTTACGCCCATAAGACTGGAGGGGTAGTAGGGTAGCATGTCTTGCCACCTTTTTTCTCTCTCTCGACTTCGACGACTGCTACTACATCCCAGGATAGTATATCTCCCTGCATCTGTTACATATACACATCGCACCACTTTATCACAGCCGACAGTTGTTCCCCTATCACAGCTGACATTTGTTCCCCTTTTGTAGCCATTATCTGGAGTACCAGAGCTACATACGCACATACACATACACGACACTTATCACACTCACAGCACCGTATTTTCAGTTTCCAATTTTTAGCTTTTCATTCAGCACTTTTATTTTGGATAGCTGGACCTCATCAGTTGTATCACAGTTTGTCTCATAGGCCAGTTTTGGTCTTTAGAAGACGTTAATATAACTTTCTTTCTTTCTTTCTCTCTATAATGGTCCCTATTAGTGTAACAAATTTATTGTATGTGTTGCTATTTATGTTAGCAAATGCATCAATAGATTGAGGCAAGTAAGGACACATTTGTAGAAACATATATACTGATGGTTTTAATACCAATGGGGGTAACTTTTTTAATGAATATTTATGTTGCTTTAGATGTTGGTATATGGCCTATATCTTATAGTGTGAAGAAAACATGATATCATCATGGAAAATTCATGATCAATGAAAGCATGATAACAAAACATTTTAACTTCATGATAGCATGATAACTGAGCATTTTAACTTTATGAGATATCATGATAACAAAGCATTATAACTTCACGGTAGTAGAGTGGGATAGGCTCATGATAGCAAAGTGTAATAGTTTCATGATACAAAATATGAAAGACTCATGATAACAAAGCATGGAAGATGAATGATAATGAACCATGAAAGGTTCATGATAACAAAGCCATGCACTCCCTTGAATCTAAGTAGAAAAAAACCCAAATCACATATACATGCAATTATTTGGACTTCAAAGGGTTTCCCTACTCCTCATTGCTTTGCTCTAATATGTTCTTCCAAGGCACAAGGAGCTATGCAATTTGTAATTGCATCTCCAAGTGCTTCAGTTTCAACTCCATATGTTGCACCTCCACATGCTCAAAGGCCTTCGCAAACACTCCCATGCTATGCTCCAACAAATCTCCAAACCCTTCGAGTGCAAAAGTTGTCTTGTGTTTCTTGGTCTCTACCCTTGGACATAGCCTATCCAACTGTAGGGCTAGGGACCCCTTCATCATTGTTCATCTTGGCATCTCCACCTAAAGTATCCAAATCATCATCCACACCCTCCCTTTGGAAGGTAGCAACAACCCCATCTATATCACCCATGGACATGTCCTCATTCTTTGCCAAGGGCACTATATAAGGAGCAACAAAGTCATCTCTTGAAAAATCAGCATTCAAACAACTTACCTTTAGGGTGTCCCCAAATCATGTTTGACATCCTAGAGAATTATTCCCATATGTATGGCTCACTGCCCAAGAAGGAACACTCCTTTTGTTGCTCCTTCATAAATGTTTTCTTCGAATTCTCCCATTTGTATTTGCAGTGATTGTCAAAGAAATTTGTGCCATACCTATGATTCAAGTCTCATGCCAGTCTACCTAATGCTTTGCTTTGAACTTTCCCCTATTAAGAGAAATCCACTTATCTTTGTACATGTCAAGAAGCCCCCCTATCTATGATGGAGATGATATTTTAGTGTTCTCTCTTTCTAGCACTTAGTTGGGATGGTGCCAATTTTTGCATCACCATTGAGAAAGTTCTTGAACCTCCTAATATTTGAGGTTCAAGTCAAGCCACATTGGTAGATGGTGGTTGGATTGAGAGCACACATTGGGTTTCAAATGTGGCAATGTCTGGCAACATTGAAGTGGATCCTAGAGGTGGCTCTTATAGAGCTTCATAGATCAATGGTTGAAATGATGGATTATAAGGTAATGAGTGATAAAATAGTGGGGATTCTCCACAATGTCATCTTGAAATACCAATGCAAAGCCTTGGGATTCAGATTTGGTGCTCCCAACAATATCGAAACAAGGTACATGTGGTTTTGAGAGGTTCTTGGCAATGGAGGCTGAAAAGGAAAAAAAGCACGTGGATGGAAAAAAGGATTCTGCTATTTCATTGTGGTGTTGCATGTAATATTTTTAATTAAATAATAATTAGGGCAAGGCTCCTATAAAAAACCTACATTTTTTAATGCAAGCCCATGGTTTATTTCATAAATTCAAAACTTGAAAGATCTAAGTAAAGAAAAACATAGCAGAGATACACATTCAATCAATGGAACATTTTCACTTTGCCCAATGAGATTATCAATATCATTATTTAGAAGAACTAACAATGTTTGGCTTGCATGAAAATTAACTACATGCACATTGCATGGTGTAGTAAATTACCTGTAAGTGTGATGCCTACAAGCTTCGTTTTATGCATAGGCACAATCCACATCCTTCGTTATCCTATCACATATTTACAAATAATAGAGGTAGGTACAAAAATCATTGGCAAGGCAAGTAGTAGAAATCACATACTTCAAATATGACGAGGCACCCACAAGCAATCAATGCCATTATATAGAAGAACTTTCAATGCTTGGGTTGTAGGAAAATTAATTGCATCCACATTGCATAGTGCAACAAATTACTTGGAAGTGTGATGCCTACAAGCTTTGCTCCATGCATGGGAACAATCCTCCATGTCCTTGATTGTCTTGTCACGCATGTACAAATCACATAGGAAATACACCAAGTTATTGCTAAGGCAAGCAACAAAAATTATAGAGTTCAAAGGTGATGAGGCAACCGCAAAAAATGTAGGAGTATACGCACTTGCAAAATGGATAGATTGGCACATCCTAGAGTTGGAGGGTATTGTAGGAAACATAGGTTATAACCTGTTGCACATCATGCAACCATGGTCACCATCCATCCATGCTCGAGAAGGGTTTGGAATATATTGTTAATGTGGCACGGTTGACTTACCTTGTTGTTGCCGAATGGGGAGGTGCATGACTGAAATTGATAATTTCATATGCCTCATCTATTGCAACTACACCAATTTGGAGAGGAGGAGGCAGTCGATGTAGTGAAAAATGCAACAGGGGGTGAGATTGATGCTTTCTAGCATTGAGGAATTCCTATATTTCAATGAGCAAGTAGTAGAGGTGAGATTGATGCTTCCTTACAAAGGCAAAAAAGTGTAGTAGGAGGATGATAATGTAGGAGTGTGTGCAATTACTCTCACTTGATAGCATGTTTGTAGTCGATTAAAAAACAACACTTCTATCTTGCAGCACTAGCAATCCAAACATGCCCGAGATGCAACAAATAGAAAAGGAGATAAGTGCATGCTATGGGAAAAAGATAAGGCTATAATAGTGCTATGGTCTCACCATCCATGGTGAAATCATGCCATAGAGCCAAGGTCTAGAGGAGGTGCATCGGGCAATTTGCAAGATAGCACATGATAGGATGACACATGTCCATGGAAAGCCGAGTTACATTGGTGGGAGGCCATGAACACTGCCTCTCCCTACAACAATTATCAAGGTGAGCTCAGCGAATGGCAGATCCTGGTATATTTTGTGCCATGTCAATTGGTCATTTGCATGGCCTTTGAGACACGCACAATCTAGTGTAGGCAATGGATTTTGACTCTAGATTATCCAAATACGTATTCTTTGTTGGGGGGGTAAAGGTGTCTATGCTTAGCTACTCTTGTATTAGTTATGCTGATAGTACCCGTATACCTACACACTTGTACACTTTAGGTGGTGGGCGCCCATCACTTCATTATTTATTCTTTTAGTGAAACTTGAATAAAGGGAAGGACACATTGTGACTTTTGGAGTTCCCACATCTTGTCTCTCTTTGTCTTACTCTTGCTCTTTCCACCTTAGCTCTTGCTTCTGCTTCAAGGATCACCCCCTTCAATTGGTATCAGAGCCATCTTCCCAAAGACATCAAGCTTGACCTCACTTGTAGAGAAATGCTTCAGTTCATAATTTCAATGGTGTGCATGGATTCTTCACCCTGAGCTATGCATTGAGCTCCCTTTTTCCTAACTTCTTTCTTTTACATGAGGCTTGTGTCCCAAGGATTCCTTGGGATCTACTAGAGCTTTCCCAGTCCCACCTTCCACTCAACAAAGGCAGTAAGAGTGGTCAACAATTCAACATGAATTGCACATATTTTCTACCCTTCCTTCCCTAATCAGCCTTCTTCATCCCACCTCATTTCCAGCTTCTAGCATTGCTCTTGGTCTTTGGGCAATCATTGTGGCAGTGTATCTGACACCTTTGTGTGGGCTTCAATTATTTGGAGGTTACTTATGCTTCACGGGATGTCTATTTGATGTTAGATCATCTAGAGATGTTATGCTAATGTATTGGAATGCTATGGGATAGATTTGAGTAATTTTTTGCTAAGTTTCATACACAAGTTTTTTATTGCTATAATAAGTAGGGCTGAATGCTAATTTATTAGAGAGACTTCATGTCTATTGTTTGTTGATGCTTCCCAAGTAGTTTGGATACTACATTGGGGTATACCATTGAAGTTACATGCTTGGTTATGCTTTTGGATTGCTTTTGGGCTAAGATTGGAGCTTTGAATCTTAACATTGTCATTCGCTATTATATATGGCTATTTGATGCTCCAATAAGAGGTTTGCAAGTTACTTTGGTTGAATGCTCTTGGATACATACTACTTGGATCTTAGATGTCTAGATGCCTTCTACATGATGTTTTGATCTTTGTTTGATCATCTGGAATTTGATTTTTGTTCCAGTGGGAGCCACTACTTGAAACTTGGATATTACATTGAGCATTTGGGTACGCAATTGAGCTTAAGGGGCTTCTAGTGAGATAGTGGAACTTGGTCATATGTAAATGCTCTTCTTATGTTTTATGTACGCAATAAATGCTTAGTGGGTTGATCTAACATTACTCTTGGGCTAGCACCTATCTCTATCATGATGTTGTCAGTGATGTATGCATCTTGGTTGGTTATGTATTGAGATTTTGCTACATTGCTCAGTCCATTGTGCCTTTAGTTGGCCTCTTTTGTTATACCAATGAGAGCGCCAATCTATGCATGATGGTTAGTCCTATGGGATGTATCTTAGTCTAACACGCTAGCTCTTGATAGTTCTCAGTGTCAATCACATATTCACTCACTGCTGGTTGGAGATATTCCATGGCATTTGTAATTTATCTTATATTAGTGATTGCACATCTTTGGCATTGATTTATTATTGTTTAATTCATTTTTTGCATGTTGTAATTGTAGTTTACTACACTATTTATGCAAATAATCACCTCTTCTTTGCATTGAGTTTGTGGACAGTTCATTACTTGGTTAGTATCCCTTGTTTTTAGCTTGATTTTGGAGTAGTTTTAGGAATGTTTGTAGTAATTATAGTAGCTTTCTTTGATAGTTTATGCACTTGTTTTCCTTCACTATGGCTAGTGGCTTGAGTGATAGTGCTATGTTTAATATTGACAAGATGGATGGCACCAACTACATCTACTGAAAGACCCAAATTTATCAAGTTTTAGTGCAAAAAATGTAGGTTAGGCCTTTGAAACATAAGTGTGTTAGGGCCGAAACTATTAATGCAGAGGATTGTGTTGAATTAGATGAGCTATGTAAGTCCACCATCATATTGTCCATCTCTAAGTAGGTATTCTATTCTCTGATTGGCAATCAGAATGGGACTTATGGATAAATATTTGCAATGTCTATGACCAGTAGAGTCTTGCTTCTCAAATATATTGGTTGAAGTAACTCATGGACCTTCGCATGATGAAGGAGGGCACTTCTATGTCAACTCACTTAAATGAGTTTCACTCCATTATCAATAATTTGTCTTCAAGGGGATTGAATTCAAGGGTCCTCTACTCCTTTTGTTCCTCTTAGTAATAGTGCTTGAATCATGGGATGCATTTTGTAATGCTATGTGTGCCAACATGCCTACTGATGTGGTACAGTTGCAGGATGTAGAGGGTGAACTCTTGACTAAAGAGCTTATCAATAAATTGTCTTCAAGGGGATTGAATTCAAGGGTCCTCTACTCCTCTTGTTCCTCTTAATAATAGTTCTTGAATCATGGGATGCATTTTGTTATGCTATGTGTGCCAACATGCCTACTGATGTGGTACAGTTGTAGGATGTAGAGGGTGCACTCTTGACTAAAGAGCTTAACAAAAAAAATGTGGATGCTTCTCGTATCTCTCATGCTTTGACAGTTAGAGACAATAATGATAAAGGTACTAATGCCCGCCATGGAAGAGACTCTCAATAGCCTCACTCTTATTCACGTGGATAGTCTCACAGTAAGTCTCATGGTCATCGGTCCTCATTGAGTTGTCATTATTGTGGAAAAACAAGTCACATTTGATCACAGTGCCATAAAATGTGTAAAGAAAAGTCCAAGGAAAAGGACAAGGGTAAATTATAGGACAACAATGATAATCATAGCATTATCCCTATCAAGCTCGGCACGCATTAAGATTGAAGATATTAATGTTGTGCACACTAATTTTGATGATGATTTCATACTTGTAGCTTCTTCTTTTGATATTTCACAGCTACTAATGCCTTATTAGGGTATACTCAGTATTGGCTTATAGATTCAGGGGCTTCCTTTTATGTGACCCCTTATAGAGAATGGTTTCACTCCTCTCGCAATATGATTGGATTAGCTCATTTGGGTAATGACCTGGCATTACAGATAGTTGGTATTGGTGATTTCCATGGTTCAAGTTGTTATATGTTTACTCTTCATGATGTACGTCGTGTACTAGCTCTCATGAAGAGCCTTATCTCTACTAACACTTTGGATAATGTAGGTTATGTAGTTCCTTTTGGTGATTTCTCATGGAAGTTTCCCTGTGAAAATCTTATCATTGCACACGGTGCTAAGTCCAATATTCTCTATCCCTTACTTGTATCTAGGTCAATTGACCATATTTTGGTAGTGGATGTAGTGCCACATGTATCTCTTTGGCATCGTCCCCTTGAGCACATGTCTATGAAATGAATGAAAGTGCTTACCCATTTGTAGTATCTTCTATCCCTTGACTATAAGTGCTTTGAGTCTTGTGATCATTGTTTATATGGCAGGCAAAATGTAGTATGCATGAAAAGTCTAGTATGACACACATGGGTGAGCCATTGACTATTGTTCATTCACATGTATGTGGTTCAATGCCATGCAAGTCATTAGTGGCACGAAGTATTTCATCAAGTTCATTGATAACTATACATATAAGGTTTGGGCATATTTTATTAAGCAAAAATTGAAATTCTTTGCTACATTTCAATGTTAGCTTGCTTTGATTGAGAACTAGTCTAGGTATAGGCTAAAGTACCTAAAGTTAAATAATGGGGGTGAGTATGTCTCTAAAGCCTTTGAGCAGTTTTGTGATGAGAGAGATATTAAGCGTCAGTTGACCACCTTGTACACCCCACCCTAGAATGGTATGGCCAAGTGCATGAATATGACAATTTAAGAGCGAGTTCATAGTATGCTTAGCAAGATAGGCTTACCACAACATTTTTGGATTGAGGCAGTTACTACTGTTGTATACTTGCTAAATCGGTTCCCATGTACTGCTCTTGACTATCAAGTTGTAGAGGAGGTATGGTCAAGAAAACCTACCTCATATGCTTATTTTCATGTCTTTGGTTGTGAGGCTTTTTGCCATGTACCCAAGGATAAGTGCAATAAGTTGGATCCTAAGTCTTAAAAAATGCATCTTTCTTGGTTATTGGGATGTAGGTGAGATGGGCTATTGCCTATGGGATCCATAGGCTCAAAAAGTTATATGTAGCCATGATGTTGTTTTCCATGAGGAGAAAATGTATAAGCAGCTTGAGCATATCATTGAGGTATGCAGGGTGATATTTCAAGAGGAGCCTCTTGCTATTGTATAGCTAGCTAGACAACCTATAGCAATAATGACCCATTGGCCCAGGTACCTGATGCTCCACAGGATGTACAAGACCCATAGCTAGCTTTGAGGTGGTCTACTAGAGATAGATGACAATTTACACATGGTTTGAGCCCTTTATGGATTATGTTATGGTGGCAGATGCTAGTGAGTCTCTTACATATGATGAGGCCATGCGGCACAGAGGTAATAGTCACTCTTGGGAGAGGGCCATGTAGTTAGAATATGACTCATTGTAGAAAAATCATATGTGGGATTTGGTTCCTTTGCCTAGTAGCAAGCATACCTTGCCATGCAAGTGGGTTTACAAGTTGAAAAGTACCACTAGATACCCCAAGCTAGTGGGCTACAAGGACAAGTTGGTTGCTAAGTGCTTCAAGCACGAACATGGTGTAGAATTTGATGAAGTCTTTTCTCCCATTGTGAAGATGACTAGTCTATGCTTGCTATTGGATTTAGTTGCTTAGCTTGACTTGGATCTTTATTATCATATGGATGTCAAGTTGAATTTTCTTCATGGGAACTTGCATAATGAGATTTATATGGAGTAGCCTAAGGGCTTTGCAGACCTTGGTGAGGGACACCTAGTATGTAGATTGTGCAAGATTCTTTATGGCCTTAATCAAGAACCTAGGGAATGGTATCACAATTTTGATGCCTTTGTGCATTCATAGGGATATTCTCACAATGATATGGATCCATGTTTATACATGAAGAAGGCTCGTGATGGCAACCTTATGATTTTGATCCTCTATGCAGATGATATGTTGATTGCTGGGAATGCTCATGATGAGTTGGATGCCTCTTGAAAGGTTAGCTCAAGAAGAGGTTTGAGATGAAGGACATAGGATAGGCCTCACATATTCTTGGGGTATGCAATACGCGTGATCTCTCTAAGGAACTCATTTACTTGTCACAAAAGGAGTACATCCAGAAGGTCCTTGAGCCGTTTTATTTGTAAGATATTAAGCCTATTAGCTATCCTTTACCTTCTCACGTAAAGGTTACTTAGAACAATTGTCCACAATTTGACGAGTAGAAGGCCGAGATGGACAAGATCTCTTATTCATCCACATTGGATAGTTTGATGTATGCCATGATAGCCACTTG
Organism: Lygodium microphyllum; assembly: GCF_053477565.2. Classification (NCBI taxonomy): domain Eukaryota; kingdom Viridiplantae; phylum Streptophyta; class Polypodiopsida; order Schizaeales; family Lygodiaceae; genus Lygodium; species Lygodium microphyllum. Next base: position 41,304,599 of record NC_141152.1, read on the forward strand.
TCCTAATATACCATTTATAGTGGGAGTTGTGGCATGCTATATGGCTACACTTGGAAGATGGCATTGAGAAGTTGTCAAGGGTATCACAATGTGCCTAAAGGGCATAGAACCTATGTGAATGTATTATGATGGATAGGATATAGGAGTCATGGGGTACACTAACTCTTATTATGCAAGACATATAGACAGTAGGAAGCCCATCTTTGGCTACATCTTCACCTTTGTTGGAGGTGCTATTTCTTGGATGTCCACGGTGCAAAAATGCATTATCCTATCTACTACTACAGAGACATAGTATGTTTTAGTCACTAAGGATTGCAAGAAGGCTTTGTGGTTAAAGCTTGGCATTACTGATGTGGTCCGTACACTATATTTGGATTCTATGAGTGCTATTAAATTGGCCAAGAATCCATTGTCTTCCATGTGAAGACGAAGCACATTGAGGTGTGTTATGACTTTATTTGAGAGGTTGTTGAGGACAAGTCCATTGAACTTGTCAAGATTGACCAAAATCTTGCAGATCTACTTACTAAAAGTTTCTCAGCTAAGTGTTTTGTCTTCCTTAGGAAGTTGATGGATGTTGGATGAGATAACATCTTTCCTCATCCTGTTGTACTTATGTACATTTGTAATTTGTCACTTTTTCTTGTTCTCTCCTCACTGGGGACGTCTTTAAGTGGAAGATTATTTGGGGTGAAGGCACTTGTGCCTAGTCACCTATGTATTAGCTACATTGATAGTACTCGCATACTTGCGCGCTTGCACATTGTAGGTGGTAGGTGCCCATCACTGTCACTTCATTCTTTATTCTTTCAGTGACATTTGAATAAAGGGAAGGCCGATCACACATTGTGACTATTGGAGTTCCCAAATCTTGTGTCTCTTTCTCTCTCTTGCTCTTGCTCCTTCCACCATAGCTCTTGCTTCCAGTTTGTGTCTCTCTGTTTCTTGCTCTTGCTCCTTCCAACATATCTCTTGCTTTCACTTTGTACTTCCCTTCAAGGCTCACCCCCTTCATTCTTGAATATTTAACTTGAGTTTAGGAAATAATTTGTATCCTTAACATTCATATTTTCTTTTTCACAAATTTTTAATGTGCCAGAGGGGATGCAGGACATAGGGATTAAATGCACACACCCCTAGAACTAAATCCACTACATTACAATTTTGTTTGGTAACACTCACATTTTCTAAACCACATATAATCAAATAACTCATTTTGCAAGTTAGCAATGCCCTTAAGAGCATATGCCTATACAATGGTGCGATGACAAGGTAGTGTAGGCCCTAGAAAAATCACCCACTATTAACTTCAATTAAGTGATTCACTTAGTCTTGAAATATGTAGATATTTTTCTTTTCAAGAAAGAAGAAGTTATTCTAGAAAATTAAAGAAATGTGTTCTCTCTCTCTCTCTCTCTCTCTCTCTCTCTCTCTCTCTCTCTCTCTCTCTCTCTCTCTCTCTCTCTCTCTCTCTCTCTCTCTCTCTCTCTCTCTCTCTCTCTCTCTCATGTGCAAAAAAGGGCAAATTATGCTCTCACGTACGACAGTGCAACCTTGTTTATTTATTGGAAGTCAAAAAATGTAGATTAGATTGAGTACAACTTATTCGTGTGCTAAATGAAGTTTCCTCTCTTTAGAAAGTAATATCTTTTACATCACACTATGTGTCCAAGCAAGTTATTTCTGTGTGCAATAGTTGCATCCTTTTTGAAGGTTCATTTTTTGTTTAAGCTCATAGCTCTCTATATGTTATTGATTGTTGCTTCTATCTTGACCTCAAAATCTTCCTTATATGATTGATAGGCTTGCATGTTTTTCCTTTTAAAAAAAATCTTTATGGTGTTTTCTTTTAGTCATATCTAGGCAAATGAAATGTGTGTTGCAAATTATGCATGATATGAATGTAGCAACTTAATCTAATTACTATAACTATTTGCATTGTGAACTTAGCCATATCTATGCAAATTGAATGTGTATCTTTCAAAATATGCGTGAGGGATTGAACAACACTTAGAGGTTTCTAAAGCTAACAAGTTTTGATCAGAAAGCTATCATACATCTTGAGACAGTCTCTTGGTGAAGAGTACCTTGCAAATCACAAAACCTAAATCAATCAAGTAACTTGGCCAAAGCCTAAGATAGAATACCTTTGACACTTTATGATCTTTTCACTCAAAAAATAACTTTTAACTTCATAAAAGCATATAAATAACAAAAAAACACACATAAACATGCTATCTTTTAATAAGATATGTGATTTTCTTTGTTTTGCTTTGATATTATTTATTCAATATCGCAAAGGTAAGTTCCAACAAAAGACATAAGTTTGAAAGTAGATTTTAACCTTTGCAAATATGGTACTTATCAAGATCACTTTTTCCCTTCCTATAGTCAAGCTCGAAATTAATTATAATTCAAAATCCATTATCACTTCCAAATTATCAAAGTGTAAGTTCTCAAAAGGATAGAGTTTGGGGATGGAGATACTAAAAGCTTGAATCAATCAATGATATTGAATGATCATCTTTTACTTGATGTTTTCTTGGAGGAAAAAAGAAATTAGCAAAAAACATTGTTTCTTTTTTAAGAATAAAATCAAATGAAGAGATTTCCAAATTGTAATGTTAGAGTGACAACCAATCCATAGATTGTAAGGACTTTCATAAAAGCCAAACTCAAGTGTAACATACCTCAAATCATACCTTCCACCTTTAGTTGGCTCACAAAACCTTCTACTACTTGGCTAGCAATAGTCCCTAATCGACACTAGGACTAATGGACGTGAAGCCTATAGGTAGCAAAGGCCGTATGTACGAGATTGCAATTGCCTTTGTTATAGTCAAGAATGTGATCATAAGAAAGAAAAAGATTGAACAAACCACATTAATTCTAAATAGAAAAGTCATTAAGTTGGCCTTGAAAACTCCTTGAAGTAAGTACTACGCAACTAATCAAACTCATATTACTATTATTATCAAACTAAGTACAAAAGTATGCAAATAAATAAAATTAAATTAACCTATGAATGTAAAAATAACCCTTCCTTAGTCAACTAAGTATGGTTTGTTAAGAAGAGAACTTGAGAGAGAGAAAGAGGAGAGAGAGAGTGCAGAAGAGAGAGAGAAAGAGAGTGACGAGGAGAGAGAAAGACTAGAATTGGAGAGAGGAATGGAAGCTGTGAGCAAGGTGAGAGGAGAAGGACAGTAATTGTATTAATGTGTCAAAAAGATGAGAAAAATTACATGTGCTCTCCTTTTATACCAATGTCAGTGTGACATGGCATAGTATCAATATTATTTACACACTAAATCCTTATTCTTCCCAGAATAACCAGCTTTTTTTACTATGCCATGTCACACTGACATTGGTATAAAAGGAGAGGACATGTAATTTTTCTCATCTTTTTGACACATTAATACAATTACTGTCCTTCTCCTCTCACCTTGCTCACAGCTTCCATGGCTTCTTCCTCTTTCTTGTCTTTCTCTCTCCAATTCTAGTCTTTCTCCTCGCCACTCTCTTTCTCTCTCTTTTGCACTCTCTTTCTCCTCTTTCTCTCTCTCTAGTTCTCTTCTTGACAAGTGGTATCAGAACATTGGTCTTTGATCCATTTTTCCTTCTATTTTCAGTCCTATTTTTCTCCATCAAAATCAATTTCAGAAAAGATAGTGGAGGGTTGCAGACCTTCTACAATTAGTAAGAGACTACATCTGGAGATCTCCAAGGTTAGATATGGCGGGAGGAAGCTAAAGTAGCAAGTCATCATCAAAATTTCATGCAATTTGGAGGTAAATAGGGTAAAGGAGGGTTAATCGGGCTTAGTTTGGGAACAAACTATGGTTACGTTGAAAAGAGAGAGTTCTCTTTCCCCTTTCTTGGATTTTCCTATAGGTTTCATGGAATTTTACCATCAAAATGTGTTCATCTCTCTCAAACCCCTGATCTTCTTGGCCAAGCACCATATGGAATAACTTCCCTGCTTCAAGTTCTTCAAGTTGATTACCCATTTGTAAGAGAGTAGCTCATCTATAGAGCCAAGAACATTTCCAAAAATTGCAGTGCAATTTTCAGGCTGATTCAAGCCTATTCTCTACATCATGTGCTTCAACTCCAACCTCTGGCACTCTCTCTGATCTTTGGCAAATGAAATCCTTCAGCAAACTCACCAGATTGAACTCCATTTGTGAACTTTCAGCCTTTTTGTAAACCCTAGATGAACAGTCCATGGCAACGATGAAAGCTTCAGCCCAAGCTTTCATTTCTCAACAATTTCTTGAAGATTCTTCATCTTTTCAGCCCGTGGGATCATTTCAATAAGGATTCTTCAACAAATTGCAATGATTAAGCATGATTGGTCAAAGATTGAAGCTCAAGAGCTTCCATGGAGCCAAAGTTTGGGAAAAACGGGTTTAGTGCTTCAATCTTAATCATCTAAAGCTTCAAGATTGTTCTTAAGCATTAAATACACAAGTCTTGAAGATTATTTTGGCAGTATTGGACCACTAGAGGCTTTATCAAGCATATGAGGATTGATCAAGTCATCATCAACCATGTCAAAGGTACTCTTCTTCAATTCTTAATCTCTCTCATTAATCCATTTGCTGAGCTTAATCCACTTGATTGAGAGATTAAAGAATTGAATAATCTCCATTAAATTTCAACCAACCCTTTCTTGAATCAATCCATTCATGTAATGCAATGTTTGCTCTATGAATATTAGTTCCAATCAGTGAATTAGAGGCTTCAATCTGAAATTTCCAACATAACATTTGAATCCAATTGATTAAATCTATTGATTGATGAGTTTTCTCACTCTAATCCATTGATTGACTGAATTCTTTTACCCAAGCTAAAATATTATAAAAGGGTAAGTATTAGGACAAAAGAGAGGTGACCCTCCCTCATTATCAAAGATCCCAAAGGGGTGCAACCAATTGACCCAGGGGAAACTGTGCCCACCTCTCAATAATTCGGAGCCCGTGTAGGGAGCGTATCATGCCATTTTATCCCTCACACATGTACAATGAGTGGAGAATTGAAGATTGAAGAGTTTCCAAAGGCTCAAGTACCTTCAAAATCAAAACAAGGTAAAACAAAGATTTTACAGGACACTATAATGCATTTACAGGTCCATACAGGTACAAAATTCATTACTGAAGTACAGATGTAGGTATACTACAGGGTACCCACAAATCCTACTCAGACTTCTATAGGGTTTGGTAGCCATTTGGGGTTACTATTTTATCTTACAGGGTGTAAACAGGGCATTCACTCGTTAAAACAAGGTGCACGCTTGGACTTAAAGATTGAGTTGCAGAATTTTGTATCCAAAATATGTTATAGCATGCTATAGCTCATCTTGAAGAGGGCATTCTTAGATTTGATTTGAACTAAAAAGTTTTGGGAATCAAATTTTCTTAGCTCAAGTTATAGCCATTTTTTTGACTGAGGGTACTACAGAACCGCACTATTATGGTAGGGCATAAAGGCAAAAATAATGTCCAAGATGATTATGCTCAGCAAATTAGAGATTCCATGTTGGAGAACATACCCCAAGAGAGCCTTGAAGAGCCTCAACAACAAGGGTAAGTCAGTGTACTCAATGATACCTTGAGTGCACATGAACAAAGGCATAGAGAACGTCATGAGGCCCTATTATCAAGAATGGAGCAGATGGTTTTATTTACTAATCAAATGAAGTCTTCCATTGAGAAGTTAGTGGATTCAATGACTCAAACAAAGGATTCTATTGATAAATTGGTGGAATCCAATGCTCAAATTATGGATCTAAAGAAACAAAGGAGAAAGCTTATTCAAACAATGAGCCTTCAATTCCACTTTAGCAACCTAACCAAAATGGTCATGGTCCTGGAATTATTAGACAAAGAGACATCCCAAATAGCCAATATGAAGTAGGTGGGACTTCACAAAGGCATGATGACTATTTGGGCAATTTGAATGGAGCCAACTCTCAAGCTTTTGGGCTGAATACTCAACTTCCTAGGGGTCCTCTACCAATGGGAAGATTGCATAGTGATTCTCAGCCACCTATTAGGAGATTTTCATCTCACTTTGGGGGTTTAATGCCTGGCAATCATGATCAATCTATTTTGGGAAATCAACTATTCCATGAAAGGGAACTAAAAGATAAAATAATTTTGGCCAAGTTCAATGGTCAATCATCTTTACCATCTAATTTAGAGGAGTGGATCTCTAAAATGGAATCTTACTTTGACATATTTCCTAGAACTGATGACATGAAGATTCATTTTGCTTCCTTGCACTTGGAGGGATTTGCACATACTTGGTGGACATATATTAAAAAAGAGAACATACTTGTAGAGATTTGGGAAGCTTTTAAGACACTCATGGATGAAGTCTTTGTCTCTCCTCTTGAAAAAGAGAAATTGGCACGGAGATGGTATGGTTTGGAACAAAGTGGCCTAAGTGTAAGAGAGTACATTAATCAATTTCTCAACCTAACCATGCATGCAGAGAGCATCAGTGATGAGGCTAAGCTCCACAAGTATATGTATGGATTAGAGATATCTTTAGCTGATGTCATGGCACAAAACCTTACTTCTCTCTTTAATGCTATTGAACTTGCGGAGTGCTATGGAAGGAAATATAGAAGAGAATCTTCATTTCAACCTAGTTTTGGACAACTAAGGATTTTTTTAAAATAGGAACAACTTGGTAACATTTATGGCAGCAATCATGTGCCAACTAGAGGCTTAAGGGTGCCAACTTATCCATTGTTCAATGCTTTAAGACATTAAAGTAATTTCAAGACAGCAAGTAGTCCTAGAGTTGACTTCAAACAAGGGATAGCAGGCCTAAATCCATTTCAGCCAACATGAATCTTAAATCTATCCCTATGGATCCTTATAAGAAAAGAAAGGAAAAAGGCAAAATGTTTCAAGTGTGGGGAAAAGTATACACTTGATCATGCCACAAAGTGTATATACAAAAATGTCAAACCCAAGCTTCAGAGTATGTTAGTCTTTGAGGATCTTGAAGATGAGATTGATGAAGCTAATGCAATCAAACCTAATGCTGAAAATGATGATCTTGAGGAAGAAGTTGGGCAAGAGTATTTTTATGATCGAGCCGAGTCTTTTCCTTTTGATCCAAGTGGGAGTGTTTATTTTGACCCAGGTAGGACTTGTCATGAGCCACTTGCTGCCACTAGTTGTTCCATTTCCATGGATGCTTAGACAGGTTTTAAGAGCCCTAATACACTCCGTATGAAGGGTAACATTCATGAAAATGTAGTATTCATCTTGATAGATAGTGGTAGTACACATAGTTTTGTGAATAAGTCCATTATGGACAAGATGAATTGTATTCCCCCTGATTTACAGCAGCCCATTAGAGTTCAAGTGGCCAATGGTGAAGAAGAAATCAACACACAAATATGCCCATAGGTTTCCTTACAGTTGGCTAAAATTTTTGAAGCAAAAGTAAACCTAATTACTTTGGAAATGAGGCCTATAGACATTGTACTCAGTTGTGATTGGTTGATGGCATTAGGCAAAATCACTATGGATTTCTCACAGTTGTATGTGGAGTTTATCTTCAATGGACAACTCATCCATTTACATGGATTTCCTAGTAGATCAGATTTTCAGCTTATCACCATTCAACAACTCAAAAGGGATTACAAGAGGCATTCAAAAATATTTGTTTTGCATTTGAATAAAGAGATGGATGATCAGCCCAATAATTCAGCAAGTCATCCAGCCTTGAATTCAGCAAGTCATCCAGCCTTGACAACTCTTTTTGAGGAGTATAGGGATTTTTTTGAGGTGCCTACTTCATTGCCTCCCAAGAGAGCAGTAGATCACCCTATTGATTTGGAGCCCAACTCAAAGACAATCAATAAGACACCTTACAGATTATCCAAATGTGAGTGGGAGGAAGTAGCCAAGCAAATCAAGGAACTTCTTGAGATGGGATTCATATAACCAAATTTTTCACCTTATGCATCTTCTCCAATTTTGTTAGTAAAAAAGAAAGATGGATCTTTCAGGATGTGCATTAATTATAGGGATCTTAATAAGATCACAGTGATACCCAAGATTGAGGATTTTCTTGATGAGCTCAAGGGGTCTCGATTCATTATGAAGATTGATTTGAGGTCAGGGTATCATCAGATCCGCATGTGAGAGGGTGATGAAGTCAAGACTGCTTTCAAGACTGATCGTGGGCTCTATCATTTCTTAGTGATGCCATTTGGACTTACAAATGCTCTAGCTAACTTCCAGAGCCTGATGAATAAGATTTTGCAGTTTTTCCTCTTTTATTTTGTCTTGGTGTTCTTTGATGACATTTTGATTTACAGTAAGACTTTACACGATCACTTAGCACATATAAAGAGGGTTTTTTATGTATTGAGACATCACTAGCTTTTTACTAAGGAGAAGAAATGTTCTTTCATGTAGACTGAAGTGGAATACTTGGGACATATTGTTAGTGAAAAAGGAATACAGGTTGATCCCAAGAAGATGCAATGTATCAAAGATTGGCCAACACCCACTACTACTACTTCTCTTAGAGGATTCCTTGGTATATCTTCATTCTATTGCCGATTCATCAAGCATTATGTAGCTATTGCAGCTCCTTTGATTGACAGGTTGAAGAAGGAGGGTTTCTTTTGGGATGCTCTTGCAGATAGTAGCTTCAACCAGTTAAATGGACTCCTCACTTTTGCTCCTATCTTAGTATGCCTAGACTTCTCCAATGAATTTACCATTTAGTGTGATGCCAGTGGTCATGGCATTGGGGCTATTTTGTTACAGGAGCATGGAGTGATTGCCTTTGAAAGTCGTAAGTTGACAGATAAAGAAATGGCCATGAATATTTATGATCAAGAGATGTTCGCTATCTTGCATGCAATAAAGAAATGGCACCATTATTTGTATGGTAGTCGATTCAGGGTCCAGAGTGACCAAAGGGTTCTTAAGTATTTCCTTATCCAGTCCAATCTTACTACTAAGCAGCATAGGTGGATAGCTACACTACAAAATTATGACTTTGATATTACTCAATATCTTGCATGCAATAAAGAAATGACACCATTATTTGTATGGTAGCCGATTCAAGGTCCAAAGTGACCAAAGGGTTCTTAAGTATTTCCTTACCCAGTCCAATCTTACTCCTAAGTAGCATAGGTGGGTAGCTACACTACAAAATTATGACTTTGACATCACTCATACGAGGGGTAAAGACAATATAGTGGTGGCTGATTCTCTTTCTCATATGTGGGCTTGCTTCAGTAAATAACTGAATTACATAGTGATTGGATTGAAGAACTATAGGAGGCTTATCTTTTGGATGAAGAGCTCAGCCATACTTTTCAGAAAATCAAGCAAGGTTTAATGGAAGAAAACTTGCACTATCAACTTAAAAATGGCCTTATTTGGTTAAATGGATATTCATTCCTTCTACCTCTCCTTACACGGAAAATTATGGAGGAACTACATTCTTCACCTTTAGCTGGACACCTTAGAGTTTTTAAGACCTATGACAAGATCAACAAAAGTTTGTATTGGAAAGGACTGTGGAAAGATGTCAAGGACTTTGTCATGAAGTGTATGCCTTGTCAACAGAATAAGGATAGCACCCATAAGCCAAGTGGTTTGTTATAGCCATTACCCATTCCTACATGCAAATGGATTCACATTACCATGGACTCTATTACTGGCTTACCTACTACCAAGAAGGGATGGAATAGTATATATGTGGTGGTAGATAGACTCACCAAGGTAGCCCATTTCATTTCAACCAAGACCCAATTTACTGCCTCTCAAGTGGCTAGTCAGTTCATGGAGCAGAATTTTAGACTACATGGATTACTGCAGGTGATTGTTCATGATAGAGACCCAAAATTCATGAGTAACTTTTGGCATGCGGTATTCACATCTATGGGCACTAAATTGGCTCCTTCTATGGCCTATCATCCGCAAACTGATGGATAGATAGAAATGGTAAATAAATGGTTAGAGACTTATCTTTGCCATTTTTGTTATGATGTCCAAAATTCATGGGATTCTTGGTTACACTTGGTTGAGTTCTCCTACAACAACTCTACTCATGCTAGCATTAGAGTTTCACCCTTTGAGGCTATGTACGGCTATAAGGTGCCCTTACCCACTATCATCTTTAATGAGCAAATCAATCCTCATGGGAAAGAAGAGTTGGAAAAAATGCAAACCCTTTTTCAGTAGTGTAAGATGAATCTTAGGAAAGCTCAAGACCAAATGAAGATGTATGCTGATGAGAAGAGGCGGCCTTTAGAGTTCCAAGAAGGGGAATCGGTCTTACTAAAGATGCCCAAGTCTAGGTACTCTACTTTGAAAGATGGATCTAGTAACAAGCTTGCTCACCGATTTTATGACCCCCCTACCAGACCTTAAAGCACATTGGAGACTTAGCATATAGATTGGAGCTACTCTCTTTCACAAAGATTCATAATGTTTTTCATTTTAGTCAACTCAAACCCTTCTATGGTGATCCAGTTGATACAATTGATGAGTTGCCACCTATCGATGAAGAAGATCTTATTCAGTACATCCCTGAGGCTGCAGCTTGAGAAGAAGCTTCGATCTCATTCTATCATGGAATATTTGATCAAATGGATAGGTTTACCACCTGAGGAAGCTTCTTGGAGGCCTGATTCTATATTGGATGACTTTCCTTTCTTAAGGGATACATTAGTGGGGCTGAAGCCTATTGATTATGGAGCTAGTTTTGGTACAAATCGGGTCAGGACTGCACACTATTTTAGAACAGTTTTTATTGTGCCTAATTTTCAAAATTAAGCCACTTACATAGGGTTAAAGTAATCTTCAAGAGCTATGTTTTGACATATGTTACGCCTCATTTGGACACTTCTAGTAGAAGTTATGGCAAATTTGGTCCAACAGGGTCTATTATCACAACAAGCTGTCTACTTCATTTTGAGTTCATCACTTGAAGATTTTATGGCTCCATATACTTTTGAAGCATTCTTGATCATGTATATAGCCGAGGCTTACTCTTGTTCTTCTATTCTAGTCCATATGTTGTTCATTTTTCATTCATTTTCCCATTTGTAAAGCTGTAAAAACATAGTAGTACTCTGTTCTATCCATCCTTTTCTAGTCTTTTAAGTTTGTTTTTTAGGGCAAAAATCTTTGGGACGGGATGGATTGTAAGAAGCTGGGAAGAATAAGGATTTAGTGTGTAAATAATATTGATATTATGCCATGTCACACTGACATTGGTATAAAAGGAGAGGACATGTAATTTTTCTCACCTTTTTGACACATTAATACAATTACTATCCTTCTCCTCTCACCTTGCTCACAGCTTCCATGGCTTCTTCCTCTTTCCTGTCTTTCTTTCTCTAATTCTAGTCTTTCTCTCTCCTCATCACTCTCTTTATCTCTCTCTTCTGCACACTCTCTCTCCTCTTTCTCTCTCTCCAATTCTCTTTTTGACATGGTTAACTAATTAACCAATTAATATTGATTACTTATTAACCTAACTAATATTAATAAGTGCTAGCTAATATTAGTACTACTATAACAACTAATGTTAATGTATAACTATGAACTTAACTATATCATTATATTTACTAAATTATGAGCTCAAGACTAAAAGTATATTTACTATTAAATAGCTATTAGATATACGTTAGTATATCTCTTACTATTATTAAAAGAGAAGCTTTGTGGGGGGTCAGGTGTCAGAATTTTGCCTCTTGAAAAGCTTCCATAGGGGTGCCATGTGTCACCCTTGAGGAGGGCCTTCTCTCTCTCTCTCTCTCTCTCTCTCTCTCTCTCTCTCTCTCTCTCTCTCTCTCTCTCTCTCTCTCTCTCATGCCACCCACATCTAATTACACAATTTGATATATATTGTCATATTATTATATATGATATGAATCAGATGATTTACAATATGATATCATCATGTATTATATATGATATGGTGTGTGTGTGTGTGTGTACGTAATACTATTATCTTTTTATTTGATACATACATACATATGAAATTAATATATATTATTTAAATATACTATCATGCATATCATACACACACAAAAATAAATAATTTTATTTATTTAGTTATTCATTAACATTATATAATATACATGTATGATATGTATACTATTATGATATTACATAAATCTATTATATATCTAGTATGATCACATATATAAGTATGTCAACATCACATTGACCTAGAGCCTGATGCCAAACCTGTAAGGCAAAGACAAAGGCGTATGAATCCTAATTAAGGCTCTATTTCGGACATATGAACATGCTTTGATGCTTGGTTTTGATGGTTGATGTGGTGGCATAGCATTTGGACTGATTTAACATTGTTTTGGGACTGTCATAACAGTCCATAGGCAGTTTATGACAGTGTTACATTGACGTTTGATGCTACAGCTTGTTTGGCATTGTCATTTGATGCCCGGTTGGTCCCGTTTGATGCCCGAATGTTAGGGGAATATATGCCTCTTTTTTGGCAACCATTTGGAGCTAATTTTGGTGGAAAAATAGCTAGGCAAATAGCAATGATTGCAAAGTAAATTTCTGATGCAAATAGTGATGGCTACAAAGGGGAAAAAAATCAGGTGGTAGGGCATGCATCCCTGCCACCCTTCTAGCTATATGCACTAAATATTCTTGTATAAGTCATATTCTATCTCTTCTTTCTTGGCCTCACCCTCGATATCAATGGATGGAGTTTTTTCAATATCAAGAGAATCAAGCTCATCCTCCCCCTTCTCAAAGTCCATTTCTTGAGCTCAGAATAGTTGCCATTTTCCAAGTAGCTCCCTGAAATGAATGAGTTTCTCTTTACCAAGTGATTTTGTAAAGATGTTTGCTAGCTGGTCTTCTATCTTCACACAAAGTAGATCAATTTGTCCTGTAAGTACCATTTCCCTGATGAAATGGTAATGAATCTCTATGTGTTTGGATCTAGCATGATAGGGGGGTTGCTAGCTAGTATCACATTATTGAGATTGTCACAATGCAATTATATTTTATAAATATATACATACAATATCATTATAAAATGCATATCCACACATACACACACACAAAATATAAATAAAATACTATATTTAAATATTAAATATTAATATATTATATATAAAATATTAATATATATTAAATTATATATATATATATATATAATCATACCTTACATAATATTAATATGTATGATATATTAGTATGTAATATCATATTATATTAAGATAGTATGTATTATAATCTCGAGGAAGTTATTATATGTATATCCTCTACATCACGTGCATTCAAAGGCCTATTTATAAATATCCTTATCTGTGAATTTTTCTTGAAAACAAAGAGCTATCCATAAACTATTTGTAGTAGAACAAGAGATAAATTGACTAGTTTTCAACTAAGTAAACCTTTGAAAGATAAAGATTTGGACCCTAATATAGATGCTAGCCTAATGAAGGTGGAAAATCCATCCCATAACCTCTTAGATCAGAAGGTATACTCTCATAATAATGATCAAGAGGAGGAAAATTGTCATCAAACTCATAATCTTGATCACTTGGGTCAAATGGGTAGGTAGGAGAAAAGATCCTTATAATCATAACCATAATCATATTCATCATCCATGTGATTATAGCCATCATGGATCTCATGTAGATCCCCATTATCAGCATACCAGTCTTCATCAAAATCATTATCCAAGTCTTCATAACCATAATCATATGCATATCACTCATCTTCTAATTGGTGTAGACCTTGATTGAGTGTGAGTTGATGTGTACTCTCAACTAATCCATCATAAGTATAATCAAGAACTTTAGGGTCTTCATTTTTAGCATGCTCATATCCTTCCTCAAATGTTCCATAAGGCTGATCACTTACCAAGTGATCTTCATATACATTGTCTTCTACTAGAGGATCCTTTGCTGATCATCTTGGTCTTCTTCATATACGGTTAGTCTTCATGATCTTCATCTTGGTCATTAGCCTCTTCATGCTCTTTCTCTTACCCATCATAAAACCCATTGTCCACTTCATCATTATTACCTTGAATAAACACAGAATTCAGCACTCCATTTGGCCAATTCCCATTGATTTGTTGTCCTAGGTCAATGGAATATTCCTCTTTATCATGGCTTTGCACAAACGATACTTGTTGTTGATGGTTTAATTTTGCAGATTTAGACGTAAGACCAACATTAAAATGCTCCAAAGAAGTAACCACATATTGTAGAGTAGGCTAAGCACTATCATTCAAGTGATTGCACCAAGTAGCAATCAATGCAAGCATTTTCTTTTTCCATGTAGCATGCTTTAACAAAAGTAAAATACCCTTTTCTATTCAATGTATAGATGGCAAGCTCAACACATGTGGACATTGATGATGGACCACCTGGCTAGATGAGTCCCCATGTCTACACTTAGCCCATTGGTGATCATTATGATATTCACATGGCCACTAACTTATCACTTATTATATTTAGTTTATTACACCTACCTACAGCTGGCAAAGATATAATGCCAGTAGATTAGTATAGTTGGTTATGCACTGTTTGACTTAGAAGGCTACTTTCCTTTATGTTGTATTTTATCTATACTTTGTGTACATTATATAGCATATAGAAGAAGAGGAAGAAACCAGCAAGAAAATTTTTTGGCCTCCATCTCTCTTCTTGTGTTCTTGAGTGAGCTTCCTCTTGTGTATACAGTGTGTGTTTGGCGCAGCAGCTTAAGCACATCCCCCTATCACACGATTCTTGACATGGTATCAGAGCCGTGCCACTGAGAAAGGCTGATTTTGAAGGCTGAAGTGAAGGAGAAGAAGCAAGGTTTGAGCAAGCAAGCAACAGGTAAGAAGCTCTCCCATTCTTCCACTCTCTCTCTTGGATAGTGCTTGTGGAGGCACTAGAAGCAAGGTCGAGTAAAAATCTCAGATTGCCATGAGATTTTATGTGTGAGCAGATCATTGTGTATTTTGCAGATCAGCCCTTTAGCGCTATTTGCAGTTATGTTGGGTGTCTGAGGCCCTTTTAGGCCCCGTTTTAGAGTCGCAAGGTTGAAAGTTTCCTGAATCATGACAATTGCTTGGAGCATGCGGACAACAGTTTTAGGGTACACTGTGATTTTGGTTGTATTGACCGAAAGTGGATGCACAGGTTACAGATTGCGAATTTGTAATTTTTGAGGTGTTTGTAGGAAGAAATTTAAGGTTTATCTGAAAATAGGTTGCAAATTACATGTACTATTGAGGAATCATTGAAAAAGGTTGCTTGGTATATTGTTGTGCACGTGTTGTGAAAGATAGCAGAAGACTAGCTTGTTGTGGTGTATCCTTGTTTGTGATAATGACATAGAACAGTGGAAATCCTATTATTGAGAAGCTCGACAAGAACAACTACCCTTCATGGAAGTTTCGTGTGACGAACTTCCTCATTGGAAAGGGCCTTTATGAGTTTGTTTTAGGTGAAGAAAAGGAGCCAGAGCTCTGCAAATGAGTTAAAAGCATGGAAAGAGTGAAATGCAAAGGACAAAAAGGTGATGTCCTGGCTATTTGCAATCATTGATAATACTATGATGGGACATATAAAAAATGCAGAAACTTCACATGTAGCTTGGGCAATTTTTGAGAGCATGTTTTCAGTAAATACAAAGGCACGAAAGATTCAACTCAAGCAAGAGTTGAATGCCTTGAAGAAAGGAAAAATGTATGTTAATGAGTATGTGTTGAAGGTGAGGAGCATTGCAAATGCTTTAGCAATGATTGATGCAATGCCGGATGATGATGATGATTTGGTTTCATCCACTCTGAGTGGCCTTAACAATGAGAAGGGATGGAAATCATTTGTTACTTCAGTATTTGTACGGAAGCCATTTCCGGATTTTGATGAGCTGATCTCTCTCATGATTACTGAAAAGATCAATATGCAGGGTGATTCGTCTGAAAGAAATGGTGAATAGGTCCAAGAATTTTACTCGAGTTCAGGAAGGTGACGTGGTAGATCCTCTTCGAGAGGCCGTGGTATGGGACGTGCTGGTGATAATCAGCAAAACACGTTCAATCAATAGTTTGGTGAAATGCAGGTTTCTGGAGGCAAAGGAAAATTTAGAGACTGGGGGAGCTCTAGAGAAAGAGGTGGATGGCAGAACAGAGGCTCTGGAAATTGTGCTATTGTTTGCCATTATTGTGGCAAAACAAGACATATCGCAACCAATTGTTATGCTAAGAAATATGATATTCGTAGTGGTAAATTATAGTAAGGAAACTATGCATCATCTTCACGACAGAATGAAGATAAAAATGAGTGTCTGTTTGTTATGCAACATATGATGAATGCAATTACAAGAAAGGGGACACATGATGATGTATGGTATGTCAATTCAGGTGCATCTAATCATATGAACAGTCATGTCACTGCAATAAGCCACACCCAAACCACTCTCTCAGCAAAGGACCCCATCTAGCGGTCTTTTCCACCCAAACGTGTCAACCCAAAACCCGTATAGGTCCGGACTGCCCAATCTCTGCGAGGCGAATGGCTCGCAAGAAGAAAGTCGTGGGAAGCGTACGTGCCCAAGCTACCGGTAATGTTGGAGAGGCGAGCGGATCGCGACCAACGCCTCACACACAAATCAAGCCAAGGTTCTAAGCTTCAAAACAATTAATTAGGTATTATTTCTCATGGAAGAGATGAAAGGATTGGTGACGTGCATGGAATAAGAACGAGTCTTAGGGTTCTATTTACTCTAAGTACTAAGTTGCATGTGTGAAACGGTAGTGTTTGGAATTTGCATAAGATTTTATGCATGAAATTATAGCTTTTACTCACATAAAATGATAAGGTTATCACCTTACTTCACATAAAATGATAGCTTTTTAACCAGTTCAGTGCATGAATAGTCATTTTGAATTCACGTTTCGCAATCATGGTTAAAAGAAACACATGAAATGTTAATTTCTGTTCATGAGATACACTTGCATCGTTAGACGAAACCCTAGACTTTCATAGACGCAAGTCACATGTGATTCGGTGCATTAGAATGAGTACTTGTTGCCAGGAATAAAGAGAGATAAAAGTCATTTAGGAGATACAACTATACTAAATGCCCAATGTGCATGATGGTTAAGGTTGATTGGAAAATCCTGCATAGAACCGCACTAAGACAATTGGAAGGATTGCATACATCTAGACTGCATCTTCAAAGTCTAAATGAAAAATCATGTGTTGCCATGTGTGTTAACTGAGCTTGGTTGGAATTAGAGATTAAAAGACCCTTGGTTGGGTTGCGAATAAGGCATGTCCGTTGCCTTGACTGACCAGCTAATGCTTGAGTTAGGGACTAAGATACCCTAAGGTAAAACCCAAGGGAAAAGGGAAATTATAAGTCAACATACCAAGACCATTTGCTTGTGTAATCTTGTTTGAAATTATTGGGTTCTCACTAAGTCACAAAAAGACCCAAGATCGGATGTTGGGAGCATCCAGGGAAAAAAGGAGTCACACCTTAGCAGTCGGCGGTCGTACAAACAACCTCTGAAATGTTCATGCTTGTACTTAGGTACATTAATTGATCTCTCTGCTCAAGGAACTAATTTAGGGAAAACACTTAATGCTTCAGGTTGAAAGCCTGGAGGGAGAGGCAAGAATAGTTACCTCCAATTATCTACCTGGCCCTATCCAAGGGGGTTGATAGCCACGCCGGGTATATGGACCTAACCCGCCGCGAGAGGTCTCTCCATGGGTATTGCTTGGAGTGGTAGGACACTTGGGTGCTGCAGGGGAGGCTTTGGATGTAAATCCCTTGCCTTCGAATCCTGCACAAGACACTAACGTGACTCGAGATGGGATCTCGAGGCCGTGTACTAGTCAACGGGCAAAACTTAGAGCAGCAATCTTGTAGATTGCTGGGATAGCCTTTGAACGTGATATTGGATCTACTCCAAGATTTTTATAAATAAAGAGCAGTTATTAGAGAAAAAGAAAATTACTTGGCATTGTTTTGTGTCAGTGCCTAATTTATGTGAAGGAACCCATGATTAATTTGTTTAATTAAGGAAGCTGATTTTGCATGTCAAAACGTAATGTGATAGGTAATTAGATAACTAAAGCAAACTGAGGAAAGTGCGGTGGACGCAATTTAAGTCCGTCCTATGGAAGGGTGATCCTAGTTAGTTGGGAAAATTTCTCAAATGATGAGATAATAAGACAATGAAGACCTAGTGATAGTAGATGTAAAATTTCCGATTTAATTCATTTTAGGGGAAAGGAATGGGACTATGCCGTATGGCAAAGAGGTTGATCTTTGCATCCCTCTCATTTCCCATTCTCCATGAACCAAGTACAGCATGAATCCGCTTTGACTCTATTGTTCCTATGCAAAGTGGTACATCTGGAGCTAGACACTAGCTCCTTCCTAGAGACTTTACTTATAAGAGAGGAACCCTCACCTTAGGTCGATCCCAAGTGGGAACGGCTGGACACTTCCACTCGGGGAAGACTTGGGAAGACCTAGATTGCAAACCCTGTGTCATTCCCTGCGAGTGCTAGGCGGAGCCTTCTAGACACTCCTCTCGACGGGCTGCTAAGGCATGTCCCACAAGCGGATAAGCGAACACATTACAGTTGGTATCAGAGCGAACCAACAGAATCTAAGATTTACAAGGGAACTTAATGGAGGAAAGTAAAGGGAATAAGGGGACAGCCAAGGAAAGGCGAGTGGAATGGAGCAGTGTTTTCTGTTGAAAACATTTCCTTACTCACTTATGGATGATGGGTTGCAGAGTCACGAAGCATGGAGAAAGTTCTTAGTGTTCCAGGTTATGTTCATGACTGTAATGCGTGCTTCGGATTATCATCAGAGGCTAGGCATGATGAATATTCTAGACCGCATCTATAATCCTTCACCCCTGTATACGGAACGGAGATGAATTGGGAGAATCAGGAATATACTACATAGCAGCCCACCACCTTGCATACCTTCAAACCAACTTGAAGAGAATCAAGTGGATGGAGGATTTAAAGATCGTAAAGCTTTTCATCTTTGTCGAAGCTCATGCAAATGCAACCCTGCATGTTGGCGGTCGGCAGGTCAAGCAGAACAAGTATGTGTATGAAGAAATGACTTGGGTGATCCCTGCCAACAGAATCAAAATGCTAGGGCCCTATGAGAAGAATGGGTATCAAAGGAAGGGATACTCCAAGCTTCCTATGGCTTATCGTTTCTTAAAATCCATGATCCCACTCCATACTACTACTCAGTCCCTGTAGCCGATTGTAACACAATCCTATTTTCCCTAAATTGATGTACCAATCAGCTTGTTCTACTTTCCAAAAATAAATATACTCAAAAGGCTATGCCCTCATGAATGAACAAGATTTTTACTATTGTCTATCCTGATTGAATTTTTTTTCAAAGGTTTTAAGTGATTAAGTCACTTGGCTAAAAGCTATGCAAGTCATAATAATGTGATAGGAGGAACGAGTCATAAGTTGTTAACATAAATAATCTTATTGCCCAGGCGCAACCCCAAGTGCAGATTCCAAGTCCGACCCCTGCACTAAGTATAGCTGTGATTCAAGAAAAGAAGTTCCTTCTCAAACAAATCAAGCCACCTGAGTTCGATGGCAAGGGAAGGACTATTCAAACTGATGTCGACATTTGGATCGAGTCCATGGAGGACTATTTTGAGGCAGCAGGAACTGCACCTGCTAACCAAGCTATGCTCATCAAACTTAAGCTTACAGGTGAAGCAAGACTTTGGTGGAAACAGTGGTGCAGAGACCAAGTGATCTTGGAAGGGACAGTCACTTGGGAGAAGCTTAAGGAAGCTGTGTGAGAGAGGTATTTGCCACCTGTCTAGTGCACACAGAAGATGAATGAATTCTATGAATTGAAGTAGCTTGGACTGTCCCTTGATGCATATTATTCAAAGTTCGCCTCTCTCTTAAAGTACGCACCTCCAATGGATATGAAACAACAGGTGTCAAAGTTTTTTGTTGGGTTAAATCCCCCCATAAACACTCGCTTGGAATCAATGCACCCAACGGACCTACAAGACCCACTCATTCAAGCTACACCAATAATACAGGAGGTGCAGACCAAGCCAAGGAACAACAAGACTTGGCCTTACAGGGATCAAAACAAGGGAATGTATAGGGCTCAAACTAAGAGAGTGCAGGGTCAAAATCAGGGACAAAGGAAGAAAGCTAAGACCAATGATGTCAACAACTTTGTTCCTACACAGGATAATGACCGCAATCTACATTGCTTCCATTGCAACAATCCTGGACACTTCAAGAGGCAATGTCCCAAGCTTAGCAAAGGACATTGCCAAGGGCCATTCCAAGGAGCCACCCATGGCCAAGGAGCCACCATTATGGCCAGAGGGAGAACCTCCAGTGCTTTCAACAAGAAGCTAGGTGATGAAGAACATCCATCCATGGATGCTGACATTGAGAGGGCAACGGTTCACGCCGCTCTTCACAAGAAGGGTCCGAATTGCCAATTCTTGGTGATCCAAACTCCATCGGATTATGAAGGTAAAAGATTCCTTCATTTCACCGATTTGTGCAAAAAGGTTAGGGATAGCCACAATAGACGCACCTGTCACGATTGTGGGAGAGAAGGAAGGAGTCCCACTTGTAGGTCTCTTGCTTGCACAATGGGGGAATACACACAAGGGTGGAGGCTGAAAACAGTTTACCTCTTCTTAGTTGTGTAAGCCAAAAGAACTCTCATACAAAGAAATAGAAGAACCCTATATATGGGTCTCAAAGCAAACTCAACTAACTAAGATGGCATACTAACTGAGCCACAAACTAGAGTAGATAAGGATAGCTGTCATGTAGCTATTATTCATGGGCGGTGTACCAACCGCATCTGCAACTGACACGTCGGTGACATAAATGCACAACGGTCACCCTGACATATCACGAGTGGAGCTCGATATCTCAACACTCCCCCTCAAGCTCAATCCCAATTCCTGCACACCAAGCAGGTCTCTGAACTTGCGTAGCTTCTCTGCGCCCAATGCCTTCGTGAATATGTCAGCTACCTGATCCTCTGTGCTGACATAAACTAGATCAATAAGACCTAGTAAAACCCTCTCCCGCACATAGTGATAATGCACCTCAATGTGCTTTGTTCTAGCATAATAGACTGGGTTATTTGCCAAGTGTATACTACTCATGTTGTCACAATAAATGACAACTGGTCCATCTATAGGCTGATGCATATCATAAAGTAGCTTATGCAACCAAGCTACCTCACATGCAGCCATTGCTGCACCCCTGTACTCAGCCTCTGTGCTGGACAAGGCAACTGTAGGCTGTTTCTTGTTGCTCCAAGTGATTGCAGCACTCCCAAAAGAGAACACATATCCACTCGTAGATCGTCTATCAGAAATGCTACCAACCCAATCAACATCAGTGTATCCATGCAACTGTATCTGAACCCCAGTCTCATAAAATAGTCCATACTGCAATGTGGACTTCACATACCTGAGGATGCGTCTAGCCGCATCCAAATGTGGTTTCCTTGGAGCCTGCATAAACTGACTTACCAATCCAACAGCATAGCTCAAATCTCGCCTGGTAATAGTCATATAAATCAAGCTTCCTACTATGCGTATGTATATAGTAGGGTCTTCCAGAAGCTCACCTGCATCTGTGCTCAGCTTCACATTCTGCTCCAAAGGAACTGAAATAGGCTTACAGCCTGTCATCCCATATTTGGATAGCATGTCCAATTCATACTGCCTCTGCAAGAGCTGTATCCCACTTGGTGATCTAATCACCTCAATGCCCAAGAAATAATGCAGCTCTCCCAAATCCTTCATCTCAAACTTCTGCTTCAATAGCATTTTTACATGAAGGATATCTTCATCACTGTCACCTGTCATAATCAAATCATCAACATAAATGACAAGTAGCATAATACCTTTCTCTGTTTTTCTCACATAAAGTGAGAAATCTTCCTTGAAAATCTGAAAGCCAATAGTGACAAGATACTGTCCTATCTTGTCAGACTATGCTCTAGGTGCTTGCTTCAAGCCATACAAGGCTTTCTTCAACCTGCAAACAAACTCAGGATGAACAGCATGCACATAACCTAGTGGCTGCTCCATATAGACCTCTTCTTGCAAATCACCATGCAAGAAGGCATTCTTTACATCCATCTGATGTAAAGACCATCCCTTTGATGCAGCCATAGCAATGACTGCTCTTACGGTTGCCATCCTTGCAACCGGACTGAATGTTTCTTCATAGTCAATGCCATATGTTTGTGCATACCTCTTGACTACTAATCTTGCCTTGTATCTATTCACAAAACCATCTGCATTGTGCTTCACCTTATAAACCCACTTACAGCTAATTGCATTCTTACCTTTAGGCAAAGGTACCAATTCCCATGTAGCATTTACTTCCAAGGCATCCATTTCTTCATCCATGGCTTTCTCCCATTTTTCTTTTCCCATGGCTTGCTCAAAAGAAGTGGGTTCTGGTTCCTGTATCACTTTGACCATATATGCATAGTGAATGGCTGTAAATCCATCATATTCCAGCCTATCCATAGGATACCTAGCTCTCGTAGACTTGGCAAATTAGATTCACTCCCAAGTGCTCTCAAAACATCCCTGGTCTTCCTTACTCCAGGTGTAACAATAGAAGGAATACCCAACTCATCATCAATGCTCTGTTCTGAGCCACTGGATTCACCATCCACATAAGAGTGACCTGCATTCACATCAAACATGGGCTGATCAACCTTCTCTTTTCCTTTTCGTGATACCTGCATACCACTATCTACATTGCTTTGAGAAGATTCTCCTGATCTCAATCTGCCTATCCATGGCGAAGAATGTGAACCACTGCTAGAGGACGCTCCAAGTCCACTAATATTTTGTGACTGCTGCTGTGAATTCTGTGCAGCATTACCATTTTGTGCATCTACATCATCAATCACATTTATGGTTTATACCAGCTACTCATCTCATCAAAAACAACATCTTTGCTCACTGTAAACTTACGAGTAGAAGGGTTATAGCATCTATACCCTTTTTGTTGCAGAGAGTAACCAATAAAGATGCACTTCTCAGGCTTTTTGATCCAACTTGGATCTCAACTCATCTGGCACATGTACATAGGCAATGCAACCAAAAATTTTCAAATTAGAAATATCTGGTTTCCTACCAGTATACCTCTCCTCTGGAGTCATCCCATGTATTGCTGCAGTGGGAGTCCTGTTCATTATATAGACTGTTGTAGCAACTGCTTCAGCCCAGTAAAAATCTGGCAAGTCTTTTTCGTTGAGCATGGCACGAGATACCTCTCCAATATGCCTGTTTTTCCTTTCTGCAATTCCATTTTGTTGTGGGGTATGACTGCATGAATATTGTTGCTTTATGCCATGCTCCTGCAGGAACCTTGCAAACTCATTTGAGAGGTACTCTCCCCCTCCATCTGACCTTAGGCATTTTATTTGCAGGCCTGTTTCTTTTTCAACCATAGCTTTAAGAGTTTTGAAATGCCCAAAAACTTCACTTTTCTTTTTCATAAAATACACCCAAACTTTTCTGCTATAGTCATCAACAAAAGTGACAAAATAATGATAGCCTCCAAGAGATGCAGCTTTAGTAGTCCACACATCAGAGTGGATTAATTCCAATGGCTTCTCACTCTCTTGAACATGTCTAGGAAATGGTTTCCTTGCCTGTTTTCCAAATTGACAGGCTTCACATACCTTATGCATTTCTGCAACCTTGAATTTTGGCAATCCTGCAACAATATTTTGGACTTGCATTGATTTAAGTCGCGGTACATTAACATGACCAATGCATTTATGCCAGATATCAATATCTGCAACTACACCGCTCCCATGTGCAAACATTGCTGCACTCAATTCAGACATGTCTGCATCCAACGTAAACATTCTGCCCTTCTTCGTTCCTTTTGCTATCAAGCGACCTTTATTTTTTATATCCTCAACAAAGTATCCATGAGGATTAAATCTAACTTGCAAGCCCTGCTCAACCATTTGACCAACAGAAACCAGATTCTTGGTGATATTCAAGATATGAAATACATCAGACATGTATTTCTTTTTCCAATCCTGCAAAGACAAAGGAATTTTTCCAATTTGCACAATAGGATGTGTAGTATCATCACCAGTCTCCACAAATCCTGGTTTTTCCATTTTCCTTGCATCCTCCATACATTCTGCATGACCTGTCATGTGGTTTGATGCACCTGAGTCAACATACCATACATCATTGCTTTCTTCTGCACTTGTCAGAGAATTGTTCATGTGCTGCACCATAAACAAATGCTCATTTCTGTCATCACCCTGTCTACTAGAAGATGCATAATTCCCTTGTTGCAGTTTTCCATTCATGATGTCATTCTGCTTTTTATAGCAGTCTTTAGCCATATGACCCATTTTACCACAGTAGTAGCATTCAACATTACTGTTTGCATTTTGGCCTCTTTGCCATCCACCACGACCTCTTTGGCTCCCCCTGCCTCTAGAGTTACCACGTCCTCCTCCATAGGACTGGTTTTCTTGAGTTTGCTGCATATTCTGATTTCTACCACGGCCTCCAAATCGGCCTCCTCTACCTCTGCCTCTACCTCTTCCAGCATTTGAGTAGAAGACAGTTTCTTTTGAAGTTCCTCCTGAAGAAGATTCACCACCATTTCTCTACTCCTCAGAAATTAGAAGAGCAATCAACTCCTCAAAATCAGCAAATCTTTCACGGATGGAAATGGATGTTCGGAACTGTGCATAATCCTTTCCTAGACCATTCAAGGTCACGAAAACTAAATCATCATCTTCCATTGGTGACCCAATGGAAGCAAGTGCATCTGCAATCTTCTTCACCTTCATGTGGCAGTCATTGATGCTCATACTTTCTCTTTGCACATTATGCAACTCTTGCTTGAGCTGCATTTTCCTGGCTTGCGTATTTGTGCTATACATTTTTGACAAAGTATCCCATGCCTCCTTTGGCGTACTTGCATCCTGAATATGCACAATCATAGAGTCTGAAATACTGATAGATAGCCAGTACATAACTTTCTTGGCTCTCTCATGCCATGCTTTGAATGCCTGCATTTGCTGTTGATTGGGAACATCAGGAAGAACTGGTTCTTCTTCATTTCCTGCAACAAATTCCCAATATCCTTTTCCCATAAGGAAATTCGTCATTCTAAACTTCCATGCTTGGAAGTTGTTCTTGTCAAGCTTTTCGGTTACAATCTGTGAAAGAGAATCAGACGCCATTACAGAATACTGCAAAAAATTCTTTCACTGCAGAGAACACAGCTTCAGCCTCACAAGGGCAAATCTGCAAAACTGACGAAAGTGGTATTTAACCACACAGTCACTTCCTAGTGACGATTTTGCATAAACAGGAACCAAGGATGATTCTGTAACTCCCAATGTCTCTACACACAAGCATACGATGCAATTTCTATGGTATCTTTTCACCGACTTGTAGAACACTGGTCGCACAGCATAAAACAGGGCCTTTTCCTTAGTGCGTGCAGAAAACTTCTACCTCCAAAACAGGCCCCGAAATGGCCTCAAATCAAAAAAATAGGGTCGCCATGGGCTAAAGCCTTCTCCCGCAGCATATACTGCCCTCTTGCTTCACCGCGAAGGGCGTCTCAACCTGAGACAATGCACTCTTGCAATTTCCGGCTGTGCTACCTGCAGAGATCTGCTCCCAAAACAGAAAATGAAAGCAACACTGCTCCTCTTGCCAGAACACCGCGAGCTTGGCTTGCTTTCTTGAGCTCCTTACCACGAACAAGGCTCTGATACCATGTCAAGATTGTGGGAGAGAAGGAAGGAGTCTCACTTGTAGCTTTCTTGCTTGCACAATGGGGGAATACACACAAGGGTGGAGGCTGAAAACAGTTTTCCTCTTCTTAGTTGTGTAAGCTAAAAGAACTCTCATACAAAGAAATAGAAGAACCCTATATATGGGTCTCAAACCAAACTCAACTAACTAAGGTGGCATACTAACTAAGCCACGAACTAGAGTAGATAAGGATAGCTGTCATGTAGCTATTATTCATGGGCGATGTATCAACCGCATCTACAACTGACACGTCGGTGACATAAATGCACAACGGTCACCCTGGCATATCACGAGTGGAGCTCAATATCTCAACAATACCTACTTTACTTGTGGAATTGGCCAATGGTCGTGAGGTCTCTTGTACTAGAAAAACTGCTAAGGTGAAATTCCTACTAGGTGGGAAGTTGACTTTGGTGAGATTCAGGGTAATGAGCCTAGGTGTCCACGAATGTTTGCTTGGAATGGATTGGCTAATACCCAATGATGCCCACATCCACTGTGGAAAGGGCCAAGTCTCCTTCTGAAATTCTGAAGGGGAACTTGTTACAACTCAAGGAGAGGCTGGTAAGCCAATAATTCAGCTGGCAAAAGCAACACGGATAATTAAAGGAGTTAGAAAGGGCCTACATGTCTATCTGATTAAACTGAATAAGCTAGATCAGAATCAGGAATCTGGGGAAGAACCTTCATGGTTAAAGAAATACATAGATGTATTTCTTGAGGAGCTGACAGAACTTCCTCCTCAAAGGAAAGTCGACCACGAAATCAAGCTAGCGCCAAGAGCTACACCAGTCGCAAAGAGGGCGTATAGGATGTCCATCCTGGAAGCTATCGAACTGAAAGAGCAACTCAAGCAATTGTTAGAACAAGGCTACATCCGTCCTAGTAGTTCACCATGGGGAGCTCCAATGATGTTCCAAAAGAAGAAAGATAGAACGTTTCGGCCACAAAGGGTTGAATTAATCAACCATAAAAAATAAATACCCCATTCCAAGAATAGATGAATTACTTGACCGTCTTCAAGCTGTGAAGATCTTCTCTAAAATAGATCTCAGATCTGGATATTATCAGATAAGGATCAAGGAAGAAGATATCATGAAGACTGCATTTAGCACAAAAGGTATGGACACTTTGAATTCCTAGTGATGTCATTCGGGCTGACAAATGTTCCTGCTACCTTCAACAAGTTAATGCAGGATATCTTTAGGCCCTATCTTGATGACTTCGTACTCGTCTTCTTTGACGATACCCTAGTCTACTCTAAATAGGGAAAGGATCATGAACCCCATCTTTGCATTGTTCTTGAAACAATGAGAGCACACAAGCTTTATGCCGAGAAGAAGAAGTGTGCATTTTTCAAGCGACTGATTGAATATCTGGGATTCATTGTATCAGCGGAAGGAATTTCAGTATATCCAGCCAAGGTTAGAGACATTCTGGAATGGCCAATACCAACTTCTGTCAAAGAAATATGTAGCTTTCTTGGATTGACAGGATGGTACATGATCTTCGTCAAAGATTATGCTTTGATTGCAGCACCTCTGACTGATCTACTAAAGAAGCAAGTAGCAATTGTATGGTCACCTATCGAACAGACCAACTTTGACAAGCTAAAGCAAAGCTTGGTATCAATACCCATCCTGAAACTTCTTGATCTTAGTAAGGAGTTTGAAGTGGTAACTGATGCTAGCGCACTTGCCTTAGGATGGGTGCTTATGCAATAAGGTCATCCTGTAGCATATTCTTCAAGGAAATTGAAGAGCCATGAAAGGAATTATGCTACCCATGATTTGGAGCTGTTGGCTGTCAGCCATGCTCTCAAACCTTGGAGACATTACTTGCTAGGTAACAAATTTTCCCTAGTGACGGACCACAAGAGTCTTAAATGGATCTTCACCCAGAATTAGCTTAATATGAGGCAACGTCAATGGATCGAAGTGCTGGAAGAATATGACTTTAAAATCAAATACAGGCTTGGAAAAGAGAATGTAGTTGCCAATGCACTCAGTCTCGCAAGGCATTTCTAAATTCTCTTATTTTGCAGGATCCATCAACAGCAAGATCTCTAGCCACAAAGGTATCAATGCCAAACAACCCAATTCTTGAGCTAGCTAGAGAAGAGGCATGTCATGACCTAGTCTATCAGAAATTGCTAAGGGAGTTCCCCGTCAAGGATCAACACCCGAAGCTAAAGACGAAGTATCGATAATTCTCTCTCAGTGGTGGACTTGTCTACTTTAGGACAAGATTATGTATCCTTGCAAGCCAAACTCTCAAGTAAAAGATACTTTGGGAAGCCCATGACTCCCCTTTCTCAGGACATCTTGGCTATGCCAAGACCCTTAATGCAGTCAAAAAGAGCTATTATTGGGATAGGCTCAAGGGTGACGTCCTCAAGTATGTCACGGAATGTTTGTCTTGTCAACGCATTAAGGCAGAGCATGTCAAAATGCTAGGGAAATTGCAACCACTTGACATTCCCCAAATGAAATGGCAATTCATTAGTATGGACTTAGTTGTTGGCCTACTCCAAGTTCAGGGAGGATAAAAATCTATTATGGTTGTAGTAGATATCCTCACCAAGGTTGCACATCTCATCCCTGTCAAAACAAACTATAAATCCTCAGACATTGCAAGGCTATTCATCAAGGAAATATTCAAACTGTATGGGTTACCCATAAGAATCATTAGTGATCGTGACTCTATCTTCACATCACACTTCTGGAGGGCTATCTTCGAGGCCATTGGCACTCAACTCTATTTCAGTACTGCTTACCATCCCCAAACTGATGGTCAAATAGAACGAATCAACCAAATCATTGAAGATATGCCTAGGGCATATTGCTGTCGCAAACCCAAAAAGTGGATTCAATATATGCCACTGGTGGAGTTTGCCTACAATGCTTCTGACCAAAAGAGTATTCAGATGATCGCTTTTTAAGCATTGTATAGGCACGATTTTTGTACCCCTTTGAGCTTCTTGGTTCCAACTATGAGGGTAGAAGCTTCAAGGCAGATGTTGGAAGACATGGATGATCAAATCAAATCAATAAGACAAGATATCCAAGCTGCCAAGGATAGACAGAAGGCTTACGTGAACTTGAAAAGGCAATATCAATCCTTCGTTGAAGGTGATATGGTCTTCATCTGCGTATGCCCTAAAAAGAGCTTGCTGTCCTTAGGAGAATACAAGAAGCTAAGTCCAAGGTATTGTGGACCTCATAAGATCACTAAGTGCCTAGGACCTAATGCTTATAGACTATAGCTACCCACAACCCTAAAGGTTCATAATGTATCCCACGTTAGCCTATTGAAAAAGTATCTACCTAATTCGAATCATATACTTGATGATTAGATAATTGTAATGCCTAGTCAAGGAGTCCTTGAGCTACGGCTTGATAGAGTCCTAGATGTCAGGGAGAGGCATTTGAGGTGAAGGACCTCGAGAGAATACCTCATCCAGTGGAAATATTATCCCGAAGAGGATGCCACCTGGATGGATAAAGATACTCTCAACCAACAATACCCCTAGGTCCTCTCGAGATGAGGACATCTCGATTCCTCTAAGGAGGAGAGAATGTAACGGGCCATAGGAACCCTCCCCTGAAATTTTAAAAGAAAAAGAATTTTTTAAAAATCATTAGTTCAAAATTTTTTACTCCCCCCTCTCTCCCCGCCGACAGCATGTCGGGGAGAGAGAGAGAGAGGGAGTGATGGTGCTGGGGGGCACGCAGCCCCCAGGTGGGAGGGTGGCCATGCCACCTACCTCCTCCCCTCCCCTATATAAGGGGAGGCTTCTCCCCTCCCCAGGTGAGATAGGAGGCTACGCCCCCCTTCCACGCACGTCACTGCCCCCCGTCAGCTACTATAGGGCCCTTAGGGCTGCCGACTGAAGGCTTCCCCCCTCCTCGCTTGGCAATGCTGCACCCCCACCCCTAGGCCTTCCGTTTGGGCTCTCTTTCCCCCCCACCATCCTATTGAAACGGGCCCTGGGACTTCGTCTATAGCCACCCCGTTGTTAGTCAATGTACCACCCCCAGCCGTCCGAACAGAATTCTCCCCCCTGTGACCTACCGCAATGTCAGATTGCTGGACCGACGTGCTAGCCGCTAGCCACCACCCTGGTTGACGACTCTTCCCCCCCCCCCATGCTAGCTGGCAGCAACGCCCTCCTCTGATGTGTTTTGCGGGCTGACGTGTGAGGGAGGAGTAGGTGACAAAGTGGGAAGATAAAGAAGGAGAGAGAGTGTGTGTGAGGTAGAGTGTGAAGAAGGGAAGTAGAGGGAGAGAAGTAGAAGAAGACGAGTAGGAGAGAGGTAGAGGAAGAGGAAGAAGAGGGAGAGAAGGAGAAGGAGAGAAGAAGAAGGAGCCAGGAGAGAAAAGAGGAGGGAGAGAAGGAGAAGGATAGAGGAAAAGAAGGAGTGGGAGAGTGAAGAAGAGGGAGAGAAGGAGAAGGGGAGAAAAGGAGTGGAAGAGAGAAGAGAAGAGGTGGGAGAAGGAGAAGGAGAGAAGAAAAAGGAGTGAGAAAGAGAAGAGAAGAAGGGGAGGGAAGTAGAAGGAGAAGAAGAGAAGGAGAGAGAGAAGTAGAAAGAAGAGGGAAAAAAGGGGGTAGAAGGGAGGAGAGGAGAAGAAGAAGGGGAAGGAGAGAGGTAGAAGAAGAAGAAGAAGAAGAGGTAGAGAGAAGAGAGAAGAGAGGAGAGTAGTAGAAGAAGAGAAGAAGAGAAAGAGAGGGAAGGAGGAGAAAAGAAGTGGGAGAGGGACAAGGAGAGAGAGAGAGAGTAGAGGAATAAGAGGAGAGGAGAAGAAGAAGGAGAAGAAGAGAGGTAGAAGGAGAGAGGTAGAGGAGAAAGAAGAAGAGGTAGAAGGAAAGAGAAGAGAAGTAGTAGAAAAAGAAGAAGAAGAAAAGTAGAAGGAGAAAATAAGAGAAGAGGCAGAGAGAGAGGGAGAAAGAAAGAAGGAGAGGGAGTGTGAGGGTGAGTAACTGCAACAAGCCACACCCAAACCACTCTCTTGGAAAAGGACCCCATCCAGCGGTCTTTCCCACCTGAACGTGTCAACCCAAAACCTGTTAAGGTCCGGACTGCCCAATCTCCGTGAGGAAAATGGCTCCCAAGAAGAAAGATGCGGGAAGCGTTGGTGCCCAAGCTACAAGTAATGGTGGAGAGGTGAGCGGAGCGACCAACATTGCACACACAAATCAAGCCCAGGTTCTAAGCTTTAAAAGAAATAATTAGATATTATTTCTCATGGATAAGATGAAAGGATTGGTGACGTGCACGGAATAAGAATGAGTCTTAGGGTTATGTTTACTCTAAGTACTAAGTTGCATGCGCGAAACGGTAGATTTTGGAATTTGCATAAGATTTTATGCATGAAATGATAGCTTTTACTCACATAAAATGATAAGGTTATCGCCTTACTTCACATAAAATGATAACCTTTTTAACCAGTTCAGTGCATGAATAGTCATTTTGAATTCATGTTTCGCAATCATGGTTAAAAGAAACACATGAAATGTTAATTTCTATTCATGAGATACACTTGCATTGTTAGAGAAAACCCTAGACTTTCATAGATGCAAGTCACATGTGATCTGGTGCATTAGAATGAGTACTTGTTGCTAGAAATAAAGAGAGATAAAAGCTATTTAGGAGATACAACTATACTAGACGCACAATGTGCATGATGGTTAAGGTTGATTGGGAAATCTTGCATAGAACCGCACTAAGACAATTGGAAGGATCGCATGCATCTAGACTATATCTTCAAAGTCTAAACGAAGAATCATGTGTTTCCATGTGTGTTAACTGAGCTTGGTTGGAATTAGAGATTAAAAGACCCTTGGTTGGGTTGCAAATAAGGCATGTCCATTGCCTTGACTGACCAGGTAATGCTTGAGTTAGGGACTAAGATACCCTAAGGTAAAACCCAAGGGAAAAAGGGCAAGTATAAGTCAACTTACCAAGACCATTTTCTTGCGTATCTTGTTTGAAATTATTGGGACCTCGTCAAGTTGTGAAAAAACCCAGGATCGGATGCTCAGAGCATCTGAGAAAAAAGAAGATCACACCTTAGCAGTCGGTCGTACAAACGACCACCGAAATGTTCGTGATTGTAGTTAGGTACATTAAATGGTCTCTTTGCTCAAGGAACTAATTCAAGGAAATCACTTAATGCTTCAAGTTGAAAGCTTGGAGGGAGAGGCAGGAATAGTTACCTTGGACTCTCTGTCTGGCCCTATCCAAGGGGGTTGTTAGCCACGCTGGGTATATGGACCTAACCCATCGCGAGAGGTCTCTTCGTGGGTGCTGCTTAGAGTGGGAGGACACTTGGGTGCAAGGGGAGGCTTTGGCTGTAAATCCCTTGCCTTCGGATCCCACAGAAGAGGCTGATGTGACTCGAGATGGGATCTCGAGGCCCGTGTACTAGTCAATGGGCGAAACTTAAAGCAACAATCCTGTAGATTGCTGGGATAGCCTTCGGGCGTGATATTGGATGTACTCCAGGATTTTTATAAATAAAGAGCAGTTATTAGAGAAAAAAGAAACTTGCTTGGCATTGTTTTTGTGTTAGTGCCTAAGTTACGTGAAGGAACCCGTGATTAATTTGTTTAATTAAGGAAGCTAATTTTGCATGTCAAAACGTAATGTGTTAGGTAATTACATAACTAAAGAAAACTAAGGAAAGTGCGGTGGACGTGATTTAGGTCCATCCTATCTAAGGGTGGTCCCGATTAGCTGGGAACTTTTCTCAAATGATGAGATAATAAGACAATGAAGAGCTAGTGACACTAAATGTAGAATTTCCAGTTTATTTTGTTTTAGGGAAAAGGAATGGGACTATGCCATATGGCAGAGATGTTGACCTTCGCATCCCTGTCATTTCCCATTTGTTGAGATATCGAGCTCCACTCGTGATACGCCAGGGTGACCGTTGTGTATTTATTTCACCGACTTGTCAGTTGCAAATGTGGTTGGTACACCGCCCCTGAATAATAGCTACATGATAGCTATCCTTATCTACTCTAGTTCGTGGCTCAGTTAGTATGCCACCTTAGTTTGTTGAGTTTGGTTTGAGACCCATATCTAGGGTTCTTCTATTTCTTTGTACTTGAGTTCTTTTGGCTTCCACAACTAAGAAGAGGAAAACTATTTTCAGCCTCCACCCTTGTGTGTATTCCCCCATTGTGCAAGCAAGAAAGCTACAAGTGAGACTCCTTCCTTCTCTCCCAAAATCTTGACATGGTATCAGAGCCTTGTTCGTGGTAAGGAGCTCAAGAAAGCAAGCCAAGATCGCGGTGTTCTGGTAAGAGGAGCAGTGTTGCTTTCATTTTCTATTTTGGGAGCAGATCTCTGCAGGTAGCACAGCCGGAAAGTGCAGGAGTGCATTGTCTCAGGTTGAGACGCCCTTCGCGGTGAAGCAAGAGGGCAGTATATGCTGCGGGCAAGGGCTTTAGCCCTTGGCGACCTTGTTTTTTTTATTTGAGGCCATTTCGGGGCCTGTTTTGGAGGCGGAAGTTTTCTACACGCACTCAGGAAAAGGCCTAGTTTTATGCTGTGCAGCCACTTTTCTACAGGTCGGTGAATAGTTACTGTAAAAATTGCATTGTATGCTTGTGCGCAGAGACATTGGGAGTTACAGAATCATCCTTGTTGCCTGTTGATGCAAAATCGTCACTAGGAAGTGACTGTGTGGTCAAATACCACTTTCGCCAGTTTTGCAGATTTTCCCTTGTGAGGGTGAAGCTGTGGTTTTTGCAGTGACAGAATTTTTTGCAGTCTTCTGTAATGGCATCTGATTCTCTTTCACATATTGTCACTGAAAAGCTTGACAAGAACAACTTCCAAGCATGGAAGTTTAGAATGACGAATTTCCTTATGGGAAAAGGATATTGGGAATTTGTTGCAGGAAATGAAGAAGAACCAGTTCTTCCTGATGTTTCCAATCAACAGCAAATACAGGCATTTAAAGCATGGCATGAGAGAGCCAGGAAAGTTATGTATTGGCTGTCTATCAGCATTTCAGACTCTATGATTGTGCATATTCAAGATGCAAGTACGCCAAAGGAGGCATGGGATACTCTGTCAAAGATGTATAGCACAAATACACAAGCCAGGAAAATGCAGCTCAAGCAAGAGTTGCACAATGTGCAAAGAGAAAATATGAGCATCAATGACTACCACATGAAGGTGAAGAAGATTGCAGATGCACTTGCTTCCATTGGGTCGCCAGTGGAAGATGATGATTTAGTTTCCGTGACCTTGAATGGTCTAGGAAAGGATTATGCACAGTTCCGAACATCCATTTCAGTTCATGAAAGATTTCCTGATTTTGAGGAGTTGATTGCTATTCTAATTTCTGAGGAGCAGAGAAATGGTGGTGCATCTTCTTCAGGAGGAACTTCAAAAGAAGCTGTCTTCTACTCAAATGCTGGAAGAGGTAGAGGCAGAGGTAGAGGAGGCCGATTTGGAGGCCGTGGTAGAAATCAGAATATGCTGCAAACTCAAGAAAACCAGTCCTATGGAGGAGGACGTGGTAACTCTAGAGGCAGGGGGAGCCAAAGAGGTCGTGGTGGATGGCAAAGAGGTCAAAATGCAAACAGTAATGTTGAATGCTACTACTGTGGTAAAATGGGTCATATGGCTAAAGACTGCTATAAAAAGCAAAATGACATCATGAATGGAAAACTGCAACAAGGGAATTATGCATCTTCTAGCAGACAGGGTGATGACAGAAATGAGCATTTATTTATGGTGCAGCACATGAACAATTCTGTGACAAGTGCAGAAGAAAGCAATGATGTATGGTATGTTGACTCAGGTGCATCAAACCACATGACAGGTCATGTAGAATGGATGGAGGATGCAAGGAAAATGGAAAAACCACGATTTGTGGAGACTGGTGATGATACTACACATCCTATTGTGCAGATTGGAAAAATTCCCTTGTCTATGCAGGATGGGAAAAAGAAATACCTGTCCGATGTATTTCATGTCCTGAATATCACCAAGAATCTGGTTTCTGTCGGTCAAATGGTTGAGCAGGGCTTGCAGGTCAGATTTAATCCTCATGGATGCTTTGTTGAGGATATGAAAAATAAAGGTCGCTTGATAGCAAAAGGAAATAAGAAGGGCAGAATGTTTACGTTGGATGCAGACATGTCTGAATTGAGTGCAGCAATGTTTGCACATGGGACCGGTGTAGTTGCAGATATTGATATCTGGCATAAACGCATTGGTCATGTTAATGTACAGCGACTTAAATCAATGTAGGTCCAAAATATTATTGCAGGATTGCCAAAATTCAAGGTTGCAGAAATGCATAAGGTATGTGAAGCCTGTCAGTTTGGAAAACAGGCAAGGAAACCATTTCCTAGACATGTTCAAGAGAGTGAGAAGCCATTGGAATTAATCCACTCTGATGTGTGGACTACTAAAGCTGCATCTCTTGGAGGCTGTCATTATTTTGTCACTTTTATTGATGACTATAGCAGAAAAGTTTGGGTGTATTTTATGAAAAAGAAAAGTGAAGTTTTTGGGCATTTCAAAACCCTTAAAGCTATGGCTGAAAAAGAAACAGGTCTGCAAATAAAATGCCTAAGGTCAAATGGAGGGGGAGAGTACCTCTCAAATGAGTTTGCAAAGTTCTTGCAGGAGCATGGCTTAAAGCAGCAATATTCATGCAGTTATACCCCACAACAAAATGGAATTGCAGAAAGGAAAAACAGGCATATTGGAGAGGTATCTCGTGCCATGCTCAATGAAAAAGACTTGCCAGATTTTTATTGGGCTGAAGCAGTTGCTACAGCAGTCTACATAATGAACAGGACTCCCACTGCAGCAATACATGGAATGACTCCAGAGGAGAGGTATACTGGTAGGAAACCAGATATTTCTCATTTGAAAATTTTTGGTTGCATTGCCTATGTACATGTGCCAGATGAGCTGAGATCCAAGTCGGATCCAAAAGCTGAGAAGTGCATCTTTATTGGTTACTCTCTACAGCAAAAAGGGTATAGATGCTATAACCCTTCTACTCGTAAGTTTACAGTGAGCAGAGATGTTGTTTTTGATGAGATGAGTAGCTGGTATAAACCAGTAAATGTGATTGATGATGTAGATGCACAAAATGGTAATGCTGCATAGAATTCACAGCAGCAGTCACAAAATATTAGTGGACCTGGAGCGTCCTCTAGCAGTGGTTCACACTCTTCACCATGGACAGGCAGATTGAGATCAGGAGAATCTTCTCAAAGTAATGCAAATAGTGGTATGCAGGTATCACGAAAAGGAAAAGAGAAGGTTGATCAGCCCATGTTTGATGTGAATGCAAGTCACTCTTATGTGGATGGTGAATCCAGTGGCTCAGAACAGAGCATTGATGATGAGTTGGGTATTCCTTCTATTGTTACACCTGGAGTAAGGAAGACCAGGGATGTTTTGAGAGCACCTGGGAGTGAACCCACTTTACGCAGGTCTACCAGAGTTAGGTATCCTGTGGATAGGCTGAAATATGATGGATTTATAGCCATTCACTATGCATATATGGTCAAAGTGGTACAGGAACCAGAAACCACTTCTTTTGAGCAAGCCATGGGAAAAGAAAAATGGGAGAAAGCCATGGGTGAAGAAATGGATGCCTTAGAAGCAAATGCTACATGGAAATTGGTACCTTTGCCTAAAGGTAAGAATGCAATTGGCTGTAAGTGGGTTTATAAGGTGAAGCACAATGCAGATGGTTCTGTGAACAGATACAAGGCAAGATTAGTAGTCAAGGGGTATGCACAAACATATGGCATTGACTATGAAGAAACATTCAGTCCGGTTGCAAGAATGGCAACCATAAGATCAGTCATTGCTATGGCTGCATCAAAGGGATGGTCTTTACATCAGATGGATGTAAAGAATGCCTTCTTGCATGGTGATTTGCAAGAAGAGGTCTATATGGAGCAGCCACCAAGTTATGTACATGCTGTTCATCCTGAGTTTGTTTGCAGGTTGAAGAAAGCTTTGTATGGCTTGAAGCAAGCACCTAGAGTATGGTCTGACAAGATAGGACAGTATCTTGTCACTATTGTCTTTCAGATTTCCAAGGCAGATTTCTCACTTTATGTGAGAAAAACAGAGAAAGGTATTATGCTGCTTGTCATTTATGTTGATGATTTGATTATGACAGGTGACAGTGATGAAGATATCCTTCATGTGAAAATGCTATTGAAGCAGAAGTTTGAGATGAAGGATTTGGGAGAGCTGCGTTATTTCTTGGGCATTGAGGTGATTAGATCACCAAGTGGGATACAGCTCTTGCAGAGGCAGTATGGATTGGACATGCTGTCCAAATATGGGATGACAGGCTGTAAGCCTATTTCAGTTCCTTTGGAGCAGAATGTGAAGCTGAGCACAGATGCAGGTGAGCTTCTAGAAGACCCTACTATGTACAGACACATAGTAGGAAGTTTGATTTATATGACTATTACCAGGCCAGATTTGAGCTATGCTGTTAGATTGGTAAGTCAGTTTATGCAGGCTCCAAGGAAACCACATTTGGATGTGGCTAGAGGCATACTCAGGTATGTGAAGTCTACATTGCAGTATGGACTATGTTATGAGACTGGGGTTCAGATACAGTTGCATGGATACACTGATGCTGATTGGGCTGGTAGTATTTCTGATAGACGATCTACCAGTGGATATGTGTTCTCTTTTGGGAGTACTGCGATCACTTGGAGCAGCAAGAAACAGCCTATAGTTGCCTTGTCGAGCACAAAGGCTGAGTACAGGGGTGCAAGCAATGGCTGCATGTGAGGTAGCTTGGTTGCATAAGCTACTTTATGATATGCATCAGTCTACAGATGGGCCAGTTGTCATTTATTGTGACAACATGAGTAGTATACACTTGGCAAATAACCCAGTCTATCATGCTAGAACAAAGCACATTGAGGTGCATTTTCACTATGTGCGAGAGAGGGTTTTACTAGGTCTTATTGATCTAGTTTATGTCAGCACAGAGGATCAGGTAGCTGACATATTCACGAAGGCATTGGGCGCAGAGAAGCTGCGCAAGTTCAGAGACCTGCTTGGTGTGCAGGAATTGGGATTGAGCTCGAGGGGGAGTGTTGAGATATCAAGCTCCACTCGTGATACGCCAGGGTGACCGTTGTGTATTTATGTCACCGACTTGTCAGTTGCAGATGCGGTTGGTACACCGCCCCTGAATAATAGCTACATGATAGCTATCCTTATCTACTCTAGTTCGTGGCTCAGTTAGTGTGCCACCTTAGTTAGTTGAGTTTGGTTTGAGACCCATATCTAGGGTTCTTCTATTTCTTTGTACTTGAGTTCTTTTGGCTTCCACAACTAAGAAGAGGAAAACTGTTTTCAGCCTCCACCCTTGTGTGTATTCCCCCATTGTGCAAGCAAGAAAGCTACAAGTGAGACTCCTTCCTTCTCTCCCACAATCTTGACACCATTCTCCATGAACCAAGTGCAGCATGAATCCTCTTCGACTCTGTTGTTCCTATGCAAAATGGTACATCTGGAGCTCGACGCCAGCTTCTTCCTAGAGACTTTACTGATAGGAAAGGAACACTGACCTCAGGTCGATCCCAAGTGGAAACGGCTAGACACTTTCGCGCTCGGGGTAGACTCGGGAAGACCTAAATTGCAAACCCTGTGTCAGTCCCTGTGAATGCCAAGCGGAGCCTTCTAGACACTCCTTCTAATGGGCTATTAAGACATGTCCCACAAGTGGACAAGTGGACACGTTACAGTTGGTATCAGAGCAAACCAATGGAATCTAAGATTTACAAGGGAACTTAATGGAGGAAAATAAAGGGAATAAGGGGATAGCCAAGGGAAGACGAGTGGAATAGAGTAGTGTTTTCTATTGAAAACATTTCCTTACTCACTTATGGATGCTGGGTTGCAGAGTCACAAAGCATGGAGCAAGTTCTTGGTGTTTTAGGTCATGTTTATGACTGCAATGCGTGCTTTGGATTATCGATAGAGGCTAGGCATGATGAATATTCTAGACCGCATCTACAACCCTTCATCCCTGTATGCGGAATGGAGATGGATAGGAGAATTAGGAATATACTACATAGCAACCCACCAACTTGCGTACCTCCATACTAACTTGAAGAGAATCAAGTGGATGGAGGATTTAAAGATCATGAAGTTGTTCATCTTTGTCGAAGCTCACGCAAATACAACCCTGCATATTGGTGGTCGGCAAGTCAAGTAGAACAAGTATGTGTATGAAGAAGTGACTCGGGTGATCCCTGCCGACAGAATCAAAGTGCTAGGGTGCTATGAGAAGAACAGGTATCAAAGGAAGGGATACCCCATGCTTCCTATGACTTATCATTTTGTGAAAATCCATGACCCCACTCCATATTATTACTCGGTCCCTGTAACCGATTGTAACACAATCCTATTTTTCCTAAAGTGATGTACCAATCAGCTTGTTCTACTTTCCCAAAATAAATTAACTCAAAGGCATGAATGAATAAGAATTTTACTATTGTCTATCCTGATTGTAAATTTTGGAAAAGGAGTTAAGTGATTAGGTCACTTGGCTAAAAGTTGTGCTGGTCATATTTACGTAATATGGGAAACGTTTGATAAGTTTTTAACATAAAGAATCTTATTGCACAGGTGCAACCCCAAGTGGAGGTTCCAAGTCCAATCCCTGCACTAAGTACATCTGTGATTCAAGAGAAGAAGCTCCTTCTCAAACAAATTAAGCCACCTGAGTTCGATGGCAAGGAAAGGACTGTTCAAGTTGACGCTGAGATCTGGATCGAGTCCATGGATGACTATTTTGAGGCAGCAAGAACTGCACCTGCTAACCAAGCCATGCTCGCCAAACTTAAGCTTACAGGCAAAGCAAGACTTTGGTGGAAACAGTGGTGCGGAGACCAAGCAATCTTGGAAGGGACAGTCACTTGGGAGAAGTTTAGGGAAGCATTGCAAGGGAGGTATCTACCACCTGCCTACCACACATAGAAGATGAATGAATTCTATGATTTGAAGTAGCTTGGACTATCCCTTGATGCATATTATTCAAAGTTCGGTTCTCTCCTAAAGTATGCGCCTCCAATGGATATGACACAACAGGTGTCAAAGTTTTATGCTAGGTTAAATCCCCCCATAAACACCCACTTGGAATCAATGCGCCCAACAAGATGCACTCATTTGAGCTGCACCAATAATACAGGAGGTACAGACCAAGCCAAGGAAAAATAAGACTTGGCCTTATAGGGATCAGAATAAGGGAATGTATAGGGCTCAAACTAAGAATACGCGGGGTCAGAATCATGGACAAAGGAAGAAAGCTAGGACTAATGCTGTCAACAACTTTGTTCCTACACAAGGTAATGACTGCAATCTACGTTGCTTCCATTGCAACGAGCTTGGACACTTCAAGAGGCAGTGTCCCAAGCTTAGCAGAGGACATCGCCAAGGGAAATTCCAAGGAGCTGCCCATTGCCAAGGAGCCATATTCATGGCTAGAGGGAGAACCTCCATTGTTTCCAACAATGAGCTGGCGACGAAGAAGATCCATCCATGGATGCTGACATTGAGAGGGCAACAATTCACACCACTCTTCACAAGAAGGATCCTAATCGCCAATTCTCGATGATCCAAACTCCATCGGATTATGAAGGTAAAAGCTTCAAAACCCTAATTGATTGTGGCAGTACACATTCCTTCATTTCACCGATCTATGCAAAAAGGCTAGGGATAGCCACAATAGATGCATCTACTTTACTTATGGAATTGGCCAATGGTCATTAGGTCTCTTGTACTAGGCAAACTACTAAGGTGAAATTCCTACTGGGTGGGAAGCCAACTTCAGTGAGATTCAAGGTAATGAATCTAGGTGTCCAACCACAAATGTTTACTTGGAATGGATTGGTTAATACCCAATGATGCCCACATCTACTAAGGAAAGGGCCAAATCTCCTTCCCAAATTCTGAAGGGGAAGTAGTTACAACTCAAGGAGAGGCTGGTAAGCCAAAAATACAGCTGGCAAAAGCAACACAAATAATAAAAGGAGTTAGAAAGGGCCTACATGTCTATCTGATTAAACTGAATAAGCTAGATCAGAATCAAGAATTTGGGGAAGAACCTTCATGGTTAAAGGAATACGTAGACATATTTCTTGAGGAGCTAACATAACTTCCTCCTCAAAGGAAAGTCAACCACGAAATCAAGCTGGCGCCAAGAGCTGCACCAATCGCAAAGAGGCCATATAGGATGTCCATCCGGAAAGCTATCAAACTAAAAGAGCAACTCAAACAACTGTTAGACCAAGGCTACATCTGTCCTAGCAGTTCGCCATGGGGAGCTCCAATGCTATTCCAAAAGAAGAAAGATGGAACGTTTTGGCTATGCATTGACCACAAAGGGTTGAATTAATCAACCATCAAAAATAAATACCCCATTCCAAGAATAGATGAATTACTTGACCCTCTTCAAGCTACGAAGATCTTCTCTAAAATAGATCTCAAATCTGGATATTATCAGATAAGGATCAAGGAAGAAGATATCCCGAAGACTGCACTCAGCACAAGGTATGGACACTTTGAATTTTTAGTGCTCTCATTTGGGCTAACAAATGCTCCTCCTACCTTCAACAGGTTAATGTAGGATATCTTTAGGCCCTATCCTAATGACTTCGTACTCGTCTTCTTTGACGATACCCTAGTCTACTCTAAACAGGAAAAAGATCATGAACCCCATCTTTGCATTGTTCTTGAAACAATGAGAGCACACAAGCTTTATGCTGAGAAGAAGAAGTGTGCATTTTTCAAGCGACTGATTGAATATCTGGGATTCATTATATCAGTGGAAGGAATTTCAGTAGATCCAGCCAAGGTCAGAGACGTTCTGGAATGGCCAACACCAACTTCTGTCAAATAAATACGTAGCTTTCTTGGATTGATAGGATGGTACATGATCTTCATCAAAGATTATGCTTTGATTGCAGCACGTCTAACTAATCTACTAAAGAAGCAAGTAGCAATTGTATGGTCACCTGCCGAACAGACTAGCTTTGACAAGCTAAAGCAAAGCTTAGTATCAGCAC
The DNA here is from genome assembly GCF_053477565.2 of Lygodium microphyllum. Classification (NCBI taxonomy): domain Eukaryota; kingdom Viridiplantae; phylum Streptophyta; class Polypodiopsida; order Schizaeales; family Lygodiaceae; genus Lygodium; species Lygodium microphyllum. Next base: position 41,346,579 of record NC_141152.1, read on the forward strand.
CCATCCTAAAACTTCTTGATCTTAGTAAGGAGTTTGAAGTGGTAATTGATGCTAGCGCACTTGCCTTAGGATGTGTGCTTACGCAAGAAGATCATCCCGTAGCATATTCTTCAAGAAAATTGAAGAGCCATGAAAGGAATTATGCTACCCACGATCTGGAGCTGTTGGTTGTCATCCATGCTCTCAAACTTTGGAGACATTACTTTCTAGGTAACAAATTTCCCTTAGTGACAGACCACAAGAGTCTTAAACGGATCTTCACCCAGAATGAGCTCAACATGAGGCAACGTCGATGGATCGAAGTGCTGGAAAAATATGACTTTGAAATCAAATACATGCCTGGAAAAGAGAATGTACTTGCTGATGCACTCAGTCGCAAAGCATTTCTAAACTCTCGTATTTTGCAAGATCCATCAACAGCAAGGTCATTACCACAAAGGTATCAATGCCAAACAACCCAATTCTTGAGCTAGCTAGAGAAGAGGCATGTTATGACCCAGTCTATCAGAAATTGCTAAGGGAGATCCCCATCAAGGATCAAGACCCAAAGCTAAAAATGAAGTATCAAGAATTCTCTATCAGTTTGGACTTGTCTACTTTAGGACAAGATTATGTATCCCCGCAAGTCAATCTCTCAAGCAGAAGATACTCTAGGAAGCCCATGACTCCCCTTTCTCAGGACATCCTGGCTATGCCAAGACCCTTAATGAGATCAGGAAGAGCTATTATTTGGATAGGCTCAAGGGTGACATTCTCAAATATGTCACGGAATGTTTTTCTTGTCAATGCATTAAGGCAGAATATGTCAAAATGCCGGGGAAATTGCAACCACTTGACATTCCCCAAATGAAATGGCAATTCATTAGTATGGACTTTGTTGTTGGCCTAACCCAAGTTCAAGGAGGATACAACTCTATTATGGTTGTAGTAGATATGCTCACCAAGGTTGCACATCTCATCCCTGTCTAGACAAACTATAAAGCCTCAGACATCGCAAGATTATTCATCAAGGAAATATTCAAACTGCATGGGTTACTTAGAAGAATCATTAGTGATCGTGACTCTCTCTTCACATCACACTTTTGGAGGGCTATCTTTGAGGCCATTGGGACTCAACTCTATTTCAGTACATCTTACCATCCCCAAACTAATGGTCAAATGGAACGAGTCAACCAAGTCATTGAAGATATGCTTAGGGCATACTGTTGTCACGAACCCAAAAAGTGGATTCAATATTTGCCACTGGTTGAGTTTGCCTATAATGCTTCTTACCAACAAAGTATTTAGATGACCCCTTTTCAAGCATTGTATGGGCACAATTGTCGTACTCCTTTGAGCTTCTCGGATCCAACCTTGATGGTAAATATATTACCACAGTGACTGCCGTCCCCCCTGGGGCTCTCGGCTATAGCCACCCCGCCGGTAGTTGCTGTATCACCCCCCATGGCCGGCCGATTGGAGTTTTCCCCTCTGCGACCTGCTGCAATGCCAGGCTACTGGACCGATTTGCTAGCTATAAAATATTACACGGCGCAGCGAACAGAATCTGAGAAAGAGATAGAGAGTACACAACAGATAAGAGGAGAATCAGTAAATTCTTTAACTTCAAACAACTGATACAAAGATGGCTCTGTCCACCGGTGCACTTCCATTGTGTGAAGCTTAGATGGCGATCTAGACAGAAGATAGGTGAAGAGCTTAAGGCTAGCTGGAACAACAACTCTGACTGGGTGAAAGATGAGTGAGAGATGGCTGCGAAGGGGTTTAGCTTTTATAGCCCGCGAAGGTCGTTAGGTCGGCCTGCTGACCCAACCTACCATATGAGCCTCCACTAGTCGGCCAGGGAATATTCCCTTTACCATCGGGCGCAACTCGATGCAATGCGCCTCGAGTTGCTACCAGCTTAACCACTCTGTCTAATCCAAAGATTAGACCCACAACAGTCACCTTTTTGCCATCCGGTCACATAGACCTCATCTGATATACAAGTCAGGACTCAACCAATGTCCGGGCTCACATTTGGCTTCTCCTCATAATCGGGGCCTTACAACTTTGAGCACCATGGATCATTGGTAGCACCTAATGAGGGTGGGGCATTGATCATATCTAACACCCCCCCTCAATGTCCACCCATAGGTGAACTGTCTCCTCGGCCCAATGCCGAGTCTCTGAAGATGAACTTGAAGTAGATCCTTCGTAAGTGCTTTGGTGAAGATATCTGCTCCATTCTCCTCTGTTGGACAGTAGACCAATTCCACTATCCCATCCTCCATCAAATCACGCACATAGTGATACTGGATCTCTATATGTTTGGTGTGTGCATGAAACACTGGATTTTTGGCAATGGCGATGCAACTCTGATTGTCACATCTCAACACAGTTGGTTCTTCATCCTGCACTCCCATATGCCATAGAATCCTTCTCAACCATACGGCCTCACATGCAGCAAAACAAGCTGCCTTGTACTCTGCTTCGGTAGAAGACAATGCCACTGTTTGTTGCTTCTTACTAATCCAAGAGAAAATTCCTGAAACCCAAAGAGAAACAATAACCAGAAACTGACTTCCTGGAATCAATGTCTCCTGCCCAATCTGAGTCACAGTTCCCCACAAGAGAAGTTCCGAAACTGTATGTGATACCATAGTCAAGAGTTTTCTTCAAGTATCTGAGCACCCGCATCCCAGCCTTCCAATGACTCTCATGAGGTTTGTTTGAGAACCTGCTCAAAACACCAACAGCAAAACTGATATCTGGTCTGGGTGTTACACAAGTAGATCAGACTGCCGACCAACCTCCTATACCTCCCAATGTCTACTAGTGCTGATGTATCCTTGACGGATAACTTTGCATTCACCTCCATAGGTGTAGCTATCTCCTTGCACTCGGTCATGCCAAATGCCTTCAAGATCTCCCATGCATACTTCTTCTGAGAGATGAAGTTCTTTCCTGGCTCTTGCCAGACTTCAATCCCCAAACAATAGTGCAGCAAGCCTAAGTCTATCATTTCAAACTCAGAACTCAAAGCCTTTTGAGTTTGGTTGATCATATCTTCATAGTCACCTGTAATAAGAAGGTCGTCCACATATAGGACAATCACTACAGACTTTTTACCATCCCTCTAAACATACAAGTTAGCATCTGAGGCACATCTTTTGAAGTTTAGGTTTAAAAAGAACCTATCTATCCGCTGGTACCATGCTCTGGGGGCTTGTTTCAGCCCATACAATGCCTTCTTGAGTTTACACACTTTGTTCTCAGAATGGGGGGCCTCAAACCCTAGTGGCTGAGCCACGTACACCTCCTCCTTGAGGTCACCATTTAAGAACGCTGACTTAACATCCATTTGGTACACTGGCCACTTCTTGTGGGTAGCCACTGCAAGTACCATGCGAATAATGGTCATTCTGGAAGTTGGGGCAAATGACTCTTGAAAATCAAACCCTTCAACTTGTGAAAATCCCTGGGCAACCAGTCTAGCTTTGTACTTTTCTAAGGTACCATTAGCCTTGTACTTTACCTTCCAGATCCACTTGGTGCCAATAACCTTCCGCTTTGCTGGTCGATCCACTAGCGCCCAAGTGTCATTCTTCATTATGCTGTCATACTCCGCCTGCATAGTAGCCTTCCATGATGGATTTGCAAGTGCTTCTTCTAAGTCAGTTGGCTCGTTTACTTCTCTCATAATCTCAACCATCAAGGCCATATTGACTATGTGAGCAGAAGCCCTCCTTTTCTCCTCTATTCTCTGAGACCTCCTTGGTCCGTCTACCTTCTCCTCAACAGATGCAGGCATAGGATTATTGTGGTCATAGAGCTACTTCACCCAGTGCGGCAATGGCTTTTCCGGTGGGGTGATGTCAGGTTAGTGAACTTTTTCCTCATCATCTGAAGATGATGCTTCCTCCTCCTTAAGGATAGGGAAAGCTCTCGAGATAGGTTCATAGTGGACTACTTCTTTGCTTGATGATAAAGTGGAAGAACTTGCCTTCTCCTCCTCCACTGTATGCGGCTCCTCCTTGAACACCACATCACGGCTCGCGATGATCTTCTTTGCCTCTTGGTCATATAATTTGTAAGCCTTCTGCTCATCACTATAACCCAAGAAGATACATTTTCTGCTTTTTGGTTGTAACTTGTTTCGCTTCTCATCTGGAACATGTGCATAACATTCACATCCAAAATTTTTGAAATGTGAGACAAATGGTTTCTTACCAGTGTAAGCCTCATGAGGTGTTTTTCCCTTGAGAGCCTTTGTATAGCTCCGATTTAGAATGCAGACTATAGTATTAATAGCTTCAGCCCAAAAATGGTTAGGCAATCCCTTGCCCTTTAGCATGCATCTTGCCATCTCCACAATGGTGCGATTCCTGCGTTCCACAACACCATTCTGCTGGGGTAAGTGAGGCATCGTCAATTGACGCTTGATCCCTTTGCTCTTGCAAAAGCCTTCAAACTCCTTTGAGTTGAACTCACCACCACCATCTATTCTAAATTTCTTCACACTTTTCCCTGTTTCATTCTCAACAAGTATTAGCCATTCTTTAAACTTACCAAAAGCTTGAGCCTTATCACAAAGGAAGTACACCCACATCTTCCTATTGTAGTCGTCGACAATCAACATAAAATAAGAAGATCCCCCCAAGGCCTGTGTAGGCATCTTACCACACAATTCAACATGCACCAACTCTAGAGGAGCCTGTGCTCTATTCTTGCTTTCTTGTGGAAATGCCTTTCTCTATTGCTTGCCCATCATACAAGCTTCACATGGTTCCTTCAATTCAGTTATTGTAGGTAGATGAGCAACCATACCTTGCTTTTGCATCTCCTTCAATACTACAAATCCGATGTGTCCAAACCTTTCATTCCAAAGCTTACTTGTGCCCACTCCAGCGGTGGCTGTAAGAGCACTTAGCTCATACAGGTTGTTCCTTCTTTCTCCTTTGCCAACAATTGTGCCAGCACTATCAATAATTTCTGCACCTGTCTTCTTGAACCTCACTTCATGACCAAGATCAGTTATGGCAACTAATAAGAGATTTCTCCTGATTTCGAGAACAAACAACACATTTGAAAGCTTTTTGACTTCACCATTTGTAGCAACAAAAGAAATAGTACTTGTGCCCGCAGCAGGGCATTTAGCATCATTTCCAACCGTCACAGTGATGGATTCTTGTAGAGGCTGCATAGAATTGTATAGACCTTTCTTGTTGGTCATGTGACAGGAGACCCCACTATCCAACACCCATGAGTCAGTGGTAGATTCTTCTTGTGCCGAGGAGCACACTTCCTCAGTGGTCGCCATGAATAATTCCAACTCTGCTTCAGTCGTATCGGCTATCTCTTTCCCTTTACTTTTAAGGGTACCATTCTTTTCATCTACCTTCTTGACACGACAATCTGCAATTGCATGTCCTTTCTTCTTGTAGTAGAAGCACTCTCCTTGAAACTTCTTCTTGCCGCCCTTCTTCTTTTTGTCACCATCTGGAGCCCCGAGAGGAACACCAAGGAAAATGGAATTCTCTTGCAAGAAAATCTATCTTGTAACATTAACAAGCTTGTTTATCATGTTTCATATGATCACAATGAAGAAAAGAACACCAGGCACAACAAATCTTCATGCAGCATCATGTAAATCTCCCACGATTTTTAATAGAATCAACCATATTCTTCAACATCTTCACAAAATCCATCAATAGAACAAAGAAAGCAAAGAAGTACACCATCTTTGAATGGAAAAATATCACATAGTATTCATCTTCAATATCTTCATAGTCTTCTCTCTCAATCTCTCATATACAATCACTCTGGTTGAGTAGAATTGGCTATCTCTGACTCTCTCTCTCTCACTCTATCAATAATACATCATATCCTCACTACAATCTCTCAAAAATCACCCTCAATAATCCTTCTTAGGTCGTGGATACCCCTCCCAAAAGGTATGTCTGATATGAAGAGTCACTAGAGCCACTACAGTGTCCTTTCATAGCTCACTACTGTCACTTCACTCTAGTCTTTACTTGAGTCTTCAGCAGCTACTTCTTCCACTTCTTTCAGCTCTTTTGCACTTGTATTCACCTCTTTCCAAGGCTAGAAAACTTTCCCAAGCTACACTCTCATCCATCAGAACACATACAGAAGCATTCAGAACAGACTACAGAACAGTACCAGAACAGCTACAGTACAGAACAGAACAGAGACAGAACAGAAGCAGAAGCTCTACAGAAGACCTACAGAAGGTTACAGAAGGTCATCAAAACCACATAACTCACTCTCAAACCATTCCAAACTCTCACAAACCATTCAATAAGCTTTCTCAAGATCTCAATCTTCATCAATCAATACTCTATTCCTCCTTACAGAAGACAATCAGAACAAAACAGAGCAAAACAGAACAAAATAGAAGGTATACAGAACCAATCAGAACCTATCAGAACATCACAGAACCACCAATAAACATCATGATCTTCCAAAACTCAATCATTACCATCCAAAACATTCTCAAACCACTTCCAAATCAATCAATCATCTCATAAAATCAACCATTCAGCTCTCCAAAAACAACAAAAATCAGCCAAAAAACAAGTCATTTCAACACTCAACATATCCCCACACTTAATAAGGAAGCGTCCTCGCGACCCAGGAAAAAGGGAATACAAGTTCAGTTGAAAAGCTCAACTTTGATCGTCAATATCTTTTCACAAATAATCCATCCACCACGACCCCAACTTATAACCTGTTTCTGATATAAAAATACAAAGAAAGGAAAACTCTTTATACATTAACACCTCTTATCAAACTAAAAATCACCACAAATTTGTAAAGGATATAAGAGTTTTCTTCTTCGTCATCTGCATCTACTTCAACTCTCCAACCACGACCCCATCTCTACAAATCTCCAAAACATAGCTCGTACACGAAATCCAATAGGAAACCACCACGTTCGTTTGACATAAATGAACTCACAACACAAACACTAATACACAACACAACCATCTGAATGACTTCTTCAAAAAAGAAAGTTGTTCATTAGAAAGCTTCCACCATACATTGGAAAGGTATCAATGAAGATGATCCCTCTTAAAAGATTGATGTTGTCGGAATCGATCCATAGATAAGGATTCATCTACAAAGTTTTTAGGAGGATTTTGAAAAAATTGGAGACAGCACATCCTTTCCAACAGGACGAGGTATCTGCTAGGCAAACAAAGGGCATGAAAATACAGTATGTCCAGCTGTTGGGAATCAATGCTAACATTGACATTCATGCACAACTTTGGAATAGGCTTTGAATCAGTATGAGAGTACCTATGCATATATGCCAGGTACCAAGCAAAGTGAGCAGTTAATCTCACTGAGGGATCTGCAGACTGTGAATATTGTTGGGCAAAATGAACATAGTTTTGATAAGCTTGACTAGAAGCTGTCCATTCTCCTGGAATTACTGGCCAATTAATCTGCGGTCCTGTAAGGCAATCATCCAAACTCCATCCCCTTCTTCTGGAAATCTGATTATCAAACCCGTCACAGTCACTAACCAACTGAGGTGGTTGAGATATGGAAGTGTTAGGAGAGGGTAATGGAATAAGGGAAAGTGGATGAAGGGAAGGATAGGAAAAATCATAAAAGGAAGAAAAGGTTAAAGAAGGAGTGGCAGAAATTTGTAAGGAATCACTAAGGAAAGGTGTTAACTGATAAATAGGAAATATGGAGGGTACATTTATGAGGGGTGAAGAACAGGGTGGAGAAGGGGAAAAATACCCTATCCTCAATAAAGGAACAGTAAGTGAAAATAGGAATTTGAGGGAAAGATGAAGGTTGGAAAAGAAGTGGTAAAATAGTGGAATTAGATTGACAAAGGGAAATATATATAGCATAGCGATGAGCCATTTGTTGATAATAGAGGAGGGTAGGAACAGAAGGTCCTAAAAGAGATCGTCTATGATAGGCATCAAAGAAGGTAGCATCAAATGGATTATGTTTGGAAAGATAGGTTAAGAGATCCATCCTCAGTTGTTTAGTACTTTGGGAAAAGGTAGGAGCTGTGTTTTGTCTTTGATTGAGGACCACCGAATCAATCATGGGATGCCACGAATTATCATGACAATCAGCCACTTTGGAGGAATAACCCTGGAACATATCAGCTATGCGCAACTCCAAATGATTGACATATAAAACAGCCTGTAAGACCACATCCCCCACATACCATGCCATATCTACCTCATTTGGGATTAACAAATCTCCTCGGAGATACATGTATGACATCAATAGGGTATCTGGCGTGACAGAATCTTCAAAGACCATTCTGACTACCTCTGTTAACAACTCAGCAGACCAAGCCCCACTCCAGCCATCCTCTGGAAAAGGCAAATCCATCGTGGAAAGCTTCATATAGAAAACCATCTTCTGTAAGTGGTAGTGGACAAAGAAAGAATGGTCAGGTAAGACATATTCCTGAAACTGCTCAAAGGTAGACCATAACAAGTCCATTCTGGACTGCAATCGTTCCACTTTATCTTGAAATAGAGGGCACAAAGTAGCCTGTCTCTGAAGAGCAGCCAAGTCCTGCTGTGAAAGAGAAGGAATCAATGGAATATGAGGGCTTGGAGGAACAGAGCGGGACTTTGCAAGTTGATCTCGCAACTGCTTGATTTGGGAGGCTTGGTTGGCCACTGTGTCATTAGCAGTCTGTAAAGCTGAAAGCTTGTCATCTAAGAGAGCTTGGAATTCCTTCGCTTCGCTGGACATCCTCTCCTTCTCTGCTGAAAGGTTAGTAACCTGTGACTGAGCCTCGAATAACTGGGTCTTCAATGAAGAAATCTCATCGCTTTGAGTGGCAACCAGTTGGGTTTGCTGTTCCATTTGCTTAAATAGATCTGCTAGGGTATCCTTAGCAGAAGCTAACTCAGATGTTGCCTTATGCAACTGGTCTTTGGACTGCATGAGCTCTTCATAGAAAGATGCGTACAGCTGTTGAACACAGGCTGTCACTGACAACTCAATGGAACTTTGAATATCCTTGCAGAGGAAAGGAATGGCATCTCCTGAAACGAGACTGTTCAGGGAAGGAACTGAGATCTCCAAGGATCCTTCTTGATGTGCTCTGAATAGGTTATTGCAAGTGAGATACCCAGGGAGTTCACTGCTAGAAGTAGCAGGGATAGGCACTGAGGGAAGTACAGCAGGGGCTTTATCCGCTACCCTCTTCAAGCGTTTGCGCTGTGTGACCAGGGGAGGCGGAGAATCATCATCCTCAATGTCAATGGGTGCTGACTCGTCTGAAGGTGGAGGAGGAGGTACTGGATCTGATGGAGGAGGTGGAGGCACAGTCTTCTGTAAACCTGAATAGGTCAAGAAGGCAGACAAATATGATCCATAGGTAACATTGGTAACATTACCCCTCGTGACTTTAACAAAATGCTGATCCATTTTAGTAAGGAGGTAAGTGCTCCAATCAATAGCAACTCCTTTTAGCACCATCCTAGAAGCTGTGAAAAGCTCTTTGGACAAATAGTGGGATGGCGTTTTGGCAGGCATGAACCTGTCTTGAAGGAACTGACACATCGTCTTCCATACGGGATCAGTAATCATAGAAAACGAAACTCCTGAAGAGTTTATCGCCTTCTTAACATCAAGGACTTCCCTTGTCTACTTCTGCAATAGCTTCAGAATCTCTTCATTAGAGAAGAGCTGACGAGTGGTCACAAAAGGTTCTCCTTTGAAGGGAAGAGACAGAGCCTTCCCTAAGCCTCGAGATGTCAATGTCATAGACAGGCCTTGGACTACGCCTGTCTTCTTGCTGTAAGAGGCCAGGAACTCATCACATAACGACGGATCTTCTGGAAGCAATGGAAAAGGAGTGGCCACAAAAGCAGCAAGTCCCGCCTTCGTAAGAGGCTCAAAAGTAAGTAGGGAAGAGTAATCCCTACTAACTAATGGGACGCACTGGATAGGGGGAGGAGCATGAGAAGGCGCCATTCAGATGGTTACACACACACCACAAACACAGACAATCAAGGAGAATGCCTGCAAAGCAACAGACAAAAAACCAAGGATAAGAGAATTACCAATAAAACGTGACACGACCTACTAACCCCAAGCAAACCACATCCTAGAAAAAATTTGACATGACCTCGAGACAAATGCGACCGAAAGCTTCATGCGATGCATCAGACAAACACCCTGAACCCCGTATCAGGCAACAAAAGAAAAAAACTGCATACCGTACCCGTAACCGTAACAAAGACAGGAAACCAAAATAATAACACATCCGACACATATCAAAACTATATCGGTGATAAACCAAGACTGGACCATGGAAAACAACTCTAATGACTGCGCACACCCATACCACGAAACGGTTCATTAAAAAGAGGAAGTAAGTGCAGTGAGGGGGGAATTAATTTAATGAAGGGTTGATTTTAATAAATTAATAAGAATGGGTGAATTTTTATTAGGTGATAAACCTTAACAAGAAAACGGCGGTTCCTTATTATAAATTAAATTACCAATTATTAGGTGAAGCGGTGCAGTTATTCGATTCCCGGACTTCGATACCCGACTGGGTCTCTAAATGCAAGTTCATTGATTACAAATTAAGGTGATGTGGAGCGCTTTTTTGCCAGCGCGTGCTCATGTGACGGCGGGTTTATTTAATTTAAAATTTAAAGTGCCTCTGTAGCGCACGTAGCGCACGTAGCGCGTGCTAAGTGAACGGCTGGTTTATTTTAATTTAAAAAGTATGTGTGTTTTAGCGCGAATGCGTATGGAAATTGTGGGTGAATTAAAGGGTTCATTTTAACAATTAATTTGTGATTAAGGGGGAAAATAAAAAATAAAGCACATAAAATAAATACCTGGAAGGGGTGTGTATGTAATGCAGGAATGCGCACGGAAGAGTCCACCAAAAGAAGGGAATCTAGTAAAGGAAAAGTAAAGATCACTGATGAAACAACAAACAACACCTTAGCGGATGTGTGGATTTGATTGTGGTTAGTTATTTTTATTTTTATTATTTGTTAGTAGTTTTTTATTTATTTATTTATTTATATTATTTTTGGGTGTTAAGTTGTGATTATTTATGGTGGAATAAAGGGAAAATGATGAAGGGAGGTGAGGGGAATTTTTGAGAATTTTTTTAGTATTTTTTAGAATTTTTAAATGAATTTTCTACATGTATTGGCAATTTGGGGGTGAAATGAGGAAATATTTAATTTTCAGAAATTTTAGGATAGGCAATTGCCAGCAGACAAATTCCCAAAAATTGACAAAAGGCAAAAGAAATTTTTAGAAATTTTTCTGAAATTTTTTTATGGAAAAATTAATGTAGTGATTAATTAAGTCACCTAAATCACATTAATCAAATAAAGTCAGTTAGGCATAAGTCAATTAAGTCTGGTTAGTGGGGTAAGTCATGTTAGTCCACCTAAGTCAAGTCAGGTAAGTCTAGGTTGCTTAGGTTAGTCAACTAGGCTAGGTTAACTAACTAAGTTAGGTTAGTCAACTAAGGTAAGTTAACTAGGTTGGGGTTAGTCAACTAAGTTAAGTTAGGTTAGTTAGGTTTGAACTAACTAAGGTTAGTGTTCTTAGTTAGGTTAGTTAGGTTAAAACTAACTAAGGTTAGTGTTCTTAGTTAGGTTGGTTAGGTTAAAACTAACTAAGGTTAGTGTACTAACCAGAATAGGGTTAGTGGAGGAGGCAGTTAGGGTTAGTGGTGGTGGTGGCGTGGAGGTGGTGGTGGCGGCGTGGAGAGAGGCAGCAGGCAGTGCGGCGGCTCCGTCCAGTGGCGGCTTCGTCCGATGGCGGCGGCGGCGACTCCGTCGAGTGGCGGCGGCTACGAGGAGGAGGGGAAAAGAAAGGAAGGAGGAGGAGGAGGAGGGAGGGGGGAGGGCGAAGGAGGAGAGGGCGGGGCTACTGGCGGGGGGGGTAGGGAAGAAGACAAAGGAGGGGAGGGCGGAGGTGCTGGCGGGGGGGGTAGGGAAGAAGAAGGCGATGGCGTGGGGGAGGGAAAAAGAAGGCGACGGTGGCAGAAGGGTGGGGTTGCGGGGGAAGAGCAGGACGGCGGGGGGTAGGAGGAAGGCGAGGAGGCGAAGGGAGGCGCTGGGGGGGGGGGGTAGGGAAGAAGACGACGGTGGCAGAAGGGCGGGGTTGCGGGGGAAGAGCACGAGGGCGGGGGAAGGCGAGGAGCAGGAGGGCACTGAGAAGGCGAGGAGCAGGAGGGTGGGGAGGAGGCGAGGAGCAGGAGGGCGCTGAGAAGGAGGCAGACGGGGGGGAAGAAGACGCCGTCGGGGGGGCGCTGGCAGGTGGAGGAGGGGAGAAGAAGAGAAGAAAGGAGGGAAGAGGTGGAGAAGGAGGGGCTGGGCACGCAGGAGGAGAGAGAGAAAGAAAGGGAGAGAGAAAGAGAGGGAGAAGGGCGGTTGGGGGGAAGGGGTGGGCAGTTGGGGGGAAGGGGTAGGGGGCCCATGGGGGGGGCCATGGGGTGGGCAGGTGGGGGGAAGGGGTGGGGGGCAAGGGCGCGTACCCCCGTCCCGCGCGCGTGCGCGGGGCGGGGTAAAAAAATTTGCCGTGACGGGATTGAAATGGCGCGGGGAAGACGGTACAGGTTACGCGGACACGACCGGGGCACGTGGAGACGCGTAAAATCGAAAAAGAGCGCGTTCACGCGCAAAACGGGCGTGAGAAAAAACGTAAAAATAAAGAAAAATTAATAACTCCCAATCCGGACGTCAAAACGAAATAGCGTAAAAACGAAAAGTGGGCAGGACGACAGGGGGAAAATAAGGAAAATACGGGACGGGGGTTCCGGGAGGGGTAAAGGGCGGTCACGTGCAAAAAACACAAAAAACAAACCAAAAACGCAATTTAAAAATTAATATCGAAAGATCCCTGCATCGGAATGAGGTGCAGAAAAAAGGAAAACTGTGCAGAAAGATGTGCCCGACAATCCTATCACCTCAAAACATTATTCCGACTGAGATAAGACGCGTTCACATAGGAAAAACCCAAAAAACAAACCCGAAAATGGAATCAGAAATTAATATCGGACAACCCATTCACCGGAATGACATGCACTAAGAAGGAAAAATGTCCGCAGGAAGGGGTGGCACAGGGTTATCATGTTAAACCGCAATTCCGGTGGAAGTAAGAGGGGTTCACATGTGAAAAACTCCAAAAATACTCCCGAAAACTCATTTAAAATTTAATAAGTAAAAATCCAGAAGTCGAAAAAGGGTGGAGGAAAAAGGAAAAAGGTCAGGGAAGGCACAGGGGACACGGCTGTCAAATCAAATTGGAGTTCCGATGCAAACAGGGCAGGTTCACATGGAAAAATGTCAAAAATACGCACGAAAAAGGTGTAAAAAACCCGAAAAATGAATAACGGACAAACCGTGTATCGGAATGATGCAGAATAAAAAGGAAAAATGTCAGGGAAAAAGTGGTGGTCAGGGCTAGGATGTCAGATCACGGTTCCGAAGCAAGAAAAGCGCATTCACATGGAAAACTGTCTAAATTGCGTAAAATGCTTCAAAAATTAATAACTCAAAAACCGTGCATCGGAACAAAGGTAGGTAAAAAGGAAAAATGATCAGTTCAAAGGGAGGAATAGGGCTATAAGGTTGGATGGGGACTTTGGTGAACGTAGGGTGCATTCACATGGCATGACCTCAAAATCAGGGAATGAAGGAAAACTGCAAGGAAACAGCCCCAAGGGTGGGTGGAACATAACCGGAAGGGTGGAAAGGGATCCCATTAGGTAAAAGCAAGTCACGGTATACATGCATGAGCAGGGTAAGGCATATGCAGAGGGGTATGCAATATAGACGCGCAGGGACGCCTCCCCACACTTAAGACCTTAACGGATAGGGTTAACCGAGCAACAGGGACCTAGGACCACGCCACAGATCATCCACTAACTTCCCCACACTTAAAACATGACCGGCACAAAGAAACCAAAGTGTAGGGTTAGAAAAACTTGGCCCGTTTCGTCAAGAATCAAGGTTGAGTATCGATGGCACGTCCAGTGTGGTTGTCGGCGCTGGAGGAACCAAGGCAGCTTCTCGGCACACGTCCGTCATGGCAGGGACCACGCGACAGCACCCAGGGAGGTAGCTGATGGAAGGAATCGCAGGAAATTCGTCGATGATGAGGGATACTACACTCAACTCACAATCACTCAATTGGAATGAAAGAACAGTCACTCGCCCCATGACTAATATCACTCGCGGAAGAATGATTAAAACCCACATCTCATACCCGGTTGAGGAATCAACAAGGGGGAAATGGTGCGAAGGGAGTATGCCAGGGTGCACAGTTGATGGTGCATTAGTGCGTCTAACCCGTCTGGCATAAGTGCAAGGAGAAAGGCAAGGGAGCCTTACAGTGCAGTGTACAGAACAGGGTGATGTGTCTTGTGATGACGGTAAAGACCCATCCCGTGGGTACACAGGGAAACGGGAACATACCTGACTCCAAGTGTCGTAACGTCCCTCAATCTCACCTCTCGGTAATTGATTGAAGAAACTCCAGTCACACTCATCCCACCCTCTGTCTCACGCTCTGTGGATAGATACAGGAGGGCAGCCTTGTCCTGAAACCCATTGATGTAATCCTCACAGTCACTTGTGCAAAGATTGTATGCCTTGTGCGCATTTGATGGTGCAACTGTGCATCCCGCCCTGTGCCGGCATACGGTGCAAGAAGGAAGGCAAGGGAGCCTTATGGTGCAGTGCACAAAAACAAATTGTGCTTTGTGCTTTGAGAGGCCCATCCCGTGCGTGCAACACTTCATTCACACTACTCACCTCTCATTTGATTTGAAAGGGAAAAGACTGGTCTCTCGACCCACCCTCTGTCTCACTCTCTGTTGATAGTTATAAGAGGGCAACCGTACTCACTTCCCCATCCGGTTAGGATGAAAGCTCACAGCACTCTATTGTTTGTCGATGAAGATCGCGTCATCAATTGTTAAAGAGGCGTACCCAGGGAGGTAGCCATCAAATCGAACGTTGTATTGGACAGGAACATAGCGTCTGCTAGAGGACAGGTAATCACTTTGCGAAAAGACCCAGGACACAGCGTACCAAGGGAGGCAGCTTCGGAATTGGATCCGAGGGATATCAATCAATGAATCCACTTTCCGGACTGCTGGGTGTTACCACCTTTTCCATAGCCTGCTTCTCGCCCAAGGGTGTTTATCACCTTTTCTTGGAACGAGGCCTGCTATGACAGGGAATTGCTTCCTTTTCTCTCATAACAGACTTGTTTATTTGTTTTTTTCTTTCTTTCTTCTTTGGTTTTTTTTTTCTTTTTCTTATTTTCCCCTATTCCCGAGGGTGTTTCCACCTTTTCTCGAAGAAGAGGTCGGCATGACAGGGACCTAAGTCCTTTTCTCCCATGACCGATATGTTTTTTTTTTTCTTTTCAATATTGAGCAAGGGAATGGTAGAAAAACCATGTGTCAAAACCAACCTCGCCACTGTCGCTGGTGGAAAATAGAGGATAAGAGATCAAGGCTGGAAGGGGGTTTTGAGGGGACAGAGGGTTGCGCCCTCTTCATCAGAAATGATTGAAGAACGGCTATCAGAAGTAGCATCATAACAAGTACAATGCCGTGCCAACGAGGGAAAGGATCAAGTGCCCGTAATTGTCAAGATCCCCAAGGAGGGAAGTACTTCTTCAGGCGATATCCATTGATCAGAAAGGGATCATCAGAGGCATCAACGGTCTATACTTGGACAGAACCATTAGGGTTGACGGCAAGTACCTTATAGGGGCCCATCCACCGCTGTTGAAGCTTGCCAGGAAACTTGCCAAAGCGTGAATCATAGGCTAGGACCAAATCACCTTCTTTGAACTCCTTGTGCTTGATGAAACTGTCATGGTAAGCCTTACGTCGAGCTTGCGTGGCTTCCATGCACTGTAGAGCCATCCTGCGAATTTCGTCCAAACATTCCAAGTGCAGAAGACGGCGTTGCAGTGAATCATCGTCCCCCAAACACTCTTTGATAGCCACTCTCAAAGAGGGTAGTTCCAGTTCAACAGGAAAAACAGCTTCTGTACCATACACCAACTGGAAAGGTGTCTGTCCCGTTGCTGCTTTATGGGAGGTTCTGTACACCCAGAGGGCCTCTGTAAGTCGATCGTCCCAATCACGACGATGTGCGGCAATTGTTCTTGTCAGAATCGAGCAGAGGATGCGATTGGTGACTTCGACTTGGCCGTTGGCTCTGGGGTAATAAGGAGTGGACTTGCGATGGCGGATCTTATACAACTTTGTCAACTCTTCCATGACTTTGTTGAGGAAATGAGTGCCTCTATCACTTACCAGCTCTAAGGGACTACCAAAATGGGTGATGATATTCTCGTACATGAACAGGGCCACGCTGTTACCATCGTCCCGCTTTAGGGCTTTAGCTTCACACCACTTTGTGACATAATCCGTACATACGAGGATGTATCGGTTCTATTTTCTTCTGGTAGGAGGATCGATTGGACCTACGAAGTCAATGCCCCACTTCTCAAACGGCTTCAACAGAAGGATAGGTTGCAATGGCATGGCACTTGTCTTCGTGGGTTTCCCCATTCTTTGACAAGCATCACATCTTTTACAGTAATCATAGGAATCTTTGTGGATGGTAGGCCACCAATAACCTGCTAGCAGAGCCTTCCTGGCTATAGCTTCTCCTGCAAAGTGACCTCCACATGGCTCGTCGTGGCAAGCCTTTAGAACAATCCCAATCTCATCTCCTGCAACACATCTTCTGAGCACTTCATCTTTGCCTTTCTTGTACAGTGCACCGCCTAGCAGGGTGTAGGGGGCTGATTCTAACATGAGCTTCTTCCTTTCCCGACTAGAAATACCAGGAGGGTACTGTTGAGTTGCCAGCAGATTGGCAATGTCTGCATACCAAGGAGTTACAGTATCTACCAAGAATAGGGAAGCATCAGGGAGGTCTGGATCATCCTGCTTCTCGTCTGCAGTTTGTGGGATACGCGACAAATGATCAGCCAGAACATGGGAACGACCAGGCTTAGTAATCACCTCAAAGTCAAACTCCTGGAATAGAAGGAGCCATCTCATCATTCGTCCTTTCACATCTGCTTTGTTCATCAAGAAGGACAGGGCCTCATGATCCACATAAAATTTAAAATGGGTAGATAGGAGGTAATGGCGAAACTTCTCCAGGGCAAACACCATTGCCAAGCACTCTAGCTCGGTCACTGTATAGTTCCATTCCCTATCAGTGACTTTTCGACTTGCATAATAGATCGGTTGATCCAACTTCGAGGAGCCCTTTTGGCAGAGGACAGCACCTAAGCCTTCAATTGATGCATCAGTGTGTACATGGAACTCTTTCGTCCAATCAGGAGGTTGAAGAATGGGGGCCTCTATCAGACACTGCTTCAAAGTGTGGAAGGCTTTGTCACATTCTTCTGTCCAAGTAAACTCTGCATCTTTCCTCAGAAGCTTGTGCAACGAAGTTGCCTTTGTCACAAAATGGGCTATAAACCTTCTGTAGTAACCCACATGACCTAAGAATCCCCTCAACTGTTTGAGGTTGGTGGGTGCTGTCAGAGCTGCAATCTTTTCAATCTTTGCAGGGTCTGTTGATATCCCTTATGCAGAGACAATGTGGCCCAACAGAACTCCAGAAGAGACCCCAAAGATGCATTTGTTGGGGTTGAGGGAAATCCCATACTCCCGGCATCGGTCAAAGCATTGTTCCAGGTGTTCCCAGTGTTCACGGATCAAACTATAGACACAGAAGTCATCCAAATATACCTCAATGAAGTCATGTAGATGATTTTGAAATGCGGCCATCATAACTCGTTGGAAAGTAGCAGGGGCATTGCAGAGCCCAAATGGCATCACTCGATAAGCGTAGGTCCCCCATTCTATGGTGAAGGTTGTTTTGGATTGGTCTTCTTCTGCGATTTGCACTTGATTGTATCCACTGAATCCATCCAAAAGAGAATAAAGTTCATGTCCTGCCACTCTGTCCAACAATTGATCTGTGAAAGGGATAGGAAAGTGATCCTTCTTTGTCTTGGAATTAAGCTTTCGGAAATCCACACATATTCGCAATTTGCCATTCTTCTTGGGTACAACCACGATGGGTGAAACCCATTCACTATTTGCCACTGGATAGATGAACTCGGCTTCCAGAAGCTTCAGTAGCTCTGGTTTCACCAATGTGGAATAATTCGGGTTCATTCGCCTCTGTCGTTGCCGTACTGGCTTGGCATCAGGCTCCAAGTCAATATGATGTTGACATATTGTGGGATCAATCCCCTTTAGGTCTTTGTAAGACCATGCAAACACGTCCAAATTTTCTTTCAACAAGTTGTACAAGGTTGACAACTCCTCTTCTGGGAGACTGCTACCCACCTTCAAGTGGCGTTCAGTGCCTTCTGCATCCACAAAGGTTAACTGCCTTTCACCTTCTACTTCATGGATGAAGGTCCCGTGGACTGCTTCTGGGTAGAGATCCGACTCCTTCAAGGGAGTGGTGTCCTCTTCTGATGTCCCACTAGAACCCACTTCTTCTTTTGGTGGAGACTTAGGTTGCTCCTTAAGACGTTGGAATGGGATTAGAGCTGTTTTGGGTTTGGTTTCAAAATTAAGTATCTCTTGGCTTGAAGACTCATCTTCTGATGATGACACATCCAGGAACGTCACATAACAGGGACCCTCTGATTTCTGTTGGGTTTGTCGGACTGGTGCTTGTTGGCACGGTGCATCATCATCATCTTTCTTTGGCAAAAATGGGTTAGGACGGCATGAGCCACTGCTGAAAGACGGCTTGTTCTTCTTAATCCACGTCTTATAAAGGTTTTGCATATGAGAAGATCCATTTACCAGACCAAATGGTACCATCGCCATTCTGTCCCATAGCATGAGCTCATCGGCTTCTGATACTTCTGGAACTTCTTCCTCAAATGTATCCTCTTCAGGTGGGATAGATTCTTCTGGCTCACTTTCATAATCTTCTTCGTCCATATCATATCCATCCTCTTCTGTCTCTGTCTCTGTCTCTGCGTCTGCTTCTGTCTCTGCTTCTGCTTCTGCTTCTATAGGAGCTCTGTAACAGAAGAACAGATTCTCTGTTTCCTCTCCTGCCTCTGTCTCTGCTTCTGCTTATGTTCCTGCTGTGACCATGTAATAGGGAGAGCAGTACATCCATGCTTCTATCTCACTGTCAGAAGTGATTTCCGAAGTCATTTCTGGTTCAGGCAGGAAGTATTCACCCATTGATAATGGCTTTGCCTCTTTTGGAAGTCGGCTTACAGTATCCACTGTTAAGGAATGTGCCACTGTTTTCTTGGGAAGGATCTGTTTGACAGCATCTTCGTCTGCTGATGTTCCATCCGTAACCTCATTAGGGGAGTCAGAAGATAATTCCAAGGAGGTGGATCCATGTCCTTTTTGAGAACCATACAGTTTCATCACCACTTTATTGGGTCCTCTGCCCAAGGTCAAGGTTCCTTTGAACCAATCCGTCCTTGCTCTGGCTTCAAAAAGCCATGGTCTGCCCAGTAACAGAGGATAGGATGTACCATAAGAGTTTGGCTTCACCACCAGATAGGTTAGCCAATAATCTTTTCCAGCCACTGTAGTCTTCACATATGGGAGAATGCCCAAAGGCTTGATTCTACTCTGATCCGCCAGTCTGATGAGCCATTGGGTTGGTTGCACACCTTGTAGGCCTAGATCCTTCATTGTCACATCCGTCATAATGTTCACTGATGAACCACCATCAATCAGTGCATTTGCAATGAAGCAGCCTTCTATCCACACACCAGTCTCTGGAGTACCCGGATCTAGAAAAGCATTAGCCACATCCACTTCTTTTACAGGCTCTGGAGCCTTGTTGGGCTTTGTTGCTGTTGAGGGAGCAATCCTTAAGCCACGTCTTCTTGTCAGTATACTTTTGAACCTTTTCCGGCAACTGGGAGACAACATCAATAATTGTCGGAATGTGAGGTTTGGTCTAAAGGTATCTAGATCTCTGACCAGATCGTATTCCTTAATAGGATCCACTGGCTTCTCTAACCGATTAGGGAATGGGGCAACACCCATTTTCATTTTCCCTCTTTCTTCCATCAGAGGGATTACAGGAACTTCTTCTGCCACTTGTGGCACTTCCTCCTCTTCTGTATCCTAGACCTCTGGTCCTGTCTCTGTAACTGTCTCTGTAACTCTCTGTGGCACTGTAGGGCTCTGTACGGCACTGTTATGCTCTGTTCTGTTCTGTTCTTCTGGTGGAAGATTGAGCTTCAATGTTCTGGCAGGAGGGTTATTTTCTTTCTGGATAGGTGGTTCCTTCTGCTTTGCACGCGTGATGGCAGCAACTTCCAATTCCACTAAATTGGAGGTAGGCTCTTGGGCCTTGGACGGACTATCAGTAGCACTGTTTTTCACTGGGGCTGGACTTGGATAGTCTTTTGCAGTGTGGCCTTCTCCTTTGCATCGACTGCATAAGGGCTTGTAATCCACTGACCTTCGAGGATTTGGACAATTTGGTGAAATGTGTCCCTTTTCTCCGCATCTGTAACATTCCACTTCTGATCTCTGACCACCGCCAAACTGTCTTCCTCTGTAACTTTGAGAGGGAAATCTTCTGGGTCCAAAATTAGGACCAAACTCTCTAGGCTTGGGTCCAATATCTTGTGTTGTCATTTTGGATTCCAGCAAGTTGAATCTTGCGTCTTCTTCCTTCCTTCTCCTATCATGCATCTCCTTCAGAGAGCAAATGTCCTCTGTATGATTCTTCCGCAAATAGTAGGAACAGAAGGCTCCAGGGATGGTTGGTTTTCGTGTACATTCAGTGGCTAAATGGCCTGCTTGGTGACACTTACCACACCAAGTATTTGACCACATCACATCTCTTCCTGCTCCCGCAACATTGGATATGCTTGCGGTATTCACTTTCAACGTCTGTAGTTGTTCTGTAATCACATCCATCAACTCCTTTTTGATGTTTGCAACTGAATTGGATAAATAATCCTTCAAGCTTTCTCCTCCTGATGTACTGGCAGGAGGGTTTTGAGGAGTTTCTGTAATCACTGCATAAACTGGTTGGGCTGGTACAGAGGGGTCTCTGTTCTGGTTCTGATTCAGTGCTCCTATTTGAACTGTTGGCTGTTGGCTCCAGTTGGTAGGATTCCACTGTTGCTGCTGATTTGTCATTGAGGAAATTGGTTGGGACCATTGTTGTTGTGGGTGAACCACCATTTGAGGCATGGATTGTGGCCACTGTGGATTTGGTGCACTGTACTGTGATACCGGGGACATTTGTTGGTAAGGGTAGGGAACAGTCCCTGGAACTGCATTTGGTGGGTACATCATTCCTGGCATCAGAGGAGGTAGGAATTCTTTTCCTGTATTCATCGCTAATCTAGCTTCCACTTCATCGTACAGTCTTGCACCTTCTGTTGCAGCTTGCAGGGTGGCTGGTCTTTGTAGCTCCACAAACTTACGGACTTCTGGTTGTAATCCTCTGAGAAACACTCCCTTCTGAATGCCATCATCTAGATTATGGTTAGTCCATCTCTTCAGGATGGATTCCATTCGTGAGACACAGGCTTCTACTCTTTCTCCAGAGGTTTGACTTAGGTTCATAAATTCCTCTCTCATCCGCTCTTCAAAACCTTCACGCCTGAATTTAGTGAGGAAGGCCAACTTCAGGTCGTCCCATGTGCCAAAAGTTCCTGCTGCTTGTCTCTCATACCACTGAAACACCGCGCCCTTGAAAGTGGCGGGAAATATTGCTAACCAATGCTCAGGGGTTCTGGCATTGTTAGCCACGCACGCTACCATAAACTCTGCTACATGAAGATCGGGGTCTTCATTGTACTCTCCCTTAAAAACTGGCAATGAGACTACATTTGCTGGCCTGTCATCAATATTTCCAGGACGGATCTGGCTTGGAAGTGGAACTCCAGCAGGAGGAGGAAGGGCTTGATGTGCCATTGGGACTTCTGTAAAGAGTTCCGCAAGGGCGTCAAAGGCGGCTTCTGCTGCTAGCTCGTTCTCAGCCTTGATTTTTGCTTTCTCTCTTCTCACGTACCTCTGGACTCGTTCTAACACTTGCCTTTTTATTGCGTCATTCATCAGGGGGTTGACTCGACTATGTTGTTAGTGCTCCACAGAGGGTTAACAGAAGACTTCAGTCTCTGGAGGACTCTCTTGCCAACATTTCTTCTACTTCTTTCTTTTCAACGTCCCTAAATTCGGCTTTCATGCCACTGCACAGAGGAAGGTATTCGGTTCTGAAGGTGTCAAAATGCATACGTCTGAGCATTGTGGTGGTACCATCATCATAGTAATGCCAACTTCTGATGGTTTCAACAGTGTATGTTGTGAAAAACACTCTGTCTACCAACTTCCAGTGGGTTGCTAATTGAACAAACAGAAGATTATCAGTACACCAAGCATCCCATGTATCTTGCTGTTGAGCATCCACGAACAAATTCCAACTCTTTTCCTTCTTGTCCCTGTGAACCTCTACAGACCAAGACTCCTGAAGCTTCTTCACAATCTCCCACTTGATGTTGTCTGGAAACTTCTCAATGAATGCCAAATCTTCCATGGATGGTCATCCTCTCTGTTTCTGCTCTTCAGTTTGTTCCCAAACAGTTTGCCACCAAGATGCAAGTTTCTGCTGCTTCAACAAGAAGAGGAAATTGTCCACTACATAGAGCATGCATCATGATGGTGATGTGTTTCTGCCATTGTGGGATGAACTTCTTGTGGAAAGTGGCTTTGATTATGAGAAATTCCAACTCTTCAGTGGAAGAAGGAACTTTACAAACATCCATTGAATTCTTCTCTTCTTGGCAATGCCATTTCCTTCATTTTCAGCCTCTTCCGGTGCTTGTTGATGGCAAGATTCCCCGGCTGCGCACCAAAAACATGGAGCCCCGAGAGGAACACCAAGGAAAAGAGAATTCTCTTGCAATAAAATCTATCTTGTAACATCAACAAGCTTGTTTATCATTGTTTCATATGATCACAATGAAGAAAAGAACACGAGGCACAACAAATCTTCATGCAGCATCATGTAAATCTCCCACGGTTTTTAATAGAATCAACCATATTCTTCAACATCTTCACAAAATCCATCAATAGAACAAAGAAAGCAAAGAAGTACACCATCTTTGAATGGAAAAATATCACATAGTATTCATCTTCAATATCTTCATAGTCTTCTCTCTCAATCTCTCATATACAATCACTCTGGTTGAGTAGAATTGGCTATCTCTGACTCTCTCTCTCTCACTCTATCAATAATGCATCATATCCTCACTACAATCTCTCAAAAATCACCCTCAATAATCCTTCTTAGGTCGTGGATACCCCTCCCAAAAGGTATGTCTGATATGAAGAGTCACTAGAGCCACTACAGTGTCCTTTCATAGCTCACTACTGTCACTTCACTCTAGTCTTTACTTGAGTCTTCAGCAGCTACTTCTTCCACTTCTTTCAGCTCTTTTGCACTTGTATTCACCTCTTTTCAAGGATAGAAAACTTTCCCAAGCTACACTCTCATCCATCAGAACACATACAGAAGCATTCAGAACAGTCTACAGAACAGTACCAGAACAGCTACAGTACAGAACAGAACAGAGACAGAACAGAAGCAGAAGCTCTACAGAAGACCTACAGAAGGTTACAGAAGGTCATCAAAACCACATAACTCACTCTCAAACCATTCCAAACTCTCACAAACCATTCAATAAGCTTTCTCAAGATCTCAATCTTCATCAATCAATACTCTATTCCTCCTTACAGAAGACAATCAGAACAAAACAGAGCAAAACAGAGCAAAACAGAACAAAACAGAAGGTATACAGAACCAATCAGAACCTATCAAAACATCACAGAACCACCAACAAACATCATGATCTTCCAAAACTCAATCATTACCATCCAAAACATTCTCAAACCACTTCCAAATCAATCAATCATCTCATAAAATCAACCATTCGGCTCTCCAAAAACAACAAAAATCAGCCAAAAAACAAGTCATTTCAACACTCAACACCATCATTTTTGGTGGAGGAAACACCTTTGCCTTTTGCATTGGCAGAGAATGCAGCATCTCCATTGTTGCTTTCTTCTCGGGCTTTCAGCCTCAACTCCTCCTCCATTAATAATGCACAAAACTCCTCAAAAGTCAAAGCTTGAGGTCTCACCTGAGTATTAAGGGCAGTTACTAGTCCATCAAACTTTTGTGGACAAATCTGAAGACACCTTCGAGCTAGCTCTTCGCTAGTCTTTTGTATCCCAGTGCCAGCCATCTGGTTGCGTAGATTCTTAATCCGAGTGATGAATGCTTCAACCGTCTCTCCTTCAGCAAACTTCTCCGTTGCTAGTTGATTCTCCAAGTTTTGAATCCTTGTTTGGTTTCGTGTTTCATACTGACTTCTTAGTACATTCCAAGCCTCTGACGCTTTGGTTGTATGCTGAATCAGAGTCAAAACACTGTCTGAATAGCTTGTAACTAAGGCACACAATGCATCTCCATTCCTTCGTTTCCAAGCTCGTAGAAGATCTGCATTTGGAGAAATCATCACACTAGGATTTGATGGGTCGGGGGTAGGCTGTGGTTCTGCGTTAGTCCCCAGCACAGTCTCCAGAAACTCATAAGAATCAAGGATAGTTGTAATTTTGAACTTCCACAAGTTGTAGTTTGTACCATCTAACTTGCCTTCGCTAAAGGTTGGTGGATGAATCCTCAGTGTTTGAATAGCCGGTAAAGCAACACCACCTCTTGCACCACTTCTGGAAGTTGACATAGTTTCTCTTTGCTGTTGAAGCCTTTGCCTCTTGCATGCTCTCCGATCTCTAGAGCCCCCTGGGCTCTGATACCATGTAAAATATTACACAGCGCAACGAACAGAATCTGAGAAAGAGATAGAGAGTACACAACAGATAAGAGGAGAATCAGTAAATTCTTTAGCTTCAAACAATTGATACAAAGATGGATTTGTCCACCCGTGCGCTTCCATTGTGTGAAGCTTAGATGGCAATCTAGACAGAAGATAGGTGAAGAGCTTAAGGCTAGCTAGAACAACAACTCTGACTGGGTGAAAGATGAGTGAGAGATGGCTGCAAAGGGGTTTAGCTTTTATAGCCCGCGAAGGTCGTTAGGTCGGCCTGCTGACCCGACCTACCACATATGAGCCTCCATTAGTCGGCCAGGGAATATTCCAAGGAATATTCCCTTTACCATCGGGTCAGGGGTGCTACCTTCGGACCCCCGCCAGGGGGGCTGCTGGCCCCCCTGGGACCCCCCAGCCAGGGGCCGCTTCCGCGGCCCCCGGACCCCACAATAGGGGCCCCTTTTAACTCCCTTACACCGCAACTCGATGATGCACCTCGAGTTGCTACCAGCTTAACCACTCCATCTAACCCAAAGATTAGACCCACAATAGTCACCTTTTTGCCATCCAGTCACATAGACCTAATCTGATATACAAGTCAGGACTCAACCAATATCCGGGCTCACATTTGGCTTCCCCTCATAATGGGGACCTTACAACTTTGAGCACCATGGATCATTGGTAGCACCTAATGAGGGTGGGGCATTGATCATATCTAACACTAGCCACTACTCTACCACCTAGGCTGCTAGACCAACGTACTAGTCACTGCTTTGCCACCTTGGCTGACGACTCAGCCCGCTTTCCCCCTCATGCTATAGCTGGCGATGCCACCCTTCCCTGACGTGTTCTGTAGGCCGACGTGTGAGAGAGGAGAAGTATGTGAGGAAGTGGGAAGAGAAAGAAGGAGGGAGAGAGAGATTGAGGGAGAGTGTGAAGAAGGGAAGTAGAGGAGAGAGGTAGAGGAAGAGGAAGAAGAGGGAGAGAAGGAGAAGGACATTAGAAGAAGGAGAGAGGAAAAGGAGTGGGAGAGTGAAGAAGAGGGAGAGAAGGAGAAGGAGAAGGAGAGAAAAGGAGTGGAAGAGAGAAAAGAAGAAGAGGGAGAGAACGGGGAGGAGAGAAGGAGAAGGAGAGAAGAAGAAGGAGTGTGAGAGAGAAGAGAAGAAGTGGAGAGAAGTAGAAGGATAAGAAGAGAAGGAGAGAGAAGTAGAAGGAAGAGGGAGAGAGAAGTAGAAGGAAGAGGGAAAAAAAGGGGTAGAAGGGAGGAGAGGAGAAGAAGAAGGGGAAGGAGAGAGGTTGAAGAAGAAGAAGAAGAAGAAGAGGTAGAGGGAGAGAGGAGGGAAGTAGTAGAGGAGGAGAAGAAGAAGAGAAAGAAAGGGAAGGAGGAGAAAAGAAGTGGGAGAGGGAGAAGGAGAGAGAGAGAGAGAGTAGAGAAATAAGAGAGAAGGAGAAGAAGAGAAGGAGAGAGAGAGAGAAAGATGGAGAAGAGGAGAAAAAGAAGAAGAAGAAGAGAGAGAGAGAGAGAAAGAAGGAAGGAGAGGGAGTGGGAGTTGGTAAGTAACCGCAAAAAGTCACCCAAACCACTCCCTCGACAAAGGACCCCATCCAACGGTCTTTCCTACCGAACATGTCAACCGAAACCCGGTAAGGTCCGGACTGCCAAATCTCCGTGAGGCAAATGGCTCCCAATAAGAAAGTCGCAGGAAGCGTAGGCACCCAAGCCACCAGTAATGCTGGAGGGGCGAGCGGAACGACCAATGCAGCACACACAAATCAAGCCCAGGTTCTAAGCTTTAAAAATTAATCAGGTATTATTTCTCATGGAAGAGACGAAAGGATTGGTGATGTGCATGGAACAAGAACAAGTCTTAGGGTTTTGTTTACTCTAAGTACTAAGTTGCATGCGCGAAACGGTAGAGTTTGGAGTTCGCATAAGATTTTATGCATGAAATGATGGCTCTTACTCACATAAAATGATAAGGTTATCGCCTTACTTCACATAAAATGATAGCTTTTTAACCAGTTGAGTACATGAATAGTCATTTAGAATTCACGTTTAGCGATCATGGTTAAAAGAAACACATGAAATGTTAATTTTTGTTCATGAGATACACTTGCATCGTTAGACAAAACCCTAGACTTTCATAGACGCAAGTCACATGTGATCCGATGCATTAGAAATAAGTACTCGTTGCTAGGAATAAAGAGAGATAAAAGTCATTTAGAGGTTTAACTATACTAAACACACAATGTGCATGATGGTTAAGGTTGATTGGGAAATCTTGCACAGAAGTGCACTAAGACAATTGGAAGGATTGCATGAATCTAGACTGCATCTTGAAAGTCTAAATGGAGAATCTTGTGTTGCCATGTGTGTTAAACTGAGCTTGGTTGGAATTAGAGATTAAAAGACCATTGGTTGGGTTGTGAATAAGGCATGTCCATTGCCTTGACTGACCAACTAATGCTTGAGTTAGGGACTAAGATACCCTAAGGATAAAACCCAAGGGAAAAAGGGCAAGTATAAGTCAACTTACCAAGACCATTTGCTTGCATATCTTGTTTGAAATTATTGGGATCTTGTCAAGTCGCGAAAAAACCCAGGATGGGATGGTGGGAGCATCCGAGAAAAAAGGAGATCACACCTTAGCAGTCGGTCGTACAAACGACCTCCGAAATGTTCGTGCTTATAGTTAGGTACATTAATTGATCTCTTTGCTCAAGGAACTAATTCAAGGAAATCACTTAATGCTTTAGGTTGAAAGATGGAGGGAGAGGCAGGAACAGTTACCTTGGACTGTCTGCCTAGCCGTATCCAAGGGGGTTGTTAGCCGCGCCCGGTATATGGACCTAACCCGCCACGAGAGGTCTCTCCGTGGGTGTTGCTTGGAGTGGGAGGATGCTTGGGTGCTAGGGGAGGCTCTGGCTGTAAATCCCTTGCCTCCGGATCTCGCACAAGAGGCCGACGTGACTTGAGATAGGATCTCGAGGCCCATGTACTAGTCAATGGGCAAAACTTGGAGCAGCAATCCGGTAGATTGCTGGGATAGCCTTTGGACATGATATTGGATGTACTCTAGGATTTTTATAAATAAAGAGCAGTTATTAGAGAAAAAGGAACTTGCTTGGCATTGTCTTTGTGTCAATGCCTAAGTTACGTGAAGGAACCCATAATTAATTTGTTTAATTAAGGAAGCTGGTTTTGCATGTCAAAACGTAATGTGTTAGGTAATTAGATAACTAAAGCAAACTGAGGAAAGTGCAGTGGTGGACGTGATTTAGGTCCATCCTATGGAAGGGTGGTCCCAATTAGTTGGGAGCTTTTCTCAAATGATGAGATAATAAGACAATGAAGAGCTAGTATTAGTAGAAGTAGAATTTCCGGTTTATTCTGTTTTAGGGGAAAGAAATGGGACTATGCCATATGGGAGAGAGGTTGACCTTCGCATCCCTCTCGTTTCCCATTCTCCATGAACCAAGTGCAGCATGAATCTGCTTTGAATCTGTTGTTCCTATTAAAAATGGTACATCTAGAGCTTGACTCCAGCTTCTTCCTAGATACTTTGCTTATAGGAAAGGATCCCTGACCTCATGTCTATCCCAAGTGGAAATGGCTGGACACTTCTGCTCGGGGCAAACTTGGGAAGACCTAGATCGCAAGCCCTGTGTCATTCCCTTCAAGTGCCAGGCAGAGCCTTCTAGACACTCCTCCTGATGGGCTACTAAGACACGTCCCACAAGCGGACAAGCGGACACGTTACACATGGATTACCAAAGGTACTTTACCTTTATGTTCTATGCTATGCAGCATGTCATCACCTATGCATACATAGCCATTCTTCTCAGGCACCATATCTATAAACAAGTCACCATGAGGTGTCATATGATTTGATGCCCCTGACTCAATGTACCAAACTTCATCCTCATGAGACTTCTCAGAGTAATCCTTTCTTTCACATATGTCATACCAAACAATCTATCCCTAGATGCATCTTCTACCTAACTAGACGATACTTAATGTCCATGTTGTTTGCCTCTTTGATTGGCCTGCTTCTTCCAGTAGTCCTTAGCAATATGATCGTAATTTTCACAATAGTGACAATCCTTATCCTTATTAGGATTGTCACATGGGCGCTAATGCTGCCAAGAGCCTCTACCTCTAGGGCTAGATCTCCCCCTGCCTCTAAAATTTCCACCTCCTCATGCATTTGAACCTTGTTGGTTATTATTTCCATACGATACATTTTGATGGCCTCCTCTACCTAGAAGCATAACCTCTACCACGGCTGCCACGGTCACATTGATTGGAATAAAAGACAACATCCTTGTTCCTAGAGTTGCTAAAACCTGTAGCCAAACCAAATTTAAGTTCCTCA
The DNA here is from genome assembly GCF_053477565.2 of Lygodium microphyllum. Lineage (NCBI taxonomy): Eukaryota > Viridiplantae > Streptophyta > Polypodiopsida > Schizaeales > Lygodiaceae > Lygodium > Lygodium microphyllum. The sequence goes on from NC_141152.1 coordinate 41,375,840, forward strand.
TGAATGAGAAATGCAACTAGCTCATTAAAATACTGCATTGTAGCCTGCACAGAGATGGAGGTATCGAATGACTTATATTTAGGCCCCAAACCATTTAATGTCAATGCAACCATGTCTTCATCTGCAACCTGTGTGCCAATGGATGCCAGCTAATCTGCAATGGTTTTAATCTCTATGACATAATCCTATATAGATCTTCCTTTTCTGTCCATGTTGTTAAATTTTTGCTTTAATTGTATCTTCTTGGTGATTGTAGTTGTTCCATAATATTTGATCAGAATGTTCCATGCATCTTTTGGTGACTTGCAGTTCATGATTTGCATCACCATAACATCCGAGATACATAGAGATAGCCAATGTAAAACATTGCAAGCTCTTTCTGTCCAAGCACGGTGTGCTCGTCTTTGATCAGTTGTCTCTAGGAGCTCAAGTTCAGCTTCTGCTCTAATTACCAACTCCCAGTATCCTTGGACTATCAAGAAGTTCTACATGTGAAACTTCCATTTGTCATAATTGTTACTATCAAGCTTTTCCCCCACTATTTGTGTTATGTTGTCCATCCTATCTAGGTTAGCCATATTGTACCAGAAAATATCTAGTCACTGTATGACTGCTTGCAAGGCAACAAGTCTAACTTACTAACTGTAGTCCTTGACTGTTTATGACAATTTTTTGCAACAAATTCACTACCGAAACCAAAGTATTTCAGCCCCTTAACATCCCAATTCCATCCACAAACATGTGGCATAACCTGTAATTACATCAGTCAACACATAGACCATGCAGATGCTTTAACACTGTCTCATGCAACGTTACTATAGTCAATCAAACATGCAGTCTGAAATTTGTAGACTATCAATAACCAGCAACTAATTCAAGACCAAAAGTGAGATGTATACAGGTCATACATGCTCTAAAAACTCTCAGACATTTGCTAGTACATGTAGGAGTCCATACATGATCATGCAGGCATAGTTCAATGCATATACATCAATTATAGAAGTAAATATTCTTCCAACTAATAAAACTAGTTAATACCCTATTATAACCAATAGTAAACCATTCCAAATTTG